>NC_046334.1:10272423-10988048 GCF_000738735.6 Corvus cornix cornix
CGTAGCACTTCACCCCGCAGCGTGGAGACAAGCGCTTTCCTAGTCCTTCAGCCTTGCAGAGTCCCTGCAGCTAGAGCTCAGCCAGGAGCAGGCGTCAAAGCAGAAGGCCTTCCTAAAGCACCCCTTCTCCGAGCAGCCTCCGGAAAGGGCTCATCCCTCTGCGGCTCTGCGCCTTTCTTCTAATGCAGACGCCCGGCACACTTGGCTCAGCGAGAGCTGCGTGGGCAGCGTGGACTCAGCGAAAGCCAAAGGGTGTCCTTGGAGCTCGAGCTTGTTGGAGAGGATGAAAGTTTGGTAAGAAAGTTTCCCAGCTCTGTAGGCTTGGGCAGCAAGATGTGTGAATGTAGAAACTTAGCATGAGGTAGAAATGGAAGCAAGTTTTGACAGAGAGCAAAAGGAGTTTTGCTGAAACACTGATCGCTGAAAAAGTGAGAAGGCAAAGGTTGGAGATGGAGTTGGAAGGAGATTTTTTCTACGATTAGGACAACGGTATGTGACTACAAGTACAAGCACCTGTTTTTCAGCAAGGAAGTAAGTCTCAAGAAGGGCATAAGGACCTAGAAAACATGTTTTTACCAGAAAGAGAGCTCTCGCAGGCAAACAAGAAATGTCGATGGAGCAAGAAGAAGAAGGGGGAGGGTGGGGGGGAGGGGGGGTGGGGGGTCTGAGAATTCTCCGTGGTAAGCTTAAATTGTAAGTTGCTTACTCTTGCGATTGGATAAGAATGACTATAATGCGGCAATGGTAGTAGCCATGAGAGGCTACAGGCAAATGTCAAGGTATCACTGTGTATGGTGCTTACTGCTTGTACTGTATGAAGATACTCAGCAAAGAAAACTATAGCATGCTTTGTAACTTGAACAGAAAGCGGCTGCCGGTATGCCTACGAGCTGTAGCTGACAGCTGTAGGGCTGGCTCTGCATACCCACTCCCTGAAACGCTGTAACTTCGCCTATGCAAGAAACAGCTTTCAAGAGAGCCGCCTGAAGTGCAGCCAGCCTTCGTGAGCCTTTCTCCTCCAGAGCCGTGCAAAGAAAGCGGGCACGCTACAGCGTGGGTGGGTGCGTGCAGCATGCACGAGCAAAAGCGGCCAAGCCCAGTGCCCTCGCTGGGCTTCCCTTTCGTGCGGACAACGTGAGGCGAAGAACGAAGCCGCAGAGCACCGGGCTTGCGTGTGCAGTGCACCGAGTTGCAGAAGTCCAGCAAGGGCTCGTTCACAAGCCGAGCCGGCTGAGGGCGTCCTCGCTTCTGCAAAAGGGAACGCGGAGCCGTAGCGCTTCACCGCACAGCGTGGAGATAGGCACTTTCCTAGTCGTTCAGCCTTGCAGAGTCCCTGCAGCTAGAGCTCAGCCAGGAGCAGGCGTCAAAGCAGAAGGCCTTCCTAAAGCACCCCTTCTCCGAGCAGCCTCCGGAAAGGGCGCATCCCACTGCGGCTCTGCGCCTTTCTTCTAAGCCAGACGCCCGGCTATGCTTTCGTGCTCGCAGCTCCCTTGGCAGCCTCCAGCAGTGGCTCTCCTGGAGAACGAGCAAAGAGCTTCAGTTAAACGTCTCGCACACAGGAGCAAGGTGCCACGACGCCACCACGTTCTTCCTCAGCCCTTCTCGTGGCCCGGATTGTGGTGCTGCCTTCAAAGCCGTGCGCATTGAAAGACTCCTGCAGCAAGTGCTTCTCCCCTGGCACACTTGGCTCAGCGAGAGCTACGTGGGCAGCGTGCACTCAGCGAAAGCGAAAGGGTGTGCTTGGAGCTCGAGCTTGTTGGAGAGGATGAAAGTTTGGTAAGAAAGTTTCCCAGCTCTGTAGGCTTGGGCAGCAAGATGTGTGAATGTAGAAACTTAGCATGAGGTAGAAATGGAAGCAAGTTTTGACAGAGAGCAAAAGGAGTTTTGCTGAAACACTGATCGCTGAAAAAGTGAGAAGGCAAAGGTTGGAGATGGAGTTGGAAGGAGATTTTTTCTACGATTAGGACAACGGTATGTGACTACAAGTACAAGCACCTGTTTTTCAGCAAGGAAGTAAGTCTCAAGAAGGGCATAAGGACCTAGAAAACATGTTTTTACCAGAAAGAGAGCTCTCGCAGGCAAACAAGAAATGTCGATGGAGCAAGAAGAAGAAGAAGGAGGGGGGTCTGAGAAGTCTCCGTGGTAAGCTTAAATTGTAAGTTGCTTACTCTTGCGATTGGATAAGAATGACTATAATGCGGCAATGGTAGTAGCCATGAGAGGCTACAGGCAAATGTCAAGGTATCACTGTGTATGGTGCTTACTGCTTGTACTGTATGAAGATACTCAGCAAAGAAAACTATAGCATGCTTTGTAACTTGAACAGAAAGCGGCTGCCGGTATGCCTACGAGCTGTAGCTGACAGCTGTAGGGCTGGCTCTGCATACCCACTCCCTGAAACGCTGTAACTTCGCCTATGCAAGAAAGAGCTTTCAAGAGAGCCGCCTGAAGTGCAGCCAGCCTTCGTGAGCCTTTCTCCTCTAGAGCTGTGCAAAGAAAGCGTGCACGCTACAGCGTGGGTGCGTGCAGCATGCACGAGCAAAAGCGGCCAAGCCCAGTGCCCTCGCTGGGCTTCCCTTTCGTGCGGACAACGTGAGGCGAAGAACGAAGCCGCAGAGCACCGGGCTTGCGTGTGCAGTGCACCGAGTTGCAGAAGTCCAGCAAGGGCTCGTTCACAAGCCGAGCCGGCTGAGGGCGTCCTCGCTTCTGCAAAAGGGAACGCGGAGCCGTAGCGCTTCACCGCACAGCGTGGAGATAGGCACTTTCCTAGTCGTTCAGCCTTGCAGAGTCCCTGCAGCTAGAGCTCAGCCAGGAGCAGGCGTCAAAGCAGAAGGCCTTCCTAAAGCACCCCTTCTCCGAGCAGCCTCCGGAAAGGGCGCATCCCACTGCGGCTCTGCGCCTTTCTTCTAAGCCAGACGCCCGGCTATGCTTTCGTGCTCGCAGCTCCCTTGGCAGCCTCCAGCAGTGGCTCTCCTGGAGAACGAGCAAAGAGCTTCAGTTAAACGTCTCGCACACAGGAGCAAGGTGCCACGACGCCACCACGTTCTTCCTCAGCCCTTCTCGTGGCCCGGATTGTGGTGCTGCCTTCAAAGCCGTGCGCATTGAAAGACTCCTGCAGCAAGTGCTTCTCCCCTGGCACACTTGGCTCAGCGAGAGCTACGTGGGCAGCGTGCACTCAGCGAAAGCGAAAGGGTGTGCTTGGAGCTCGAGCTTGTTGGAGAGGATGAAAGTTTGGTAAGAAAGTTTCCCAGCTCTGTAGGCTTGGGCAGCAAGATGTGTGAATGTAGAAACTTAGCATGAGGTAGAAATGGAAGCAAGTTTTGACAGAGAGCAAAAGGAGTTTTGCTGAAACACTGATCGCTGAAAAAGTGAGAAGGCAAAGGTTGGAGATGGAGGTGGAAGGAGATTTTTTCTACGATTAGGACAACGGTATGTGACTACAAGTACAAGCACCTGTTTTTCAGCAAGGAAGTAAGTCTCAAGAAGGGCATAAGGACCTAGAAAACATGTTTTTACCAGAAAGAGAGCTCTCGCAGGCAAACAAGAAATGTCGATGGAGCAAGAAGAAGAAGGGGGAGGGTGGGGGGGTGGGGGGGTGGGGGGTCTGAGAATTCTCCGTGGTAAGCTTAAATTGTAAGTTGCTTACTCTTGCGATTGGATAAGAATGACTATAATGCGGCAATGGTAGTAGCCATGAGAGGCTACAGGCAAATGTCAAGGTATCACTGTGTATGGTGCTTACTGCTTGTACTGTATGAAGATACTCAGCAAAGAAAACTATAGCATGCTTTGTAACTTGAACAGAAAGCGGCTGCCGGTATGCCTACGAGCTGTAGCTGACAGCTGTAGGGCTGGCTCTGCATACCCACTCCCTGAAACGCTGTAACTTCGCCTATGCAAGAAAGAGCTTTCAAGAGAGCCGCCTGAAGTGCAGCCAGCCTTCGTGAGCCTTTCTCCTCTAGAGCTGTGCAAAGAAAGCGTGCACGCTACAGCGTGGGTGCGTGCAGCATGCACGAGCAAAAGCGGCGAAGTTGAGTGCCCTCGCTGGGCTTCCCTTTTGTGCGGACAACGTGAGGCGAAGAACGAAGCCGCAGAGCACCGGGCTTGCGTGTGCAGTGCACCGAGTTGCAGAAGTCCAGCAAGGGCTCGTTCACAAGCCGAGCCGGCTGAGGGCGTCCTCGCTTCTGCAAAAGGGAACGCGGAGCCGTAGCGCTTCACCGCACAGCGTGGAGATAGGCACTTTCCTAGTCGTTCAGCCTTGCAGAGTCCCTGCAGCTAGAGCTCAGCCAGGAGCAGGCGTCAAAGCAGAAGGCCTTCCTAAAGCACCCCTTCTCCGAGCAGCCTCCGGAAAGGGCGCATCCCACTGCGGCTCTGCGCCTTTCTTCTAAGCCAGACGCCCGGCTATGCTTTCGTGCTCGCAGCTCCCTTGGCAGCCTCCAGCAGTGGCTCTCCTGGAGAACGAGCAAAGAGCTTCAGTTAAACGTCTCGCACACAGGAGCAAGGTGCCACGACGCCACCACGTTCTTCCTCAGCCCTTCTCGTGGCCCGGATTGTGGTGCTGCCTTCAAAGCCGTGCGCATTGAAAGACTCCTGCAGCAAGTGCTTCTCCCCTGGCACACTTGGCTCAGCGAGAGCTACGTGGGCAGCGTGCACTCAGCGAAAGCGAAAGGGTGTGCTTGGAG
This sequence comes from Corvus cornix cornix, assembly GCF_000738735.6. Classification (NCBI taxonomy): domain Eukaryota; kingdom Metazoa; phylum Chordata; class Aves; order Passeriformes; family Corvidae; genus Corvus; species Corvus cornix. The sequence continues at coordinate 10,277,106 of NC_046334.1, forward strand.
CTCGAGCTTGTTGGAGAGGATGAAAGTTTGGTAAGAAAGTTTCCCAGCTCTGTAGGCTTGGGCAGCAAGATGTGTGAATGTAGAAACTTAGCATGAGGTAGAAATGGAAGCAAGTTTTGACAGAGAGCAAAAGGAGTTTTGCTGAAACACTGATCGCTGAAAAAGTGAGAAGGCAAAGGTTGGAGATGGAGTTGGAAGGAGATTTTTTCTACGATTAGGACAACGGTATGTGACTACAAGTACAAGCACCTGTTTTTCAGCAAGGAAGTAAGTCTCAAGAAGGGCATAAGGACCTAGAAAACATGTTTTTACCAGAAAGAGAGCTCTCGCAGGCAAACAAGAAATGTCGATGGAGCAAGAAGAAGAAGGGGGAGGGTGGGGGGGTGGGGGGGTGGGGGGTCTGAGAATTCTCCGTGGTAAGCTTAAATTGTAAGTTGCTTACTCTTGCGATTGGATAAGAATGACTATAATGCGGCAATGGTAGTAGCCATGAGAGGCTACAGGCAAATGTCAAGGTATCACTGTGTATGGTGCTTACTGCTTGTACTGTATGAAGATACTCAGCAAAGAAAACTATAGCATGCTTTGTAACTTGAACAGAAAGCGGCTGCCGGTATGCCTACGAGCTGTAGCTGACAGCTGTAGGGCTGGCTCTGCATACCCACTCCCTGAAACGCTGTAACTTCGCCTATGCAAGAAAGAGCTTTCAAGAGAGCCGCCTGAAGTGCAGCCAGCCTTCGTGAGCCTTTCTCCTCTAGAGCTGTGCAAAGAAAGCGTGCACGCTACAGCGTGGGTGCGTGCAGCATGCACGAGCAAAAGCGGCGAAGTTGAGTGCCCTCGCTGGGCTTCCCTTTTGTGCGGACAACGTGAGGCGAAGAACGAAGCCGCAGAGCACCGGGCTTGCGTGTGCAGTGCACCGAGTTGCAGAAGTCCAGCAAGGGCTCGTTCACAAGCCGAGCCGGCTGAGGGCGTCCTCGCTTCTGCAAAAGGGAACGCGGAGCCGTAGCGCTTCACCGCACAGCGTGGAGATAGGCACTTTCCTAGTCGTTCAGCCTTGCAGAGTCCCTGCAGCTAGAGCTCAGCCAGGAGCAGGCGTCAAAGCAGAAGGCCTTCCTAAAGCACCCCTTCTCCGAGCAGCCTCCGGAAAGGGCGCATCCCACTGCGGCTCTGCGCCTTTCTTCTAAGCCAGACGCCCGGCTATGCTTTCGTGCTCGCAGCTCCCTTGGCAGCCTCCAGCAGTGGCTCTCCTGGAGAACGAGCAAAGAGCTTCAGTTAAACGTCTCGCACACAGGAGCAAGGTGCCACGACGCCACCACGTTCTTCCTCAGCCCTTCTCGTGGCCCGGATTGTGGTGCTGCCTTCAAAGCCGTGCGCATTGAAAGACTCCTGCAGCAAGTGCTTCTCCCCTGGCACACTTGGCTCAGCGAGAGCTACGTGGGCAGCGTGCACTCAGCGAAAGCGAAAGGGTGTGCTTGGAGCTCGAGCTTGTTGGAGAGGATGAAAGTTTGGTAAGAAAGTTTCCCAGCTCTGTAGGCTTGGGCAGCAAGATGTGTGAATGTAGAAACTTAGCATGAGGTAGAAATGGAAGCAAGTTTTGACAGAGAGCAAAAGGAGTTTTGCTGAAACACTGATCGCTGAAAAAGTGAGAAGGCAAAGGTTGGAGATGGAGTTGGAAGGAGATTTTTTCTACGATTAGGACAACGGTATGTGACTACAAGTACAAGCACCTGTTTTTCAGCAAGGAAGTAAGTCTCAAGAAGGGCATAAGGACCTAGATGTCGATGGAGCAAGAAGAAGAAGGGGGAGGGTGGGGGGGTGGGGGGGTGGGGGGTCTGAGAATTCTCCGTGGTAAGCTTAAATTGTAAGTTGCTTACTCTTGCGATTGGATAAGAATGACTATAATGCGGCAATGGTAGTAGCCATGAGAGGCTACAGGCAAATGTCAAGGTATCACTGTGTATGGTGCTTACTGCTTGTACTGTATGAAGATACTCAGCAAAGAAAACTATAGCATGCTTTGTAACTTGAACAGAAAGCGGCTGCCGGTATGCCTACGAGCTGTAGCTGACAGCTGTAGGGCTGGCTCTGCATACCCACTCCCTGAAACGCTGTAACTTCGCCTATGCAAGAAAGAGCTTTCAAGAGAGCCGCCTGAAGTGCAGCCAGCCTTCGTGAGCCTTTCTCCTCTAGAGCTGTGCAAAGAAAGCGTGCACGCTACAGCGTGGGTGCGTGCAGCATGCACGAGCAAAAGCGGCGAAGTTGAGTGCCCTCGCTGGGCTTCCCTTTTGTGCGGACAACGTGAGGCGAAGAACGAAGCCGCAGAGCACCGGGCTTGCGTGTGCAGTGCACCGAGTTGCAGAAGTCCAGCAAGGGCTCGTTCACAAGCCGAGCCGGCTGAGGGCGTCCTCGCTTCTGCAAAAGGGAACGCGGAGCCGTAGCGCTTCACCGCACAGCGTGGAGATAGGCACTTTCCTAGTCGTTCAGCCTTGCAGAGTCCCTGCAGCTAGAGCTCAGCCAGGAGCAGGCGTCAAAGCAGAAGGCCTTCCTAAAGCACCCCTTCTCCGAGCAGCCTCCGGAAAGGGCGCATCCCACTGCGGCTCTGCGCCTTTCTTCTGAGCCAGACGCCCGGCTATGCTTTTGTGCTCGCAGCTCCCTTGGCAGCCTCCAGCAGCTGCTCTCATGGAGGCCGGCTCTAGAAGTTCAAGGCAGTGCTGGGCTGCTCCTTTGCCTTCCCCAAGGAAGAAACTATAGCGAACTCGTCGCTGCACTCTGTACTTCCCTCCTCCACTGCATCCTACATTCATTCGTGTTCTCCGAAACTCGGAGACTGAAGGGAAGGGCAATTGCTTCCCCAGAGAGCGGCAATGGGACTAGGCAGCAGCAGCAGCAGCACAGCTAAGTGCCGTGGAACTTGCTCTTTTCCCAAGGAGTGAATTCAGCAGGCAGGAGACTAGGCAGCCACGCTTGTCTTGCAGCCCTGTACGACAGGCCCCCGAGCCCGGCGCCCCGCGCCTTGGTTCTTGGCCTTTTCAAGCACGCCGTTCCTTTGTTCTCCCGGAGGCCGACGGTCGTCTGCTTCTCGCCCGGAACAGTGTGTCCGGCAGTGAAGTGCTCCAGTGCACTGCCTCGGCCGCAACACGCCTGGGCCGTGCCCCTTTCCTTCCACGTTCGTTGGATCTCGATGTCTAAATAGAAATGTAATGGTTTCCACTGGGGCTTGGTTAGGAATCCTTGGTTGCCCACGGATCTTTTGCTGACCTTTCCTCCTTCCAACTGTTAACATGAATTTGGAAGGCATCCGAGTAGCAGCCACGGTCCTCTTGCATCCTGTGCGCTGCGCATAGACGGTGCTCTGCGAGTCAATGCAAATCTTCAGAGGAAAAATACTGATATTTTTGCAGGCCTGTGTAAGAAATGTGTAAGGCGGAAGGATTTCCTCACTGTGGCAATTTATGAAGACATAAAGAAGGTGGGTGGGATGGTGGGAAGCAACTCCATCCAACAGCTATAGGTGCATGTCTAATTAGGTTTATAATGCCCACTCCAAACTCAAACTTGTGTGTGTTCATAAGCTAATCCATCTTCCCCATCCCTCTCTACAGGATTGGGCCCAAAACAATATAAAAGTCAAGGAATGGACGGGGTGAATTATAAAAACAGTTTTCACAGATAACAAAATGCCTCAGGACTATACAGCTGAGAATGCACTGAGGTCTCTGGAGAAAAATTCTCTCATATCAGCTCCCTTACTGTGTCACAGAAATGTTGTTTGCTTGGTTTTAGGTTTAAGATGAAGTCAAGAAAAGAACACTTCATTGAAACTCTATGCTGCTCATGGAAGGAGTTCTCTATAAGTGCCACGTTATTTTTTTGTTTTACAAGGGGACCCAGCAAAATGTTGGGAATGCTGGAAATAACACAAAGGGAACTGAGAATTTACGGTGTAAATAATGATGTTGTTTTTTGTGCATATCTCTGCACTGCATGTGTATACTTTAGCTTTGCCTGAGGACATACTTTGAGCCTGTGCCCAAAGGTGCAAGCCTTGATTCTGCACAGTTCAGGGAGCTGGCATCCTTGATATTACAGAGAAACCAAGCAAATACTTACCAGCTTTTAAGAAAAGAGGACCGAGAACTGGTCAGACTGAAAGATAGAGTCTCTAGGAACCAGGAAATTTATGTATATGTCTCTGGCCTTAGGCACTCTGAAGTTGCAATATTTAAACCAACACACATCTTCCACTCCCTGTCTGCCCTTCCCCCTCTAGATGATGCATCCAAGTGCAGCATTAATATTTGCCACAACTCTGTGATGAAATGGAATTGGGTACAGGTTCAGCTGAAAAACCCAGGGGAGAAAAAAACCCAACCAAATAGTTTTACATCTTCCTTAATCCATTTCGCTCTGCAGTGTCAAAAAGCAGCTCTGCCACACAGCAGAAGGTGGAAAACAGGATCAGGGATTTCGTCTGCTGACGCTGTCCCCAAACTGCAGACTGAGCAGCCTCAGTGATAATTTGCAGGACTCAGACTCCCACTGATGAACTTACCCAATGCTAGCAGAAAAAAATTAGTGGAAGCCTCTAATAATTACTTGTGCATTTCGAATAAATTACTTGTAAAATTCCTGGGACTAAATATATTAAAAATTTTTATATTCAAAGACATTGTAAGTAAAGACTTTTTGAATGGACTTTTTACAAGGGCATGTAGTGACAGGGTTTTGACTTTAAACTGAAAGAAGATAGGTTTGGATTGGCATTCCAGTTGTCCATCAGTATGAATCAAATGGCAACTGCCTTTGCAACACAGTCTCTCATCCACTTCATCACCAGCATGTCACAGAACCAATCTGAGGAATTCTAAATTGCCTCCTGCACTGCAGCTCTACAGTTGTAACCAATTCTTTTGGAAAGGCTGTTTTCAAGCAAGTCATGTACAACATGTAACAACATTGTCTTTATCTTTATTTCCTCTAAGATGATAAGGTGCAATTTTTGCTAATGGCTTTTCACCTACTTTTTATTACTGTTGCTAAGAAGAAAGTGCTAAAAGTAATACCCGTGATAAGAACAGGATGAAGAGTAGAAATCTGTTTTTCCTCACCTTCATGAATATCTGCCATTCTTTTCATATCACATTATCATCAAGGGGGCATATAATGTCACCACGTGGCTGAAAAGAACTTCTGCTTCTCTTCCCACAAGTTTTTTAATTCCAAATTCCTACTTGATAGCTACAGCTGATGACAAAAAAAAAAAAAAAAAAGGCAAAACCAAGTTTCAATTTCCTCCTTAACTATTTTCCCATAACTAAACAGATCTCTGCAAAGCTGGTTTCCTGCATCTGGTCACCCTCTCTCTGTGGAGCACAAATACATTTTTGATAAAGGTAATGCTAAATTTTTGGCAAGGAATAACCCCCTATACTGGCACTGTTTAACATCTTTGTCAGAGACATGGACAATGGGATTCAGGATACCCTCAGCAAGTCTGCTGATGACACTGAGCTGTGTGGTGTTGTTGGAGAGATGGTGTTGCTGGAGAGATGGGGTGCCATCCAGAGGGACCTGGACATGCTTGAGAGGCGAGTCTGTGGAGTCTGTGCAAAACTCATGAATTTAAACAAGGCTAAGTGCAACGGGCAATCCCAGGCACAAGTACAGTCTGGGTGGAGAAATGACTGACATCAGCCCTAGGGACAAGGACTTAAGGATGCTGGTGGATAGAAGCTCAACACAACCTAGGAATGTGCACTTGCAGCCCAGAAAGCCAGTTGTGTCCTGGGCTGCATTCAAAGTGCTGTGGGCAGCAGGAAGAAGGAGGGAATTCTGCCACTCCTCACTGGAGAGACCCAGACCCCACCTGCAGTGCTGCATCCAGCTCTGGGGTCCCCAGTATAATGTGGGCCTGTTGGAGGAGGCCACAGAGATGATCAGAGGGCTGGAGCACCTCTCCTACAAAAACAGGCTGAAGTAGAGAAGGCTTCAGGAAGATCTTGTAACACCTTTCAGTACCTAAAGGGGCTACAAGAGAGCTAGAGAGGGACGTTTTATAAGGGCATGTAGAGATAGGATAAAGTGGAATGGCTTTCAACTGAAAAAGAGTAGGTTTAGATGAGATATTAGGAGCAAATTCTTCAGTGGATGGTTGTGAGACAACGGAACAGGTTGTTCAGAGAAGATGTGGATGCCCCATCTCTGGTAGTGATCAAGGCCAGGTTGGACGGGGCTTAGAGCAACCTGGTCTAGTGAAAGGTATCCCTGTGCCTAGCAGGGAGGATTGGAATGAGATGATCTTTAAGGTCCCTTCCAATCTAAACTAAAGGCTTTGCTTGTCCATTTCTTTCAAATAACACTAAACAATGGGAATATGCTAGATGTGAAAAGAAGAAATAGAACAAAGGGAAAAACAGGGCCTTCTCTACTGAAAAGGAAACCTTGCATTTCAGGGAACAATACAGCATATATTCTGTAGGATGCATTATGAACCCATTAAATGGCGTGGGATTTATGATCAAGTTCTCTTACAAGAATACCTAAGCATTTGAGGTACAAAATTCTCTCAAAAGCCTTTGCTGCCATCTCATGGCATATTTGGAGAAAGCCAGCACAGCTCTGGCTTTGAGAAATGCTACAGCTTCATCAGGCATTCACAGCACCTTCCAGTGTCCTTCAGGGAGCAGAGCTGGGAACACCATGCAGTTGCTGCAAGGTGATTAACCACCTTCATTCGTGTTTGTTAATACCTTCGGATTGTGGGGAGCACGACAGAAACCAGGCACCCTAAATGACCAAGTCAGTGTTCAAATAAAGAAAATGGAGACGGCTAGAACACAAGACAAAGTTGTGCTTACAACTGCTTTCTTCTCATTTCCAAGCTCTGAAATGAATAACCTAAACGAACACAGAAAAAAATTGCCATCATATAGACATATCTACAGAAATAAGAAACTCTGATGTTCAAACTATTAAACACTCTAAGAACCAAAATAAAAATCATTAGAAGAAAGAAGGTACTCAAAAATCAGCTGTCAACTTGTATCTAGGATATATGTATAATACACTGTCCTTCCCTTGTCTGCCACTCTGGCATTCATTAGTGTGTAATTAAGCTATTTCTGTAAGGCACCCGTGGCATCTCCAAAGGACCTCAAAGCATTTTTCATAGCTTCTGCTATTCTTGGAACACAGGTACCTTGTCACAGCACAGCAGAGAACTCAGATTTCCCTTCACATTGCAACATTTTAGTCGCTACTTCTGCCCAGAAGTTGTGACTGAATGTGCTGGTAAATTAAGAGGATTTCTCCTTTACGTATACAAACCTCACTGAAAACTCAGCCCTCACAAAGAGTTCTGCAATAGAAGCTGATTTTGAACAAATTTTCATGTGAACACTAACACCCCGATGCAACACTTACTCTTGTATCTGCTGCCCATCTGCCCTATGGCACTGACCACAACTTCAGCAGCCGCAATGCCTCCTGGTAAAACCCTACCCACCGTTTCCCCAGGCAAAAGGTTTCTGCTACTGTGTAAAAGAACACATTATAAACAAATTTCCCAGAGAAAAAGCCATCTGTAGAGTTTTTCCCTCAGCTTGCTTTACTTGAAGCTGAGGCCTGCTATTTTAGTTGCTCCTTCAAAGCTCACTGTATTTTGATAAAGGACACCAGTGGCTGCAAACCCTTTCATCAAAGAGGTATTGACTATTAATTTTTCAGTTGTGCCTCTTTTCCACAAGGAATACAGAGAATTTATAATCACACATCAGGGAGTGCATCCACCTGTTCTCCTTTGGCAATTGTATAATTACACAATCATTTCTTATAAAAAAACTTTTCCCTTTAACTTCCACACAAAATAATTGCCCATGGCTTTTCTTCCATTTATCTCATATGAAGAGAGGGAAACACTAAAAACACAGTTATGTGGAGGGTTGCTCTGGTTTCCTTTAAACAGCAAGACACAGGACGTGCAGAGAGAAATGTTATTGTAGTCCTCAAACCATGGAAAATAAAACTCAAGGAAAAAGTATTCCAGTTGGCAAGTGACAACCACACACTACAGGATGGACAAGTTGGACATTCCAGCTGTCACTGTTCTCTCTTTCTATATATATATTGCTTCTTCTCTCACTTTTTAAATTCCTGTTTGCCATTTTGTTATTAGTCCCCACACAATAAACAACATTTGCCAGAATTCGCAAATTCTGGCAAAGTGATGAAAGGATTATTCACCTCTCTGTGAGATTGCTCTGTGAGATGAGAGCTACATGTTCTGCATTCTGTGACTAAGATACAGTCCTATGTGTTTTCCCTGTTCAATCAAGCATGCAAAGAACTGTCACAATAGTTCCTGATGCCAAGGAAATAAAATTTAGGGTAGAATGGAAAACCTGAGTTGTATTTTAATGTCATTGTGTTTGCACCTGGGTTTTTTTCTACTCTTTGGTATTTTATTCTTTTTTTAATCTTTATTGACCATTCATTAAAACCTCATCATCCCTCTCAACAGAAAAAGAAAAGGGAGTTGTTATTGTAACTGCCTAGATAATTGTTACTGAACTGTAGAAGTGGCTATAGATCTTTCATGTCAGACCACTAGGACTGATACAAAAACATTTCCAGGCTTCTGCAGGGTTTGGTGGTTTGTTTGTTTTTCCCCCTCACATTTAAAAGAAGATATAAAAAGGACAAATAAGCCAAAATGATAAATTATTACAGAAAAAAAAAAATCAACATTTGAATTGCTTGATGCAAGAAAGACCATGGGGCTTGAGGAAAGATTAGAGCAGTGTCAAGCAAGAACAGAACTGAAAGTTATTTAAAAGTGATAGAAACCCTCTGGGATCTGCAACCCCACCATTATTTCTGTTTGGAAAATCAGTTGTCAGAAGCTCCAATTAGACTTAATTGAATTCTGCTGTAGCAATACCTAGAATTTTAATTGACTGGGAAGGTGATCATAATCTCTGTTCAAAATACAGCTGGGCCATGAGCAATCCCCAGAAGAGCCCAACAAAGTGCCACAGAGAAGGACCTGCTTATTCTGCAGGCAAGGCTGCCTCTACACCATAAGACAAACATTCAGAAGAGAAAATTCCAGTAGAAAAATCCAGTCCTGCAGTCAGTCATATTCTCCAGTGCAGATAGCTATGAATTACCAAGAAGTCCTACCACAAACATGTTCGTGTACATACTGCCAACAACATCCTTAAAGGTTGTTTGTTCCACCTCTCACTTGCCTCTGCTCTTGCACTTGGCTTTATTGCTGGGTGTTTAGTTTCTACTTTAAATACATTGACATCATTGCTATTCCCATGCTGGCCTCCATTAGACACATGCTTGTCTCTCACTCTGCTTTTTTCCTTTTAGGTCAGGTTACTTTCAGTCTGATATTCAGCTGTTCTGGAGATGTGGTCTTTGCAAATAAAACTCTGCAAGGTCACTGCACTCATGGTATTGAACTGCAATGGTTTTCACATGCTTAATTCCTTGTCTAAACCTGCCCAGTCTCAGATTTGGACAGGAATAACTGAGTAAAAGTTGTGAATTTGGGATGATTTTGCTGATTCTGTGAAATCGCTAGTAAAGGCAGCAGGGCAGCTGAGTGACAGAGCTGGAAAACATATTAAAGGAAGTTAAGCTCGCAAGCAGCTGTACCAACCAAAGAGGCCAGCAAAAAATAGTAACAAGATTGGGATAAAATTAGGAAGTTTTAATAGACCGAGGAAACTAGACTAGAGGGAAAATCAGGCGTCAGACCTAAATCCTTTTTCAGGATCAAAAGTGTCCAAAGAGGAGACAGAAGGAACCTAACTCCATTTATCTCACCTAGAGAGAAGATGTCCCATCACACAGTTAGAGCTCAGAGAGAGATAGGAGAAAAATGCCAATGGTGTGGAGAAAGATAGTTTACAGACCAAAATAAAAGGCATTACAAGGATGAGCCCAAGGCTGAGCTCCTTCATGGTGTATATGTGGTAGAGAGGCATCAAGACTCATTAAAGCAAAGTTCATCTCAGAAAAAGCAGAACTGCCGCACCAACCAGTGAGCAAGAGACAGGAATAATTTTCGAGTTCTCCATGTTATCACTTCACAGCAGAGGGTTTTCCCTTAAAGAACTGGGGCTTTGTAAACTCCTGGCAATGATGCCTCCACATGTCTCACAAATGATGGCACTGTCATGGTATGAGTCAATGGAGGCAACATTAATTTACCATTTATTTTATTTCATTAAATATTTATTTATTATTTATTAAATAAATAGTAAATTTGAGGCAAGGAGTGATTGGTCCTGTGCACCTCCCAGGTAAGTACCCAAGCTGAAATTGGACGGAAGAGATGTCTGACAGCAGTGTCAGCCAGGATCCACACAACTTCCCAGACACTAAGGAGATGCTCTGTAGTAGAAAATGAACCTCAAAAATCCACACCAAATGTCAATTTTCCCTTTCCAAAAAGAGCAAAGAAGACTCAAAATGGCCATGCAAGTGAAAGTTCCCTCTCTTCAAAAGATTGAATTTTAGAGCAAAGAATTTGGCCATAGCAAGATCTTTAGTTCAAGGCTGCATGTAGCAGAGCCTGGTATACTAGTTTTGGGAGCAAATTTAATAACCTATATCTGAGGTGATGCTATAAAATAGGGCATTACAGTGAAAGCTCTGGAAATGATCAAATGAGTTACAGACAACAGCTAGAGGATGCTCCAGAGTAAGAGTTTGGAAAGTGACTGTCAGTAGAAGTTGAAAGTGACATTCATGGCAGGTTGTTTGATGTTACATTGAGCTCTTGGACCCTGAGCATCAGCAGTTTCCCTATATAATGATTTTACGGTGTTTTTCCACTGTTTTCTCTCCAGGAATCATCAATACCTGAAGGAAAATGTGCCCTTGTCAAGAATGCCGGATGGTGTTGCCAGCAGAGACCTCTGCCTGGGTATCCTCCACTTCAGCCATCTCTATCACTCTTCACCCTCAGGAAACTGCCAGTTAAGTCAGCCCCAGGCAAAGATGACAGGCACCCAGCAGGCTGAGCAACAGCAATGTCACTGCAACGTGTCTAAGAAATACGCAGGCCCTCCAGGGGTTAAGTTGCCGCCAAGCTCTGTGCCACCACACCTGCACTGCCTGAGGGGCTGCAAAGCCTCCTCCCAGGCTGAAGTCATGGGCATCTCTGTCTAAGAAGTAACCTGAGGATCAGGAAGATGTCTGCAACAGGCTCTGTCCTGCACACATCAGATACCCACCGGACTGTGTTTCATCCCAAACCCAGGGAAGCAGGAGCTCAAGTCCCAGTGGGAGCTCCCTCTTTAGAAGAATAACAGATTTTGAGGCCTTTTCTCATGTTAGCTCAACAGTCAGTTTCCACAGCCAGAGAAGGGACAATGGGAAAAGCCAGCCTTCTCAATGACTGCCTCCTCCACCAGTACAGGGGTGCAACAACAATGGGTTGGAGTGTCTACAGAGGAGACCAGGCATCACACAAGTGGTGGCAGGAGGGACGGCAGCAGTACAACACTGCAGCCTGTGAGAGTTAAGTGATTTTTCTGACTCTAATGATCTGCAAAGGCAGCCTACAAAGGAAAAGCAATTTTCCGGTTGTTTTTCTTTGTGCTGCATAGAAGAGTGTCAAGGATGTCCTCGAGCCTCTTTCAAACCTGCCAGTTTCTTCCCAGCTTTTCAATGTGTTTTTACATAATCTGTTTCTCTTAGAAGACTTTACGGAAAGATGGCAGAGGGGAAGGATCTGAGCTACTCCTACTGAAAACCAAGTGGCTGTTATTAAGACCATGAAGTGTATGTCGGGCGTTTTGTGTGTTTTTCTCACCCCTTCCCGAAATCCCAGAGACAAGGACAAGATGCTGTCTCTGCATACCTCAGCTGCTTCTTTGAGAAATGAAACATTTCTCTTGCCTCAAGGGAAATACAGCAAAGAGCAGCCTTCATACCCGTGGTGTTTCTGATTTTACAAAGACAGAAGGCCATTTGCAAGCTTTTCTCATTCTCGTGGTTTGATGCATAGCTAGGTGCCAAGCACACGAAATCTAGTTATTTGCGTAAGGGGAAATAAGGATTATTGAGGAAAACAGAAAAGACTGCAAGGCAAAACAGGCCCACATTTAAGCAGTTACAATATAAAGAAAGTTTATTACTAACAGAATGAAAAGTGAAAAGAGATAATAAGAAATTAAAGCAAACTTTCAAACACCTTTCTCTCCCAGTGCCTCCCTCCTTCCCACTGACCTGTGCCAGGGATAACAAAACATGGGATTTGGTCAGTATTGCATTTCTTAAGAGTCTTTTTATGCATAAGGAAAGGAGTTTCTTCTGCTGTGCTGTGGGATTCTTCACAACTCAGCAATCCGCCTGGAAAAAACAATCTGCTGAAGTGACAAAAAAAAATCTCTCCCATGAAATCTTAGAGTCTTCTCACACTGCCAACCATGGGCCATAACATAGGGTTTCAGTCTTTTAAGGATAAATTATTCTAGCCTGAAAACAAAGGTTCTCTCCTTCAAAATCTCTAAAGGCCTCTCACAGCTTCTATATAACCTGGCATAGGCATTCTCTTATCTTCACAAGCCGCGCGTGGATTTTCCATCCCCCCACGTACTTTAATGAATTATAGAGAAAACAGTCTCTAATATTACAGTCTTAACCATGGCTTGCAAAGAGAATTTTAAGCTCCGCGCTAGAAGTGCCTCTGCCCTCTTTTCCCACCGCCATTTTGGCTTCGTCCAAGGTGACTTTACTTTTCCTTTCTTTCTGACCTTGGAGTTGCCATGTTCTTCTCCCTCACATGACTTACTTTTTTTCTCACTGACTTGGAAGAAAAGGTGGCCTTGTTGGCTGCATATGGTGTTCTTTTCAGTTTGGCACAAGCTGTTGGCTCTGTTGGCTGCAGAGAAGCTCTACCTGCAGCTGCCGGCTTCACACAGGGCTGCAGTGGCTTCAGATGAAATCTTGGCCATGTGGTCCTAGCCGTGTGGCAGCTCATAGCTGTTTCTCAGCTGCCTGCGGCTCTGGGACGGCTTTTTCCCCAGTGGCTAGACAAAGCTAGACAAGTGCCGCCGTGCCGGGGGAGGGAGCCTGGTCTGGAGCTCGGGCCTGTTCCCTCCCCTCCTCTCAGCAGGAGACCAGCAACTTGTCCATCAACTAAATTTTAAAACCATTACACTCATGTATCACAAGAGATACATGAAAAATGGGCCTGTTTTCTCCTCCTCTTAAGTGTCTCTCAGCCTTCAAACCTATTTATGTGCAGGTGTAGTAGTTTGAAAAAAAAACAGTGGGAGGCACCAAGTCAGAATAACAATTTAATAGGGAAATTAAAAAAAAAAATAAAGGCAGAAAACACTGGTTTAAACTGACAGTCAGGATACAACCTGACACCCTGTTAGTTAGGGTGGTGGTAGCAGTCTGATAAAATGGTGGCTGCAGTCCTCCTGAAGTGGTGGATATGTTTCCTATAGAAGGGTCTGCTCTTCCTTGGAAGGTCCAGTGGTGGCTATGTAGCACCTGTCCTCTGGGAATCCAGTGGAAAGGGTGTCTGTGGTCTTCGGAATCTCAGATTATATCCAGGATGGAATGCTTGCTTGGTTCCTCCTTCTGGATGGAGCATCTCACAATGGGATGATGAGTCATGAGGCAAGGCACTGATGGGCTCATTAACAGAAGACTGTGGTGGCCGATTGACCAGTGGCACAAGAGACAGAGAGGGCTCTTGGTAAGACAGTCTCTGGTGCCTAAGACTTATCGGTTATGGTGAGGGAAAGAAGCCTCTCCCAGGATGCCTTGTTCGATTATGGTAATGTACTCCAGTTATGATTACCCAGTTGGCTCTTGGTGTTAGCCACACCCCTGTACTTAAGCTCGAGCTGTCACGTGCTCGGGGTCATTTGCCTCTAGAACCCTTCACATGTTGTAGCAATAAACTGCTTTCTGTGAAACTCTAAGCAAGAACCCTTCTCAAATCCTTGCCGTCAGCTTAATATTACTGAAGCCATCCCTGCATCTGTGTGCTTATGCATGTGAGCCACAGAACCACAGGGGACTCAGTAATAGAAGATAGTCCGGAGGGAGTTATCTATGAGTCATGCAGCAAGTCATTGATGGGCCAATTAATGGAAGATAGTCCAGAGGGAGGAGGCAATGAAACACTGCCCCACCTGGTTTCAACAGCTCATGAGGATGGTAATAGAACACACTGCAACCCAGGACAGCAGGACAAGACAAGGCACACACAAACAAGTCTAACCTATCACAATATTAAAGGACATCATGGAGGCACAGGGCCATTGGACAATGATCTGGGCAAAACCCCTGACAAGATACAGGTGGTATCCCAGGCTTTGGACAAGCATGGGAGGGAAGGGCACAGGGACAAAAGCACCTTCCAGCTCCACTTTCTCTCCCCATCCCGCCACCCTGCTGGCATTCAGAGCCCTCCTTCTCTGGGGAGCACTGCATTGTGAAATATCCAGATCCAAGCCAAGACAGCCTTCAAATATTACTATGTGGCTCCATTTTATACAGTATCTTCCATAAAGCAAGTTATTATTTTTCTGGCAATTCACTCATGAGCAATGGGCAGATTTTCCGATTTGATGGTAACAACCATAAGTTGACAACACAGACATATCCATTGCATCTCCACAGCATCCAAATACAGACCTTTTAATAGAGGTTTTGTTGTTGTTTTCTTCAGCATACCAAGAACATCTCTTTTAAAATATATCTAGCTTGTTTGGTGTCATGGATGGTCTATTTCTCCAGCAGCAAAATATCCACTCTATTATCAGATTCTGAGTTGAAATCAATCCAGAAATACAATGTTAGTACAATAATGACACACTTTAGCAGAATAAATCATTGCTTTCCTCACCACAAGAGTGGCTCGTGCTGCAATGAGTCACCTATTTGGAACACGTTACTCCCTATAATTAACAGCATGGCTCCCTTCCCGTCCTACATGGGGCTATGCATGATCTCACATGCTCCCTTTTAAGTGCCCATGGATATTTGATGCTCACCTACAAGGGTTGCATAATGGAGGCAATACATCTTCAGTGAAGAGAAATGACAGAATAAGAAGACTGAACCAATTCATCGCTTAATGCAAAGTGTTACTTTGCTGCAACCAGAGCATTGTGCCACAACTGATTACAAACAAGACTACACGTCCATATGGACTGTCTGCTATAGTAGTACCCATTCATTTTGGAGCCTGTATTACTGCAGAGAATAGATTATATCTCAGGTACACAGTAAATATCCCATTGAGTATAATGTCTCTTCCCAGCAAACAAATGAGTTTTGCCTCACATAACACAGTTTTATAAACAAGATAAGGAAACAGAGAAACACCAAGAGATGGGAGATGGGGAGATTTGCAAAAAGCTCAACTGATAGCTGTTTCCATGAAGGACATGCTAAAAATTCAGTGAGTTGATGTTAGAGGGAAGTCGAGGAAGGGGAAGCAGTTACAAAAGGCTTGTCCTTGCTCCTGAAAGGGAGAAAGCCCTAAAAGGTTTCCAGAGTCCTCCAGGTATCACTGAGACAAAAGCAAACCTTTCTGGTTTCAGACATTTAGTGGTTCATGATGACCAGCTCTATTCAGGCATGCTGCAGCATACAAAAAAATCAAACCAGAACAGTTTAAAAGTCTGCAGACTGCAAAGTGAACACATGGAGAAATTTGGCTTGTCTTTGTCTCCTTCCCACTCTCTGCTTGTTGATTAGTCATCTCCAGGTACTGCTGGAGCACTCCCTGCTCAGCACAGCCCAGGAACCCTCTGCTCCCCTCAACAACTTCCTAGACAAGATATCTTGCTCAAATATTGGGTCACGATGTGGCAAGCACAACAAGAGCTGGTTAAAGGAACACTGTGTTACTACCAGTTCTACTCTCTGTGCCTGTGCTTGGGGCTACTCCTGCAGCCCCCAGGTTCAGCAGTTCCCTGCTCATGTACTTTCACTGCAAAAGAAACACCCTCTTTCCTCCTCCATGCTACTCACCCTCTGGTGGTTTGCAAGGACTCAGGCTTATTTGTCAAATGCTCTGCTAGCCTAACGCAGATGGTGACAGCTCCTGAAAATTCAGTGACAAGGGAAAAAAATAAGAAGATTTTAAATCAGTCTTCCGTACATGAAGGAAGGGGTGACAGCCAT
This sequence comes from Corvus cornix cornix, assembly GCF_000738735.6. Classification (NCBI taxonomy): domain Eukaryota; kingdom Metazoa; phylum Chordata; class Aves; order Passeriformes; family Corvidae; genus Corvus; species Corvus cornix. The sequence continues at coordinate 10,293,282 of NC_046334.1, forward strand.
GCTGGACCACCCTTACACACAGATATAGGCTGGGAGAAAATGTCACTTCCATGATTTACAGAGGATCAGCACTACTGGAAGTGTTGCATAAAATTATGGTGCTTGCATCTCCTCACCTTCCAGGCAATCTGCTGCCAGGGAGTTTGGTGGGCAAGGGGCTCCTCTGAAAAAATTAAAGCTTCTTACAGTAATTCTGCCTTGGAGGGACTGGGAAGCTCAACATTTCCTCACATTTTGGCTACGTGAGTCCAGCTGAGTCTGTGGATGTGCAATAAAATATATTTGCCATAAATGGTCAAGGTGTGGGGTTGGGGTTTTCCCTCCTTTTTCTTTCCATTCACTGGATTGCCAGATCAATGAAGAAGAGGCAGACAGATCCATGGGAGCCAGCTCAGAAAAGATCCTCACCCAGATCCAACATTTTATACTCCCCTTGATGCCCACACCTTCCATCCCTCCTTCTCCAAACTGAACAAGTAAAAACCTCTGAGACAGGTTTTTTTTGGGATATGTCAAAAAGAGAAATATCTTTATCATAAATGAAGTAAAGAGTTCGGCTTTCGCATTCATGGGATGACGAGAAATTGGTGTGAAGTTATTGCTTTTATTAGTACATGATTGAGCTGTCAATTAGTCCCTAAAGTTAAGAAAGTTTACAGTCTTATATTCTTCACTGTTACAAATGTTTAAATGCTAAGTGTTACTCTAATATTCCAGTCAAAGTTTAAAAGTTTAGACTGTATTACAAAACCTTGTAATATTTCTTGAATTAATCTTCAAGTTAAGCTGTGCTGCAGAAAGGGAAAGCCCTCACCTGTTGCCAAGGAGCTATATTTAGAAGGCTAGATGGGAAGCCTGTCACCGAGGTCCATGGAAACCATGAATTTTAATGCAGGATTCTCCCGCCAAAAATCTGGACGACATCACCGAGAGACTGCACCCCTAGCAGCAAGCGAGCCATTGGTCAAAAGACTTTACATAATAGCCTAAACTAGAGCCAATGATTTGGACTTTGAAAGGACTCTACCAATCCTCTCCTACTTTGAAGGTGGGACACTGGGCAGTGATGGGAGGAGCCAGAGGGATATAAAATTCCAGTCCCGGACTGGAGACTGCTTTTTTTCCTCGGGATTAGCGTAAGCAAAGCCTGCCACTGTGGGTATTAGGCCTGCTTCTTAGAAGACTTTTGCTTGGGACTAGCCCAAGCAAACCCCAGTGCTGTGGGTCTCTGCATTGGGTCAATAGCCATATTGGCTCTAAGGATCTTTGATCACTGTGAACCCGGATAAGCTATTTTTGATTAGGGAATTTGGTCGTGTTGTTTAATAAATTAAATTTTAAAATTCAAATTGAGTGTGGCCTCATTCCTGACAATCCTCAACCTTCCTACACCCTCTACAAAACAAGTAAGGATCATCCCATTTCACAGATAAGGAGGCTGAAAAAGCAACCCTGTTTTTTCAGGGCTTTTTCTGGTTGGAGCCAGATAGAACTGAAGAATTGTGGAAAATTGAGGAAATCATCCAGATTTGCAGCTGCCGGAGCCTCTGCCTTGCTGTACTTCCCCAGGGAGGCCTCACATATGTGGAAAAAACAGCTCTGAAAAGCAACAGTATTGTTTGCTAATGTTGGTAGCAGAATATAAAGTGGAAACAAAACCAGCATTTTTCTTTCCCTCTCCTTTTTTTACATTTTCCTTCACTTCACCAGCAGGGGAAAAGAATTCCCTATGCAGGCACAGAAAAAGGGAAGAAAATCAAGCCATTTTCCATCTCCAATCAAAATGGTCACTTCCCCTTTGATTATAAATTCCAAATAAAATTACTATTGTTCCATTTCCTTTGAATGCATTACAAAAAAAGCAATTGCCATTTTTCGGTTGCATCTGCAGCCACCTTCCTCCCTATGCAATATTTTCACACCAGGTCTTTCCAGACATCATTCATAATTAACTGATATTTAGCTGACACATAGCTGATCTTTCCATTTCTCTTTCGGTTTAGCAGAGCCCTACAGACCATGGTGAGGAGGATTTCAAGCAATCACATGGTTTCCTGTACCCTTGGTCTCTCTTTCCTGTGCAAGAGAACACTGTTATGGAAAGACAGGGCATCAAACCCTGTGCTGGCAGCACCTTTCAGCGCCCTCCTCACATGGAGCACATTCTCCCAGCCCACAGATGGTGTCTGTGGCTCTGCTGTGCCCTTACCAAGATTTAAGAGGAAAGCAGAGGCAAGTTCAGAGGTTGCATGGCTCATTGCCCTACTGTGGAAAGTCCACCTTGTGGCTCTTTCACGCCAATGGAAGTGGAATAGAAAATTGGGCTAAGTACAGTGTAAGCTATGAGAACATAGCTTACATCATAGTAAGCCATGAGAACAAATTGTAGCAAAACACAACTGTGTTTTGTGTTTGAGTGCTTTGTGTCCCTACATGCAGTTTAGAAACAGACACAAAGTTTGCATTAGATAAAGGATTTTCCTTGCATCCTAGTAAGCAAAAATAAAATGGACAACATACCTCCTTGCTATGTCTGCCAGTGTCACACTGAGGGTTTTGGTACCTGTCCCCCACCCCAGGTTGGATGGGGCTTTGAGCAACCTGGTCTAGCAGAAGGTGTTAGAAGTAGATGATCTTTAATGCTCCTTCCAAGCCAAATAATGCCGTGATTCTATGATCATTCCACCATGGGAGAAGCAGAGTTGCTGAAGAAATAAATTATATCCAATATGCCCAGGGATGCAATCCAAGTCCAGAAGTCCCATCCAAGGCCATACTGAATGGATAGGACTGCTTGGTAGGTTTGCATTTGGGTAGCAGTGTTGGCTATCTCCAAACTTCACAGTATGCAAGTGTCAGGACATCAAAGGGCGCTCCATGAGACCTGCTCAATCTCTTGCTGTGTATATTAGCCAAGTCACACGAAAACAAGAAGTGACACACCACAAATGCTTTCTGCTCTGCACCCAGGGTTGATGTGTGACACAGTGAGAGGGGCAGAAATAGTCTGTTGTCAGGCAAGGAGAGATGCAGTACCCTGGTGAGACCTGATAAAGCCATGCAGATCTGGCATGGCAGTGTGTTTATATGCTCCATTACATGCCAAACCCAAAAGAAACAATATTCCCAGTGTAGTAAAGCCCAGCTGCCCATGCTCTCTTCCAAGGTAAAAACTTTAAGGAAGCAAATTCTGTAATTTCAAGGACATCTGCGAATCTAAACTCTCACCAGAATGTAAATAAAAAGTAGCAAAAGCCAGATTTGCCTTGTTATCAACGTTGCCTAAAGCACTACTCATACGTGCCATAACTAGCTGGCTGAAGCATCCTTTGAATTGGTTAAAAAACTGGAGGAAAAGGAGAAGGAAGAACGGCATGATGCCACACACAAAATAATTCTTCGTTCCAGTTACACAAACACAAAGGTTGATGTAGCCAGCAAATACTGCCCATCGCATGCACTTAATTGCTTTGTAGTCTATTCATCCTGTCCGCTTAATTAAAACTCTCCTCAACCCAGAGATTTTTTTGTAAGAAACTCCAGAAACTAGGTGAAAATTGTTCCTTCATCAATCAGTGGACTTTTTTCTTATTTATTCTTGGTTTTGGTCTGTGCCTCAAGAGAAAGATGAAAACAGAGTCAATCCCACCACCTGCATCTTGCAGAGGCAAGGACAAAGCGATGGCAGTCACGCGGAAGTGCTGGATGGTAAAGTCCCACAACCTTCCCAAAAGCATCTCCAGGAGGAAGCTGCTCGGTGAAGCCACCACACTTGCACACACGTCCACACACACACACACATGCACGGATAGCTCCAGGAATTAATCGACAGTAAGGAGCCAGGAAGGGTCTTCGTATGGGGTTCCATGGGAGAGGTTTAATGCAGCCACACACGTGAAAGGGTTGAAGGATGAAGACAGAGAACAATATAGGGGAGTGGAGAAGGCATCAGAGACCAATGATCTGAGGGCACGGGGGCAGTATGCAGCCGGGACTAGGGAATGGGGGCCAATGGGGAGCTCTGAGGGAGAGGCGATGGGGCAAGGGCCAATGGGGGAACAGGGAGTGGAGAACCTTCTAGGGCAGGGACATATATAAGGTAAGAAAGGGGCTGGGAGGCCAATGGGCCAACTGGGGAAGCGGAACTGGAGTACATTAACATAACAGAACAGAGCATCCTGGGGGAAGCCTTTTTTGTCTCCCTAACCTGGGGAGGATATCTGATACTAGGGACTGTCTCACCAGTGGACTCTCTTGGTCCCTTGTACCACAGGCCCACCGACCCCCACAGATGGCCACTAGACCTCTGTGCCTTCCTTGGAAAGGGCTCTTGGGGACCTCATTTTCCCAGGCAGCACTGAATTCCTCTTGCAAACTTAAGAGAGAAACCCTATTTTGGACATAATTGAAAATATGATTTTCAGTCCCTTACACACCCTCTCCAAGTAACTTCCTTCCCCCTTCCTCCCCAGTTTAATAATCTGTTCTGTAAACTTATTAAATTCTCTGTAAAGACAGGGACATCTAGTGCAGGAAACCTGAATTTGTGTGGATACAGGGATCCTGAGATCAGTGTGTGGATACAGTGGATACCTGAGAGAGCGGAGATGCAGAGTAGAAAATGCTGAAAGGAGATCTGTTAAAGTGCAGATACTGTAACACGCGTACCAAACAAGGAGGGCTGTAGAAAGGAAATATATATAGGCTGATTCTTGATAGATGTTTCAGAGATGTTTATTTCTCCAGCCGCATGGCCGGGATCTGCCGAGGAACTGCTCAATCACGGGACCCGAGGGTCCTTCCCCACGCAGCGGAACACAAAACAACCAATGGGGAATGAGGCTGACCAGGGGCTAGGGAAACCCCGTCTCTCTCCCCCAGGGCCCCTCTCCCAGGGCTACATGGTGGGGGGGAAGGGACCCCGACATTTCACCCGTTTATTTTTAACAAAAGGAGATTTAAAAACATTGAAAACAACAAGGACAGTTTCAAAACAAAACAAGCCACCCTCCTGAGTCTTTAAATGTCCAAACAGATTTGCTGGAACATCTTAAGGCTGACAGAAGGGAGACATGACTCTCTGAGCATGCTTTGTGGGGAAACTGAGGCAGGAGAGGGTTTAATTTCTTCCCTCCCCCTTTTCATCCCCCCCTTGGCATCGGAGAGGAGTTGTAGGGAAAGGGAATTGTATAGGGAAGCCATGGGGTGAAAAACGGATTAGGAATAAACTGGGGATGGGGTAAACTTAGGAAGGGGTTCATAGTGGGTAGAGGGTAAAAGGGGAAAGTAGGTTGTGGGTAGGGAAGTTGCTGGGATGGATATTGTTTATAATTTTGTGCATAACGGCTGCCTTTGACTGGAATACCTCCAGGCCCAGTAACATTCGCTGCTTGTAAACCCATCTTTCCTTGTACTATATGAAATTGTACAACTTCCCCATCTCCTACACTTTGCCGGTAATTTTTAGGGTTATTCCTTTTAATGGCAGTTCTATGGATGAATAAATCTTCCCCTGTATCATCTCATGTTATAAATCCATAGTTGTTTTTTACATTGTACCATTTCACAGTTCCTGTGATTTTCGCGGCTACAACTTCTCCTATCATGTGCTTGCGTGTTTGTCATGGCTGCCGGTCCCGCGTGGCTGCTGCCTCGCTGACTCTGACGTCTCAGCTGGGCCCCCGTGTTGCGGCGGCTCTGCAACCTCTGAGCGGCGCTGCTCCGGCATGTGTCTGGGCTCTGCACGGCCCTGCGTTGCCATTGCTGCTGGCCCTGCGCCCTCCGAGCGGTTTCGCTCCGCCAACTCCACGCTGCTTTGAGTGCGGCTCTGTTTTGGCTCGGCGCTGCACTGCGCGGCTTCTCGTGTCGCTGTGGAAACCGCCACTTCTCGCTCTACAGGTCTCTCTGAGCCGTGTGCTCGGAGCAGGCTTCCACGCTGACCCCCGGTTCCTGGCTGCTCGTGGCCCACGGCACCCACGGCGCCTGCAGCGTCGCTCCCTCACTCGCGGTCGCACGGCCGGGGACCCCAAGCCAGGGATGGGGTCCATGATAAGGCGCGTGCTCCTGAGGGGGTCGGGCGCATCCAGCGCAGGCACCTCCACTGGCACGGCTGCAGTCATGCACTCCTGGGATGGCTGCCGCACGGTCTCGGCCAGGGGATTACAGTCATCCTCTGCTTTAGGGGTAATGGGACCATATAAATGCTCCTGAAGAGCTTCAGTGATTACAAGGCATCCATGGGGGGGTTCAATCACTAATGCATGTTCTGTTTGATCCTTCATCTCACACAAGATCTCAGACCAAAAATACCTGTAAATAGTTCCAGGAGGATTAATATCAAAAAGTAAGTCTCGAGAAATATAGAAGAAATTCTTGAAAAGCCAGTTAAAAAAATGTTCTAGATCTCCCGGAACAAATACTTTCTTGTTTTGCTGTTCAAAGTTTCCTTTAACTTCTAGATACATTTCTTTCTGTGGTTCAGAGAGCCACAATTCCCACGATTCTTCCATAGTCCAGAGAGAATATCCAAACCAAGGTGAGAAGAGAGAGATCTAGAGTGGTTTTTACTCACAAATTTTCTGTCCTTAGGGATTGGTGTCTTGCCATCAATTCTCCACCATTATGTTACAGTGCGGATACTGTAACACGTACCAAACAAGGAGGGCTGTAGAAAGGAAACATATATAGGCTGATTCTTGATAGATGCTTCAGAGATGTTTATTTCTCCAGCCGCATGGCCGGGATCTGCCGAGGAACTGCTCAATCACGGGACCCGAGGGTCCTTCCCCACGCAGCGGAACACAAAACAACCAATGGGGAATGAGGCTGACCAGGGGCTAGGGAAACCCCATCTCTCTCCCCCAGGGCCCCTCTCCCAGGGCCACAAGGCGGGGGGGAAGGGACCCCGACAGAGATCACCAAGGGTCTCTCACAAACAAGGCTGAACTACTACCCAGCAGAAACTTGTTTATTCACCTAGCAGTAAAAATAGAGGGCTCATATTGCACTTGTCTGAGATTAAAAAAATAGAAATTGGAAGAAAGGTTGGGCTCACAGGGTGTTTCTGAGTGCTGGAGGGGCTGCCAAGTGCCAGCTGAAGCCCATCAATGTGTGGAAGGAGGCAATGGTATATCCTGACCTTATAATTATACCTGCCACAAGTAACTCTGCAGCTGGCACTGTGTCAAAGTGCTTGCTGGCAGCCCCAGATTTCCCACCAACTTCCAGGGTGAGCCCAGGATCCCTGCACTCAATGAAGGCATCCCCAAGCTTTGTCTCAGAGCTACCTGACAGCTGGACAGTAACTGGAAAACACGTAAAATAGAAACTGCAGCAAATGCCATTTGAAAAATAACTAGCTGTGAGGTCCCAGCACCCCCCACCCCACCACCCAGATGCCCCAAAGCCCCAGCACCCATCACCCACAGCCAAGGAATTGTCACCTCTCCCTGCAAGCGGTTTCAGCAGGGCATTGCCACATCCTCAGACTGAAGACATGCAGCACACAGCACTGATGCTGCAGACAATAAATAAGTGGCATTGCAAATAAAATGTGCCATCACCCATAACCATCATCTCATATTTGATTATTATAAATATATAACTTTTTTTTTTAAGAGAGCTGCATTCACCATCTATCTTGGTGGAAGGCACTAAAGGGTTTGGAGATGATGTGCTGGAAAAGATGCAGTGCTCATTAATCCAAGTGTTTTGGCAAAGCTCCTGCTTTCCCATACAGCTACACGTGTAGCTGTGGAGCCAGCCCAGCTGTGCTGTGCTCACTGAGACAGCTTGGACTGGACACCATTCAATTAAAGTGATGCAGAGTTCATGCTGAAAGCTACAAAACCATATACAAAGCCCATCCATGACCTGAAAACATCAGGCATATGAGTTTGGGGGGTTTTTCCCTTTAAAACAGACCAGGGCTGAGTTTATTTTTCTGTCAAATCCCACTGTTTTCTAGCTGAGCAAATAAATGTATGCAGTTTTTGTAAGCAGGCCAGCTCTGCTCTTTGCTTGACACCTCACCTGGAGATGCAGTGGCATTTCATTTATCCTGCTTGTCTCAGGGTTAATTTTTGCAGCAGCCAGGAAGGGCATAGCCCTGGAATGATTTGATGCCACCTCATGCCATGGACATAGGGTGGTGCCATTTCTTTGGTGGTGTGCGGTCACATCAGCCTGGATTCCACGTGGTGAGCAGTCACATGTTACTTGTGCACCGATCTGCATGCTCTGCTATTAGTATTGTTGTTACTCTTTTTCCTATTTCTTTGCTTTTTCTAGTAAATTGCTCTTATCTCAACTTCTTGTGCCTCCAATTCTCCTCTCCATCCTGCTGCACAGGGAACATAAATTGTGTGGTGAGCAATCACATGTAAATAGTTTGCCTATCTTGTACACTCTGTTATTAGTGTCTTGTTGTTACTGTTAATTTTCTTACTCCATTGCTGTTTCTAGTAAATTGTTCTTATCTCAACCTGTGATCTTTAACTTTTTGTGCCTTCAATTCTCCTCTCCATTTCACCGCAGGGGTGGAGGGGGAAAGTTAGCAAGCAGCACATGGTCTGGGGTGTGTTAGTGGGAACATTAAATTGGAGAATACCATTCCTAAACCACGTCTCAGAACCTGGAAATGGAGTTGGTCTTCATATTGACTCTCAGCCATTTAAATGAAGGTGACAGCACAAGTGATAAGGTTTCCTTAAAGAAGAGAGAGGCCATCACAACTGAGAGTGGTACAACCACGCTGTTTCATGAGGACAACCAAATGGTAATTTCCTACATTTACAAGAGAAGTCTGTAGCAATTACAGAAGGTTTGGTGATAATGTGAACTTGGCTACCACCAGCAGCTAGACAGGCTTTCAGTCAATTGTGATGAGTGAGTTTCTCTTCTTGCATATGTCTGCCCTGCACTGTACAAAGAATAAGTGCGTCCAGGATTTCCAAATCCTGATACCAGGCCAGGATGCTGCCCATTTACAGTGCCCTAAAAGCCCCAAGTTGGAGTAAAAATCAGACCTTTACTTTGCTAGACTTTGGATCTTGAATGGCATCGCAGGAGGGATGCTCAGATAGGTCACGGACTGCGAAACAGCCTTTCCCCTCCAGAACACACATTCAAGCCTTTCTGGAGTCACTAATGACCAACTACCCCAGCTTCACTGCGTTTGCAAGCATGTTTTATGTTTCACAGGTTTGCCTTGCTGCTGGACTAGGTCACTGACTGCTTCTGAGTTGCCTGGACAGTGTTCCTGCCATGAATTTTAGTGCCCAGAGCTTACTGTCCATCTCAGGGGAATTTTCTGCTGACCTGGACTCAGCTCAGTGGAAGGGAAATGGACTTAGTGTCGAACAAGGTCCTAATTTCCTGAGGTGAAGGGTCTCTCATAAGGCAGTGTCTGTTCCCTTGCAAAGGACGAGTTATTCAAAACTGTCCCTTGTCCATCCAACAGACAGAAATCCTGAAATTACTCCAGAAGTATCTTTGGGGTGTTTTTAATATCACATTTGTGTATCTATTGCATGACTCTTTCTTTCCATGCCCTCACCTTGTCAGTCACTGAGTGTATCCCTCCTTTATATTGAGAGGCCAAGGATGAAATATCATTTAAACAATTTCAGCAAGATCTCAGAAGAGCCTTGGGCAACCCACCAAACAGTCAAGAGATAATAAAACCAGTATTTCTTCAGACCATTGCTGCCTTGGAGTGCTTCTCCGGCATCAGTCAGAGCCAGTCACGGGTAGCCCTGCTCCATGCCATACACCCAGGAGCAGGAGGTGGAGGTGGCACATGCTCCAAAAGCCAGGTCTGAGCTGTGGTGACACAGTGAACCCCAGGGTGGTAAAGCACCAAAAGGGGCTGAAGAGAAGTCGGAAGAGACTGACCCATGGCAGTGAAGGGATTCAGAAGACAGCCTTGACAGCTCCCTGAAGACAGGAAGCATGCTGTGCCAAGGAGAGTGATGCTTTCACCCTGCAGGGATCAGCTCCAGATCAGACTTTCTCTGCAAAATGTCTTCTGGACTTAAAGCTACTGAAAGTCTGTTAGGAAGAGCCCTCATTAATCCTCTGATATCCCTGGCATAGAGGTGAAACTAGAACTTCTTTCAAAAAAAGAAACTAGAACACAATAAAGGCAGCAAGTTCAGCTGTTCTCTGAGGAAAAGAGCAGATTCACCCAAACTCCAGGGTGTACCCATGGAGGGAAGAGAACCTTTCCATGTCTCTTAAAGCTGCCCTGGAAGGACAAAAATCCATTCATAATGAAATCTATGATGTTCGATGCAATGCAAGTAGGGAATTCAGAGAGGATTTTGCTATCGAATAAGCAGATCATTTTTGCAGGATGATAAACCTAGGCACAGTCCAGGTTGCCTTTGCCATGACTTTTTTGCATTACCTCAGCAAAGCAGCCCCTCTGGCACACAGATGGGGAGAGGACACAGCCCAGCCGGCCACCTGGGAAGTGGCCAGCTCCCAACCCTTGTCTTTGTGGCTGGGAGTTAACAAAACCTCAAGCTTTGCCAACTCACTGCCTGGACCAGGCCAGAGGGGTGAGGGGCGCTCAGTCACATGCAACCTGGTGCCCTGAGGTCAGGGTAGCTGCAGAAGGCACAAGAAGCCCAAAACTCCACCAGATGCCTAAAAGGGGGCTTCCAACTTCGTGTGTCCAGCAGCACCAAGAGCTTCCCAGCCTGAATTCTGGGCTTCCCGACTCGTGCTGAGGCCGGTCAGAGCTGAGCAAAGCCACTGGGGTGTCAGGGTCTCCTCCCCCCGCCATGTAGCCCTGGGAGAGGGGCCCTGAGGGCACAGACACATGGGGTTTCCCGAGCCCCTGGTCAGCCTCGTTCCCCATTGGTTGGTTTGTGTTTCCCTGGGCAGGCAAGGACCCTCAGTCCAGACTGTGAGGGTTCCTCGGCAGAGCTCTGGCCATGCGGCTGGGGAAATAAACATCTCTGAAACATCTATCTAGAATCTGTCCGCATATATATTTCTTTTCCACGGGCCTCCTGGTTTGATATATGCGTGTTACGGTAATCCCCGCTGTAACACTCGGGAAAGCCAGGGTCCAGCTGGGGTAGAGGGCAAAGCCCCCCAGAGCCCTGCCAGCCAGGTTACGAAAGCCATTGCGGGTCACGCCAGTAGAGGGGCACTTGCATAACCAGCAGGGCCAGTGACGCAGACACAGCTGGATGCCGGCCAGGGCTGGATGGCCACCAGGAGGTGGGAGCTGCCTGCAGTCCTACCTCCAGGCAGCCCAACCAGCGTGCCGCCACTGAGCACACCCATGGGGGAAAGTCCAGTCCTGGGTTTGGCTGCCAGCTCCACCATGCCAGTCCCTCTTCAATTACAAATATATGGCTTGGAAACTGATGACTGGCAGGTTTCTTTACTGAGGCACCAAGGTACCATGAAACCAGGGTAACAGAGTGTGAAAAATAGAAGTTGCATTTATTTCCAAAGATGAAAATTAGCATCATTTTACATGAGGATTGCAGTGCCCAGCCAAGGGTCCTCAGCATCCCTATGTCAGACCACAGTTCTCCATCACTTTGCATTTCAACAGGAGCCCAGACAGTAACAATGCAGGAAAAATGATGTTTATGTCAAGAAGACTGTCCTTATCTTAGCTTAAGATATCCCAAAGCAGTCATTGGGAAGGAGGATGGATCTTCAGCTTCTTGGAGCATGTGTCAGAGAGCAGCACTTGCAGACCATGTCTGAATGGGCACCAGGGAGGACCAGTGACAATGAATGGTGCTACTGAGCAGCCCCAGACCCACTCCTGCTGCCTCTACATGCCTGTGTGCCAGGAAGTGCATCACCACCAGAAGCTCCCCAGGAGCAGCACCTCCACTGATTTGGGCTCTAGAAATGCTGTACAAATCCCAGGCTTTTCAATGGTCCTCACTCCATCAGCGTCCCATTTGCCTCAGACTCTAAGCAGAGGCAGATGAACCACTCCTGTATCAGTAAGTGTTCCAGGTCTTTCCAGCAGGTCAGGAAATGGTAGCCCTGCCAGGCCTGACCTTTCTAAGGACCTCTGAAAATCATGTCAACATCTGACAGCTGTTCGAAAGCTACAACCACGTCACAATGTCATCCTAAATGGATAATGTGTCCATTTCTGTCTCTCAAAAGGCAGACTAATGGCTGAATGGAAATGTTTGCTAAATGTGCTAAATGGAAATGAATGATCCTCCCCTTGTTCAGATACAGGTGAGCATTGCAGCACAAGTGGCTGCAGTGGCTCCAAGGAGAGCTATTCACTAGCTCCCTTCAAAGTCACTAACACACATAGAAGGAAAATAAAATGATTTTGCCCAAAAAAAGGCATATAACAGGTCCTTGGAGCATAAATAAGTATTCTAAAAATTACGAAGTGTCAGAAAGTAGATTCAGAGAGGTACTGAGCAAGTCAAGACAAAGTCTGGCAACCTCATAGAAGTCTTGGAAATTTTGATTCCAAAGGCAAACAGACACCTATTTCTAAATACGAAGTACTCTACTTAATCATCCCCACTCTAGTGTATATTCATATCTGAGATGAAGTGACATGCATGTTTCTTTAACAAGATGTCATTAAGTGTCACTATTGTTCCCTCTTCCTTAACTGCCTGGAACACTTTACCATCTGCTACCCAGACTTGCTGCTACTAATTTCTCCGCAAGACAGATACTGGGTTCAAGTGGCAGAGCTCCACTTTGTGAAATGCTTTAGTGACTGAAATGCTTGAAAAATGAGAGCTGAGTGCTTTGGAAAGCTATCTCAGCTATCTGTGGTAATGCTGCCTGTTTTAAACACCTAAATCTCTGCCCTACTTCATGTCAGGTGAACCTGTTTCAGGGCAGCCTCCTCAAACATGATCCCCATATTTGCCACTAGTCCTGGCTCACAGCTTCTTCCCAGGTATCCAAAAGCAAGGTGAGGCAGGGAGGGGAGAGCAGGCAAGCACTCCCAGACTGCTGCCCAGGGAGGGAGGAAGCCCCACAGCAGGTTGATGGTGGGGAGGTGAAGGGCTCCTGGTGACATGACAGGGGAAAAGGGCATCCTGGGGGGCACAAGGCATCCCACAGGAAAGCATCCAGCACTCCAGGTGATGGCATTGCTCACGGGAGAAATCAGGTGTTGGGATATGTGTGCACCAGGAAGTTCACCACTACGCTCACAGCCATCCATGCTGCTCAGAATCAAACTGCCACAGGCTTTCTCCTGTTAATGCACTGTGACACTACAGTGATTGCTGTCCATCTCCCCAGAGATGGTAGTTTCCTTTCAGAGCATGCTTTTCCAAGCTGAAAATGTTGGCAGTTAGCGCAGCAGTACCAAACACAGCACAAATGCTTTCCTGACACAGGGATGACCAGTTGGGAGGAAGTGGAGGTGGAAGGATCATTTCCACAGATCATTCTAATCCCAAGGAAGCGGAGTTTGAGGACATCATTGTTTTTATTAGATGCTGGAAAAACTTAAGTCAAAGCGTATTTTTTAGTAAGTAATAACAGCCTGCTGGTTCTGAGATTTCCACAGCATTGGAAAAGGATTAATAGTCTGGGCAGGATATTTGAAACATCAGCATCTCCAGGGTAAGAACAGGTCAAAAAACTAAGAAAAAAGCATTTCTCACAGACTATGCACCCTTTGACCTGGACCCCTTATCTCCATTTGCTCACTGTTCCCAGCTTGTGGAAACATGAGTCAGATGCACATGGGATAGCTGAGATCAATTCCTGAAGAAACTTCTCTCTTTTCATTAAGTCACATATACCTAAAATTAATAATATCTTTTGTGTATTTTCAGAAGGATTTTGCAGAAGGCTAATAGGGCTTTTGAACCACCCCAAGGAATGCCAAGCAAACACTGATTCACATTGTGGAGCTAAATCACCACTCCTCCCAGTCCTGGGAACAGAGTGGTATGCGTGGAAAACAGTTTCATGCATCATCAGCAACTTTTTTTCTTTCACAAATGCCTTCTTTATTGCCATGCAAGCATGGGCACACATGGCTAAGGAAAGCCAACACTCAAAAGAGCAAAGAAAAGCATATACAGTACAGCAGGAAACCTTCTGTCCTTCCTCCTTGGAGATCACATGAAGAGGTGGTTTGGCCTAAACCCAACTACTTGAGTCATCAGTGAAATAAAATGAATAACAAGCATATTGCACTGCCACTCATTAGTTACTTAAGGACTGCTGAGCTTGCTAGGTGGTGAGCAGCTCCAAGAAATCTGCTGGAAGATGAGGTGAGGAAGATGAGCCGCCAGCTCTGGCGAAAACTCAAGGGTTTTTCCATGGGTCACAAGGGCAGAACAGAGAGCCATCAGGGTAAGATGCACCTGAATGCCAGCAAATGCCTGACAGGAGCTGAGGACTTGGAGCTCAGAGATGGGCCCAGCTGCCTCATCTCCTGATCAGGACACAAAGCCAGCAGCTCCCCTGTCACTAAGTCTAATCTGTCAGCAGCAAAACCCAGGCTACCTATCCCCTTGGCCACTACTGTCAGGGATTTTCTTTGCCAAATCCCGCCAGAAACGGCAGGGCCATTGGGACAGTTCATGAATTCCTTGGATCACCAATGACTCTTTCCTTCCAGAATTATCTGGTCTTCTGGAAAGGGGGGGAAATGCTGGTTACAGAGGTTCATGCACAAAAAGCATAGAAATAAACTCTTAGTCACAAGTTTGCTCTTCTGATAAGGGTGCCCAGACTTTAGAGCAAACAAGCCCAGTCAGGTGCAGAGCCCAGCAAGGAACCAGGGCTCCCAGTCTTGCATGGCAGTCAAGCCTCTGTCCCTTCTATGAGTATTTAAAGTGGAAAGGATATGAATCAGAGCTGAGAGATCTTCAAGGAGTAGTCCACGTACTTGAAAGCAGAGAAATCCAGGTTCCAGCCTTTTCCCTCTGTCCTGAACAAGTGTCCTTGAGATCATTCAAAAAAATCACCAGCAAGGGTATGAGCAAAAGTCAGATTTAATATTAAACTACAAATGACAACAGATTTGTTAGCAAGTTTCACTCTACTTACAAAGGGCAACTAAGGCACCCCAAGGGGAAAGCAGGCAACAACAAAACCAAACAAAAGCCAGGCAATCAAAACAGAAATGAATTGAAACTACCTAAGTATGCGTGTGTATCTGTGTGTAAAGATAGTGTAAACAAGGATAAAAAGGAATGCGGCATAAAGCTTAACAACACTTAAACTTAACAGTACTTTAACTTAACTTATACCTTAATTTATATCTTAACCTTAACAGTCTAACAGAGAAATGACACTTAACAGCATTTAGCCTAAATTATTACTATAATTTAACTTAACTTCCAGACTTGCTATAGCATATGTGCAAACAGTATGGAGTATGCAGACAGAAACAGTCAGTGCAAGATAAGGTACCTGTGGAAAAATTTCCCTCAGAAGTCAGTGAAAATACTCACTTTGCATGCTTTTGCATCTCCTGACGGGCGAAGGATCAGGCCTTGAGGAGTGAGGGTGTTGGCCCAGAATGCATCATTGTTCGGTGATCCTCCAGGTACAGCCAACCTGAGGGTTTGCTGGCTCTGAGAGGCGTCCCCCTCAGAGGGAGATGGCTGGTCACAGGCCTGCTGCGGTCCCAGGAGAGCTCAAGGGGCCCCATCTTGGACTGATGTTTATAGGGTTGTAAGAGAGTGGGCTTCAGCCATAACAATGTTTCAGCCTGGCCACAGTTTGGCTTTTCTTTGAAAGTGTGAGAATAGGAATGTTATACCATTCAGGCCAGGGAAATATTTTCCAAGGCTGGTCATGAGAAAAACAGAAGCTCATTAAGGAGTTCCTAAGAGCAGACAGTGTTTTTTGATAAGCTCAG
This sequence comes from Corvus cornix cornix, assembly GCF_000738735.6. Classification (NCBI taxonomy): domain Eukaryota; kingdom Metazoa; phylum Chordata; class Aves; order Passeriformes; family Corvidae; genus Corvus; species Corvus cornix. Next base: position 10,309,135 of record NC_046334.1, read on the forward strand.
AAAGAACTGAGCCCAGGTAGTGTTTTCAAGGAGAAGGCCAAACAAGCATTTTCTCAGATCACACTGTAGCCTGGACGTGGCGGTGGGGGGAGGAGAGGGAGGGGATGAATGCACCACTACACCCACCCAGCCTCTCCAGCTGCTTCTCCCCCATGTTCCCAGCATTCTCTGCCGAGGCCAGGCTACTTTATTTTACAGAAAACAAAACTGAAAAAGTTAGTGGGGTACTAATTACCTACCTGTTGTTTAATTATCTTTCTTGGGGTTTTTACTTTGTTTAAAAGCATTTACATTAGAGTGTTTTGCCTAGGGAGGGCTAGATGAGCCTACACACATCCAGGTGTAAATTTAAGCACCAAGATCTAGGACCCACCTTTGAAATTGCAGCTGCTCCATACATGTCTTTTTGAAGAGAAAAACAGCATTGAGAGAAAAACACCATCAGGAGAGGGCTTGTGAGACTACCACCATCTATGCCTTGATAATCAAAAAGGAAATGAGGAACAAAGACACATAGGTAAAATTACAGATGAGAATAACAGAATTAGCACAAGCCTCCAGGGATGAAACTGGGATGAAATCAGTCAGAGCCAAGAGGGTCCAAAGCATCAGAATGGTACAAGGGATCAAACTCAACTCTAGAAATGAGACAGAAAAGCCAGCAAGGACGCAAAGTAAGTAGAAGAGAGGCAGAAAGAAAAGCTAACTGGTACCTTCATCAACCCAGAAGACTCTAGATATTCTCCCACGTTATCTCTGAACACCTAACAAGTGCCTTCCAAAATCCAGGCAAGAAGAGTGGCACCAGGTGATGAAAGAAAGACAAACAATGCACTTGCCTTCAAAGGGGAAGGAAAGTTCCTTGCACTATGAAGTCTGTGGTGAGGAACGACCTGACAATGACAAATGTGGCTGGAATGGAGAGTAACACAAAGAAAGACGAGCAAATTTGTGGCGGGCTGTAAGCAGGAGACAGTGGGGAAGAGCTAGGGCAAGGAGAGGCTTGAGGAGAGAGCAATAAGAAAAGATTTAGAAGACATGATGAGAAAGAAGCATGTCTAATTTTTTAGGGGAAAATAAAGAAAGACCAGGCCCATGAAAAATAGTCTGCAAGTAGATTAAAAGACTGCTAGAACAAGGACAGGGATCAACCAATGTTGCCCAAGCCAAGATGCACTTCTTGCACTGGGGAAAGCAGGATCAGCTGTTATGCTTAGGAAAGATAAGCACCTAGAAAGTCAGAGCTCTCATGACATGCCAGTGGAAAAGACGAGTCCCATCTTTCTGATGGCACCCTGCATTTGCTTCCAGCCCTGGAGGCCAATTAAGTCCCTGGAGAGGTGAGAACTCCCTTTCCTCTGGACCCAGAGGCATGCCTACATATGTGCCCCAAACCAAAACAGACAGAGTTTTCTAGGAGCTCAGGGAGGCTGTGAAATCCCCTTCGCTTGCAGCTTAGAACGAGGTTACATGTCACCCCACACAGGCAGTCTGCAGGTAATTCATCCTGACAGCACAAAGAACAGAGGTAAGATCCTCTCCAAAACCTGACTTCTGCTTGGCAGTGGAGCCCAGCCTGTGATGCTGCTGAACTGACAACTCCTCTGAGGTTGCTCTGAAATGGTCTTTTTTAATGCTTGCACCATACTTTTGAGGATCACCATTTATTCATATTGATCAGTCCTTGAACTGTCTGGCAGTGGCAGAGGTGGGTTGTTGGCTCCATCTGGTTAATGTGACAGGACTAGAAGCATCCTCAGCCTCCCCAGTGCCCCTTTTCCTGGGTGTCCCCCATCCTGTTGCATGGCTGGTGGAGTGGGCTGCTGGGGCTTGGGAGCCCACCAAGAGAAGGACGCTCCCATCAAACAAAACCTTCCACCCTGGTGATCCTGGAGGTCTTTTCCCACCTAAATGATTCTACTATTCTCTCTTGTCTCCAGAGGATGGCTATAACCACCCTAAGCCCACTAGGCAGCAAGTTTGACAGCAGGCACTGGAACACCAAAACACAGGGATCAGCTGCTGTGCCCTAATGCCATCTTCCTGGCAAGGGAAAGCCTGAGAAAAAGACGGATGAGCCAGGGGCGTTAAAGCAGACCCAGGTCTAATGCCATGCTGCCAGCTTGTCCTAGTTCTTCCAGCAGCATCCCTCACAGAAGGCATGTGCCTCCCCCAAGCCCCCTCGGTGGTCTGTCAAAAAAAAAAGTCAGTACTTTTTCAGAAGGAAGCCTGTTCAGATTAGCTGCCCTAATTTCAGCACAGGAATTTCGGGCTGCCCTTGGCCCCTCCGGCCTGACACAAGGTGCCGGAGCAAAGAGGACACGGGAGCCGGGGAAACAAGACACAAGAGCACCCAACAGAGGGAGCCCCAGCTCCCTGCTTTGGGGCCCAGACCCCCCTTATCAGGGGTTGCTCCACTGTTCTCTCCCCAACCCCCTCGCAGGCTCCCACAGGGGATGGTACATGCGGGATGCTGCGCTGGGAGAGTGTCCTTCTCTCCACGTGGTCCTGGGGACGTGGCGGGCGTGGGGAGGGGGATGCACAGGGCTCAGCGAGGCAGCCCAGCGCCTCTCCCTAGCGGGGCAAAGGCCTGCACGTACGGCCGCCCAACGCTGTACCCGGCGGGGCGGGGCGGCGGGGCCACTCTGCCGTGACGTCCGTGGAAGCAGAGGGCGCCCCTTGCTGACATCACCGGCGGGAAACCTCCTCCGGGCCAGACCACTTCACGGTGAGGTAGGGGAGGCGGGAGCGGCCACGGGGCGTGTTCTTCCTACCGCAGCGTCCTGCGGCAGCAGGAGCCTCGGGACGGTCGGGAGAAGCGCCGCCTCGCCGCCCTCCGTGGGCGGGCTCGGTGTGCGGGCAGCGGTGCCGAGGGAGTTTGCTTGTACCTTGTGTCTCCCCCTCAAGTGTGGGTGGTAGTGCCCGATGTACGCCCTGCGCGGGGCGCCACCGCCTCTATAAGCAGCGCCGCCGGGCAGGGGTGGGAGCAGCTGCGTAACTGATCCCGCTGTATCCCAGCCGGTTCTGCTCCGTCCCACCGGGAGCATGTACCAGAGCCCCGCGCGCTGCCTCTGCTCGGCGCTGCCCACCCTCTGCTGCACTCCCGCCGCCGCCTCGGCCTCCCGCCTGCCGCTGTCGCGGCCCCGCTCCCACCCCGCCGCCTCGCGGGCAGCAGCGGGCGGTCCGCCCGCCCCGGAGGCGCCGCCCCGCACAGGTGGGTACTGACCGAGGAGAGTGCGGAGCCGCCCCAGGCACCGCGCGGGGTCACAGCTGGGCGGCCCCGGTCACCGGGCGGCTGGTGCTGGGCTGCTGCTGTCGGAGCAGGATCTGGACTGTCCTGCCCGCATCAGCGTGTCCTTTGTCCCTTCGCCAGCCACCTCTTCGGGATTGGACCGGCTCTTGGGCTTTAAGGCAGCGGCCGTGGCGTTCGCCCACCAGCTGTGAGGAGCGGGCAGTATCGCGGCGCTGCCGGACAGCCCGCCGGAACTTCAGGGGTTTCTGGCTCGGTGTCCTCCATCTGAGGGATAGGGCACCCTCTGCACCCACATGTAGGCTGGGTGCTTGGAGTAAACCCGGGTATCGGTGGGGTGACCTGTCTGGTGAGCCCGAGGGTCAGTGTCCACGTGCCGCTGGCAGGAGCATGTTCTCAGATAGCTGAGCTGTCCTCTTTAGCGTTGCACTTTGTGTAGGATGAGTTTGGCTCACAGTGGGGTCTTTTCACTCAAGATAGTGTGTGGGAACAGCCCAGGTTACTCTACGGCAGGCAGCAGCAGCCATCAGGTCCCTACTTGTCTATACCGTTAAATAATTACACCCCGTTCTTTGTTCCCCACATGAGACTTGGAAAGTGCCCAGATGTCCTCGGGTGCTTGTGCGGACACTACCTTGGCGTGTGCCCTGCACCCTGCCCTGTGACTGTGGCCAGACCCGAATCAGGGCAATGATACACCCACCGGACTCCTGCGGTCGGATCCAGCCTTAAGGCATCTCTGTTGGCTCTGGCCATGGCTCAAGATGCTCACCTGGTGCCATTCCTTGTGAAAGCTGGGGCAGGGCAGCAAGGTAGCAGCCACCATTGCTCCAGACTTGCTGGTGGGAGAGGTAATAAGCTTTGTCATTGAATGGTTTGGGTTGGATGAGACCTTAAAGGTCCTCTGGTTCCAGTCTTTGCTCAGTGGGCAGGGACACCTCTCACTAGACCAGGTTGCTTAAAGTGCTATCCAGCCTGGGCTTAGACACTTCCAGCTGTAGAGCAGCCACAGCTTTTCTGGACGATATGTTTGAGGCTGTATTACATACCTGGCATTCAGGAGATCCACTTTCCCCTACTGCCCTCAGCTGGGGTTGGGGTGAAGTGAGTTCATTCCCTGCTGTTGCTGTTACAGGAGGGGTGTAAAAGCCAGGGTGGGGCAGGTTGCTTCCATTCCTCCTGTTGATGCCAGGCCAGGATGCCATATGGCAGGATTGAAGCTTCATGGCACTACAGGGAAGAGGAGCATATGCATCTGAGAGCTGGCAGAATTGAGCTCATGATTAATAAAGCACTCATGAGGATAAAGGTTTCCAGAGCTTGTGCCAAGTACTGATTCTCTATATTACTGGAGGCAGGATTTGAGGTTTCCTCTTCTTTCTGGTGTTGCCTGTTGAGAACAGGCAGCTTCTGCCTTGCTCTGACAAATTCTCATTGCTGTCCCAAAAAAGGTTGTACGTGTAGTATGATACCTTGTAGCATAGAATTTGTCACATGGTGCCTGTCAAGTTGTTCCTAGAACTGGGGTTCCAGGGAGGCCATCTCTAGCTGCTGCTGGCCCCTGGGGCCGTGGAGGCTGATGCAACTACCAGGCCAGACTGCAGGTATGGGGAGCCATTCACCGGGCCGGGAAAGCCCTGTGGTAAACAAGGTAGGGCTTCTAGCTGAAAGTGGTTCTGGGAGGTATGACCTGAAAGGAAGGGAAGTGAGAATGTTGTTCACCTTACCTGAAAGGTCAGGGTCCAATACCCTTCTGCAGCCCTCATCTCTGAAGCAAAGTCCTTAAAATAAAGTCTCTGACGGCTTGTTGCCTGAGCTCCTAGAAGTTCATCTCTTCTGTGCTGGATGATGCAAGAAACCTTCCAACTTTACACCCTGTTCTTAAATTTAATTCACAGTTTGAATTCTTCCCTTGCCCTTACTATGCTGAGGTACCACCCTTGCTGAGAGGAAGGAACTTTTTGATTTTAAGCACCTTGAATGGTAATTGCTGAGTTGATTGTTCCCTGTTATATCACATTAAGAGAATCACTTTTATGTTCACTATCCACTGCTTCAGTGCAAGCTCAGGAGTCTGCTTGTTCCTCTGCCTGCACCAGCACCACAGTGTCACAGCACTGGCAGAACACATTATCCCAGGAAGTTACAGATCACTTAACTTGCACTGTAAGATTTTGAAGTGGTGACCTTGTATTGTACAGCTGGACTGCTGTGGACATGGTTCAACATTGCAGAAATAACAAAATGAATTTTGTGTTTGGAGTTTTCGTATTCAGGTTGTTGGTCTGACCCCTATTCTGTAGAATACCTCAGTCTATGCTGTCACGATTTCAGCACTTTCGGGACAAAGAACTTATGCAGATCAGCAGTCATCTTAAGCTGGAATCATCCCAAGGAGCCCCCCTCCTTCAGCCAAGAGCTTTCAAGCCACCTATATCAGGACCGAAGTTGCTTAATTTACAGTCCAGACCCTCTTTCACGCAATCTTCTCTGGTTCCTCAAAAGAAGACTGAAGCTCTTTTTCCTTCCTGACACATGACTGACTTTAAAAGCTGTCAGATCAGTTCTGGGCCATAGCACAGGTTAGGCTATGCTTTATGCCCTATAAAGAGCTGGATACCCCAGGATCCCAGGGATGATGAGATTTAGACAATACTTTAGCTTTTTTTGCAGCTTGGCAGGTGGAGGCTGAACTTAGCCTTGATCCTGCTGTAACAGCTGTAAGCTGCTCAGGGCTTTGCCAACAGACCTTTGATTCCAGCTGTGTTACACCTACCTTGTCCCTTCAGCATCATCCCTCTGACTCAGATCAAGCCACAGACAGCCTAAGATCTTGCTAATGGCTTCTTGGAGGGTAGTTATTTCCCAGTATTCCTTTGGAGAGCCCCACATGAGCCATGTGCATCCATGGCACGGCAGGGGCTGTACTCAGGTGTTGACAGCACCCCTGATGCAGCAGAAAACGCTGTGTGCTTATCTGCAGTTGCAGTGCTTAGCTGTGGATTGTACCTACCCTAAAAATAGGTGAGTGGCTCCCTGTGGAGCTTCTATTAAAAGCTCGATTGATTTCTTTGGGGTTTCTGCATGGCTGCTTCGCAGCCCTGGTTGTGTGTAAACCGTACCCTTCTGTATCCAGCACAGAGCGTGCTTTCATTCCTGCTCCCTATCCTCTCACAGCTGTGTAAGGGTCCAGCTTAGGGATTTTGTGTTTTCCCTCACTATTAAATGCCATTTCTTCTACTTCAGCAGTACTTGGCTTCTTGAGAAGAATTGTACACTGAGAAAGACTGCAGAAACTGAAACACTGCACATAGCTTCCCTAGAAAGACATTTGTGTGTGTGAGCTCAAGACTGCATCTCAGTTTGAGGAACTCCTAGTACTTTAACTAAAAGGATGGAGATGAGGAGAAACATCCTATATCTAATCTAAATTCCAAGTTCACAACTTTCTTAACTGTTCCATGGGCTTACACATACAAAACACACATTAAAGCAAGTAGTTTTTAGTGTCTTTTAAAAGTATGTATTTTCCTAAATACAAGGACGTGAAGCTTATACTGCAGAGTCTTTCTTTTCCTCCTGAGTATGTTTATTGAACTGTGAGGGTATCCATCTTCCTGCCTGCCCCTCTAGCCTGTCATTATTGTACATCTGTCACCAGCTCTTATAAGTGGTAGTGCTGTAGTCCAATCTGAACATGTAGGTGTGTTGGGTAGCACCCCAAATCTGCTGCAAGATGTGAGCACAAGATGACAATTTCATCCTCTTCCTTTTTTAAGTAACTCAAATGTACAAATAAACTTACTTAAAAACCACTGTGAGCCAACAGTAGTGCAACACTGAAGTTCTTTTGCTTAAGATTCCCTTTGTAAAAGGCATTCAGAGTAAATAAGTAAGTTGAGGCAGCAACAAAACTCAGTCAGCATTGCCTCAGTCAGCAAGTTGCTGTGGTGCAAGCACTGCCCATCCTGCCTGTGTTTGAAGGAGCAAAGCCCTCTCCCTGAGAAATGGTTGGAGAGCTCTTGGGGCACACACAGTGTAGAAATACCACAAACTGTGCATAAGCCAAAGGACAAAACAGAGCAGGGACACACGTGCGTCTCCGTCCCCTGACAGCTGTGACCCCATGTAGGATAGGGAGACCTCCCTGTAGGAGACGCAGGGCTGGGTGAGGGCCAGCTGCATTAGCAGGGAGAGCTGGGGACAGCAGCTTGTGTGCAGGTCATGTGGGTAAGATGGCCAAAGGACCAGGAGGTGGCTGGGGCCCAGGGAGGACTGCAGGGAGTGCTGGAAACTGCTGAGCTGGGGCACAGCACAAAGGAGTGAGGAGATAAAGGGAGAAAGGAAGGTGAGGAGAATGAACATAAGGATGTGAAGGGGAGCTAGAGACACCGCCTTCTTCACTCCACATCCTGAGATCTAAGCCAGCAGAAGCATCTGGCTGCTTCATGCTCATGACAACGTTACTGCTTTGGGGGTAAATGAAACTGTGATCAGAGATTCCGACTAAATACTAACCTGAGGGAATGAGTCACCCTGCTGGCTGTCCTGCAGGCCATAGTCTGCAGTCTGGAGGCATCCTAGATAGGCACGGTACCAGGCCATACAGAGTGCTATCTCCATCAGAAGCCAATGGTGCACATGAAATAAGGAGCAGGCAGCATTTGTCCACTGTTGGGCTCTCTCCTATGTGAACAGGGAAAAGGTATGCTCTATTGTGGTTTCTACATGTGCAGAGTTAATCTTAGCCCTGCTATTCTGTCGGGATCCCTTCCCCCCTGCCATGTGGCCCTGGGAGAGGGGCCCTGGGGGGGGAGACATGGGGTTTCCCTGGCCCCTGGTCAGCCTCGTTCCCATTGGTTGGTTTGTGTTCCCCTGCGCGGGCAAGGACCCTCGGGTCCCGTGATTGCAGCAGTTCCTCAGCAGAGCCCTGGCCATGCGGCTGGAGAAATAAACATCTCTCCGAAACATCTATCAAGAATTGGTCCATATATATTTCTTCTCCACGGGCCTCGTTGTCTGATACACGTGTTGCAGTATCCGTACTGTAACAAATGGTGGATAATGCGAGCAGAACGATCCCCGATCCCTAAGGACGGCAACTAATTTGTGAGTAAACTCTGGATTCCTCTTCTTGGTTTTGTTTTGCTGTTCCATCTCTAAACTATGGAGGAACCGTGGAAAGACTCTTGGCTTTCAGAGCTGCATATGGACATTTATCTTAAACTTGAAAAGATTCTTGAACAACGATTTGTAAATTTTAGCTTAATTCATGCTCAAAAGGAACTGAAACATTTCCTTTCATGCTTGTTTAAGAACTTTTTCTGCATTTCTTGGGATTCAATTCTTACCAAAGACTTTTGGAAGACTGTTTGGACACAGTTAATTTCTGAGTCAAAATATATGCCGATGGAAGAATATTTTCATGAATATTATTTAATTATTGAGACTGTTGAACAATGTCAGCTGTGTCCTGGTGAAGGGAAGCCTGGCTCAGAGTCTGTGTGACCCAGGCCACGTGGACCGAGAGCTCTGCAAGCAGCAGCGAGGCAGTTCCTGTGCACGGGCGGCGCAGCGTGAGCTGCAGTGTCGACAGCAGAGCGAGGCGCGGCGGGAGCCGGGCAACCCGGCAGTGTCCCCCCGGCCCCACGCAGCGCGTGGTGGAGCGAGCCCTGGGAACACCTGACGGAGGGGGGCGGCGTGCGGGCAGCTGCTGGTGGCGGTGGCAGCGGAGCGGAGCCACGCCTAGCTGAGACGCGCGCTGGAGCAGGGCGCAAGGGGGCTGTCGCTTGGGGGCCCGGCCATGATGTGGGTGCGGCCCCAGGCAGCAGCAGTGCCGCTGAGAGCAGAGGCGGTGGCGGCGCGTGGGAAGCTGAGTGGCGTGGCCTGGCCCGGCCCACGCAGCCCCGAATGAGATCCCAGGAAGAGCGCGCAGGCACGAGCAGCCCCGACGGCCCTGGCAGCACTGACAACCCTGGCAATTCCAACACAGGAGTGAGCGAAAGTAAAAGAGAAAGCAAAAACGCAGCGAGACAGAAAACAGCAACCACTCGAAAAAAGGAAAAAATCACCATAGCTAAGGTTTTAGGAATAGTAAAATGGTATAATGTTAAACAAAATTATGGTTTTATAACAGGATGTGACAACCAAGAAGACATATTCGTTCATAGAACTGCTATTAAAAAGAATAACCCTGAAAAATACATCCCAAGTTTAGGAGCTAGAGAAGTAGTAGAGTTCAAAATTGTGCAAGGTAGAAAAGGGTTACAAGCAACAGAGGTCACTGGGCCTGATGGTGTTTCTGTGAAAGGCAGTATATATGCTAAAAACTGTAGTCATGTTAGACAATATTTCCATTATAAGCCCCCCCTACAGTCTCCCTTTCCTAATCCCACCTTTCCCTTTTATCCTATATCCTGTTACCCCCAGTGTATTCCCAATCCGTTTTTTCACCCATGGTTTCCCTCAAAACCATACCTTTGCCAATTGTTTCCCCAAAAATCCCTCTCCAATGCCGAGTGGGGGATGAAGAGGGGGAGGGAAGAAATTAACCTTTGTTGTTTAGAGTTCCAACAGGTACAAATAGAAGAAACCCTCTCCTGCCTCAGTTTCCCCACAAAGCATGCCTGGAGAGTCCTGTCTCCCTTCTGTCACCCTTAAGATGTTCCAGAGAATCTGTTTGGACATCTAAAGACTCAGGAGGGTGGCTTGTTTTGTTTTGAAACTGTTCTTGTTATGTTTATCCAGTTGTTTTCAATGTTAAGTTTTAAATCTCTTTTTGTTAAAAATGAACGGGTGAAATGTCGGGGTCCCTTCTCCCCCTGCCATGTGGTCCTGGGAAGGGGCCCTGGGGGGGAGACACGGGGTTTCCCTGGCCCCTGGTCAGCCTCATTCCCCATTGGTTGGTTGTTTTGTGTTCCCCTGCGTGGGCAAGGACCCTCGGGTCCCGTGATTGCAGCAGTTCCTCAGCAGAGCTCCAGCCATGCAGCTGGAGAAATAAACATCTCTCTGAAACATCTATCTAGAATCAGTCCATATATATCTCTTTTCCACGGGCCTTGTTGTTTGATATGCGTGTTGCAGTATCCCCACTGTAACACTCTTCTGGTTGAAAGACTTCTTTATTGCCTTAGAAGACAGCAGCATGATGTCTTAAACCAGGCTGTTGGCAGGCTGCAGCCCCTGATGACAGGCAGAACATGAGACTGAACAGGACTAACCCTATCTCTGCATCCTTCTTATTTTGTCTCAGACTCAGGAACAGGCTCCTGCACAAACCACCAATGGCTGCAACAAGGCACCCAAGTGATGAGAAGACTTGTGGTGGACCAGCTCTAACGCCTGTTTTTCCCTTGCAGTGTGTTCCATGGGAAACAGCACCAGCCGGCTCTACAGTGTGCTCGCCAAGACGCTGAGCAGTGGTGCCGTGTCCCAGCACCAGGACTGCCTGGAGCAGCTGGACTCAGCACGGCTGGATCCTTTAGACCCCAAGGATTTGCTGGAGGAATGTCAGATTGTTCTGCAGAAGCGGCCGCCCCGGTTTCAGAGGAACTTCGTGAACCTGAAGAAGAATACTACCTGTAACCACCGCCCCATCCGGGTCATGCAGTGGAACATCCTTGCCCAAGGTAGGAGATGCTTGTGAGCTCAAGGTATGACCTTGAGACCAAATGCATGAATGAAAACCCTGGCAGAGCAAAGGGAGAGGAGTGAACTACATGAGATACATGAGACTGAGGGCCAGGGGGAATATTTTGAGTACTTGAAGTAGTGGCTTTCCTTCTGTCCCATAGGAGAGAAAAAAAAGTGTTTCCTCGCAACTCTGAGGCCGAAGGTAGCCCTGAATTCCTATCCTAACTGAATACAGTGTATTCTAAAAGCTGTGACCCATCAGTTTTATAGATGGTTGTTAACCCCAGAGAAGACTCATTCTTTTCCTAAATTTTATTTGTAAAGTTTCTCTTCAGTTTCTGATTACCTTATTGGTGAACTATCTAGAAATTCAGATCTGCTATGGGAATTCTCAATGCTTAAAAATAATTTTAACTGGTAGTTTTGAGTCAAGGCTGTAAATTGACTTGTGCAACAGCCTCATCTTAAAATCTTTTGGGGTGGGAAATTCCCTTCGTAGGAACTGCCTTACCTTTTGCAGTTAAGTCACTTTTAACCCACTTCCTTCTATTTTGGCTTAAGCTGCAGCAGCCGCATGTGGAAGTACTTGCTCTTGTGTAGTGGGCAGAGGGGGGAAAACTTTTACTTGTATCTGTAAAAGGAACTTAATTTTTTTGGAGTGACTCCAGTGACTTGAGGAGGGGTTCTCACACCCATTGGTAAATCTGGTACCCTTAAAGTAACCAGCTACTCCTGAAAAACCCATGACCTGCATTTAAACTGATAAAACCTGGAGGATGACAGGCTGTTTCAGCTATCAATAACTTTTGGGTTTTTTGTCCCCCCTCCCTGCTGATTCCAGCTCTTGGGGAAGGCAAAGACAACTTTGTTCAGTGCCCCATGGAAGCTCTGAAATGGGAGGAGAGGAAATGCCTCATCCTGGAGGAAATCCTTGCATACAAGCCCGACATCTTGTGCCTTCAGGAAGTTGACCACTACTTTGACACCTTTGAGCCGCTCCTCAGCCGCCTGGGCTACCAGTGCACTTTCTTCCCAAAGCCGTGGTCACCGTGCCTGGATGTGGAGCACAACAACGGGCCAGATGGCTGCGCCATGTTCTTCCTCAAGGAGCGCTTTGAGCTCGTCAACAGTGCCAACATCCGGCTGACGGCCATGAAGCTGAAGACCAACCAGGTGGCCATAGCTCAGACACTGAAGTGCCACGAAACTGGGAGACTCTTCTGCATCGCTGTCACCCACCTGAAAGCCCGCACGGGCTGGGAGAGGTTCCGCTCTGCTCAGGGCTGCGACCTCCTCCAGAACCTGAAAAATATCACCCAAGGAGCGAAGATCCCCCTGATTGTCTGTGGAGACTTCAATGCAGAGCCAACTGAGGAGGTCTACAGGGAGTTTTCCAACTCCAGCCTCAATTTAAACAGTGCATACAAGCTGCTGAGCCCTGATGGACAGTCGGAGCCCCCCTACACCACCTGGAAAATCCGGCCCTCTGGAGAGTGCCGGCACACACTGGATTATATCTGGTATTCCCAGCATGCCTTGAATGTGAATTCAGCCCTGGGCTTGCTGACTGAAGAGCAAATTGGGCCCAACAGGCTGCCCTCATTCAATTACCCTTCCGATCACCTGTCCCTCGTGTGTGACTTTAGTTTTAATCAAGACCCTGACAGACTGCTGTAACGTCTTGGAATGCCACCTGGTATTGCAGTGTCTGAACTCGCCAGTCTTTTATTTTAGAGAAAGCCTTTGAATCTGGATGCTATTGAAAGATGAGGAAATACTGTTGACTAACCATTAAGGCACTTGCTTGGAGTTAACACTTGCTGTTCAGCCCTCAATGTGCAGCCTTCTAGGGAGAAAGAAAGAAGCCAGTGTTCTCGTCATGGTCTTCTTGCCATGTCAGGATTTGAAAACTAGAAGGCAAATGAGCTCTATCACTAAGCCCCCTGTTTAAAGATTTAATCCTCTAATGAATATGGAGGCCTTAGTGTTTAAATCAAAACACTTCTGTTTGTGAAACAACTTGCCCTGACAGCATGCTAATTTTATTTCTTTCATGTTAAGCTTCTGCAAGTACCAAAGAGAGTGAGGTTTGACTACCCAGTGAGAGTCTCTTAAATCTTTTTCTGTTGCAATATGAAGGAAGTTTAATGCAGTTTAGACAAAAAGCTAAGCTCATAGTAGTGTGATCTTGTCATTTTTCTATGACCTGAGATGACAAATTCATTAGAAGTGTGAGGAAGGCCCCCTCCAGTAAGAGCAGGTGAGGAAACAGAGGCTATGACCTAGAGTAATACCGTCACTTTTCCAGAACTGTGTGCATGTGTCTGTCACATGGATATAGCCTGTAGGCATGTACACAGTGACTGTACCTTCATCTTTTCTATGCTTCGCTCTGGAGGACACAGCTAACCAGGGACTACTTCTTCCTCTGCTCTGCGTATTATTTTTCTAAATGATTTAAATTTGTAGTCTTGTCAATCTTGCCGTTTCTGTAAAGGGCCAATCTTAATGTTGAAAGATTTATTTATCTTCAGAATCTAAAGCTACACTGGAACGTGTTGTAATTTATTTATTGAGAGAAGTTGGTGATCCTGCATCTGATTGGAAATTGTACAGTGATAGTGTTCAGGAGCCTCTTCCTGTGACCATCTGGGTTACAGCAGAGGTGTGTTAGTATAGTAACTCCTGTGATGCTCACTGGTGACATAGGAATTGCATATATGGATTGTAAACATGCCGTTACGCTGGAAAATGACGTAGGAAGAAAGGAGGGAAGAGAGACAACAGTTGGGAGTTGGGCTGACATTTAGATAGTTGAGGAAGATATGGCAGGGCAAATAAAGCAGTATTTCCATGTGAAGTAGGGTGCATAGTAACCCTTAAATGTTCCAGGTTTTTATTAATAAAACACTTTAGAAAGAAGTTTATCTCTGCTGCTGTCTTTCTCACTTCCCTGTTCCAAGTTCCTGTTGCCAAGGAGGTGACGTCTCAATTAGTTTGAGCTTCAAGTTGGTGCTAATGTTTCCCCTTCCAGGCCTCTTTTTCCCCACCCCTAACCCTAATCTCAGGGTGCCATGGCTGCTTTGCCTTCACAGCACACATTCTTTCTCCAACTTGGAATGTCCAAATTTCACAAGTCTGTAGGGAAGGGCGTTACCCTTAGCTGTTAAGCTGCTCACTCTTCTAGTTAAGAGAGGAAACCTACACTGAATTACTGTAAATATTCCCCTTTCCAACAGTTGTGTGGAGCTACAAACCTAGCTAGTCCTGCAAAGCAGGGTGCAAGAATTCCTCCCTGAGGGCTGCTAAGTGTGCCTGGGAAGACTGGTCCCTCACAAGATGCAGCTGTATCTGCCACTTTCTTTTAAAACCGCATTTGAAAAGAAGAAACGCAGCAGGTATGAGCTTTACACAGCCCATAAATTACTGTACTTGCATTGCTGAGAAGGGAAATACGGAGTCTGGTGACTGGAAGTCCCAAATTCCCCCACAAACACTCCTCATTAGGCAAACAAATGAAGTGCTCTTGCACAGCTGTAACACACTCTGCACATGTTCCTGACCCTTTCAGGATGAGGGCAATGGTCTACTTCCAAGCAGAGGCCCCTTCAACCAGCCTGGGATTTATGTGGATTTGACTTTCCTCAGACAGAAAGGATTTTACAACCAAGGAGACAATGGCCTTGGTTAATACTCCTACCAGGCACATGCAACAAGCCAGCACCTCCTTTGGCTGGAATTTCAGAAAGATCAAACTGTGTCCCTGGAAGCCATAAGGGTGGCACTTTGGGGGAGATTTTGGGCCAGAGATGCAACACTCCCAATACTCCACAAAAAGACTGAGCATTGCTCCCATGTTTCATACCAACTAGACACTGACAGCTTCTTTTTCATGGTGCTGGCTGCCCTCAGTTGTGCAGAGGGGGTGAGATGCAGTGCTTCTCCTTTAGTAGTATTTTCTCCTAGGACCTTCCCTCAAGTGGTCTTGCAAGGAGGAGAAATAATGCAAGTGCCCATTAATTGATGTCTGTAGTCATCTGCAGCTAAACACTTCTAAAATCAGCACCACAATGTAGACCTATAAGACGGTACCTTTAATAAGTCAAATCCTTGCTCATCTACCACAAAAAGATACACCAGAAGCTGGAGTTTCCATCCAGACTCCTTTTGGCAGTTTCTGGAAGAAACTATACTTGTGGTAGAAAGCCCTAAACTGAGAACAAAGATCACATTTGTATTTAAGAACAAACTAAACCATAACCAAAAACCCCAACACTCCCACCAAAAAGCCCATGATTTCATTTCACTTTTGTATAAGGAGCTCCATTTTCCTCAGGCCAGTCAAGGTGTCCATCAGGGCAGCACCTTTCCCACTGCCAGAGCATAGAGCCACAGGCCCAATTATGGAAGGCTCTTTACCAGCAGGAACCAAACTATCACAGCTGCAGAATTCCCATTGTCACTTTCACAGTGGAGTATTTTGTATCTTATCATTCTTAAGACATTTTAGTTCATACCCTTGCCTGCAACACTATCCTAGAAAAGAAACCAAACTGTTGAGAAAGAGCATGATTTGTATGATACTGCCATCACTGCAGAACCCCTTCTGAAGTGGAAAGGGCTGGGATTCTTCTTTCATCCTGGACATGTTACGATAGATGTTCACTGCTTCATCTCTAAAGGGTAATTCTGAAGGCAAGGAGGGGTGGAATAACTGAAAAGGCTGGGGACTCTTCCCATCTCAAGGCAATTTTTAATACTGTCATACTCAGAAAATCCCTGCTATAGCCCAACGGTGAACCCTTTCTGCTGTATTTTAATAAAAGGTAGACAGCCCACAGAAACTAACTGGTAAGTTCTCAGGCAGCTTCACCCTTTTATTCCAGTACATGCCATAATTTATTTTGCAGACAGACTCTTTTGGAAAACTTAAATGGATTATTGCTCTTACTTTGATACAGCAAGAGGCAAGCCTGCAGCACTGAAATACTTTTGCCAGCTATAAATATCAGTACACTAAATATTTTTCAGAAGAAGCAGAAAGGATATTTTTTCCTATGTAGCAGTATGACTGAGTAAAAATGTCTTCCAAGCTCTTCTTATGGCTGTACACCTTATAAGCACATTAAGGCTAAAAAAAGTCTCCACAGATCCCTTATTTTCATCTTGAATACAGGCTGCCTTAGCTTTAGCAGTGACACTTTTCCCTCATTCTCAAGCAAGCTGCAGGAAGAACTGACCCATTTGTTTAATTTGCTGAAAGGCAAAAGCTGTTGCAAGCTTATTAAAACACTATCTCTTGTGGAGAACAATTAGATTCCGAGTACATAGTGTCACTTGGATCTTCTTAATAAGCTTAACACCTGCTATTTGAACTGTCTCTACAAGGCAGAATTGCACTTAGCTTGTTCTGGCAGCAGCCAAGATCCCTGCTGGACATGTGCTGAGTATGAACTGAGGCTTCAGGCACCTCTCCATTTTCTCAACTCCTGACTGCCCCTGGCTCACTCATCCCTGATCACCTCAGGTGTAATTCTCCAAAGCCCTAAAATTGATGAGATCAATTAGCAGAGCATCCCAAGAGCTCAGCCTTCCTTTCAGCATGCTTTACCCAGACAACTTGAGTTGTGTCAAGGCCCAGAACCCTTCACTAGGAAAGATGTGCAAGAGAGAGCTAACAAAAACAATGGTCTCTGGAATGGGATTCCCCTTTCAACTTTTCTTATTTTTGGTACTCGGTCATTTACTCTGAGTTGCAACTCACAGTTAAGATTTTTTTCCCCTGTGGATTACACAGCATCACCCTTTTCATTCTGTAACTTAAAACAGTGGATTTGAAAAGTAAAAATATTTGTATTTATCTGCAAAATTAGTGATACCATGACTGTATATGTCTCAATGCCTTCTGTGTAAAGCGTGCTCACTTCACGCATGTTTAATTCCACCCACACATCTAAGAGTTACTGCTTGCCAAGGATGAGTTAAGCCTGGACTCTTCTACGTGAGCCACCAGCTTCAGATGTACAAGGGAGTCCTGCTTTCACACATATATAAAACAGGTTCTTCAACGGGATTGCAAAAGTCTGGCAGTATAGCTAGATACTAACTGTTGAAATATTCTAGTGTTCTTTTCATCTGTTTCAGATGTTACAAACCTGACCAAAGCTCCCTCATCCCGAGGTCACATCCTCCAATACCACCAGTAAACACATACTAATTTACACAATCAGGTTAAGTTGCCTTTCCATTTCAGTTACAGCACATCCTCACACAGAGATTCTCACAGCACTTCATGAACTCCTGGTAAATATCCTCTGGCAGCCAGTATCATGTGCCACTCACTGGTGGCCAGGGGAAAGAGCCAAAGGACCATCACCAGTTCCGTGGCAAGATGCAGCACTGGCATCTCAGAGCTGGCTACGAGCTGACTACCCCACTAGTAGCGGAGATGTGTGCACCTTCATTCCTCTAGTCTTTGCTATTACATAATGAAGTCTTGGTATTAAGAGGAGGTTATCAGGTGGAGATCCTTATCTAATTCCAAGAAGATAGTTTGTCCCCATTTGACTTCCAATGTATCTAAATTAGGTGTTGGAAAGGTCTTAATTACAAATACTCAACATAGATATTTCACGCTCTGAGATATAGCAACTCTTTCAGATGCAATCAAGTAATAGACGCTTAGAAAAGGATTTCTTGCAGACTGGACTTAAAAATGTAGGTTTAAAAAGACTTGTTTCTCTCTTCTTGTCTGACTCAGATTTGTTTCACCTGCCTCTCTTTACACTGCTCCATTTCCCTTTACCCAGAACATTAGTGCCTCCCAGACTGCCAAATTGAGTGATTGCCCAGCTTCCCCTACTTCCCTTTCCTACATCTTTCTTAGAAAAAAAAAAAAAAAAGTCCTCTTCTTTCTCAATTTCCTTGCATGAAGGCTCTTTGTCCTCTACCCCATGCCAGAAACACAGTTCATGTGTAGGAACCTTTGATTCTTTGGGTTGCTGCAAGTGGAAGGGATTGCTGCCTTATACACAATCTTTTATCTGCTTCAGCTTTATTTTGTTCTTAAACTCCACTTCCCTGCTTAGGAGTATGAAAAAGAATACTTTTTCCAGAAGCCTTTCATAGTCCCCCACATGCTGGCCTGGCTGTATGGAGCTATTTCCACATTTCTTACCAGTTGAAGGGAAGAATGGGCCTTGATGCTAGGACTCTACAAGTAACTTGATTCTCAGCATGTAAGTATTTAATTCTGGTGTCTTTTAGCGTTACAGAAGACCTCAGTTCCAGACATCTGTTAAAATTGCTCCTCCAGACATGAAGTACTTAGATGATCATTTAGACTTCAGTAATTTCAAGATACCCAAGTTCCTGCCCTGAAGACTTTCCAGGGCATATCACTAGGAACTGGGGGTCCACTGGGCACCTGACTACCCAAAGCCTGATGTGCCAGTGTGGTCCCTGTGAAAACAAGGTAAGCTACATTTCAAGCCATGCACATGGACTGGAAATATGGAGCTAATATCTGGTGTAGCTGGAGGAGCAGCTAGGTAGTTCACAGAGCTCATATGTGTGCTCACCATGCTGAAAAAGTGGAAGAACTAGACTCCTGTCAGAAGCTACCTCATCAGCTACAGCAAGCTTCACAGGTATTTAAACAACTGAGTGAGCGAGCTGGTCAGCCCTTTGAAGCAGTGAGGAGTCCCAAAATTTCACACTGTATCATCTATATTAGAATAAATGCCTGGAAGATTTCAAATAAAAAAAGAAGGTTAACAGGTTAGTAGAAAGGAAGAAGGAAAAAATAAAAAGCAGACCAAACACCATTAAATTTTCTTTCTGTATTTCAGTAAAACCTACTTGAATACACTTTTGAAACAAGAGTACAACAAAATAGAATATACTTCAAACGTTGAATATACAAACTATTATAGTTCGTTCTGAACACTGGTACTTCCCTCTTAACTTCAACTAAAAAAAAATGTACAGGTTTAGAACTACCTGACAAAAGCTCATGCTGGGTGTGACCTTTGAAGTGAGAGTAGAGCTGAAACTGAAATGTATGCACAGATGTCAAGGCTAAGTGAGAGATACAGGCATGGTACAGCAGAAGGCAGAAAACCTGCTGCTACTTTGTCCACGATTAAGAAATTTAGACAGACTTTTAACTACCATACAAAATATGTTACATGTCATTCTATAACAATACTGTGCTAGGTACAAGGTCTTTAAAAAATTTGTTTTAATAAAAAAAGCTTTACACAAACAAGCCATTAGCTTATTTCAAGAAAGATAACTGAAAATCAGTCTAAGGCTTTCAATTTGAACCTGCTTAAGCTGTATGATACAAAAATCCCTCTAGGCCTCTGTCTTCTTTTAGAAGTTCTTTAATCTCCTTTATTTCACTTCCTACAATACCTAGTAGCATAGTTTTTCACATAGCACCAGTTGAGTACTGTGGGCACACAGTAGTAATCGCTGGTATGCAGAAAAAATACATCAATTTTGCCATTTGCGTAACAATGAAAACTAAAAACCAAGGCAAACCTCTCACACAGCTCTCTCTTAGTGTTTCAGGTCTTAGTGTAACTTGGTAACCAGTAGCGTAGTGAAATTGTTTGGTCCCTTTTCAGCCCCTCTTTCCTTCTCCATAGGTTCAGCTGTTTCCCAACTGGAAAGAGGCAGTTTTTAACTGCATATCAATGTGGTTTAATTCCCACTGAAACACAGGAAAATAATTTTTTTTCCAGTAAGTCTTCAACATATGCATGTTTATTAACATTCCAAAACTCTCCTTTATGACTTGGTGATAGCCATCTACATCCCTCCCCCAATTATGTCAGTATATTCAAAACCGTAACAGTCAGAAGTCCATGCTGGAAGAAACCTATTCTTCATTTCTCGCATGTGATGATTCCTTCTGTTTTCATTGTTACAGGAAGGGCAATAGCTGAGGGTGTGCTAACTACTACTACATGGGTCACAGTCTTGCTTCCATCTGCTGGCTTCTCTTCTTTTACCAGCTGCAGTGTTTTCACTTCACATTCCTGTTTTGAAGCTGCTGTGTCCGATTTAACTTCTGGACCTTTGAGAACTGCACTAATCACCCTGGGAGGAGTCTGGCCAGAGGTCTGCTGAGCAGGCATCGATAGTCTCATTACTGGTGTCCCATGAGCTATGGACACTGGGGTTAGTGCTCTAACAGCCAATGGGGCTCCCACAATGTTGATACTTCCTGACCCAGACAGGCCCGTTTTTGTTTGCAACTGACACTGTGTGAGTTGTGTGGCAGGGATTGTGATGATTTTGGCGGGCTGCATTGTGATTTTGTCTCCATTTTCAGCAGAGGCTGGCATCACAGTAGGGATTGTCTGGATTACTACCTTTGGAGTTGTTGCTGTGGTTGGACTTGTGTTGGTTATTAACGGTGACCCTGCATTTACTGACTGCACTGCCACCGTTGAGATTTTCTGTCCCAGAGAGGTCATGACAACGGGCACTTGCATTGCCACACGAACAGTCCTACAAAATAAATGTGTGTGTTTAGGCCAAAACACAGGGCATCCTTACAGATGACAAGGACAGACAATTCTAAGAGAGACAGATTTTTAGTTGGTTCTGAAAAAAAACTAAACCAAACCATATCACAACAAAAAAATGAAAAAGCCAAACCAGCAAGCAAAGAACCTACTCCCAAACCTTTTGCACATCTAGCAATAGGACTTTGGAAATTTAACAGCCCCATTAACACAAACCTGGGAGGTGTTGTTGCTGGGACAGTAGCAGTGGTAGTAGAAGGACGAGATGAGGATGTGTCATGAGCTGATGAGGCAATATTCACAACTCTGGTGACTGCTTTTTCTGTTCTGGTACAGCTTAACTGAGAGGAATTTTTTCCTCCACGTGCAGAGGGTGCTGCTTTTAAAAGGTTTTCTGCAGATAAAGACACTCTTTCCAGGGACTTTTCATCTGTAGATATTGACAAATCCTCATTGCAGGACTCACTTTTGTCATCATCTATGACAACTATATTTTTTGGCATCTCCTTAAACTGATATACAAGCCTCTGTCCCTCAACTTTTGCCAGGATTCCTCTTTGATAGTAGTATCTGCAAGGAAAGTACAATTAAGTAGTAAGCAACATAGTGACAGATTTTAAAGAAAATCTCAATCTGTGCTAACAAGAAAACCTGAAGTAATCACAGTAAAATCTATGATAAAAGGAGGTATGGAAAGAAGCTGTGAGAACACACACTGGCAAAGGATCTGAGGGATCTACCTGAAAAAAATCTGACCTTTCAAATATATACTTCAGAAATTAAAATTGCAAATTTATTGGTAACATAAAAAGTTATAGGGACTGCAAGACTGAAGGCTAAATCTGCAAGAGGGTAAAGTTTTTAAAATTTCAGAACGGTTATATTTCTATGGGCAAAATTAAGAATCAGATTTTAAAGTGTAGTAGGTAACTTCAGAATCTAAAAATTTTTACCTCAGAGCTCTTCCCATAGTCTCATAGTTCATGTCAGGTTTGTTTTTGTGTTTTCCCCAGAGTCTGGAGACAGCTTTTGAATCCACAAGTTTAAAGATTCCCTTCTCTCTCTGAGTCCATTTAATATATCGAGGACATGTATTTTTGTCCTGAAGAAGGTCCAAAAGGAACTCCCATAAGTACGTTGTATTTCCTATAATCAGAAAGCATTCGTGTGTTAGAAAGCCACTTTTAAAAATAACAGAAAGTTCTCCATATTTAGGTGACTCTTCATGACCTGCGTTACAAGCAATGTTACACAGAGGATGTAACCAGCATATATTCATTCATTCTGTTAAGTTTATTGACATTTCCATAAATATTTACATTCTGAAAGGAGTTGATCCAAGTGATCTGCTATACAGCACAGGAGCCTGTTCAACACCCATTCTTCAGTTCTTGAAAAGAAGTATGGGAGGGTGTTCCAAGTCAGTACCTATCTATTCAGCAGGACGAGCACTCAGAATTTTCTTCTCATATTTGATTAAACAGGGCATGAAAATGCCATTATATTTTATGACACTGAAGGACAGGAGAAAATAAATACGTAATTTTTAAAAGGCATACAACCTGCAGCAACAAACCATCTCAACTGTGGTTAAGTTTGTCCAGCATCTGGGGCTCTCACACTAACTGGTGACAGCCCCATGTTCTGATCCTTCCCAAATATGTTGTGGAGTGACCTTCTAGGTGCAAAGCCAGTCCAACTTCTTGAACAGGGCAGAAATCCCATGTACTCTTCTGTAATCAGGGGGTTATAAAATGAAGTCAGGCTAAAGAATTTAATGCACTTGTCAGGTATTCAAGAGGTGTACCATCTTCACTGGAGAATCCCCAAGAAGGGGTTTGTGACAGTGACTATCAGGATGCCACAGAATGTAACACAGGGTCCGTCTGCATTCTGACCAGACCATGTGCATCTAGGAAAAGAGGAAGAGATGCCAAAGAAAAAGAGCAGATCACGTTCCAATTTGTACAGCGGGGGAAGACTCCTCAAGTTTCTGAGAAGGGAGAACTAAGACAGATCCACAAGGACAATTACCTCAGAACATTAATAACAATTATTTACCTCCAAGGACATGGACCAAATTATATTTTTGTGTGTGGGTGAAAAAAGGGCAATAATTCCTGAGATTTAAAGCCCTAGCACAGCACTTGTTATGCCATGCAAAGATAATTAAAATAAATTAAGGCAGATTGAAGACCACTGTTGCAGATTTTGAGAAGTCAGCTATCTTTGAAAACCTCAAAGGATAGGGAAGATCACAGGTTCCATCTTCCGGAAAAACACCTCAAAGATAAAAACTGTACTTTACAATGGGCTCCAAACAACACTAAGTTGACTACCAAAACCCAACTAGATTTCAGAGATATTTGAATAAGACCTATGTGAGGAACCAGTCAACAAGAGAACTCAAGAATTTTTAAATCATCCTAGATTTTAGGGAATTAATCCCTGGGGTTTTATTCCTTAGCTCCTTAGAAGGAGAATTTCTGGGTCGACCACCAAATGCTGTAGGTCTGCAATAGATATTTTGCAACAATGTAAGTGGGCTTCAGGATTAGAAAGCAAACAGGAACTTCAAGAGAAGAAATAAACTGTAGGACACAATTAAATCAGATTTACAGCTGCCTCACTTTGCACCAGAAAGTACCCAGAATGCACGAAGGAAGGAATGCCAACAAGGGATCCCCTTTCCAAATGTGCACCATCTCCTCCTCCATGACTTAATTCTGATAGTACTGAACTGCAGAATAATACCTGGTTTTCCAAAAACATGCTGCATATGAAATAGCCTACCTTTGCAAGTAATTTTTTAAAATAAGTAACAAAAATTAAATCCAGTTAACAAAATATTTTGCAGGACATCAAGAACAAAAATTAATTTATTGCAGTTGTAGTATAAAATATGGAATGAGATACTTCAAGAGAAAAAGAGACATATGTAGGTCATTAGGAAGGGCCATAGAAATAAAATAAATTTAAAAGAAAGCTAAAAAGTCCCCCAAAAACCACAAAGCAGTATCATCTCCCACTTCATAAAACAAGAAGCTATAGAGTTGAAATCACCAGCACAAAAATGAGAACAGAGAGAAATACAGGCCTCCCTTTTCAAATTATTTGTGCAGGAAACTAGGACCTGGGACAACCAGAAAGTACTATTCAGGTCATGGAAAGCTGTAATACTAAAATCTGAAATAGAAAGAAAAGTAAGGGTTCAAGAAGGCTACAAGAGGTATTTTTCAATATAGCAGATACAAAATCTGTCATCTCCACTGAAGTCCACTGCTACACCAAATCTGTGGGCAACTGTGGGCACTGCAGGGAAGTTTAATTAGAGTTTGCACTGGTTTCCATGAGCAAACATCTCCATGAAGTCATTCTTCCCTGCCCTACTGACATGATGACTCTGGAGCTCTAGCCAGATAAGGTATTATGTGAACAGCAGAGACCGTGCTTTCAAACAAATCTTAAAGTAATAGAGGAGCTCTTTCAGCTAGCATGTTGCCACTCCAAGTCACTAAACTTTGTTATTCCCAGCTATAGCAACATCTCCAAACAACTTTTCAGTGCACTAGGTGGAGAAGAGATCCAGATTTTTCACCTGTAGCCAGGGGAAGAGCTGATACGCTGCATGCCACCTCAAAGGTAACCTGTGAGCAACTGTCCCAATCTGTCTTCTTGCTGAATGAATAGTAGGGGCTTGGAGTTCAAGAAAGGAACCTCTATTTATCAGGAGAAACATTAGGGAAGTAGAACTCTCCTGCACATAATCCTCCACTCAACCAATACAGAAACACATCACCATTTATTTTTCCCCTTAAACTAACTGGAACCTATTAGTCAAGGAACTTCCCACTGAAGTTTGTCAGTCAACTAAGAAATCGTATTTCCAACAATCACCTTTCTAAATGCTCATGTGCTGCCTCTACTTGAGAGCAAGTCTTACAGCAGTAGCTTAAAGAATTGTATGTGTAGCACTAAGCTGATACACAACAAAAAAGACATCACATGTCAATAACCACAAAGCAAAGCAAATATAAAGTGGGAAAGCCTATTAACTGTGGAGGGTTCTAGAGGAGACTCCTAGAGCATACATCCTTGTGCTAGATCTTGTACAAACAAATTTGAAGACACTGAATAAAGTCAGTACAATCTCATCCATACAATTTTTAAAATCTGTAAATTTCCTGTGATAAATACCATACACATACCCTGCTTATTTTTAAAGACTCAATAAAAGGAAAAATATACCTTTGCCTTCTCTAGGTTTCTTCTTTATACCTAGATCTGGAGACCCATCAGATAAAGATGATTGCTGGGTCTTGGGTTTACGGCCAGCTGCACATAAAACATGGGGAAAAGGAAGTATTAATCACATGCAGAGTAGAATTTTATAGTTTGCCTTTGCTGAAAAAAGCAGTCTGTGTATTTTTCCCCTGCTGTTTCCTTGCTAAAGGTATGGATAAACTTAGATTCTTAGATTACTACTGCACTTCCAGTTTAATTATCCTTGGGTTGCTTACTTCATAGGCAGATTCAACTCAATTGCAGACAAGTTAATGTGCATTTTTATTAAATCTAAGACTCACAGATCTTGGATTTATATCACTTTATCACTGCATTGCACTTGTTTCCCTCTAAATTACAAGTATATATACCATCTCAGCATGTCTGGAAACTCTATTAAATCAATATTCCTAAAGTTATGAACTGTACTGATGCCTTTAACAAAACTGCTAGACTAGAACAACATTACCAGGTGCCAACCTCTCATTTGATAGCAAAATGCTTAGAAACCAAACACTGTTCTGAATTGTTTCTCCTCCAAGACACGCCAATTAAATGCAAAAGACAAAAATTTCACAAAGATCTTACAATGATTCTGTAAACTGACTTATGTTTTTTTAAGTTAGTATTTACCCTGTTGCTTCATTGCATGAACCCCAAGTCTACCGTCTCTCCAAATATATCCATATTTCAGACATCAGTGGTTACCCACCACAGAAGTCCTCTTTGAATCCTCTATCCATCCTCCACTTTGTGTTAAAATACACAACACAGACACCATCTTCCTTTATGGCTTGTCAAAGCTCATTCTCCTGCTCCTTCTTTTTTCTTGTTGCAGACCCATTTTCTAAGAACTCACATTTCAGACTCCCATCAATCTGTTTGTATGAGCAAAGAGATCAGACCATCCAATGCATCCTCCCCTGTATCAACTGTACCATCCATGGCAGTGAACAACAGAAGTAAACATGAGCTTGCTCCTATGAAAAGCTGTATGTACCCTTTTTCTTTTTCATTGGTTCATGGATATCAGGGGAAGTTGGAACAGAAGATACGTCCATTTGTTCAGATTCCTCTGTTGATACTTCCACCACGGTTTCTGTGATCACATCAGGTCTCATGGCTGCATGGATAAATTCTGGGGTGGACACACAAGGAGGGACAAAAACTTCCACTACAAGAGAAGAAAAAAAAGAGTATCAGATGAAGTTTCTACCTAATTATTTTAATGTAGCTTACATAAAATTATTTTAAACAAAGCATATGCAATGGTGTAGCAAGTTTCTGCTCCAAAATCCTGTCACCTTGAAAATCAATCCAACTCCCCAAAACATGCACACTTGTCAGTAGTTTTAGGCAAAAAAAGGTATCACACCAATATTCTGCAGAACTAAACTCAACTTTAATTTAAACAAATTAGAGCTTCATCTTTGATCATTACTCTGATCTCCATTTCCTATTTTGTAGTCTTTGCATTTCAGCTTGACCATTTCATCCAACATATATTAAGTAACTTCAGAAGGGACACCAGTTAAAGTAATCATCAGCATTAAGGTTTGGTTTTTTAGACTGTTAACACTTTGCAACACATTGTTTTCAGGTATGCTTTCTAAAATAGAAAGATGAATAGAAATACTTTTCCCTTAAAGTAACTATTCTTGCAATCTAAAATGTCCGATTCACAGAACCCAGAATGGCTGGGGTTAGAAGGGGATCTGGTCCAACTCCTTGCTCAAGCTGGGCCACCTAGAACTAGCTGCCCAGGATCCTGTACTTTTTAATATCTCCAAGGATGGAGTCTCCATGGCCTCTCTGGTCAATCTGTGCCAGAGCTCTGTCACCTGCACAGTGAAAAAGTATGCTGTGATGTTTAGGGGGAAAAATTAATTTTAAATATGTAGTTACTCAGCTATCTCTTTCCAACAACCCCTCTCAGATAAATTATTTAATCTGTAAGTATATTTGTTGCAGGGTGGAGAAATCATGGAAAACTCAAAACAAATCAGTAGTTTTTAAATATGAAGGCAATTGTTTTAAACAGCATACAGCTCTCCACAGACATAGGTTTCCCACTTTGCTTGTTTTACTCATTAGTAGGAGGAGAAATGGCTCCCAGAGCAGAGACTGTGGCTGACATACCAGGACTCCTGGCATCTCTCAGGCAGGTAGGAGACTCCATATGAAGCAAGGCCTCTGCAGCTTCAATTGTCTTATCTGTGCAGTGCACATTACTGCCATGAACTGATGCTTCCACTGCAGAAGGATACAAAAAAATGTATGAGAACAGGTTACTTATAAAAGTCCACATGTATCCCTGTACAACTGTACTTCTCTAACATGAAAAACACAAGATTATCAGATGTCTTCACACCTTTTATACCTTCCCATCAACAGAAATATTTAGGGAAGACACAAGACAAGCAGAACTGACACTGCTCCTAAAGGACACTGACCTAAAGGTCACCTCTCTTAAAATTTTCAGTGTATTGGATAAATATATACATATATGCATCTATGTATGCATATATATATATATAGATATGTATATAGATATAAGATTAATTTCTAAAACATAAATCCTGTTTTGATTTCTGACATTCAAAATAATTGTGAGTTTGTTTTAGCAGCTTGGTTGTTAAAAAAAACCACAAAGCACAACAAACAGTATAAAAGGTGTGCTTTTATGCAAAAACTAAGGGAAGAAGGTAAAAGCAGCTCTTTTTTCAAGTTCTGAAAGTTTAGGAAAACTAATTAATCAAAAATAATGCAACTTCAAGAGAGCACAGGTAAGTTTGATGCAGTGCAGATCACAGCACCTTGAACACAGCAGCAACACTAAAAAACCCCCAACATGTAATGTAAAACTACAATTCTATTCACAGCTAACTCCATATTCCTCACCCTTGTAAAGGTTTTGAAAAGTGGTGACTGCAGAAGCACCTGTTGCCCATTATCCACACTGGCCAAGGTAACTGGCTCTCTCCAGTTGCTCTTTCCATTTATGGCCATCTGCTCTAAGCTAAACCACTCCAGCAAGGCAGCCAGCAACCAGGAGAGCTATCTTTAGCCTAAGCAGAGTCACCTATCTCCAGTATCACAGAACTAAAGAGGATTTGGGAATAATTCTCTATGAAAACTTCGAGGCACCTATGTTGTTACTGAAAACATCTAAGAAATAACTCAAGGTTTGTTTAGTGAAAAGCAGGGAAAAATAATGCCAGAGCTGCTTCTGACTTAAGGAAACACCAGATACACACTGATTCCCTGCAGGCTCACAAGGGTGTAAAAGCCTTCCAGCATACTGCAGTTTTTTCAAATCCAGGGATTAAAAACTTGAAAAACCTACTAGCCAGCAGATTAAACATACCAACCAGAATCTGAAAGTGGATGAAATGTGGAAGATGCACAAATGCAAAATTACGGGTGACTGAAAGTTCCTGCTGAACCAGCCTGCTGCCCACCTGATGTCTGGTTGATGGGATTCCCACCACAGCCTATTAGCTATGGCCTGGGATGCTATTTAGAGGGCTTTATCTTTTGGAATAGTAGATGCCTGTTACAGCTGACATTCCAACACTGCTTCACCCCAGGCTGTGAACAATAAAAGCCTACCTAAGAGCACAGGAAAATCAGGAAAGGGTCTTTACTGTGCACTCTGTTCCTTGGATAACCAGTGGCAACCAGCACGAATTTTGCACTGTGAGCCCTTTCCCCAGCTCCAAACCCTGGATGCTCCCCATGCTCAGCCAAGTGTTTCCTTCCCAAACAGCTGTTTGGGCATATCCAGAGGCTGACCACCTGCACTGTAACAGAGTGGCCCTGCAGGAAACCCTCTGCCTAAACATTTCTCATTCTAAATAAAAGTTTCAGTTGCACAGAAATTGATGACTAAGTTTCCCTCATCTACCTCATAAAAATTTTCACTGATTGATTATCAAAATACAGGAGCAATATTCAGATAGTCGTTAAAAATGTATCAATTCTACAACAGTACTGAAATTAGAAAGTCTGAATCAGTATTTACTATGTTATTATTCTAATGCATGCAATAAGATTCAAAGCATGTCAGCAAAGCTTCTCTAATCAAATAGCTGCTTCTGTGCCATTAGGTTCAGTATAAGAAGGACTTTCGTAAAGAAGTTGACAAATTTCAATTGTAAGAGGGTACTGAATTCACTATTCCTAAATGCTTAAAAGTATACAAAATTTTCCTACAGGGAACAGTTTAGATGCTGCATCACAACTAAGAGGTACTTAGCAGAGGGCAGGAACAAGGCAAGAAAGACAGCAGAAAGCCATCTATGTAGTTTTCCAGTACTAGGGCATTCTGCTGAAGGACCAGAGTGGAGAGAAAGGAAATACAACCAGCATTAGGGACTAAGACTGCAAAACCGTAACAGCAGAGCAAAGGAGTCATTCGACCTCTCCCCTAAGCAACCCTTCCATTTCCAATAAAAACAGCATTATCTACTCCACAAAAGCCTCTGACGCTGGAAAATACACACTTCACAGATGCTTTTCCAGTGTGAGCTACTTGGGACTCCACTAAAACTGTCACCTAAAAAATATCAAGCAAAAAATAGTAACACTTCTGGCTTTGGCTCGAACAACACATGCTGTCTGTCTATCATGACAGCTAACAAACTAACCTAACATTGCCAAAAGGACAGCTATTAAAACACTTACTAAATTCAGTTCTATTACCCAGTTTCAAGTCTTCCCAGTTAGCTAATTGTCCTTTAACCAGTACATGGTTTTAGCCTCAGAGGAATTTATTTGTTTACCCAATGAACATCATGAGTTTGCATTTGCTCACAGGCAATGTTACTGCGCCAATACAGTAGGAAGAAAAAAGCAGAAATTTGTACCTCAACACAAATTTATGTAAAGTATCTTTCTGACACACTAGAAAATGTCTAACAGAAGACAGTATGTCAGAATGCTCAGATAGAAGACATGATATCGAAAAATACAGATAAAAAACACATCATGAAAGATGAAGTAGGGGAACAAGCTCTCGCAGAGAGGGGATGGGACCAGAAAAAAACCAGGCGGCTCTTCTTGCAGATGACTTGATCAAGTGTCATCAACTAAATTACATTTGTATCACAACACTTGGTAACACTTCTCACAATAAAGATGGGGCTAAAAGCAAACCAAAGGAGTAGGCTTCCACAATTAAAAAAACCACAACTTTCCAACACTTTGATACACAAGTATCACAATGGGCAGAAACATTTCTAATCAAAGACTGAAGTGTACCACCCATTTCTCTAAAAATGCCCAATTCTATTTCTATTATATTTATGCTATCAACTATAAGCAAGACCCCAAAGCTAAAACAGACCGTACTGTTTGAGTAAACAATGTAAGGTGTAGCTGTTATATTATGCAATCATTTCAGGAAGAACTGTCACTTGCCCAAATGAAGCAAAGTAGTTTATGTGGATGACAGTAAATTTTCCAGACTTTGGTAACTGAGTAACATGAGAACTGCCATTTACTGATCGAGAACACATCAGAGCTAATACCACCACTTATCTTCCATTCTTTTAACCCAAATCTCATCTTACTGCTTTTATGACAGAATCTAAGTCCATGGCACTTTATTTTAAAATATTTCATTAAAAATTTTTTATCTATTTACAAAAAAAAAAAAAAAAAAAAAAAAAAAAAAAAAAAAATCTTAGAAAACAATTTCAAATCTAAAGTGTAAATAGATAACTAGGCTAGTTGATGTCTATCTTCACTGTTGGCCTAATGCCTTCTAGCTCCACTTTCTACCCAAATAGTGTGTACTATAGATTATTCAAGGTTCTCAACAACTGTTACAAAATACCAACCTTGGTAAAATTAAGTCTGACAGGGCTGTACTTCAGCTTTACAGAAAAAAACAGCGGCAACATATCCATTTGGAACAAAATTAATGAAAGAAATTTATGAGATGAAAAAAGCAGACTGAAATTTTCAAAATGGTACTCTTTTGCACTGCAGTACAGCTCTCCTCTCCCCCCCTTCAACCTGAAGTGCTATCAGTGTCTGCATTTACAAGGCCAACACTTAACTGTAGCACCTGCAATAGCTTACCCTTTAATACTATCAGGCAACCAAAGCAAGATTTTAATGAAGAATTCACAATTCCAAGCATGGAACTCAGTCAAGAGTGACTACACATACACTAACAAACCACATTAAAGTTTACTTTAATGCTTGTTCACATGCTTGTTTTATTTCAGCATTTAAAAACAGCAGTGGAAGTAACAGTGCTTAAGCTGCATCTTAATTAAAAGCAGTTGAATTGCCTCTATAGGTAATATCCAGAAATCTTTCTGTATGCAAAACTTGACTGGAAAAGAAAGCATTCTCAGTTTACTGCTTGTTTTATGGTGGATATTTATTCAGAAACTGAAAAATAATTCCTTGGATTTTTAGTATTTCCCTACGCCTGGCTCTTTTCCACACTCTCAGCTGCACAAAATTTAAGGATTATGCCTAACCCACTGCATAAGGCAAATCAGTAACAAAGATGAGAGCAACCATCTCAAAACACTTGTTTCACTGTGAGCCATATGTCATCAGCCCAATATTGACACAAATATTAGCTATAAAGCCAAAACATATCTTTGTAAAGTCATTTAAGAGTTGCTCTTACAACTGGCAATTAAGATAACACTAAGCAGTAACATCTTTGGTTCCTCTTACTTCCCACAGTTATCAAACACTGAAGTTTTGTCAACACTGAAACCAGCAGCCATGGGAAAAGGCAACATATAATTATTATAATCCCTTAGGATAAAGAATTCCTCACTTAAATCCACGTGATATCATCTACATACAAAACTAAATAAACAGATATGGTATCTTGATAGTATGATGATAGGAATACTAGACATGCGTAGGTATCACTCACTCCAATGCAAATATGGAAAAAAAAGGAATGAAGTTGGTTGGGCTAATGAGATCAGTATGACAAAGGACACCAGAAAGAGCAATGCAAAGGTCATTCATTATTTATCTAAGGGCTGGCTCTCAAGCAATCTAGTTACAGTGACTTAAGAAGGTGCTGACACAATGATCAACTACTTAAACGTTCTTTATTTATGGACAATCAAAAGTAAAAAACAACTCACTGAAATCTGCAGCAGTGAAACCTGCAAAAATCGGAGATGTGTTCTACTGGCAAAGTGAAGCTATTGCTCCATCATAGACCCAAGTGTCCAAATGCTTAGGACCTACTCCCCTTCTGGTTACTCAGCAGAACAGTTCTTCACTGCTTTGTAGTGGGGTATTTTTGCGTGTCTGAGGTTTGGGTCCCCCCCCCCCCCCCCCCCAAAAACCTGGGTATTTTTCCACATTAAATAAAATAAATGATGATGAAGACTATGTGACTTGGCCCTCTTTAAAAGAGTATCTTAATACACTAGGAAACGACAGAGCATTTACTTTTAGACCTGTAAAAACCCACTGCCATGTCAATGTAAAGCCAGTATTAAGCTTGACTCTCTCTGTAAATTCATGTGCACCTACTGCACAATTCATTACCTATAATGCCCTACACTGTACTATTTATGGTTCCAAGGACTACTTTTAGAAGTTGAACTCCATGTTGTAAAGGCAAAAATAAAACCAGATCTGGTACAACTTCGGTGGAGAACTGAATGCTTGACACTGCATTGAGGTTTGGGTCAGTTGTAACCTTGCTCGTTCTCCAGGGCTTTACCACACTTTAAGACAAGTGCTGGGATCACTGGAGTATCCTGTTGTCAGACAGTTTTAACAAAATGGAAAGAGGCCAAACCAGGCATGTCTCTGAATGCAACCCCGAAAAAGTTCTACAGCTCAGGTAAACGGCCCGAGTCCCGGCAGCGGCTGGACCCGGGGGCTGCAATGTCTGACGGTGCGGAGGAGCGGCCAGAGAAAGCGCGGCACCTGCACGGGCCGGCGGCAGGGAACGGAATTCCCGCGGCCTCGCGCCTCCTCATCCCGCCATGACCGCGGAGCTACCCGGAGAGGAAGCTCGGCCCGGGACGGCGCAACCGCCCGCCCTTCCCCCGCCCGCCGGGGGCGCCCGCAGGCAGGTGCGGCCACGTGCGGCGGCGGCGCGGCCACTTCCGTGTTTACAGTCGGCTTTCCTCCGGTGCCGTACGCGCCGCCAACGCCGCGCCGCCACTCCCGTGTCCGCCGCGCGCCCATTGGCAGCCGCCGCCCCCCACCCGCCAGCGGCGGCGGCCCCTCCTCTGCGCGGGGCCCCGGGGGAGCGCGCCGCTTCCGCTACGCGGCACGCGTGGGGGAGGGGGCGCCACCGCCCCCCCGCGTCGCACACGTGGGGCCGCGGCCCTGCCGGCAGCGCCTCCTCCCGCCCCGCCGCCAGAGCAGAGTTTAAAAGGGCACGGGGGCCAGGCGGCAGAATAGTGGAGGACGCGTGCGGGTGTGCGGTACCCGGGGAGGCCGGGCCGCGGCCCTGCGTGCAGTGTGCGGTGACGCTCGGCCTGCCTGCTCAGACAGCGTGGCGGCAGTGCTCGGAGCGAGGGGGAGGGCCAAGGGAGGCGGGAGGACAACAGCCTCGCGCACTTCCTGGTTCTCGCCCCAGCCTCCAAAACCCCACTAAACTCCTCCGCGCGCCCCGCCGCAATTCCCGACACGGCGGCCGCGGTGGTGCCAACCGCGCCGGGAGGCAAGTACCGCGGGCCAGCCGCTCGCCGGGCCGGCCGCTACCAAGGTGATCACTTCCTGGTTGCCCTCCATTGCCTCCCGCCCGCCGCCGGAGCGCGCTGTGCGCCGTGTCTTCCCCGCCCCGGCCCGTCCACGCTCCCACCCCGCGTCGGCCCGGAGCAGCGCAGCTCACCGGCCCGAATGAGGAGGTCGAGCTGGTTCGTGGGCCCCTCATGCACGGACGCCGCCATGTTTACGCTGCCGGAGCGGCTTCACATTGACGGGCGGGCGCGCGCAGGGGCCGGCGGCGAAGCGCGCTCTCGCGGGCGGGCGGAGCGGTCACCGCCACGGCGCGCGGCAGCGCTTCCTGCGGGGCGGCGCGCGCGGTCCTTCCGCTGCCCGCCCCAGACAGGAAGTGCCGCGCCGGCTCCCGCCGCAGCGCGGGGCCGCCCGCGGGCGGGGGGAGCCGCCGGGCCCCGCCAGACGCCCCGCGGCACAGGCAGCGCCTTCCCGGACGGCTCCAGAGGCGCCCGAGGGCAAGGAGGCAGCGCAGTCTGGCTGTCCCCGGACTGCCGCGAACGCCTTCCCTTCCATTTCCCCGCAGCCCTCGCCCACCCGCACCTCCGTGCCCCGGTAACACTTTCTGACCGAGGCAGACCGCGTACCAGGATAAGCCGGACAGTCCTCACCGAGGCGACCACTGACGCATTAACATGATTTCTCCTTGACAGGTCCCTGGGGCACCTGTGTTAGTAACAACTCGCCAGAAGAGCTCGGTGCTCCGTACCTTCAATCCATCTCATCTCCGTTAGAGTAACAGGGCTGATTCCAGTTAGCCAGAAGCCCCATCCATCCTTCATCAAATCTATTCTGTGAAAAGACTTGTGGAGTGAAAAAAAAGTTTCACTGCTCTCTTAAATAAAAAACCACCACTTTTTAGGGTTGCATCCAGTCCCCTCTGAAGAAATCTGCTTCAGTAACACCACAGCATTACTTCCCAGGACCCTGAACAGAGGCACCAGTCAGAGAACACTCTCCACACTTCCCAACAAGTCCCTGTCCTGATTACTCCCGGAGTAAAACTTCAGAGCTGCATGCCAAGAGCAGCTGCACCAAGAAAAGCCTATTATGTCTTACACAGAGCTATGCATGGAAATTACACACATGAATTCCTTCATTAACACCACATACTCCTGAGGAGGCCTACATTGTTAAGCCAAGGATCTGGCAAACACCTGCTGCCTACAGTGACTTCCTTGAACACAACAGCTTCACAGCTCCATTAAAAGAAGGTGAAGGGCTCCAGCTGCAATCTGACAATACACAATCTTTTCCTCTCTCAAATTTCAGTAGTCCTAGGACCTAGATTAGAAGGAACAATTTAGAAGCAATTTTCCTCACCACTGAAATCACAAAATAGTATCCAGCAAAAATCACCTCCAGCTGGTAAATTCAGTGCTTCAAACTCTTGACAAATCCTACTCCTTCACTACAACTCTCAAGACGTTTTAGGAATACATTTCCATGACTGTATTTATACATAATATTTATAATACACAAATATTAATACATAGTACACAAATAAATACACAAATGAAAAATCAGGCATTTTGTAGACCGCAGTCACCTATTCCTGGATGTAAAGAATTAAATTTGTTCATCGTCTCATCAGATAAAGAGCAAGACCTGCAAGTGACATCATTGATTCTCACATGCAGGCCATGATATCTAGGAGTAGGTTTGTGCTAAAATTTTGCCAGCCAAGATCCTTCCAGCCAGAAGCATAGATAAAAAAGGCAACTAGCCAGCTCTGAGGGCAAAAAGCTCTCAGGCAGATCCAGCTTTGCCAACAGCAGAGTGCTCCCATCAGCTTTTGTTATTCAGAGAGGTGGAACAGCAGTACTAACAAGAATTCCTTCCATCAGCATACTTCTACTAGGGGACTCTGCTGTATTCTCCAGCAGAAATTACCGAGTGGAGAAAAGCCCAAGGACAAGAAAAGGCATTTTAGCTAGGCACACACTTAAATGTGCAATAAAATTTAACAGCCCTTCATTAGAACATCCTGAGATTGAAGTGGAAGCCTTACATGGTGTAGTTTAGCAACACCATAGCTTCAGCTTACATACAGAGTACTGCAATAACCCTGTAGTCCTGTCACTTTATCCTATGTACCTCCTCTTGTTAAAAATTATAATTTACCCATACTTCAAGCAATAAAATAGAGTTTAAAAGTTTGTCTGTTTAGATCCAGAACAAAAGCTGTACTGAGATACAAAATGCTTTTGAAGATCCACACCCATGTCAATAGTTCGCACTACCATACTTTGGAAAAGGTGCACTCACAGTTTTTTCCTTTTTTTTTGGTTGCTGTGTAATTCAGTGAGGATTGTTTACTGATTGCAGCTTTCAGTCACAAACGAAAGTGTTCAACTCATACCCAATAAAGTTTTGCCTGAGATGTGTGGACTCCTTGAATAAGTGCACGCAAGTAATTGGCATTGTGTAACTTTCGACAAACACCGTAGGTCCAAAATGAAGAAGAGAGAGTATTAAACATGAAGTTCTTGGTTTAATACCAGTTTCCTAAATAGCTTTTATTTACAACTACAAGCACAGACTTAGCACAGTATTTTCCAGTTCACATGAAATGGACTTGAACAGCTGCACAGTGTTCTGGTTCTTCCCTCTCTCTGATCATACACAGAGAGAATATCACTGGATGCCCAAGAGGATTCCAATCACTTGAAAAGAATCTGAGCCTGTGCACTTTCAAGATTAATATGTGGCAAAAAACCACAACAAATCTATGAAGTGACCTGTGCATACCTTATACCTATAAGTACAGTATTAAAGCATAACACTGTCTTTAAGGAGGAATGCAACTTTGTACAAAAGTCCTGCAGTCTCAGCTGTTTAAATTATATGATTTCTAGTATCTTATGAATGCTAATTGATTTGTCATGCTAATAAAATCTTATTATTTCAGGGAAAAAAAGACAGTCAACAGGAAAAAAGTAAACATGCATTTAACTTTTAAATCTCTTTCAAAACCTCCTTTTCAGGCTAACAAAGAGGGCTACAAAATCTACTCAGGGGGTGGCCCAGTGAAGCAAGAAATACTAACTGTAATGGAACAGGGCCACAGGAAATTGCAGATGTACTTTTATTTCTCTGGCATGAAAAAAGTAAAAAAAAAAATATGTAGAGGAACAGATCCCTGACCAGAATCAGTCTTTGTCAGACAGAAACATGTTTATTTAACTTAGGTTATTGTTGAGGGGGTTTTTTGTTTGTTTGTTTGTTTTTACTGTTAGTATACAGAGACTAAGCTTTGTTGTAATTTTTTAACCCACAAGTTCAGCTGTCAAGATAGCCAGGTAGACCTACATGGTACATTTACCAACTGCCAGGAAAAAACCCCAGCCAAAATGTTTGATAAGCTGGAAAGCTACCATTCAAAATTATGCTTCTACTTACTACATTCCTGTTTGTCATAAGTCTTAAGTAACTTCAAGACAAGTGAATTGTGTCTCCATAGTTGTATAACACAGGAGTAAAATATCTATCAGCTCGTGCTTTCTGGTTAGGGGATATGAACAACTTTGCTCACATTAAAGGAAATGTATCACTTCTTCTCTGCAATATACACCAGTTAAACATCATCCTGATTCTTTAGAAAAAGTGAAATACAACTCAAAAAAAGCAGCTGGATGTGACTAATTGCATCCAAGACAGCAGAAGTAAATTCAAAGTAGAATTTACTGGTGGGTTTCATCAGATTTTCAGACTTGGGTTGGAATAGAATCATCAATTATCTTAACCATCTCCTTGAGCAGTCCTCAAAACTAATAGAGTATTCAGTGCTCATAAAGGAATTGTCATTCTCCACTCCTACAGTCTCCTATGCAAAGCTGCCCTTCCTACAACTCTCACAAATATGATGAAAACATTCTTTGATAAGACTGTAGTTTCTCTTGGAAAACTACTTCACAAGCACTGTAGCTTGAAATGCTAAAAGTACAGCCTTAAAATGGCACCTTTTCCCTCTACTGACAGCAAATAATTAATCAGAAAGAAAAAACTGTGTGCATTTAATTACTTTAGCCACAGAGGATTCCAGTTATATTCTAGTAAGACAAAGCTACCCTTGGAAAAGGCAATTGTCATAAAGCAGTTGCTTATTCTTACAGAGGTGATTTGTTTGGCTTAATTTAAGTAAGTGGAGGGTAGACGGCAATCTGTCTGAGGGTAGTATTTGCAGTCTACATGAGAAATTGCAAATGATAACAGAGTAACAATCCTAAAATGCCAACCATTTCAAAAAGCCACAAGTAATTTCAGAAGTCCAGGTATGCCCTGTCCCAAGTGCCCAAATCACCTACTAATTTTAAAGTTACAGAAAATTCAGTTTTGCCCAGGATTCTAAAGAAATTCCCATCTAATAATTACTGAAGTAGCTGCTGTCTTCAACAGCAGGCCATCAAACTGTTGATAGCTATTACTGCATTGCAAAGGTAACAATAAAAAGAAGCATTTTTAACAGTTAAATGCCAGAAAACATGTAAGAAAATGCAGCCATCTGTTTTATCAGAACATCAACATAATCATTACCATCCACTGTGGATTCCACAGTAGAAAATGCCCAAATAGCAAAACAACCACGAAGTGTCCCTGGAAGAAACAGGGAAATATTGAGGAAAGGGGTCCATGACTATGCCAAGCTTATCTTCTTGACTACACCATATGAAGTCTAACAATACCAAAGCCATGTGTCTGTTACAATTTGCACCTTTGAGTGGACTCAGGATCCTGATGTCACATTCATACAGCAATTAATGACTGCAGACAAAAAACAAATGTATTCTCAGGATTTGATACTACCTTTGACAAACTGAAAAGGAGTTAATCAAAATAGCAAGTGCTACATTCCAGCATTATTACTTGTGCATGCAGAGTAAGAAAACTCAGCTGTCTTGAAAAAAAAAGCAAAACAAACCTCAAACCCACAAACAATCAATATTTACACTTCCCTGCTTTATAAGGAAATTCCTTCTTTCCAGGGAAGTCTATTTGACAATGGTAAGTCAGGTATTTGCATAGCATTCTGTATGATTTTACAAAATTAACAGTATTTGAGACTGGTAATAGGCTGGCATATCAACTATGTCACACTTGAGCAATTTCTCTGTCCCAGATCTATAATTTTGAAGTCCTTAAGTCTTTCCTGATAACAACAAACATCTATTCTATAAGCCCACTGAATGTTTTTAAGGACTAAATGTTCTGCTCAAACACATATGGCTTCACTCTCATCCTACAGTTTGTTGTCAACTACAATCTCCCTTTTAATATGCAGATCACCTTTAAAAATTATTACTTTCAATAGTTTGTGACTATATTTTTGATCAATAAACACCACTAACTCTTGTGCACTCATACCACAATGGGTTTGGATGCCCCATCACATTCTAATTTCAAGATAAAAAGCCCCAAATTTTTCAGCTTACATTAGTAAAATGCTGTGGCTGAGTCTTGACAGTAACATCCTACAAATTCTCACTCCCAGCTGCAATTGGAGTTGGGAGTTTAGAGGAGAATCCCTCTGTGCATCTGAAGTCCAACCCATAATGCCCTACACTAGCAAACCATTGAATTAGCCTCACATCAGCCTCGGAAAATAAAAATTATGCCTGAAATGTGCAGTTAAATTCAGCTTTATTACAAAATAGTCTTGTAGCATGCTTTTGGTATGAATGGAGCACTGAATGCTGTAAGGCAGAAACCTGAAATCTAGAAAGAACTGGACACCACAACTAGGCTGTTACCATTACATTAAAATACTATTGTCCATGGAGCAGTTGTAGAGCTCTTTTCCTTAATTTCTCAGAAAAGGTAACATCAACCAAGATGACATAAAATCTAAGTTGCAGTTGCATTTTGTTCCTGAATGAAGAATGTTACTGAAAACAGATGTATATACCCTTGGCATAACTGCTCCAAGCACTACACAGTAACACATGCAATACGAGGGGAATCATTTTGCCTCATTGTCACTGATATTTAACTACCAAAAGTGCAGTGGACTTCTTGGAAAAATGAGGATTCACATGGATCTTCAGTAGCAATAGCAGCATGGTGTGAAAAATAATTCAAAGGATAGACTCCTAACCCATTAATGTGTAAGAGGCATCTAATTCTTGCAGTAGAGCAAGCAAAGTTTTATCTTGTTTTTATCCAGCTAGTAGGCTTTGTCTTAGCTCTTTGAGGAACAGCACCAACTTAAAATGAGAGTTTAATCAAGCTGTTAGAATGTCCAAACTTTTTTTTTTTTGTAGTCAGCACTGTCCTCTAAAGCAAATGGTCTCTCTGCATGTGTAAGTTCTCACGTTCAGTCAATAGGGTATGTCACCACTAACAAAATGTACCCCAGATACTTGTGTTACCTCATTTTTCCTGAGAGGAAGTTTAATCAAATGATGTCTGGCCAGAATGAATTATAACACTGTTTTGTCTATCACTTACACACACATACCGTAATCGCAAAGGTAAGATTCTAACTAGATCTAATACAGAGTTCTTAGTAGATAATATTTAACTGATTAAAATTTATCATAGAAACTATAGAGTTCACAGGCTCAAATTTCCATAAGAGACATTAGAAGAAAGCAGTTTTAATCATAATAAGGGAAGACATATAAGGACAGAAGGAACAGGCAGTAACTAAAGACTAGACATAGAGATGCAAAACTGATTCCCATGGTGATAACTGTGTAAGTAGTAATCTGAAACTTCCACTGAAGAAGATGATTTCCCTTAAAGTATGTATTTTATTTATCCATATGTTTTAATTGGGGGAGAGTTAAGCCTGAACTCCCCGTTGATTCAACATCCTCCCTCCTTAAAAATGGCTATCAATTTACATGATAGCTTCAACTGAACTTCCTGGTCTTTGCAGCCCAATATTTTTCCATCCTGGAAAGGGTCATTTTTCAGATCCACATTTTTCATGCGTATCTTCCACCCCCCTGTGGCAATAACAGTTTTAGAATCAAAACAGATTTTCAACTTTTACCAAAGGGAGGATTTCTTATAGGACATGAAACTAAAATAAAAAAACTGGTGACAGTTCACAAATTGACTGATATTTCAGCTTCTTGAAAATAAGATTCCTTTTTAATCTTAAAGCTGTGATGAAAAAATAAATCCCAAACTTGTACTTGGTGCTTTGATGATTAATAAAAAAACAAGGGGAAAAAACCTATTTATACAAGATGTTAGATTCACAAAAACAATTAAATCAGGATCTACAGCGGCAATACTTAAATACTCACGCCTTAGTTAACTAAAAGAGTAGGCATCCTCCATGTCTAAGATCTGCAGACCATGACTGTGTTACCTTCCGTACTGCTCCTATGGCAAATTCCAAAATAAGATGACCCCATTATCACACCTACACATCCACGTTACAAGTTCTGTATGGTGACAAAATAAACAGAACTGTAGCAGTTGTTAACTTTAGACTGACTGCTTCTTTAAAGAAAGCAGCTTCTGCTACTATGTATTGCTGAATAAATCCTAAAACTGTAGGGCTAATTACTTTTAGGACAAAAAACTGTGGAGGAAATTAAATCCAATAAAATTTGAGTATTATTAAAAACTTGTTAAGAAGGACGTGTCTTTTATGATACAAACACTTTGTTGCAGTAGACAAAATTTTAAGGCTGTAACTCAGTCCTCAGTAATCTAAAGGTACTAGTCCCAAGCGCATCAAACAAAAAGGGAAAGAACTTTAAACACTGTGTCAATCTAAATATTGTATTTCCCCTTCCAACCATTACAAAAGGCACTCACTACTTCCACAGAGAATGTCATAAGGTCACCTGAAATGACCCAAATTTCTGTATTTTGTTTTTCTAGAAAATTCCTTTTTCTATTCCAAGCAAATAGGCATTTTTTTTCTGGAATAAACACATAACATGAACGACTAAGTCTTTCTTGTTTGCTGAAAGACACTTGAATTGTACTTTGGTAGTTAGTGGATTAATTTTGCAGTTAAAGGATTAATTATAAATAATGATCCTTGATTAATGAATCAAGATAGATTAGTGGAAAGGAGTCTGTTAGGCAAAAAACCTCATACTCCACTAGAATTAACTAAAAATTCATGAGTATTTATATGATCATATAGTATATTTTATTTGAATTGTGGTTTCATAAATGTGAGAAATTTTTAAATTAAAAACAACATTGTGGGTCCTGATTCTGCCCTTGGCTCAGCACTGACTATCCTTATAGTCCACACAGTCTCAAATCCATTCATTGCATAGCAAACCACAAGTAGAACCATTTAGTGCACAGCACAGATAATTTCTTTAGCACCCTAAGTAAATTTTCTCACAGCAGCTTCCCTACAACATTTTTCACACAGGGTACTGATCCCTATCTCTGGAGGCTAGAATAATGCTACATTTTACTAAACTATGAAACTTTAGATTAACTGCAAATTAGCCCAAGGCTCTTCAAATCTGTGTTGTAATGCAATAAACCACGTAAATCAGTAGACATTGGAATGACCAATGAACTGTCAAAAGAGAGGCAAAAAATTCAGGTCCATGACCAACAGGAAAAATACTGAAAAAGAGGGGATATATTATGAGAAAAGGGATCCTTTTCAAGTACTGCCAAGGATTCTTTAAGATGGGTTTTAGTATTTACCATACTGCCTGTAGAGTCTAGAACCACAAAAGGTATTAAGTCTACTCATTCTTGCTGCAACAATGATCATTTATCAAATAACATGAATATTTTTGTAGCAATTAATTCTGTTGTTTATGAAGTAGAATCTATTGAGACTATTTTAGCAATAATAGATTTTTTCCTAAGATGTACAGAAATCAAACTGTTGCACCTCTCTAAATTGGGATTATTAGCATAACAAAGGTATGTACTTCAAAAAATTAACACCTTAAAATGCTCTTTAAACATTATACCTTGTTTACTGCCTTAGCCTGCTTTCTCATTAACAATTACCATGGCACCTGTTACCACCTCTCCTACATTAAATTGCTACCTACCCACAGCCTATCTCTACTACAAAATTCAAATTAAAAACCAGTGCACTCAGATTCACTGTCCTGCAATTCATTGCTAATAATGGTGCATTACCAAAATGAATGTTTCTTCAGGCTTTCATACTTTCTCTCCACACATCTTACCTCTCTGTAAAAGAAATAATTCAGAAGGACTCCTGGCTGTGCCAAAACATGTCAGTTGCAACACATGCCCCGTAACACTGCCTCCCTCAGAACAGCCTAAACTAAGCACTCCTTTCACCAACACTGGACACAAGTTCTGTGCAAGGACCTCTGCTCACTGTCATGTATAATTACACCATGAAAACCACACTGGATTAATGGGGTATACACTACACAAATAATACTTAAAATACAGTAGGAACCGGTGTGCATTCATAAATTTAAAATCTTCATTAATTTTAATTTCTCCTCCGCTGTTTATGGGCTTTTCGCTGCCCATTAATTCTTAGATCAAAACCATTAAACAAATAAATATTTGAACTGATTTTAATATATGATTATCTTATACTAAATTTTTAAGGACATATTAATATCAAACTGTGAAATTAAAATAAAACCAACACAGAAAACATCAACAAACCACATGCAGTCAAGACACATCTCTTACCATCTCCAGCCACAGACACCAAATTATCATATCAACTGCTCTATAAATTTTAAGACCATACTTTCAAATATCAAGGCTTG
Organism: Corvus cornix cornix; assembly: GCF_000738735.6. Classification (NCBI taxonomy): domain Eukaryota; kingdom Metazoa; phylum Chordata; class Aves; order Passeriformes; family Corvidae; genus Corvus; species Corvus cornix. The sequence goes on from NC_046334.1 coordinate 10,352,277, forward strand.
GAAGCACCCACACCCCTTTCTTTGAACGGCAGCTTACATAAAACTATTCCTATAGAAGAGCTACAAGTTTTTAATTGTAATTTCCCCCAGTTTATTATGGCCATAAAATTATGCTTAAAAACATAAGGAGTGCATTTGCAGCAGCTCTTTATCCTAAAAGAACTGTTCTGTTAGCCTTAATCTACAAAAATCTTACAAGAAACAGCATATTTAATGTTTAAAAAACAACTTCTGAATACAAAAACCTTCAAAGTATAAACTCCTAAAAGTTTTCATATATAAACTTAAGTTGTAAAACTCAGTTTGGGAAGAATACCCTTACTTCTCACTTACCTGAATCTTAAAAGTTTTATTACCATAGTCAAAAATTGAATTTAAGAAATGCATTATTTCATAAGTTCTCTTCACATTAATTTGTTGAACTTCTAATTAGCATATTTCTTTCAAAACGCATTTCAGTAAATGGAATTGTAAGTATTGTCCCAAAACCTGAATCATTAGTTCATGCTTGCCTCGTGAAGTTGATGCCTGTGATTTTTGCTACAGTGCTACAGAATAACATCCGAATTGAGAAGGATGTATAAGCAATTGCATCCACTGTTTACTGAGACATCTGCACTGAAGTGCCTAATCTGATGGGAATGCATATAGACTTACTGGGATGCCAGGTTAAGCAGCCGAGACAGAGTCTCTCACCTTTGTTTTGCTTTCCTGACATCATGAATTTAAACTCCAGCTCTAAATTAGGCAACCCCAGGACAGGAACATATACTACCCATGTCAGTGGGTCTCACCAGTTAAGCATGGAGTGCCCAAGCGAACCTGTCCTTTGGCTGCAGTTTCGCCGTACTCCCTACCCTAACACTCTGCTAATGCAGCAGAAATTTAACTCAACAAAAATACAGAACAGTTGAGGGTCTCCTTGCTATTTTTCTTCTTGCAAAATTAGCACAGAGAAGTATGAGAAGTTGTGAAAGATAAGAAATCCTGTTCAGTTCTGTTCACTCTTGCTTAACAGAAAGCACTCTGGGAAAGGTTCAGCTAACAGCAAGGTAAAAAACAGGCCACATGACCAGAGAGCGGGTTGTATGGCTGGCATGTGGTTGGCCTCGCGTGTGAGGCAGTGATTAGTTGGGGAGACGTGTGGATACCACGTGATCAGAGAGCTGATTGAGTAAAGGGATGCATGAACAGTGACAGCACAGCAGCAGGCAGCCAATGTGTGCTTCTTTTGGTTAAGTTTAGCACATAAAAAGGCTTGGTTTGTTACAATAAACCATCTTCTTTGGAGCAAACAAGGAGGTGCGTGTGTCTTTGTTCCCCATTGCAACAAATGGCAGCCCAATCTGGGACATCTCACAGGCAGTGAAAGACGTGGACTGCACTGGCAGCAACTTCCACTGAACCAGGAATCGGTTGACCAGGAAAGTTTGGCAAAGGAACCCAAACACACGCCCATCACCTACCAGGTGAACAGTGCCAGGTGAGCAGTGGAAGAATTACAGGCAGAAAAACTCCCATGGAACGAAGATGGAGCCTATGGTGGCTCCTGCATCAGCAAAGTACAGACATCTCCAATGCTAAGCTTGCTGGACGGGGTGTCCATGCATTTAAAAGACTTCCCTTCTACTGAGACTTTTTAATTGGAAGCCTGGCAGGCAGTAGGACAGGAACTTTTTTGATATTGCCGGGAACGGTGATGCCAATGATTGTGGGCACTTCACCCCATGGAGGACTATTATGGCGTTTCTTAAAGAAGTCGTGTGGATGTCCGCCATTTCGCAACGTCAGAAACTGATTCCCCTGAGCCCTCAGTTATAAATGAGAATTGCTGATGTTGGCTTTCATATGTGGGGTTTATGGTTAAAGGTGGTTGAGTTGAAATTGTTGATGAGGTAAATAAGTTGATTGTTATATGATCTGTTGATGGGGTTGGGTCGTTTGTTGACAATGTTAATCTGGTTTTAAGGAAGGGGGTGGGGGCATTGACCGTATGAACAGAAGGGGATAAGCGGGGGATCACTAGTGGGCGACAACGAGCCAGTGAGAAGGTCCCAAGACCAACCAGCCAATCAGGATAACCCTCGGGAGGCAGGGTTTGGGTGGAGACACGTTGAGCCCCACGACATAAAAACTGTGTTCCCAAGCAGGAGGCGTGGCTCTGGCCACGTGCCATGAGCGGTGACGAACCCAGCGCTGTAATCCTTTGCTTCGTGGAATTGCTGATCGCTAACATTGATTCCCCGATTGTCAAATTATCCTTCCTTAACTAATAAAATTCAAAGTTTTGAAGACGTGAGGCGGCGTTTCTCACATCAAGCCTCCTCACACCCACTTCCAACACACTGGACGAAGTCTTAGCACCATCTTTGCAACCCTCCCAATACTACCCCTCCTGTGTTTTGCAGTGAAACATTTGCTACCTTGCGTCGGGGCTGCTCCGGTAGCGGGGCTGCCACTGCTTTTCACTCCCTCTCCTTCCCCAGCAGCTGAAGCAGCCGCCGGGGTTCTGACAGGGCATCAGAAACAGCACCTCCGTCCCGGCACAGGTGGCTCTATCAGCCGCGCGCCGCGGCAGCGTAAAGCGGCGGACGGCGCTCGGGGCCGGCGGCAGTGGGTTGGGTGCCGTGGGCTTGTTGCCGCGGGTAACATCGGGAACACGGCGGTGATCGCTGCATCGTGGGAAACACAGTGGCAGCAGGTCCGACCCCTTGGAAGCGCACCGGGGCCGGCCACTGCCTGCCGAGGCCGAGCCGTGCGGCGGCAGCTGCACCCGGGAACGGCTGCGGAGCTGCCCCGCCGCGCCGGCCCCTTTGTTCTCAGCGTGTTTCATCCAGTCGCGGAAAGCAGTGGCAGGGACGGGCGCCGCGCTGGAAACCCCGGGAGCCCATCCAGCACTTCATAGCTTGATCCGTGCTTATTTTTTCGAAGTACCCTTTCAATTAATGAAACTGAGTTGCAGAAATTTTGTCCTACTCAAAAAAACCCGTGGAAGAATGGCTCCCGCCTTGCTGCTTCCCCGATGCAGAAAAGACTATACCACTGGAATGAAGCTTGTAGATCAACACTGGATAAAGACAGTAACCCTCTCACCCCACAGCGAATTCTGACTCAGGGCTTGTTAACAACTTACACACATTTGCAATATTCTTCAGTGCATCTTGGAGATTACTAGAGTTGCCTCGATAAAATGCAAGTATCTTTTGAAACCACTTAGGGAGTTAATATAATTGTAAAGTCCCAGGCCTGGATTTATAAACTTATATATACCTTCTGTGAAGGAAAATTGGCAAATTCAGGTATTGTTAAGTTTCCTGCAGGTGATGTAGTTGTTGTATATGTCATTTTGTAAGTTAAGAGATTTAGCTGTAAGCAACTTTCCCAGCTGGTCAGCCCTGGACGCTCATTGTTAAAGTTTTACCATACCACCTTGTGACCCTCTGCATTGTTCTGACTGCTTTTTGTGCCAGTTATTGGGTGTTATAATCTGTCCCCCTGTTCATGAGAAAGATAAGGTCTTGTGAAGTCATGTTCCCAACTGATACTAATTGAGGTTTGTTTGTAGGATATATTAGGGAAACCCTTCCAGTTAAGGTCTTGGCTCTAGCCAAGCCCTGGCCCTGACTGATCAGGAATTACACCACCAGACCCAGGTGTTTCTGTGCTAAAAATGTAGTCAAGTCACTTTGACTTGCTGATTTCGTCTTATAAAAGCTGGACCCCCTTTTGACGTAAACTTGGAAACCTTGCCTGGGAAAGGTCCTCCAGGTCCTTACTGTGAGATGGGGCTCCCCAGCAATTGCAGACTCTGGATGATGGTAAAGTATTTAAGCAGCTGATGATAGTTATATTAGATATGTTGCTAGCTATCAAAGTGCATGCTATCAAAAAAAAAGGGGGGAGACAGGGGAGATAAGAAATCCTGTTCAGTTCTGTTCACTCTTGCTTAACAGAAAGCACTCTGGGAAAGGTTCAGCTAACAGCAAGGTAAAAAACAGGCCACATGACCAGAGAGCGGGTTGTATGGCTGGCATGTGGTCGGCCTCGCGTGTGAGGCAGTGATTGGTTGGGGAGATGTGTGGATACCATGTGATCAGAGAGCTGATTGAGTAAAGGGATGCATGAACAGTGACAGCACAGCAGCAGGCAGCCAATGTGTGCTTCTTTTGGTTAAGTTTAGCACATAAAAAGGCTTGGTTTGTTACAATAAACCATCTTCTTTGGAGCAAGCAAGGAGGTGCGTGTGTCTTTGTTCCCCATTGCTACAAGAAGCAACACAAGAGAGCAAGAGGGAAGGATAGCAGGAATCAGAGCCCAACAGTCAGATGTAATTAGGCTGCTATAGCAGCACAACTTTTGCTTCCACAGACACTTTAAACATACTTAGCTGCTCCTCGGAAAATGCAAACCTCCTGATTGTGTTCTTCGGAGAGAGGGTGTACAGAAAGATTTGTGTTTATCACTGGAAAGTTCAGCTTTCACAGCAAAGCTCCACTCCTTCCTTCATTCCTAACTTGTTATTTTATAGATGAGTTAATTTCAATCTATTAGGCTTTTTGCCCATAATGGGACAGCCCAACTCCATTCCCCCAAGCCACCCACTCCTGCCACCTAACTAGCCATAATACAACTCTGCACCAAAACGGCAGGATAGGAAGGGACAGGCAGGAAGGGGCAAGAGTTGGAAGATGGGGTAAATAGAGCCATGCAGTCCCTATTTCCAGCTGCCATGCAGTTGTGTGGCTCACACATAGTGTAATACTGAATTCTAACCGGCTTCCTGGCTCAGCTGATTTTTAAAAACTCCAAGTTCAGTTGTCTAGGAAACTCCCTGCGTAAGTACATAGCAAAGACATAAATAAAAATCTGTCTGCTCATGAGGGAGGAGACCCAGTGTTACAATGCAGCACCATGAATGTAACATGACATTTTTACCTGCCAACATGGTTCTGTCACCACTGAAGCCTAAGCAAAACTAAGCTTAGAGGAAATAGATGTGAACCCAGGTCAAGACCTCCCTCCTGTGGCTAAACACGTCACATTCCTTGGGGATTTCTAAAAGTACAAAAACCTCATGGAAGAAAAAAATTAAGTAAGTCTACCTGTTTCCACAGTTTCAGTCTCAATTTCTTGTTCCTCTGCTACATCTTGCATCAGGTAAGTCTCATCATCATAAACCAGGACCTGAGCGGCGTAACCCTGTTCTAGTCTGGCACTAGGAACTGGCTCCACAATCACTGCAGGGAATTCAGAGACTGGCTCATTTTCCTATAGAAAGGAAAAAAAAAGGAAAGAAAAGAAAAAAAAATGCTCTAAATACTGCACTATTAAACTCTGTGTCAATATTTTCCTCTTATGTTCTTACATTCTTTATGGAATAATAATAATTTTAAATATTTTTAAAGGAAATTTTCTTCCAAAGCAAGAGATTAAAAGAATAAAAGACAGCTATCAGCCATCAGAGGGTGCTTTCTAAATCTCACAGATATTTTCCTGGGTTTAAGGACTTAAAATTTAAACCAGCAGACAGCTTTAAGATACTAGGAAAGAGCACACTTTCTAACAAAGACACTCAGCTGTGGGAAGTGTTTCTCCTCCCTCTGCTTGATGTAACAAAGGCTTTGACTATGCACTGCAAAATACCTACATCTGACCTGTGTCTTACGAACACATGTTTTGGGTTAAGTACATAAGTTATTACAGAAGAACTGACTACTTCAAAGCCTATATGCTCATCTCTACTTATTTAAGGATCAAAATGTCTGTAAAAGCATATATAATCAGTTATAGTGTTGCAGAAGTAGAACACTGCCAGATTCTGTTTATTAAAAGCTACAGGAGAGTAGAATATATTCATTATTTATTGATAAGAATGCAAAACACGATAAAATATGCTGTACTGCCTAAGTTTAAAAGAGGTCCATGTATTGTTCTGCTCAACTTGTTCTATACCTCAAGACACGTCTGAGATCTTTAAAGAAAGCTTAGTACAGAATATAATTTTGTAAACCCAGTCTACAGTTGTACTGCAGACTTCAAAACTTCTTGCTTCCACTTCTGTGATAACAAAATCTTCTATTAAAAGATATTTGAAAAATGGCTGCACTCTTCCTCCTTACACAACAATCTCAGATCCCTTTCATTTGTTTTCACAGCAAGATTACAGGGAATTTTTCTTCCAAATTAAGATAAAAGGTTTCAAAGTTTGATAGTAAGTAAGTGCTATTTAGTTTTCTAACCTCTTGATTTTTTATTCCATTGCTGTCAAACTCCAGGGCAGGGCCTCCAGTGTCAATCACTACCGATGTCATGGCGCATCCCCCGAAGATTCTTTGAGAACTGTTCTCTCTCTCGAAGATAGTAATGCTGATAGCCTCAGGATATCAAAGGCTTGAATTCACAATCCACTGCTCTTAAACAGCTGGGCAGAGGTTACTGAAACACAAAATAATTTAAAGTTATTTGCATAATTTATACTCAAAAGTCTTCCAATGTTTATGAAATCTCTTGCATGCTGCATCTCTACAGCAAAAACTGAGATTAGTGCTTTCTAACAAAAGTCAGAATTTGGCCCAACATTTTTAATAAAACCCATCCGTTAGAAGGCTACAACAACCACTGAGGTTGCAAGAAAACAGGATCGTCTAATACGTACTGAAAACAAATTATAATCAATACTCCAATGGGCAAAGTCAATGAATCTGCTTTTCAGTAGCAGGAAGCCAGCTTAAACGAAACTAATCTTGCACATTTAGGGAAAAACTTGTTTGGATTCGTACAATGTAACTGCGCTTCCTACAGGCAAGGTTACACTAACAAAAATTACAACTGCTGATCAAACAAATGCTTGCAAACTAAGCAAGGAATAAGCATAAGATACATTTCAAAAGAAAGAAAAAATATACACAATTTAGGAAAAAAATAAGGCTTGTTTTGCTCACATAGGCAGTCCACTTTACATGACAAAGCATGACTCATACCTAACTATATTTCATTTGTAACAGGACAAAAACCCCCCCACAGTTACTACATTATTTTCCATTGTTTCATTTGTAAACCTAGCACCATTTTTTGATGAAAAAGAAAGCCAAGATCTCCTCTGCTCTCCAAACAAGACTCGGGCTGGAAAGCCTTTAACAGGTATCCCTTGGAGCCATATATACCTGTCACCCTCTAGATTTTTAGAACAAAAAGTCTACTCCTTACCTATCAATTATTCCAAAAATCTTTAAGTTCAGAAATATGTAAAATAGAAAACCAACTGTTTATGAGTACACTAAAATAATCAATCAGAAGAAAAAATTTAAAAATCTGTTTTATTGCAAAAACCTTTCTTCTTCTACAGTTTTCCATTTATATACACAATAGAAATATTGCAAATGAATCATAACCCAAAATAGAAATCCAGAAAAATTAAATTGCATTTTAATTTGGAAGCCCAGACATTCCAACCTGTTTCAAACATCAGCATTATTCCTGCAACTCAGACTTGTAGCTACATAATAGCATACCGTGCTTCATATGGTACCTCTGCTTAAGCACGTCACAAAGCTAATTTCATTCTCATGCAGAATATTCATGCAAACAATCAATAATAATAAATAAATATTAATGCAAATAAACAATCATATACTAGACCACATCTGCTGTATATTTATATTTTACGTGCTATAATCCCGCACAGGTGGCCAAGTAACTGCCAAATTGCAGCAACTGAAAACACTCAATACTGTTTACAAGATCAGGTTCTCTCAAAAATATGTGATTTCCATCTCCTGGGTTACAAAAGGTTTAAATTACTTTTATGCTGATCTATCTCTACATAAATCACCAATTTCCTATAGAAATGAAGTTAAGGCAATAAATTAAGCATAATTTTGGGGCATAAATGATAATCTGAATTTTCCAATTGGGGCAGAAATCCTAGTAAGGACCTCACAGGGGAAAGGAAGTACACAGAAGAATGCATGAGATGCTAAATCACAGCATGCATTAAAAGAATAGTATCTTCAGACTGAATACATGGATAGCCCAGCAAGGAACCCGAAGTCTTTATATAATAGGATTTGAACTTCATACTGACATTCAGTCAGCAAAATTTTCAAAACTCTGGCAGGGTAGAGAAAACAACAAGCCCACTTGTCAGCAAGTGAAAAGGTAAAAGAGTTTCAGTTCAGTCTGGTTTAGAAGTTCTAAGTTAAAGCAAACACTCAAACACACCCATACACCTACATGCATGTGAGATTCCCACAGAAACAGCCCTTTCTGAATGAACCAGCATTTGTCTTCTTCTTCCCTTTCCCTAAGTAGTATGTCTCTATGGAAGACTTTTTGCTTCTCCCTCAAATTGCAGTAGGACACTGAATCTATTCCCCATCCTCTCTCCAGCAAGTCCCAACTCATTTGATTCCTGTAAATGCAAAAGCCTGCCTGGTCACTTCCAGGAATCAGCTCAGAAATTCACATTTCCCAAGACTAAGTGAGCCAAAAAGGCCAAAAGACAATTAGACTCAGACTCTTAAAGTAAGAGATGATTCAGGTTTGTAAGAGACCAGGCTGTCCCCAGTGATACAATTAGCCAGCACAGAAGCTGGTTCAAAGTACAGCTAGTTTTGAATTACAGAACAACCTGCAGAAAGATTAAAAATAAAACCAAAAAATGCACACTGCAAATGTAATTCCACTCTGGATAGATGCTTACAATAAAGCAAAATACAGAATAACATCAGAGGAGAAAAAATAAATTTAACACTTCCAAAAAAAATTACCAAATCATATTGTTACAGCTCTGACATCCACTCCTCTTCTTCCTGGTAATGGCAAATTTGGAGAAAAACTAGTTCTGAAACATTTGGAAAAACCCTTACAACCACAAAAACATCCTTGCTGCATAATCTGTTATTTTTATACATATCTCATGGGAAAACAAAAATAAGTCTACATGCTCCCATCACCAAATAATAAAAAACAAAACCCCAACCAAACAAAAAATTCTGAATCTTGAATACTTTGCCTCAACAGCAAGAAGTTTCTATTTACCACTACAAAACACACAACAAAGACTCAAATTTTTTATAGCTTTCACTGGTCAAGACAACCAATTAGAGCAAGTCTTCAGAGGCTACAGGGCACTTGTCATAAAGGCTGCAAAATACCATTTCCTTCACATATTGAATAGTACATTTATCTGACCGACATTATGTATCCAAGTGTGTGCCCACAAGAAATCCAAATTGTTCTTGTATGTTACTAGCTTAAAACTACTGAAAATCACAACTGTGATGAACACATCCCACAAAAAACAGTATCTTAAGATGATTCCCCTATGCACAGCCACCTATCAAGTTAACAGGGAAGCAAACATGCAGCTCAACAGAATAAAAGATAATAATTGAAAAACAGTGTGGAAAGGATGGCAGAGAAGGTCATCTCTTCTAGGCCAGACTTCAAGTGAATTTATTTAGGACTGGTTTCAAAACAAAACTCTCAATATAAATGTGCAAATAGCTTTAGCACACTTTTATTTTAACTATAAAAGAAACTAGCAAAAAAACCACCCCAAAACACAATGCTTAAAAAAAGATGCCCATATGTGAAAACAAGACAAACATGGAGAAGTCTGGGCAGTAGTGACCAGAGGCAGCTGCTCCCACAGCACTCAGAACCACCACAAGAGTACTTGGAACGCCTCCCTTTTATTCAGCTGGCATCCTAAATCCTGAGGAGAGATTTATGAGGATACCTATACAGATGCAACCGCAAGCGCAGGACTCCAGCTAGCAGTAGCATCACACACAGCTTGTTTTTTTCAAAATAGCCTTCTTTTGGTTTAATCAAAGAAAAGTTAAGAATGTTGGCTTGAAAAATGAAGGTAGTTATACGTGGAGAAATACACCGGCCAAGATCACTGCAGAATCCCATTAACAAGAACAAGGCTTCCTAAGGGCATTAAGGTGTTCTTTCATAAGCAGAACCTCAAATACAGCAGTAAATGCCACTATCACTCTGATACATATAAACCATAGCACACTCAGTAAAACATTTCATGCCGACTGAAAAGTCTTTTTAAAGACATTTTCCAAGATCATATTTACAGCTCTTGTTATCTGATTAACACTGGCATGTGCAGAAGAAATGGGAAATTAGCTTTCTTTGTCTGAGACTCAACAAGTCTAAGAAGTGAAAAATTAAGCCACTGAAAAAGCTGTCTGAGCAGAAAAAAGCCCCAAAACTTGTTGCTAAAGTCCGTTGCAGGGATTATAGCAAAATTAGGATACAAAGTAAATCTTTATATTTACAAGGTCAGGGGAACATGCAATCCATGCAGTTTACAGTACCTTACAATTTACACCAAGCACTAAAATTTATAAAGCACAAATCAAAATAAGGAATGGGCAAGGTAGTCCTAGCCACTCCATACTTCCTAAGTTTTCATACAAAAAAGCATTAATTTTATTGCTGAATGCACAGAAATTATTACGTTGGATCAAATTAATGATACATTAAATCCAGTAAAAACTAGAAGACCTCCTGCCATACATATTTAATTTGATAATCTGAACATCCAAAGTTTGCTCTGAAACCTCAATAGCTGAAGCTGATGAACCCCAAAACATGTAAGCTAGAAACTAGTCAGTTAGAAACTATTAACGTTCTGCAAAAAGCTTTGTGGTTTCAGCAGGCTTCTTCTGGACCTTCCCGTATCTCATCCTACTAGCAGGCTCTCTTCCCACTCCTCTCTATTTAAAGATACCCTGAAACCTTCTCTTCCCTCTGACAGAAATCTTACATATTTACCCTTATTTTGTACCTCTCTTTCCAGCGAGTTGATTGTTGGTCCTTCGCAATCATTTCCACTCCCCCACAAGCCAGAGTAGGGAGGAATTATTCATCGTTTTACATAATAAATTAGCAGAGACGATTAAATTAAATGGTGAGGATGTACGTTTTAAAAAAAAAACCCAACACACACACTCTAAAAGGAAGCAGTGTACCTAAATTCCATAATTAGCTTTGACAGGATATTCTCGAGGTCAAAAACTTGTAAGATTTAAGTTAGACAACTTTATGAAGGCAAAGCCCCTGAATGGCTTATGAGACTATTGAACATAAAGATGTGTCTAACAGTCTAAAGTTTAGGCACCTTCTGAACCAGATACTACTGAAACCTGAGAGATGAAGAGTGTGTCACTGACAGCACCACACAAAAGAACCATCCTTTTCCCAGCACCTTTCCTAAAGCTGATCCTGTCTACTATAAGAGATGGCGTGAGAGGAGAAGGAAAAGCAGTAAGGATTAGACCCAGAACCTGTTTTTAAACTTACAGTAAGGTTGTGGTGTCTTTGCTTAAGAAGTTGAATGACTAAAGAAAAGTCCCAAGAAAGATAACAGTGACTAGCCATAAGGGAGGAAGCAGGAAGAATGAAAAACTGAATTATTCAAGTGGGGAGAGACAAGAGGGAGCACATCCAAAAAGGTAACAGCTAAACACGAACTGGGCTCACCCAGCACGACGTTTTACAGTCACGGTATAATGAAAAGTATGCCAGACTTCTGCTGTTTATCCGTGGTGCAAGCAGCGATCCCAGGGACAAGGCACGGGAAGAGCGATCACGCATGACATCGAGTGTCCAGCACGCCCGGGCTGCCATGTTCTCCCGACGCCCTGGGTAAACAAGGCGCTGCCCCTTGGCGCTGCCCCAGTCGCCTCCCCGCTCCGCCGCCGCCCCGCTCCCAGCACAGCCCGGCCCGGCCCGGCCCAGGAGGCTGCGGGCCCAGCCCGGGAGGCCGCACTGCCTCGGGCTGTTTACACTGACAGCGCCAGGCACCGCCCGCCGCCCGCTCCGGCGGGCGCGGACCCCGCGGGGAGCCGAGTCGGAGGGAACAGGGCGGCCCCAGCTCCTCCGCCGCAGCCCGCGCGAAACCGAAAGTGTAGCTGCGGAGGGCGGTTGGTGGGAGGTGCCGCCGGAGCGACCCCCGGCCCCACCACCTCGAGGCCATCTCACACACCCCGGCGGCCGCCCCCGAGACGAGACGGCCCCGCGGCCTCTTGGCAGGGTAGCTGCCGCCTGTCAGCGCCCGCCCGCGCGGCGGTGGCAGGAGCCGACACCGCGCCCTTACCGTGCCCGTGCGCCCGGAGGCCGCGTCTGTCGCCCGCCCGGGCCAGGAGCAGGAAGCGGCAGCGCCGTCCGGGCAGAGCCGGGCCGGGGCCGGGGCCGGGGCCGGGGCCGGGGCCGGGCCGGGCCGGGCCGGGCCGGGCCGGGGCCGTCCCGTGCGGGAGGGGCGGGGGCGCAGCGCGCGACCTGCCCGGCCCGGCCGCCCCCCCCGCCCCGCTGTCGCCGCCGCCGCCGCCGGGCGCGCGGGGGCGCTGCGGGCATGCGCGGCCGCTCCGCGCTTGCGCGGGGCGCGGCGGGGCCGGGAGCGTATCCGTGAAGGAGCGTTGCCTCGTCTTTCCCTGCTCCCGGCTGCCGTGTCCCTAGCCGATAGCAGTCCGTGGTCAGGACGCAGGGAGCGAGGCCGAGGAGAAGAAGGCACCGGGGTGTCGCTGTCCCTCCGTTGTGTCGGAACAGGTGCCTGCGCCCATAGCTCACTCCGATCCTGCGAGCGCGGTGCTGTCCCGGCAACGGTTCTGCTGCTGTGTACAGGAGAATGAACTGTCCGTGTGTGTGGCCAGCTGCGGAGCCTCAAGCGTGCAGAACCAATTCTAGGCAGTGCTGAAATGTCCTGTCCTGTCAGGGCAGTGCTGAAATGCCGGCCCCCAGTTCTACCGCGCCGCAGCCGGCTCACAGAGCGCATGGGTTTGAAACCAGTCAAATTCGTAATCCAGTTTTTGTTGTTCCCTTGGAAGTACGAGATGCACTGTCAGACTCTGCTCACAAAGCAAGTATGCATTGAGACTGTCTTGATCTTGCCTGGTCCGAAGTTTTGAACAGAATTGGTGTTCTCCTTTACAAACATTGGGCTTCAAACATTATGCCCTTGGCATTTCACAGAAAAAAACAGAAGAGCTTTAGCTGAAGAGGAGGCATTACATTTTCATTACAAATAGAAAGAAACCCCTACATTGCCAGGGAGGTTTTCTGCAATGCAAAGCCACTTGCTGTAAGGAGCTCTAGGATGAAGGTTTCTGTTCAGACTGATTTGGGCCTCCTGTGCTTGTACATCGTAAGGGTCTGATTTAAGGATCTCCCTTCTGACAGGAGCCCAGCCCCTGTGACAGGCAGTTCAGTCACACACATCTGCTCCTCACCTCCATCTGCGTGCAAAAGTACCTCTGCTGCATCTCAATTTCCATCTGACCATCCACATACACTGCTCCTTTGACACTGTGCATCTCCTGCTTTACCAACTCTGATATCTGTGGATACAAAAATGCTGCTAGCAAGGATTTTCTTGCTATTTTCTAAGTCCGTGAGAGACTTTTCTCTCTCACAGAGATAGTAGCAGAGTTCTGTAAACAATGAAACACCTGCAGCCTTGAAAAGTCTTCTTTTATAGTATAGTAGAAAAATATTTTGACAATGGATGTTTTAGGATTTTAGCCAATCACCCCCAAGGGGTGGCTGATCCTTGTCCAATTAGACTATGAAGAAAAAAGTCTATAAAAGAGTTTGTAAAATAATTGAATGAATCAATCTTGCTGCACAATTCCTGCCTGCTGGATCTTCTCTGCTCCTCCCTACGGCTGCAGGACACGGTAATATACCCTAGGGCATTTTTTTAATATTTGGTACCGCCGATGTGATCTGAATGCTGGGAAGTGTCCTGCTGCTGCGAGCCAAGCTGAATTTCTCTAGAGGTACGCTGTTCCCCTTCCCCCCCTCCCCCCCTGGGACCAGGAGGTCCAACGTGACTGAGAAAATGGCAAACAGCGGCTCACAAACTTGACGCTGTAGTAATGGTCTGGAAAGGTGTTTTCAGTATAATGCACACCTCCATTCCTGAAAACTCACTTCGGGAATTATTAGATTGGGCTACTTTGCAAGGGATTCCCATGGACAGAAACACTGCCCTGGACTGGATTGTGGCAGGAATTTGGCTGTGCTGTCCGGCACGAGCTCCCGTTTGGGAACCCAGCAGCGTTAGAATTATTCCGAACTTGGAATGCTGCTGACAGACCTTGACTGTGGCAGCAGAGCTGGCTCGCCTGTTTCGGTAGTGAGTGATGGGGGAATGTCCAAAGGGGATCCCACTGACTGGGCTTCAGGGGCATGTGGTGCTGGATCCGAAAAACCCCCCCCGGCTTCACGGGCAGAGCCTGCGCCGGCTCACCCTGCACAGTCGCAGGACTCCGCGGCCCCCAGGGACCCCGCGCCGGCAGAGGCGGGGGTGTCAAGGCAGCAGGAAGCTACACAGCCTGCCTTGCTGCTCGGCTCAGCAGTGGCCACAGCTTATCCAGGACCGCGAATTAGCGGCTTAGCGAATTGGACCCCTGTGGTGGCTCCTAGCCTGTCTCCGCATGCATCGGCTGTGCCAGGAACGCCTGGATCTACCTTCTTGGCCGGCATAGCCCCTGGAGTGACTGCACTGAGACTGCCTGGGTGTGGTCCATTGCCCTCTATGGCGCTGGACTGTTCTGCACAGCTGCAGAACCGAGCCGTTGACCTATTAACACAGCATCTGCCTTTGCTGACAGAGCTGCTGAACATATCACGGCAGCTGGAGGAACTGCTCAGCTTGCAAAAGCAGCTGCTGCAGATGCCAGAGGCACCCCACCGCCCGCACTGCCTGCACTGCCTGTGGGAGACACGGCTCCGAGGCAGGAAGTGGTGCGGCCAATGCCGAATCCGGAAGTAGCACTGCCGCAGGAAAACCCGGAAGTGGTGGCGGCGGGGGCTGCAGTGTCAGCAACCGGCACAGCGCTGGTGCTCCAGCTGCCTGTGGAACCGGGACCGGTGATAGAAGTGGCGGACGCAGTGGCCATGCCTTGGCCAGTGGCGGCGCCGAACGCGGCCGCAGAGCAAGGGCCAGCGGCGGTGCCGAACTCTGGCACAGTGCAGGAGACGAGCGCAGCGCCGGGCGTGGCAGCAGCCCTGGAGACAGCTGCAGCAGCTCCAGTACCAGTTCGGTCGGAACTGGCCGAGATGGCATCCCGTAAAAAGGCTGCTGTTCAAACTGCAGCGCAGCCAGCTGTAGTCTGTGCTGTCTGTTCTGCCTCTAGCCAACCTAGCCAGTGTGTCCCTCCCTGTTGCAGTGGGGATCCTGCAACATGCATATACCAAACCAGGAGTCCCATGGAAAGGAAATATATATGGACAGACAGATTCTTGATAGCTGTTTCAGAGAGATGTTTATTTCTCCAGCCGCATGGCCGGAGCTCTGCCGAGGAACTGCTACAGTCACGGGACCAAGGGTCCTTCGCCCGCGCAGGGGAACACAAACCAACCAATGGGAACGAGGCTGAGCAGGGGCAGGGAAACCCCGTGTCTGTCCCCTCAGGGCCCCTCTCCCAGGGCTACACGGCAGGGAAGGAGACCCCAACACCTCACCCGTTTTATTTTAATAAAAGGAGAATGAAAACAACTGGATAAACATAACAAGAACAGTTTCAAAACAAAACAAGTCACCCTCCTGAGCCTTTAAATGTCTTAACAGATTCTGTGGAACATCTTAGGGCTGACAGAAGGGAGACAGAACTCTCTGAGCATGCTTTGTGGGGAAACTGAGGCAGGAGAGGGTTTAACTTCTTCCCTCCCCCTTTTCATCCCCCACTCGGCATTGGAAAGGGATTTTTGGGGAAACAATTGGCAAAAGCATGGTTTTGTGAGGGAAACCATGGATGAAAAAACGGATTGGGAATACACTGGGGGTAATAGGACATAGGGTAAAAGGGAAAGGTGGGATTAGGAAAGGGAGACTGTAGGGGGGGGCTTACAATGGAGATATTGTCTAACATGACTACGATTTTTTGCATATATACTGCCTTTTACAGGAACACCAGGCCCAGTGACCTGCGATGCTTGTAACCCTTTTCTACCTTGTATAATTTTGAATTCCACCACCTCTCCATCTCCCAAGCTTGGGATGCATTTTTCAGGGTTATTCTTTTTAATAGCAGTTCTATGCACGAATATGTCTTGCTGGTTGTCACATCGTGTTATAAAACCATAATTTTGCTTAACATTATACCATTTTACTACCCCTAAGATCTTAGCTACTATGATCTTTTCCTTTTTCCAAGTGGCTGCTGTTTTCTGTCTCGCTGCGTCTTTGCTCTTTCAGTCGCTCCCATGTTGGAATTGTCGGAGCTGCTGGGGCTGCCGGAGCTGCTGGTGCCTGCGTGCTCTTCCCGGGGTCGCATTCGGGGCTGCACGGGCCGGGCCAGGCCGCGCCGCTCAGTTCTCCGTGCGTCGCCTCCTCTAGTCGCAGCTTCTCTGCGGCTCGCGTGGCTCCGCCCACACGCGGGAACTGCCTCGCTGCTGCTCGCAGAGCACTTGGTGCACGTGGCCTGGGCCGCACGGTCCCTGAGCCAGGCTTCCCTTCGCCAAGACACAGCTGACATTGCTCAACAGTCTCGGTAATTAAATAATATTCACGAAAATATTCTTCCATCGGCATATATTTTGACTCCAATATTAACTGTGTCCAAACGGTTTTCCAAAAGCCCTTGGTAAGAATTAAATCCCAAGAAACATAGAAAAAGTTCTTAAACAACCATGCCAGGAAGTGTTTCAGTTCTTTTTGAGCTTGAATCAAGCTAAAATTTACAAATCGTTGTTCAAAAATCTTTTTAAGTTTAAGATAAATGTCCAAGCCAAGAGTCTTCCACGGTTCCTCCATAGTTTAGATATGGAATAGCAAAGCAAAACCAAGAAGAGGAATCCAAAGTTTCCAGGGTTTACTCACACAAATCAGTCGCTTAGGGATTGGGGATCGTTCTGCTCACATTATCCACCATTATGTTGCTGTGGGGATCCTGCAAAATACATATACCAAACCAGGAGTCCCATGGAAAGGAAATATATATGGACAGACAGATTCTTGATAGCTGTTTCAGAGAGATGTTTATTTCTCCAGCCGCATGGCCGGAGCTCTGCCGAGGAACTGCTACAGTCACGGGACCAAGGGTCCTTCGCCCGCGCAGGGGAACACAAACCAACCAATGGGAACGAGGCTGAGCAGGGGCAGGGAAACCCCGTGTCTGTCCCCTCAGGGCCCTTCTCCCAGGGCTACACGGCAGGGGAGGAGACCCCAACACCTCCCCGCCCACCTCTGTTCGCTCACAGTGCCTCGAAGTTGCCTTTGCCTGATGATTCCTCGTCGGGAAGTGAGGCAGATGAGGTTCTGGCCCCGGGGCGTAAAGCTGCCATAGCTGGGCAGCGAAGGAAAAGGCTGCTCCAGTCTCGCCCCTGGACCTTTCCGGACTGCACGGTAACAGTGCGTCTGACCCACTACAATAGCTTCTTGGAGTCAGTTAAGATGAGAGTGTTGGAGGAGGGAGATTGGAAATTATTGGAGACCCTGGGAATGCCAAATAGATTTGAGGATTCTGGGAGTAATCGAGAAGCTGTTACACCCCATCCACAGGCTGTGCCAGCAGTTCAGGATGGTGGTGACTCCCCAAAAGGGGAGATCCAAGCTTTCTCAGTGTATAAGGCTCTCCCAAATTCAAGTGAGCATGACAAGCATGAGGTAATTGCTTGGAAGGTTGCCCAGGATTTGCAATCCAAGGTGGCACAACATGGGCTTGGTTCTGCTGAGGTTATGCAGATAATAAGGGTGATAAATACAGATTTGCTTGCTCCATTTGATATCAGGCATAAAATTCAAATAATCCTGTTATTCTGAATCATTTTCTCTCATTGCAGTCTTCAGGCGAGACACAACTGCCCCGAGCAAAAGTCTGGGTACGGAATTTACTTACTAACCAGTGGGAAGGCCCTCATGAGCTTATCATTTGGGGTCATGGGTATGCTTGCATTTCCACAGATACTGGGGTACAGTGGCTACCTTCAAAATGTGTTCACCCTGACCTACGGCACCAGAGGCAGAACAGGCAACCTCTAAATGATGTTTAGAACGCCAACCATCCAAATGGTGACCAGAATGTAGATCATCAGCCTAATTGTTGGAAAAGTCCTTTGACTGTGACGGGGGGAGAAATTGCAGACCAGCCAATATGGTTGATAAAAGCAAGCTCCATTTATTAGCAATCCAGAGGCACTTACATAGTATACCAGCTTGTTAACTCTTAAGTGGCTTAAAACTTACCAAAGCGCATTTCTGCTTCTACATAATTAGACTACATTGGCAAGCTTCTTCTGGTTATGTTATGATTAAAAGAATTCAGAGTTCACCGTCCTTTCTTCGGGTCTTATCTGCACAGCTGCACATCCTCAAACTCCCTTTTTGTTCTCAGGCTTGGTTCTCACACAGGGATTTTCTCATGGAGGGTTTTTCTCATACAGGCCTTTTGCTTGCAGGCTTTTTGCTTGTACAGTTACTGATTTGTTCCCTTTATCAATGATCTATGTCCCTGATCCTCTAACCATTTTGCAACACCTAATGACTCTTCTGATGATGACCAAGATGTCAACCATCAGGTCCTTCTACAAGCAGAGACTGAACTTTAAATTTCTTGTTATGGAGTCAGATAGTTAAAGCCTTAAGGACATATTTAGAATTAATAACTGATGTAAATTTCTATTTAGGATTAATAGTAGAATTGTTATCATATAAAACAAAAAGGGGGAATTGTGGATACAAAAATGCTGCTAGCAAGGATTTTCTTGCTATTTTCTAAGTCCATGAGAGACTTTTCTCTCTCACAGAGATAGTAGCAGAGTTCTGTAAACAATGAAACACCTGCAGCCTTGAAAAGTCTTCTTTTATAGTATAGTAGAAAAATATTTTGACAATGGATGTTTTAGGATTTTAGCCAATCACCCCCAAGGGGTGGCTGATCCTTGTCCAATTAGACTATGAAGAAAAAAGTCTATAAAAGAGTTTGTAAAATAATTGAATGAATCAATCTTGCTGCACAATTTCTGCCTGCTGGATCTTCTCTGCTCCTCCCTACGGCTGCAGGACACGGTAATATACCCTAGGGCATTTTAATAGATATCCGGTCTTCAGATTCTGCCTTCTGCATGTTACCACCCACTGCTCTACTGCTCTGGCTCCTCTTCCTTATGCATTTGAGCTGAATATTTCTTCCCTCTGCATTTTCAGGGCATCAGCTTCCTTTCCTAAGGAAATAAAATCTTTCAGGGGTCTTTAGGCTCTGGAATCTGATTGACTTTTGCAGGTTACATACAAGTTGAGTTTTCCAGGATAAATAACATGGCCAGTTATTTTACTCAGGTATGGCACAAACATCTCCCTGACTATAAAGGTAGGTCTAAAAATATCAGTCCCGTGCCCTGAAGCATGGAAACATTGGTGATTCTTTCTTTCCAAAAACATGTCAGGCATTACTAATAATAGATGGTGCTACCAGCAGCCTCTTATGTAAGTGGCCACTACTGAGGTGTAAATTTAAATGAGCTGTGGCTTTGTAGTAAAGCACACACCATAGCAAAATTTAGCTTTTTCCACGCACTAAGCCTGCCAGATGTGTAATAAGGCATACACTTGGATGTTGTCAGTTACAGATTTTGCTCCTAGTTTACATTAACAAATTTTCAGTTGTCTGTCTGCTCTTCAAAAGGTAAGAGGTATCACTTTTAGGTCTTTTGTTTGCCTTTAAAAACAAGCCTCAAATTATATGGGGAAAAATGTTATCATTTATTAACAATATAGCTGACATCCACGTTGCTGCTAGAAATTATAATATTCAGTGTTTGCACATTAGAAAATGTAATTATTTTAATAGTGTAGCATGTAAATAGTGTCACAAATGTAACAAAGATGTAAAGCTAAAATCTCATTAATAGTGGATGATAGAAGATAGTAGATGACAATTATAAAATAAATGGGAAAAAGACCAAGTCAAGAGAAGGGTGAGGTATTGGGAGGAAAAGATTAAAGACTTCCTGGCAAAAATTGCTGTGTTATAGACTGGAAACGTGTCCGGCTGGATGGAAATGTTAGCCCTTAATGACAGTTTTTTGCAGCCTGGCAGATCTAAGTGCTGTCAGTTTCATCTTTAGTGCTTAATAAGTCCTGACTTGATGTGCTCACTTTTTGGGGTTTGATTTGGGGTTCATTCCTTATTCTTCTTTCCATGGGTCCAAGTAAAAACTCAAAAAATTTAGAAAACCACTTGCCTTGATCCTTTTCATGGAAAAGAGTAGACAACTTCACTAAAACACAGACCCACTGTCAGCTGAACAAAAGCCATGTACACCAAAGCTGCTTTGCACATCTCAGTAGCTCCTTCGTGAGGTGACATGGCCATTACTTAGGGGTGCTCTAAAAACAGACTCTTAAGTGGTCTTTTCTGTAAAGCTGATGTTCATTTTCCTGCCACCTGGCCTATGCAGCCCTCTTAGGTTGTCTCCACACTCTGGATGCCACAGGACATACTGCTGTTGCTTTGCACATTGCTGAAGCTGTCTGTGCTAGCAGGAAAGAAATCTCAGGTGGGCTCTTTGGGATGGATATTTTGCTGCACGTATTTGTCACAAAAGTAGTCATTTTGCTAGCACAACTCTGAAACATTTGAGTGGTCTTGCTTCTATTAGAAAAAAGCCCTTGTAGGAAAAAAAGAAGTATTACATTGTGAGCTGAGAGCTCAAAGATTACTGCTGGTGGAAAAGTCTCACATGGAGGTGACTATTTTGACACACTACTGATAACTGGAACCAGTCTTTAGTAGCAGTCCCAGGCAACACTGCAAATGCTCACTCCAGAAAGGGCCACTGAATATCCACTTTGTACATGACAAAGGAACAAATGTTTCCCCAAATCATGGGATCATGGAATGGTTTGGGTTGGAAGGGACATTAAAGATCGATCAGCTAGTTCCAACCAGCTTTTGGAGTTATTTTTGCAGGGATATGTGACCTAATTAGAGGTCTATAAACCTGTTGATTCACATATTTCTATTGCTGAAGATAAATACCAGATAAATAAAAGTTCCATCTGTGGAGAATTCCAGATCCAACAGAATTAAGGCAAAGTTTCAGACTTGCTGCAAGGTTTCTGTGCTATGAAGACACATGACTAGTGTCAACTTCACTCACATTTACTTAAACTTCCTATCTACCCCCCTGTTGCTGCCTGTTTTGAGCTTCCCCTCCCCCCTCCCAAAGACATGTGCTCTGAGCTCCTTTGTTCCAAGCGCGGGCAAAGCCAAATGTAACTCAGACTCTTTAGCAGTGTCTGATTGGCCGCTCACCCCGGGTCCGCCCCCAGTCCTCCCCTTTCCCCTTCTCCTAATAAAGATGGTCGAGGGGAGGCAAACGCTGTCTCTCAGCTCAGCTACTTTCCTGTGAACATCTCTGGTCGTCTGTCTCATTTGAAAGCTTCTAACTGCAGGGAATTGAGCGAGCAGGGAGCTATATTTCTCCCTCTTTGCTTCTGCTGATGGTATTTGCTCTGCAGCTGATTCAGGTACCGATTTTAGAGCTACCAAAGTGCTAGATCGCCCTTGCTACCTCTCAAGGCTGCTCGAGGCTTTCTAAGGCATTGAAATACAAGCGCTAGCCGGTATAAAGCTGAAAAGATACCTTCCACATTTGGCGCCCAACGTGCTATCTCTGAACTCCGGTTCTGAGAGATTTTCAGGGTGTCCCGGCAGCTGCGTGTCTGCTGGAGTTGGCTCTGCACATCCTGCTGTGCCAGCTCTGTGTAGCGAGCTGTTACTTTTTGTGTAACATCAAGCCCAGAGCCTCAGCCTGTACCCTCCCCCACGCCACGTGGCGAGGGAAGGGCTGGAAAGCAGAAGACCCTTCTCGCGTATTTTTTTTCTCCGGACCTGCTTTCCTGTGATAAATCTAGAATTCTGGTGAGTATTTCCCTGCTGGTTTAGGGGCTCCTGTCTTAAGCTGGTGCCGGTGTAAACTTTCTCTTTTTTTTTCCTCCTTTTTGGTGAGTAAGGGGTTGAGGTTTGGTGTGCATTCATAATGAGATCTGAAGTTTCTGCACACCATAGAGAAGTATACCACCAAGTTCAAAGTTACCTTTCTTTAACTGGGCATAAATACCCTAAAAATCTAGTTCAATCTTTTGTACAATGGCTTTTTCAGTACTTTCCTAATCTGACCTCCAAAGACATAAGATCTGCTGAATTTTGGGATAAGGTGGGGAGAAAACTCTCCTCTCTGAGGCGTGCAGGAGATGAAACAGTTTCAAAATTCTTTCCTCTCCTGTTACTAAGTTATACTTTGCCGGAGAAAAAGGCAGTACATGAAAAGCCACTGCAAAACCCCCCTGTTAATTCCCTTATACCCTCTTCCAACCCCTGTGTCCCGGACTCCTCTTCCCCTACGCTGGAAAACACAGCTAGAGCAGACTGCTTCTCAGCACAGGAGAGCTATCGTCCTCCTGGCTCACCCATGTTTCCTCAGCACCCTGCCTTGGATGGGAATCCGGAGCCCATCCCAGGACCTTCCCAACCCCTCTTCTCCACTCCCTTTTCCCCAGTTTCTAGCCCTCATGTTTCAAGCGCGCGAAAAAACCCCTTCTCCCCTGATCTCTTTGTTCCCAGGGTCAGCCATTGCCATGTGCTCGCAGCCCGGGAAAAAAACCCTCCCCCCAACCGCTTTTCTCCGAGTTTGTTTGTCTCCAGTAATGGCGGACGCAATGTTTCTTCATCCCCAAACTACACCTCCCACAATCCCTTTCTCCCCATCCCACAAATCCCTTCTTGTCCCCCCATCCCCCCCCATCCCCTCCCACTCCTGTGTCACAACCTGACCCCGCCCCCAACCCCTCCCCTCCTCTGGCCGTGTCCCCGCCTCCACTCCCCGCCCCTGCCCCTCCACTCCCCGCCCCTGCTTCCCATTGTCCCGCCCCAGGTTCCCACAGTCCTGTGACCGCCCCTCTGAATCCAGGAACCCCTGCCTACCCGGAAGTAAGTGCAACTGCTTCTACTACACTCTCTTGTACTAGCAATGGAGCTAACCCTGACTGGAAACCCCTTTCTTATTCTGATATTAAGGATTTGTGCAAGGCAATTAAGGAGTTTGGAATGCATAGTAATTATTTTAAGAGCCTTTCAAGTGCTACTTTTGCAACTCACTTACTTGTACCTCATGATTTACTTACATTAATGCAAACTCTTCTCACACCTGGTGATTTTATGGTGTGGAAAAAGCAATGGAAAATAATTTTATCTGATTTATTAAAAATTTTGTGGCAAACTCCAGATAATTACCTGGATTTTGAAAACAATTATATCACATTAGACCTTTTATCTGGTGACAATAATATGGCAAATCCTCAAAAACAAGCAATGCTTATCCCTCGTCCAGTTCTTACTGAAATCACACGTGCTGCTGAAAAGGCCTTAACATTATTACCATCTCAAACTCCTAATTCTCATTATACCACCATCAAGCAATCGCCAAATGAAAATATTATTCACTTTTATAACCGTTTGTACGAAGCTGTCTCTTCCCAGGTCCCTAATCCTGACCTCCAACAAGCGCTCCTACTCGAACTTCTCCAAGTTAATACAAATGATGCTTGCAAACAAGTCATTCTCACTCTCCCGCTGTATCCTCCTCCTACTGTTGAATCCATCCTCGAAGTCTGTATGAAGAAGGTGCAGCTGAACACAGCTGCTCCCTTTTTGAAGAAAGTGGGGATGGTTGGGGAGGTTGTGGAGAATGTTACAGGTACAGGAGAAACTCAATCACGTAGTAACTTTATATGCTATTGTTGTCAGAAAAAGGGACATGTAGCTCGCAATTGCAGAGCAATTATAACTGCTGATAAATACTCTCCAAAGACTGTTTCCCCAGGTCAACAGCAGGGAAACTAGCGACCCAACGCGTCCTAAAACAGCTCCTCGTTCAGACATAAATAGGGCTGCAGACAAAGCAACTTGGACTTCTGGACTCAGGTTTAAGGTAACCTGTGATAAAGCACACCATTTCAACAACAACAAACAGACTGTAATACCCATCTCATTCCAGAATGTGGACCACATGCCAGAATTTACATACCTTTTTGTTATTGGGGACACTCGGGAAACACCTGCTGGGATAGAGGTTACACCCACACTCATGAAAATGGATCAGAACGTGTGTTCTAACCTAATTGTACAATGTATATATCCGCCGTACTTTATGCCAAAGGGTCAAGTCATTGCACAGGCCTTTCCACTGCCCAAATACCTGCCCACAGATGGTCATATCCCAGCCATCTGTTGGACTGAGGTTTTGGGAAACGACAAACCTGTAATAGAATGTAAGCTCCGTTACAAATCACATAAAATCAGTATAATGGGAATGATAGACACAGGTGCTGATGTGTCTGTCATTCCATTTGATAAGTGGCCTACGCAATGGGAATTGCAATCTCAGGGCATCATACAAGGGATTGGAGGTACCCAAATTGCAAAGCAGTCCAAACACACCATCCAAATTGAAGGTCCTGAAGGACAAATAGCGACACTTCGTCTGTATGTCCTAGACACCAAATTCACCCTATGGGGAAGGGATGCCATGTCTCAGTGGGGAACAAAAATTGATATCACGCCTAGACATCAAAATTTTCCCTTGCAGGCCACTGAAGCAGAGCGCCATCCACATAAATTAACTTGGAAAACAGATGAACCCGTGTGGGTTAACCAGTGGTCGCTAAAAAAAGAAAACTTAGAGGCACTCAAAACATTAGTAGCTGAACAATTGGCTAAAGGAAATATAGTTCCAACTAACAGCCCATGGAACACACCCGTGTTTGTAATACAAAAACCGGGAAAGAACAAATATAGGCTACTCCAAGATCTTAGAGAAGTTAATAAGGTTATTGAAGACATGGGACCCCTTCAACCAGGTATGCCATCACCTTCAATGCTCCCACAACATTGGCATTTAGCTGTTCTTGACATTAAAGATTGCTTCTTTCATATTCCACTCCACCCTGCAGATGCCCCCCGATTTGCATTTTCTGTACCATCTCTTAATCGTGAAACTCCCATGGAACGTTATCATTGGCTTGTGCTTCCCCAAGGTATGAAAAATTCCCCAACTCTCTGCCAAGAGTATATTGCTAAAATTCTATCTCCCATCCGTGCCAAAGCAGAGAAAGCCATCATCCTGCATTACATGGATGATGTGCTGGTGTGTGCTCCCAATAATCAGTATCTCGAGCAGACACTTAACATGGTGGTTGAGGCCCTAGAGGCCAAGGGCTTTGAATTACAACCTGAAAAAAT
Organism: Corvus cornix cornix; assembly: GCF_000738735.6. Classification (NCBI taxonomy): domain Eukaryota; kingdom Metazoa; phylum Chordata; class Aves; order Passeriformes; family Corvidae; genus Corvus; species Corvus cornix. The sequence goes on from NC_046334.1 coordinate 10,377,545, forward strand.
GCAGAGAACAAGCCCTTGGAAATACCTCGGACTCAAAATCACAGAAACCTCTATCACCCCAACACCTGTCACCATTAATAATAACCCAAAAACATTAGAGGAAGTGCAACAGATCTGTGGGACACTGAAGTATTTAAGGTCCTGGTTAGGACTCACCACAGAGGATGTAGCTCCTATTGCAAACCTAGTAAAAGGGGAAGGCGGTCCAGCATCCCCTAGATCCCTGACAGAAGAGGCAAGGCAGTCTCTCAAAAAGATACAAGAGCTCATTTCCACCAGACAAGCACACAGGTATCAGCCCTCCCTACCCTTTAAGCTTGTCATTCTAGGGAAGGTACCACGCTTTCATGGCCTCATATTTCAGTGGGACAAAGAGCAGAAGGAACCCCTCATCATAATTGAATGGGTATTCCTTCCACTCCAACCTCCTAAAACCATCACACAGCCACAAGAACTAATGGCAAAAATTATCATGAAGGGTAGAGCAAGGCTCCGCACCCTGGCAGGATGTGACTTTGCATGCATCTATTTACCTGTAACAACTGACGCATTAGATCACCTACTCCAAAATAATATAAATTTACAGTTTGCATTAGATAGTTACTCAGGCCAAATCTCCAATCATTACCCAAAACATGACATGTTTAATCTGCCATTCTCTTTCATCCCTCGAGAGATTCAAAGTAGAAAACCCCTCGATGCGATTACCGTTTTTACTGATGCCTCAGGAAAAAGTAAAAAGTCCGTGGTCACATGGAAAAATCCAAAGACGCAAAAGTGGGAATCTGACATCGAGGTAATCCAGGGATCACCACAAGTAGCTGAATTAGCAGCTGTTGTTAGAGCATTTGAGAGGTTCAAAGAACCCTTTAATTTGGTCACAGACTCAGCATATGTAGCTGGAGTAACTGTTAGAGCTGAGCATGCTCTCCTAAAAGAAATCTCAAACAAGAAAATTTATGATTTACTCTCAAAATTAATTTATCTGGTTTCCCACAGAGAGCATCCCTATTTTGTCATGCATGTGAGGTCACATACAAACCTGCCAGGATTTATTGCGGAGGGTAATCGTAGAGCTGATGCTCTGGCTATGCCAGCAGACATAGTTCTATCAGCCGACTTACCAAAGCTCCCCCAAGTTTTTGAACAAGCAAAATTGAGCCATGCCATGTACCATCAAAATATTCCTGCTCTTATCCGCATGTTCCATCTGTCGCGGACACAGGCAAAAGCAATAGTGGCAACATGTCCCAACTACCAGAAGCTACAGCTTCCATCACTGGGCGTGGGGGTCAATCCCAGAGGCATTAATAACGGTGAAGTGTGGCAAATGGACGTCACACATTTCCCTGAATTTGGGAGATTAAAATACGTTCATGTTTCTATTGATACCTTCTCTGGTGCTATGTATGCCTCTGCACATGCAGGTGAAAAGGCTAAGGATGTTGAAAAACATCTTGTCCAAGCTTTTGCTGTGCTCGGTATACCTGAGGAGATAAAAACTGATAATGGACCTGCCTACACCTCCCAGGAGTTTAAAAACTTTCGTCAGCAGTGGGGATTTCGACATGTTACAGGTATTCCTCACTCCCCAACTGGACAAGGCATTGTTGAACGTGCCCATCAAACCCTCAAGCGAATGCTGCTACAACAATCAGGGACCACCAAACTCAACTCACCTGTCCTCAGACTCAGCAAAGCACTGTTTACCATAAACTTCCTGAATGGCACCTTTGAGGATCCAAACCCTCCCATCTATCATCATTTCCAGAACACCGGGAGACAGAAACTGAAGGAGAATCCAGAAGTCCTGATCCGGGACCCAGAGACTCAAAAAATCCAAGGACCACTTGTTACAAACTTGTAACTTGGGGACGTGGGTATGCCAGTGTATCTACCCCTCAAGGACTGAGATGGATCCCAGGCAAGTGGGTAAAACCTTATGTCACTTCCTCAAAAGTTAAGGAGGTTAAAACTGCCTCCTGGAAGAGACGCCGTAAAAAGAATCCTGATTTTGCACCTTCATGTAAACCCCCTACTGCAGATCTTTATGTTAATCCCTTAAGTTAAGTTGCACTGTTTTGCACTCAGGTTTTGCACTGTATTTTGTAAACCTTTGTCCTGATACTCCATACCATAGATGTCCTGACTAAACCCCTGAGTTTTGACTGGGGAACTAGTTTAAAGACATCCTAGGTACTGTCGAGTTGTAGGGACGATAGATTACAATTATATTTTGCACTGTTGTTTTGTTACTGTTCTATGCACTTTTAAGTTACTAAGAGTTACAACCCAGCTTTAAAGAAAAAAAAAATAGGGAATTGTTGCTGCCTGTTTTGAGCTTCCCCTCCCCCCTCCCAAAGACATGTGCTCTGAGCTCCTTTGTTCCAAGCGCGGGCAAAGCCAAATGTAACTCAGACTCTTTAGCAGTGTCTGATTGGCTGGTCACCCCGGGTCCGCCCCCAGTCCTCCCCTTTCCCCTTCTCCTAATAAAGATGGTCGAGGGGAGGCAAACGCCGTCTCTCAGCTCAGCTACTTTCCTGTGAACATCTCTGGTCGTCTGTCTCATTTGAAAGCTTCTAACTGCAGGGAATTGAGCGAGCAGGGAGCTATATTTCTCCCTCTTTGCTTCTGCTGATGGTATTTGCTCTGCAGCTGATTCAGGTACCGATTTTAGAGCTACCAAAGTGCTAGATCGCCCTTGCTACCTCTCAAGGCTGCTCGAGGCTTTCTAAGGCATTGAAATACAAGCGCTAGCCGGTATAAAGCTGAAAAGATACCTTCCACACCCCCCTGATTTTATTCATACTGTAGGCTTCTAAAGCAGCTTATATTTTACTGTAAAGGCCTTTACATTGCATGTTTAAGCCAAATATTTTCTGAATTCATTCCCTCTCATTTATAATTGTCCATTAATAACATACAAGCTAGAATAAAATAAAACAAAACGTCAAATGAAGAAACCGAAACACATACCTTCCTTTCCTTAAAGTTATAATGCTACTTTGCTTGTAAAGTAGGTAAGACCAAGAGGCTTCTGATCCTCAGCTGGGGTTGTAACACCACTAATTACATGGGAGTTATGTGATTCAGGCAGGGGAACAATGCAATGCCAAAACAAGCCTGTTTCAGGCAGGATTTTATTATTGAATAAATTTATCTTGATTTTAAAAAAGAAAGAGTTACATAGAAATAAAAGACTAAGTGGTTTGTTGCTATATGTTAGACTTCAAAATACAGCAGTTGCAATATTTTAGAAAGAAAAAGTTAGAATCAGTGTGAAAGAGGACTTTACCTCATTTTCACTTAGAAAATACATGGGATGTACATGGCATGTTGGTCTTTTTAATTTAGAGGTAGCACAAAACAGAATGCCCCCTTCCTATACATGATAACCCTTTGGAAATTGTGGTGGGTTACAAGAAGAAATTCCATACAGAGACTAACCAGTTTGCTTTCAGTTATTTTGGTTTAAAGAAAAAAAAAATTGTCCTCGAAGACATTTTTGTTTTTCACAGCAAAATATTTCAGCATTTAAAACTACTTTTCGTTTAGGAACAGCCAAGGTCTGCAATTCACATTGACAGTGGTGAGTGAGGATATCTCAGAACTGGTATGGAACACATGACTCTGTGAAGAGACATGCAGAAAGGAAGTGGGGTAGAAATCAAGCCATTAAGGTTACTCATAAAGTAACAATTTCAGACACTTGAAAGTTCTTTTCTCTTTGTTTATAACTAGAACTAAGTACTTCGTGTAGCTTGCTGCTGCTGCTGCCGCCACTACTTGTAGTAACGAAGAGGGGTGAGATTGCAGTGATTTTGATTTTATAGAACTTCATTAATAATTTAAATGGAAACAAGGACATTCACATCCAGCCTCATTGTGTTCCCATAGGCAAGAACTGTCAAGCCTTGAACAGTTACTCCAGGTTGGGCTCCTTTCACTTTATAAGAGCCTCAACACCAAATACATTGCATTGGAAATCAGTCACTTACTAAAACAGTGGAATGAAAACTATTTGTATGATTTGGATTTTCTACAAACCACAAATAATAAAAAAACCCCAAACAAGTCAAGCCCTTTTTCTCCAGCAGGAAAAAAGCATACATTATTAATTTCTTCCTGTGTTGTTCAGCTCCAGGTTTTGGGGATAAGGGAATTCTTTCTCTGTCCCAGATTTTAGTAATCTTACTGCTTTTGATTTACTGCCCTCTTCTGCTTGATGATGTGAGTGCATGTTGTCCAATGGTTAATTATGCTCAATTAGCCCTCACAGGAGAACAACATTTCCCACTAATTACTCAAAAAGAAAATAGCCTTATGGAGGAAGAAGGAAGCCAGAAAAAAAAATCACATTATGGGGCGGGTAATCAGTGAACCTCCGTGGGCCTGAGTAATTTAATTACATTATAGAGATAGAAAGAGGAAATATGATCTTGATACATATTACTGTCTCTCCTCTTCCACTTCTTCTCTATTTTTCCCTCTTTAATTGGTTTGCATACCACAGTCAATGCTGAACTGAGAAGAAAAGGCACAGGCAGCTGAACTTCCTGAGATGAAACACAGCAACTACAACATTGTATTACACTTTTCCTAGGGCACAAGCAGAGCTCATGCATATATTTTTTTTAAGATCTCTGAGTCATGAAGGTTTATAAATAAGGGAAACCATTTATCACTAAGAAACCAAGATTTTTAGGTAATTAAGTGACTGGATCTGCACATGAAACTTATACAAAAAATTAACTAACCACACAAAGAAGAGTTTTCTATTGCTCCGAAGTTTCCCGTTTGTTATGCAGGAGCTGTTGAGCATTAATCAAAATCAGCCTTTCAGAGCTTGCTAAAGCCATTATTTGAGTTGGGTAAAATGTCAAGACAAAGTGGAGAACATCTGCAGATAGAGAAATGTCCCGTCCTGCTGTAAGGGGAGTTGGGGAGGATTCTTTTTGATAGATTTCTTGGACGATATAAATCACAAATGTGGCAATATTGTATCTGAGAACTGTTTATTGATAAAGAAAGATAAGTGTTCCTACCGAAGTGGGATAATAAAGGGAGCAGAGAGGGGAAAAGAGAGAAGGAGAGAGAAACAGAAGACAAGAACAGAATGTTACCGCTGTACCCCGGGGCGCCCCGTTGGCATCTGCTTGTCAGATAGAGCATGTGTGCTACAAGCTGCGATGAGTCTGCGCGGCTCTTGTGATTGACTGGGTGTGACTTCCAAGCGGCAGCAGGCTGCGTGTCTCTTCTGTCAGTGAATGACGGCTGCGGGCTGGCTTCTGAGCAACATGGGGAAGGCGGCGGCGGCAATGGCTGCAGGCTGGGTGCAAATGGCTGCGAAGCAGCAGTCATGAGGACGGGCTGCCTCAGGGGGTGCAGACAGGAAAGACAGGCAGGGAAGTGAATCAGGGGGATGGGAAAGCAGAGATTAAATTATTTACTAAGAAGTTGTTTGTTAGAAGCAATGCATACGGCTTGCCCAACACTTACTGTGCCTACCAAAGCAGGATAAGAAGATATGAGACTACTGATAAAGGGAAGGAATCTTGACGAAAGATCCTGTTTTTAACCTAAAACTAACTCAAACCAGTCTTGAAGTTTGGCCTTAGGCCAGGGACATAAAGAGCATGCGCAGGGAGGAAAGGTGAAAAGTTCAAGATGAGGAAGACCCTTTACTTCATCTGAGGAAGACTCTTGTTTCATCTCAGAGACCCCTACCCACGACCACCAGACAACACTGCGCAAGCGCAACGCGAATGTAAATGACTTTTGGGCTCATTGTAATATGAAGAGAAGCTAGGCGGGGCTAGGCAATGAATATGTATAGGCGTATTGGGAAACTTAATGAATATGGAGCTTGTAACCTGACATATACCAAGCTGAATGCAGCTGTTAGCGTGCATGACTTTGGAGGAACTATCCCCCATGCGTCCCAGCGCTGGAATAAACATACCTACTTTACTACTTATTCTGGTAGTGGAGTCTTTCCTGGCAATCATTTTGGAAAGCAGCCAGGAGAAACTCTGTCTGACTGCAGGATTGGCTGAGGTGCGGGCATCCTAGGGGCACCCCAGGGCTTTCCTGGAGGAACTCCGCCCCTTTGGCTCGCTCACTGTGAGGGATAGACAACGACCTGCTGAAACTGTGGATAAACGGTATGTTTTGCATTTAGGGTGCCTGTAAGTCATACGCGTGGCCAGGGCTGCTGGTAAGCCGCGAGGAGATGTCCCACGCACAGCGTAGTCCCTGTGTGGGTAAAGGTGGGGCTTGCAAGTGACTGGCTACGGGAGCCGGCAAGGGGAATTGTCAACCGATAGAGTGGCTGCCAGCAATCCTGAGAGCAGATCGGGTGATTACGGGGTGGGGTCCCACCAGAACTTGTTACTGTATTGGGGAAAATATAAGAGGGACCCTGAAGTTATTACAAGTGAGTGTTGTGAATATTCTTGCTACTAGTAGCTGATTTGACTGTTGTTGTGTTGCTTATATGCCTGTGTGGATATTGGTTGTTACTGGACTGCTTTTATGTGTATGTGGCTATATATCAGTGTCTTGGTTTGAAAGACAGGTGTCTGCTAAGGAAGGCAGAAGCCTCCCTTGGAATGGCAGATGTAACCCCTTTCCCTCCGAGTTATTATAATTTTGAAATCAAGGGCTTTTAGGCAAAGATGTGGGAAAATAGGAATAACAGTTCTTTACTATTATATATATAACCAGTCAAACAAAACAACAATAACTATGGCAGTAACAGCAAACAATCACAAACCCAGTCCCAGCCTTCTCAGCTGTCAGGCCCTTTCCCCTTGGGTGCAGTTCTGCTCGCAGCCGGCAGGGGCGCTGGCAGCTCCCAGTGAGCAGGGCAGGTGTGATGGTTTCCCCGCGGCTGCAGGGGGCGCTCCGGAGCGAGCTCAGGGAGCACGTGGCACTGGTGGCCTGGGGTCCCAGGGAGGGATGGAACAAAGGCTTCACAAACCGCTGGGCAGCTGGCCCCGGTGTCCAGCCAGACTCTCGGGAACAGCAGGCTGGAACGGCAGGCTGGAGTGGCAGGCTGGAGCGGCAGGGAGGAGCGCAGATCCCAGAGGACAGATGCGATGTATCTAAGGGGGGAACCCCCCAGAGGTCGGGCAGGCAGGGCAAGCACGGCTACAGCGTAGCGAAGGCTCGAAGCAGCAGCAGCGGGGCAGGGCGGCCACAGCCCAGCCTCCAGCAGGGCAGGGAAAACAGCTTTGGGATCCTGGCGTTGTTTCCAGCAGTAAAGAAAAATGGCCGAAGAAAAAGAACCAGCAGCTCCTTTCTCTGCAGCTTCTCTCTCCAAACGCCGAGAGCGAACTGACCCCACACCCAGGTGAAACAAAGGAGTAGCCAGGCCTACCCCACCCCCAATGGGCAGCTCTTTTTGTCTTTAAGTACAGACATTTGTCCCCTAGCAACATGCATATGGGAAAAAAATTCCTTTAACAGGAAAAAAACTAGGACTAAACTAAAACCCCAACAATTAGCTCGCCTATTCATTTGTAAATTGGAGACATGTATGTTGCTGTGTGTTGTTTGAATGTGTAGTATTGAAGCATTTGTTTGGGGTGGTGCTTGATTGTTGATTTTGGAATTGTGGCTAGGCGAGAGGTTAGAAGAACCCCTTCCCCTCAGTGGTTTGGTCTTGATTCTTAGGAATTTATAAATCCAATAGGACATTGGATAGAGAGAAGAGGCAAACGAGTTCCTCTAGAGGGAATATACAACACTTCTGCAGGAAGTTTGGTGGCTTTAGACTGGGAGCAACCAGCAGCAGAGGATTTAGGTTTTGAAAGAGTACGTGGAATAGCTTGTTTTTGTGGATGTATCAGAACTTTTCATTCAGCGAGAGGGTGGCATATTGCATGGGTATTAATACAGTTTAAAGTTTGTAAGAAGAGGTGGTACTGCTCTTCTGCCAGGCAGCGGAGCCTATGTTCTCAGTGCTATCAGAGGCACTCTAGTGAAGTTGATTTTGAGCCTGAGATTTTAAAGTGTGTGTGCAGAAAGTTGCATTTGGTACCTGAGATTTGGGCGGTTTGGGAAGAAAACTGGGAAAGAACTGTGAGAGAGTGCAAAGAAAGGTTTGGGTGGAAGTGAGATAAAACTAGGAGAAAGAGATAGAAACAACAATGGCTAAGCAGGGAGGGAGGTCGTTGCCCCCCCTCCATCCCTCAGCAGTTATATGGTAGGAGTATAGCCCTCGACTCTTTCCGTTCATTTGTCCTACCTGCACGAGTGATAGAAAGGATTCCCTGCTTTGTGTGTGTATATAAGAAGACTCCAGCCCCACACCGGCTGTGGGTTTTGCAGAAGTTGGAGATATTACGATTCTATTTATTTAGCAGGCAGAGATCCGTGCCCGGAGTGCTGGGAAAGCAAGGAACATCTTGTTTTAAAACTTTTGTGTGGCAAAAAGCATCACGCTCCTAAAATAGTAGCGTGCTAGAAACAGATTGGGAGGGGGTAGTAAAGGCTTTTGAAGAAGATTTTAAGTGGCAGTGAAGCAGGCTTGGCAGAAGGCATAGGAGAATTTATAAAGAGTGGCTTATACACTATACGGGTGACCCAGAGGGGGTGGCACAGTATTTGAGTGAACTCGAACTCTGAATAGGATGGGAACCAGACAGAGTAAGGAAATCTCCAGAGCAAGCCCGCTTGGCTGTATTTTGGCACATTGGAAAGAGATAGTAGGAGCTAGAGGCACAGAAAATAAATGAACTCTTATAAAATATTGCACCCAATGGTGGCCACTGTATAAATTAGAAGATGGAGCAAAGTGGCCACCTAATGGAACTTTAGATTATAACACCTTGCTACAGTTAATGCTATTTCTGAGACGGGAAGGTAAATGGGAAGAAGTTTCCTATGCTGACGCTTTTTTCTCTCTCCGAAATCACCCTGAATGGCAGAGAGATTGTGGAATCAAACCCCCAGTGATCCTATGGTGTTAGCTCTGGAAAAAGAGAACAAAAATGGCTGAGGAAGAAAATAAGCAGTGTTGTTCATCGTGCAGTATAGGCCAGAGATGTACAAGGTCAGACAAAGTTTATCAAGCAGCAGCTCAGGGACAAGACGATGACGAGCTAACCGATTTGCTTAAGCCTCCCCTTAGGAGACGGGAAGAGGATGCGGACTCGGAAGGAACACCAACGCCAACCCTTCTTCCCCGGGCAGTCCTGTCTCATCCTGGACCAGGAAGAAGCTATTGATGGTGCCCCTGAGAGAGGCAGTGGCACGTGATGGGAATACAATGTTGATTAGAGTACCTTTCTCTACTGCTGACCTAGATGCATGGTATAACATTGCCAAAAATTACTGAAGTGATCCAGCGGGTACCGCTGAACACTTATGACTCATAATCAAACAGCATAATCCAGACTGGGTTGATATACAATTACTACTGGGTGGACTAACAGACATGGAGAAACAGTTTTGAAAACAGCAAGAGACTTGGCAGAGGACTATTACAAAATGCAACAGTTAGATATAAAAGATTACTTCCCACTCCAGGAACCACACTGGAGTCCGAATAGAACAGCTGAATTAGAGAAATTAAAAAGTTATGAAGAATGGACAGCAAAAGGGGTGAAAAGGGCTATTCCCAAAACCCTAAACTGGTCAGCTTTGTATGCAGTAAAACAGGGTCCTTCCGAGTCACCATCCAAATTTCTGGATCGTATGAGGGATGCAATGCGTCGCAATACACCGCTGGATCCTGAGACCAAGGTAGGGGTACAACAGCTAGTATCTTTGTTTCTAGGACAATCCACGGGAGATATCAGACGTAAATTGCAAAAACTTCAGGGGCCAGAGGGGAGGAACCTGGAAACTCTATTAGATGCAGCTTGGAGGGTATTCAGTAATTGAGAAGAAAGTTACAAGCAAGGGATGAGGAAATTAGTAGCAGTAAAAAGGGAAGGAAATAGAGAAAAACCTAGACAGGGACCCCCAGACAGAGACCTCCCAGACAGGGCCCACCTAGGGTAAAGACCAATGCGCAATTTGCAGAAAATACGGTCATTGGAAAAATGAGTGCCCAGAAAGAAGACAAGAAGACTGCCAGAACAGAGGAAACCAAGAAAGAGGGAGGGTGGTTGCACTTGTGAAAGAAGATTGAAGAAGACCCGGGAATTCTACCCTAGCAGATCCACTGGTTATAATGAAGCTAGGGTTTAGTGTGGGGGGGTCCCGGGTGCAGGGGAATCCAGCCAGAGTCACGATACGAACACCAATATGATTTGAGCATTGTGCTCCAGTTTTATTGTTTTCCTTCACCAAGTTACACTTTTTCAAAGTTCACGCCCCTTTCCCATGAGAAAGCCTCTAAGCAGCAGGGGAGCTGACCAGTGTATACCTTTTCCAAGGCTGTTCAAGGCTGCCGGCTAGCAGGTGCCTTGCAAGCCTGTCTTCAGCCTGAGGCCCTGTCAGGGGTACTTCTGCAACAGCCCTGGGATGCCCAAGCTTTCCTGGGGTATCCTATGCCCCTGCTCCACAAGGAATTCCTCTATATTTCCCCCGTTTTCTTTTTGGGCAACCTGGGCCTGGTTGATGATTTTTTGCAGCCCCGCTTTAAGGCAAGAAAAAATACACCCATGTATTATTAAGCCTAATATAACTACAAATAGCAATCGGCAGCCTTCTACTACCAAGGTACGCAGACATCCGGTGATACCCAGACCCTTAAGCCAATCTCTAATAGGGTCGTCTGTCTCCCGAAGGTTGTGTAGGCCCCTCTGGAGGTCAGAGAGGTGCTTGTGAATTGAGACAGAGTGGTCAGAAAGATTCATATAGCACATACCCTGGAACTCTTCACAGCTGTGGCCGTGAGCTAGTAGTAGAAAATCAATGGCTGCTCGATTTTGTAATACTGTATGTCTAACACTAGTAACATCTGCACTTAGCTCATCAAGCATCTGCGAAGTTATGTTTAACTTATCCCTTGCCCAGCAAGCAAGTTTAGGAAAATAGCGTGAGCCCCGGCTGCTGAAGCACCAGGTAAAAACATAGATGCTAGCCAAATTAACTGCCTTCACTCAATCTAAATGGGCGGACAGCTGATTGAAAATGTCCACTAATGCTCCTGTCTCAAGACAGTCAAAAAACAATTTCTCACTCTACCTTTGTGTCTGGTGCTATACCCAAAAATTTATGCAACTCTCCTTCTTAGTTTTGCCTTTGGAGAGGGTTCCCCGACACCCCACCACAAGTCACTAGCAACCACCCACGGCAGCTGTTACATTCGCCCCAGGGTCTCGCTATTTCTCCTGCTATGGACAGTGGTGGATCTGGCAAGTCCTCAGCTCCCTCACTCAGCCACGTCTGCAGCCTCTCCCAAGGCTTCTAGGGATGGAGGTCCCAGAGTTCCAGCTGTTGTAGTAGTGGCGTCACTTTCTTCAGGAGCTGATGCTGACTGCACCTTCTCGCTTCAGGGTCCTGTATGCGTAGCGCGGCACCACTTGCTGGGCACCCCTCTGGTCAGTGCTGTGGCGATGACTTGTCCCTGTTGTTGCAGGACATTCTGCAGTGTTGCAGTAAAAACAGCTGTTTGAGACAACTGTTCCGCACGGCTAGCACGTACGAGCATCTCGTCTACACCTGCTCCTTGGGGCAGCGTGGCAAGAATTGTCTTAGTTTTCCTATTAGCATTTTCAAAGGCAAGTGTTTGGAACATTTGCTCGTGGAGCTCTTCAGAGAGCTCAGTTGCGTCCTTCAAGGCTGCTGACAAACGGTCAATGACCTGACCATATGCTCTGACAGCCCCTGTTGGACTGCTGCATACGACTTCTTCTTTTCAGGTATTGACAACAAGGCTTTGTGGGCAAGAGTCTGTGACAACTGAGGAATGACTACGGGCATGGTCAGCTGTGTCACCGTTGCTCCATAAGCCCCGCTCCCAGTTAGCATGTCAGCTTGGAGTGCATACAGTGGGTCTTGTGTGTCACCTTGGTGTTTGCTAGCTTCTTCTTGTGCTAGCCGCTTCCACGTTCACTCCCAGAGCAGGAACTGTGAAGGGGTTTATAACAACTGTGCGATGCTGATGCAATCATTCGGACACAGGACATCTGCTGTAAAGATAAACTGCAGAATGCTTCGTGTAGCTTCAGACTGGAAGCCATGCGTGGTGACTGTTTGCTTGGCTTGCTGCAAGATCTTCCAGTCATGGGGTTCCCACTTTGCAGTGTCCCCTTGTATCTGTACAGGGCAAGCGAGGGCATTCACTGCTTGCCAATCACCTTCAATGATTGCATCACGGATAACTCCATTCCATCTCCTTTGCAATGGGTCAGTCCTCTCTGTCGGGGCTGATGGAAATGACGGCTGCACCTCCCCTTGTGGGAAGTGAGGGGCTGTAGGCACTGTGCCTGATTCTCCCAATGGGAACGTAGGAGCTTTGAGTGCTAACTTGACTGGTGGGGCCACGGGACGCCACGGTGCTGATGGTGTAATATCACTTTGGACTCTAGCGCGTCTTGCCGTGTAGATAAGTCAGCAAGCTTTTTGATTACTTCTTGCATCATTTCTTGGTGCTTCTCCCCCTCTTGGGGCTGACCCCCGGCAGCCCTGGCTGGCTCTGGCTCTGCAGGCGATGAAACCACAGAAGCTGCTTCGCTGCTGGATGTTGCTCCGCTGTCCGGCAGAGGGGGGTTGCACTCTGCCGCTTTCGGCCGGGCTTTAGGACCGCTGGTTTGCGCCGCTGCTTTTGGCTGGGAGCTAGGACCGCCTGTTTCTCCTTGGCCCACCTGTGCCCCGCCCCCTGAGTCAGGCGGCTCTGCTTCCGCATCCGCAGCCATTTCTCTCTCAGATGTCGGAGGGATAACTTCCTTCCCTGCTGAGTCCAGCAACTCCCGCAGTGAGCGGATGGGTGCTGCTGTGCCTTTAATCGGTTTTCTCACGGCCAGCCCAAAGAACTGTGCAACTCTGGACTCTGCCCTGGTCCCCGGCCGCCACTCCGTAAGAACCCTGTCTGTTCCCTTCCCGGAGCCACCACACCCGGAGCTGCTACTCTCTAAAGCCTCTATGGCGGCTGCAGCCACTGTCCTCTCTGCTTTCATCTCTGCGAGAGTGCCAGTTACTGCCTTCCAGGTTAAGCCAAAGAGCTTTAACTTCTTTTAGCCTGTCCTTTCCTCCCTCCAATTGTGGAAGCCCACCAATTCGTTTCCAACTTCCCCCCACACTTCGACTGAAATCCAAAAGCAAAGCGTATTTCACACACCCATGTTCCCGGGCCCACGTAATGAGGGCATTCAGATCTTAGTCTTTCACAATCTCACCTCTCAGAGAGGATGCTAGCTAGGAGTCAAGTCCCCGCCTCGTAATCCATAGCTTCTTTGCTGCGGGTACTCGCTTAGCCATGTGAAAATACGGACTCTGGCCACTTGGCTTTGAGGTTTAGCCCCCGGCTTTACTCGGCTTTGGGGCTTATCCTTTGGCCTTCTATTCTGCTTCGAGACCGGGCCCCCGGCTTTACTCGGCTTTGGGGCCACCTGCTCTGGTTCCCCTGGCTCCGCCGCACTGATACAATGAAATTCGGAGTCTTACCGCGTTTAAGCGAACCTGCATGTAGCAAAACTCACTCGGGTCCCTGCCATTCAGGCACCACGTTTAGCGGGGGGGGTCCCGGGTGCAGGAGAGCCAGCCAGAGTCACGATACGAACACCAATATGATTTGAGCATTGTGCTCCAGTTTTATTGTTTTCCTTCACCAAGTTACACTTTTCAAAGTTCACGCCCCCTTTCCCATGAGAAAGCCTCTAAGCAGCGGGGGAGCTGACCAGTGTATACCTTTTCCAAGGCTGTTCAAGGCTGCCGGCTAGCAGGTGCCTTGCAAGCCTGTCTTCAGCCTGAGGCCCTGTCAGGGGTACTTCTGCAACAGCCCTGGGATGCCCAAGCTTTCCTGGGGTATCCTATGCCCCTGCTCCACAAGGAACTCCTCTACACTAGGGGAAAAGGAAAAAGAAATAGAATTTTTGGTTGATACAGGGGCAGCATATTCAGTTTTAAATAAAGCTTTAATGCCTGTGGGGGATGACTACATTGTGGACAGGGAGCAACTGGTCAATCTGAAAAAGTTTATTTTTGCAAGCCGTTGAAATATAAAATTGGGAAACAATGGGGTATTCACAAGTTTTTATATTTATCCAATTCTCCAAAAGCGCTTTTAGGAAGTGATCTATTGGAACAATTGCAAACAACCATCACTTTTAGGAACAGGGAAATTATTCTGGAGGTAAATGACCAACAGTATGTGGAAATACTGAGCCTAATATTAACAACTAAAGGCTCTCCAGAAGAAATTAGAGAAGAGATAATGAGTCAAGTGTTCCCAGGAGTCTGGGCCACAGATGTACCTGGGAGAGGCCAAAATGCCAACGCCAATACAGATCAAACTCAAAGAGGGAAAACAACCAGTTAGAATTAAACAATAACCCCTCAAAAGGGAAGACAGAGAAGGAATTAGCCCAATAATTTAAAAAGTCTTACAGTTAGGACTGTTAAAAGAGTGCCAGTCTGATTTTAACACTCCTATCTTGCCTGTCCATAAACCTGATGGGTCGTAGCAGGTGGTACAGGATTTACCGGGCTGTTAACAAGATAACTGAGGATCTCTATCCTGTGGTAGCGAATCCTTACTCTCTATTAACATGCTTAACACCAGAGCTAACTTGGTTTACCATTTTAGATTTAAAGGATGCCTTCTTTTGCCTCCCCTCCATGAAGTCAGCCAGAAAATTTTTGCATTCAAATGGGAAAGCCCTAAGAGTGGGCGCAAAACCCAACTCACATGGACGGTGTTGCCTCAGGGATTTAAGAACCATCCCTCCCTGTTTGGAGAACAACTTGAAAAAGACGTGGAGTCCTGGGAAACTCCACCAGGAGAAGGGAAGCTATTGCAGTACGTGGATGACCTTTTAATAGTCACCCGAACAGAGGAAGCTTGTGTAGCCTGGATGGTAAGCCTCTTAAACTTTCTGGGACTCCAAGGGTACAGGGTGCCTGAGAAAAAGGCTCAGGTGGTAAAACAAAAAGCGATCTGCCTGGGCTATGAAGTCAGTGCCGGGCAACAAACTTTGGGGCAAGATCACAAAGAAGCGATATGCCAAACCCCAAAACCCCAGACAGTGAAAGAGTTACGGACTCTTCTGGGGATGACAGGATGGTGCAGATTATGGATTTACAATTACGGGCTGCTTGTGAAACCATTATATGAGCTCATTACAAAGGAAAGCAGAGATCTCCAGTGGACAAAGGAGGCCATGCAGGCCTTCAGTCAGGTAAAGAATGCCCTCATGTCAGCTCCAGCTCTAGGACTTCCAGACGTGAGTAAGCCATTCTTTCTATTTTCCCATGAGAAACAAGGGATCGCCCTGGGAATACTAGCGCAGGACCTGGGCCCATACCAACAGGCAGTCGCCTATTTCTCTAAGCAGCTAGATGCAGCAGCCAAAGGATGGCCTGGGTGCCTCAGAGCTGTTGCAGCAGTCATGCTAAACATCCAAGAAGCACGCAAATTCACCTTGGCTCAGAAAATGACTGTGCTGGTATCCCACACGGTGTCCGTGGTGCTTCAAGTGAAAGGTGGGCACTGGCTCTCCCCACAAAGGTTCCTGAAATATCAAGCCATCATGGTGGAGCAAGATGATGTAGAAATAGTGGTAAGTAACGTTGTCAACCCAGCTTCCTTTCTCAGTAGAAATCAAGGGGAACCGGTACGCCATGATTGCCTGGAAACTATCAAAGCTACTTACTCCAGCTGCCAGGATCTGAAGGATACTCCTTTAGACGATGCGGAAACCTGGTTTACCGATGGGAGCAGTTATGTCACCAGTGGAAAACGGCATGCTGGCTATGCAGTTACCACCTGCCCGGAAGAATAGAATCTGGACCCCTGCCAACAACCACGTCTGCGCAAAAGGCTGAAGTAATCGCCCTAACCCATGCCTTAGAGATAGCAAAAGGAAAGAAAATAAACATCTATACAGACTCAAGGTATGCGTTTGGAGTTGTACACACACACGGGGCCATTTGGAAAGAAAGAGGACTGTTAAATTCGCAGGGAAAGAACATCAAACATGCACAAGAAATAATGTGGCTGTTGGAAGCAGTCCAGCTACCTGAGAAGGTAGCAATCATGCTGTTGGGGTTTTAGTTTAGTCCTAGTTTTTTTTCTGTTAAAGGAATTTTTCCCTATGCATGTTGCTAGGGAAACAAATAGCTAGGTGCTTAAGAAAAAACAAAAGACCTGGCTACTCCTTTTGTTTCACCTGGGTGTGTGGGCAGTTGGGACAGAGAGGAGTCAGCTTGCTTCGGCTGCTTTTCCTTGTGCTGGAAAGCCCTGGGATCCCAACGCCGCCTTCCGTGCCCCGCTGGAGGCTGGGCTGTGGCCACCCTGCCCTGCTGCTGCTTTGAGCCTTTCGCTACGTTGTAGCCATGCTTGCCCTGCCTACCTAGACCTCCGGGGGATTCCCCGCTTGGATACATCGAATCTGCCACCCGGGATTTGTGCTCATCCCTGCCATTCCAGCCGGCCGTTCCAGCCTGTCGTTCCATCCTGCTGTTCCCGAGGGTCCAGCCAGACACCAGGGCCAGCTGCCCAGGGGTTTGTGAAGCCTTTGTTCCAGCCCTTCCTGGGATCCCAGGGCACCAGTGCCATGTGCTCCCCGAGCTCGCTCCGGAGCGCCCCCTGCAGCCGCGGGGGAACCATCGCACCTGCCCTGCTCACCGGTAGCCGCCAGCGCCCCTGCCGGCTGTGAGCGGAACTGCACCCGAGGGGAAAGGGCCTGACAGCCGAGAAGGCTGGGACTGGGTTTGTGATTGTTTGCTGTTACTGCCATAGTTATTGTTATTTGTTTGACTGGTTATATATATAATAGTAAAGAACTGTTATTCCTATTTTCCACATCTTTGCCTAAAAGCCCTTGATTTCAAAATTATAATAACTCGGAGGGAAAGGGGTTACATCTGCCATTCCAAGGGAGGCTTCTGCCTTCCTTAGCAGACACCTGTCTTTCAAACCAAGACATGTGCACATAAGGGCACATCAAAAGGTGAGCTCAGAATTGGAAGAAGGAAATGAACTGGCGGACGGAGAGGCAAAAGAAGCAGCAAAAGGTGAAGTAATGACGACTGTAGCCTTGATCCCAGATGGACAACTTTCCCTAGAGGGTAAGCCAACATATAACAAAAAGGACAAGAAATTGATTAAAGATGAAGGGGGAACATTCAACCAAGAGGGATGGGCTATCACTGCAGAAGGAAATTTGGTTATTCCCTCCTATTTGCTATGGTCACTAGTTAGAGAGGAGCACCAGAAAACGCATTGGGGAACAAATGCCCTATATAACTACTTAATTGGGAAAATTATCACTAGAAACTTACACGAAACTGTTGTGCAGGTAACCTGACAGTGTAACCTTTGCCTCCAGACTAATCCCAAAAATATCCCCAAACCGAAAATGGGCCAAACTGGGAGGGGCCATGGGCCTGGACAGCAGTGGCAAATTGATTTTACGGAACTTCCAAGAAAAGGAGGGTATCGATATTTGCTAGTGCTGACAGATACTTTTTCAAGATGGCCAGAAGCCTTTCCTACTAGAACTGCTAAGGCTCGAGAAGTAACCAAAGCATTACTACAAGAAATAATACTGCGCTTCGGAGTTCTAGCCACAATATCCTCAGATAGGGGACCACATTTTATTTCAAGGGTGGTACAACAAACTAGACGACATTTAGGCATAGACTGGGAACTCCACACTCCATACCACCCCCAGTCGAGTGGTCAAGTAAAGAAAATGAATCATTTGATTAAACAGCAAATTGTGAGACTAGGGCAAGAAGCTAATTTACCCTGGCCCCAATCTCTTCCACTTGCATTGTTACAAATTTGGACCAAACCCAGAATTAAAGAAAAGCTAAGTCCCTTCGAAATACTTTATGGGAGACCATATAGGGTACAGAAAGGAGTATCTACCCAAATAGGGGAAGAGGTGCTAACCACCTATATGATTGCTTTAGACAAACAGCTTAGACAAATTGGAAAACATGTGGCTGGAACCTGAAGTTGAGGCTTGGACGGTCCTGTACATGACATTCAACCTGGAGATCATGTGTATGTTAATTCTCTTACAGAAAAAACTCTGGAACCACAGTGGGAAGGACCATTTCAGGTACTTCTCACCACTTATACCGTGATTAAGATCAGAGTGCCTGGATTCACCATACCTGAGTAAAGAGGGCTCCAGAGGCACCTTTGAAAGTGACCCCTGGTGATGATGAACTGAAATTGAAGTTTACCCGAACAAAATGAAAATGTTAGGATGGCACACAAGTATAACCCAGAAAATTGTTTTTTTCACAGTCATAATTCTAACCTCCAGTTGGGAAGTTATTCATAGGAGAGAAGACATATGGTCCCAAGCCTTTATGCAGTTTACTGGATTCATGGGGAAATATTCTGATTTAAAGGATATAAACCTGCTGACTGTGGTCATGCATGGAAATCAAGTGTATACAAAGCAAGAATGGGAAAAACAAAAAACTTGGCAGCTTCAGGGAACTGTAGGAGAAGAAATCAAACAGGATGCCAAATGATTAACGGAACTACTCATAAAAAAGAACCCGAATTAGTGTTTCAGCTACTCCTACAGACAAACATAATGAAATCTGTAGTCATTCAAGTGAAGTAGATTGTTGGTTGTTGGGGTTTTAGTTCTCCTCCTGTTTTTGTTTTTCTCTTAAAGGAATTTTCCCCATACATGTTGCCATGGGGACTAATTGCTGGGTGCTTAAGGAAAACAAAGGACCTGGCCACAGGGGGGGGAAGGCTGCGTCTCTTTCACCTAGGTTTGCGGGCAGTCAGTTCCCGGCGTTTGGACGGAGAGAGAGAGAGGCTGCCTCTTCGGCTGCTTTCCTTCTACCAGAGAAACCCCGGGATCCCAAGCCCGCCTTCCCTGCCCTTCTGGGAGCTGGGCTGCGGCCGCCCTGCCCCCACCATTGCACTCTGTAGCCCCGCCGTGCCCTGCCTGCCCAGATCTCCGGGGGTTTCCACTGCAGCTCCTGAGTTTGGATACATCTCATCTGCCACCCGGGATTTGTGCTCGTCCCTGCTGTTCCAGCCTGCTGTTCCAGCCTGCTGTTCCCGAGGGTCCAGCCAGACACTGGGATCAGCTGCCCAGGGGTTTGTGAAGCCTTTGTCCCATCCCTTCCTGGGATCCCAGGGCACCAGTGCCACGTGCTCCCTGAGCTCGCTCCGGAGCGCCCCCTGCAGCCGCGGGGGAACCATCGCACCTGCCCTGCTCACTGGGAGCTGCCAGCGCCCCTGCTGGCTGTGAGTGGAACTGCACCCAAGGGGAAAGGGCCCGACAGCTGAGAAGGCTGGGACTGGGTTTGTGATTGTTTGCTGTTACTGCCATAGTTATTGTTGTTTGTTTGACTTGTTATACACATATAGATATATAATGGTAAAGAACTGTTATTCCTATTTCCCATATCTTTGCCTGAAAGCCCCTTAATTTCAAAATTATAATAACTCGGAGGGAAAGGGGGTTGCATCTGCCATTCCAAGGGAGGCTCCTGCCTTCCTTAGCAGACACCTGTGTTTCAAACCAAGACATTGGTATAATTTTACATTAGTACAGACTGTTGAAGTGGTTTGTCTTTGGGCCTAGGACAGTAATGGGCTCTCATTCAAATTCCAGATAAATGCCATAGCTAGGCCTACAACCTACACTGGCAATCGAATCCAAACCCAGGTCACATCACTTAAACCTGAACCAAAGATTTATGAGATTGGCCTTTATGTAGTGAGAAACACAGGCCAGCAATTACTGCTGTTTAATCCAGAGTAGTCTCTTAAGCATGTAGAACTACTAATGCAAATTAATATGTCTGAGGTCCAACCAGCCTGCTCCGCTTTAATACAAACATCCTTTGAAGGGCGGACAGCCTGGCTGCAGAAGCAACCCCCCCCCTCAAAGGCAGAATGCGGAGAGACCTGACTGGCATGCTGGGAACAGGACTGGGACTTATAAATGGAATTGATTCAGAGAGACTGATGAATAAACTGGCCACGGCAACGAGTGACCTGACCAAATTAAAACAGCCCCTACAATCCGCCTTATTAGCGTTAGGAAACAGCCAGTGGCAAGTCTCAAAAATACTCCCAGACCTCACAAAAATCAGCGACCTGGACCACAGACTGATATTAAACACACTTGGTGTAGCTCAAGACAATGTATCATTAGCCCTTAGCTGCATATGAGCCCAATTATGGATGCAATCAACAGCTTCCTTAATTATAAGAGAGGAAAGTGAAGGTGTTTTCCCTATTGACATCTGAGGAGCTGTTTGGAATAATGCTACTAAATTAGAAAGAAAGCTCCAATCCTGGTGGACCTTGGTAAATTTCACCTATGACCCAATGACTAACATAGCTACTGCCTTTGTGCTTACTATACGTAATGCCACAGTTTATGTAATTTATCCTATTGTTGCATTGGGATTAAACTATGAAGGGACAGTTTTTTACCCCTCTGAACATAGAGTATGGGCTCAGATGGTAGGAGAAAAGTGGCAAACAGTAAATTTAGAATCTTGCATCACACGGGAACAACAAGGATTTATCTATGAAAGTAATACACTTGATGCTAAAGACATATGTCTTGATGCAGAACAAGGCATTTGTCACTTTGAGATCCATCCAGACACTTCAGCAAAAGCTGTACTTGTATATATTGGTCAAGGTTGTGTGTGCTTAAGAACTATCTGCACTTTTATGATGATAGATGACAGTAATATAAATGTAGCTGCCAGGAATCACCCTAATTTTTGTATTTGTAATTTTGCCAAGATTGTTGGGTGTGACCTTTCGTATTTAGCACTGGTTGGGTCTCATCAATTGATAAGGTCTCACTACACCATATACCATAAATTGCTACCCACACATATTGGGATGGACCTCACATTAATAAAGCAATTAGCGAAACATCAGGACCTAACTGAGATTTTAGAAGAAATCTGAAGAAAACAGGAAAAAGACCTTAGTCACCATCTATCATGACACACAAGAAATAAGCAGAATCTTGCAAAGAATAGAACAAGATGCAAGTCGTAACTGGTGGGATGTGCTTTTCAGTGGTCACCTACAGCAACTGGCATCCTAAATATGTTATGTCACCCCATAATTGTCTTATTAATCTTGGTTAGTGCCTGCCTTGTGCTATTATGTTGCTTATTTGGAACTACAGAGTACTATAAAAGGTTATCAGTTTTAACTACCTTGTCAAATGCACATGGAAGAGCATTAAGGGATGCTTACTGTAAAAAATCATTAGGAAAAGAATTTATGTATTAGTAAAAGAATTTACTAACTCTTTAGAAAAGGGGGGACTGAATCAGGGGGATGGGGAAGCAGAGGTTAAATTATTTACTAAGAAGTTGTTTGTTAGAAGCAATGCGTACTGCTTGCCCAACTCTTATTGTGTCTACCAAAGCAGGATAAGAAGATACGAGACTATTGATAAAGGGAAGGAATCTTGACCAAAGATCCTGTTTTTAACCTAAAACTAACTCAAACCAGTCCTTGAAGTTTTGGCCTTAAGGCCAGGGACATAAAGAGCATGCGCAGGGAGGAAAGTGAAAAGTTCAAGATGAGGAAGACCCTTTACTTCATCTGAGGAAGACTCTTGTTTTCATCTCAGAGACCCCTACCCATGACCACCAGACAACACTGCGCAAGCGCAACGCGAATGTAAATGACTTTTGGGCTCATTGTAATATGAAGAGAAGCTAGGCGGGACTAGGCAATGAATATGTATAGGCGTATTGGGAAACTTAATTGTTGGAAAAGTCCAGTGACTGCGGCAGGGGGAGAAATTGCAGACCAGCCAATATGGTTGATAAAAGCAAGCTCCCCTTATTAGCAATCCAGAGGCACTTATATAGTATACCAGCTTGTTAACTCTTAATTGACTCAAACCTATCAAAGCGCATTTCTGCTTCTACATAATTAGACTACATTGGCAAGCTTCTACTAGTTATGTTATGATTAAAGAATTCAGAGTTCACCCTCCCTTCTCCTGGTCAGTACATCTTATCTGCACAGCTGCACATCCTCAAGCTTGTAACCTGACATATACCAAGCTGAATGCAGCTGTTAGCGTGCATGACTTTGGAGGAACTATACCCCATGCGTCCCAGCGCTGGAATAAACATACCTACTTTACTACTTATTCTGGTAGTGGAGTCTTTCCCGCGCATCAGAAGAAGCAGGAGAGCAGGGAGAAAAAGCAGGCGGGGTGGGGGGGGGAAGCGAGTTGAACTTCCAGGTGAGCCCTCGGTCCTCCAAGAGACAAAAAAAAATGGTGGGTGGTAATTCCATTGCAGTTCAATGCTTTTATGTGCTAAGACTCCTCCCACGGCCCAATTTCCCAGGCATTTTTTCCCTGGCATCCGGGGGTCTGCCACACCAGCAGGGGGATGGTCGCTTGCAGCCCCGTGGTGGAAGCTTTCTCTGCCCTGTCAGGCGAAGTCCCCTCACAGACAGGGCTTACTGCCATTTTCTAAAGGGGTTGCCTGTAATGTCGGCAGTTTCCTTCCCCCTCACATGCCCTAGCTGCCTCCTGCATGTGGCAGGTGTTAAGGCTCCCCACATGCCCCTATAGTAATTTTTCACCCCATGTCAGAAAATGGATTTATAACATATGTTGAGGCATGAATAAAAATTAATTGGTTTCTCTCAATAAACCACAAGCAAATCATGCTATTTCAACAACCTGTTTAATTACCTGTAGTTCAAGCAAGTAGCAGGAATAACTCCAGCATAGAAACCTACAGTTTTAGCCCTTTTCCCCCTCCAAAAGAGCTGGAGGAGATAAAATCTCTTGCAGCATCCCAAAGAAAAGAGTAATGCCCAGAATGCAGGAGAATCCAGTTACCCATGGTGATGCCTGAACCCTGTTGCTTGGGAATGGAATTGACTTCCATCATCCTGCACAGCTTCCATCTTCTGCAGCAGGTGAGGAGGGCAAGAAAGAAAAGCACACAGCCAAGTAATACCTTTCCTAAGAGCAGAATTGTGTGTATCACAACAGGGATGGCACTCCATGGAAATGGACCACCCCATGGGCAGCACACAAAGTGAGCTCCTGTGTCCTTTTACATAAAATACCTTCTGTCCCTGCTTGTCTGCCCTCACCCTCTATGTGCCTCTGTCCTCTCAGCTCTCCTCTCAGTCTTTCCTAACCACCCACAGGGAGGAAACAGCACCTACAGTAGCTGATTGCAGCCACAAAAGTGTCACAGAGCTGCATCATATATTTACTTATCTGTTGCCAAACACTACAAGTAGCTTATATAATATATATATATATATATGTTGTTGTGCATAGTTGCATCTATGTGTATAGGTGTAGTTACACCTATATATAACTGATCTCAGTTATCACACAGCTGGTAGGAACTTTGTGTTCCTCTCAGCTGCCTAGTAAAGCAGAAGTTGGGGTGGCTAGTTGGCTCAAAATTTTTAAGAGGCCAACAGGTGAGGAAAAGAATCACAGCACATTCTTGGCTGGGTTGGAATACATTGAGTTTTTGTCTTTGTTTTGGTTTTTTTGTGGTTTTTTTCCTTTTTCAGAAAAACAGATTTAAAAAGTAGTATCACATCATCAAAGCTTGTTACACAGACATATGAAATCTTGATTAAAGTATTTCACTCTTGGATTTTCCAAGTGCTGAGAACCAGCTTGCAGTTTGAATTATGTTTTTTAGTAATTGTCTTATGTGTTGAAGAAACAAACGAACATAAAATTGAAATTCTATATCTACATCAATACAGGCAAAGAGTAAACCTGAAACTGTTAGATGGACTTCGTTGTCTCCAGAATTTTCAGCTTTGTGAATAGCTGCCAGCAGCAACAGGCTGTTGCCCTTCAGAGAGGTGAACTTAGAGGGACAACTGGCTCTAGAGGGAGGTGAAAATCCTTGCCAGCTGTTTTCACAGATAGTTGCTGACAGCAAAGGACCAATGTGCCATTTGGACAAATTCTGGAATCTCAAGCTTTGCTCTGGCCAGTGAAGTATATTCTCAAGACCAAACCTTTCCTCCCATCTCCTTTAGTCTTGCATTATGTCTGTTCTCTGCTGTGGCCTTGTTCTTCTTAATGATCCATTTCAACAATATCTTTCAACATTTTCCATGGTTCATCACAGCCTTTGTGTAGCAACTCAAAAATTCACTTTTTTGAAAGTGAAGGACAGAAAAATATTAATTTATGTGGTATTCAGACTCCATACTAGCAAGACTGAATCAACAATGGCCAGAGCTCTGCGAATTGCAAAATATCTCTGTTGTTATTCTAAGAGAGTCAAGTGCTGAAGCAGACCATACTGTGCTACATATCATCACAGCTAGAGTTCATAATATATTCCTAATTCCTCTGTCTTTCAAGAGTAGTTTCTTTTTTTTTTTAATTTAAAAAAACCTATATGAAACAAAAGCAAAAAAAGAGGAACTCTGACATAAAGCACATGTACAGGCTATTTTGGGACTCTCACATTTTTTTGAAATTGGAAGGATGAAAAACTTTGGAAAGCTCATCATAGTTTGTGATTCAGTCCTTCAGGCAGTTGTTCTGGAGGGCTAAAATATTTTGCCATGTACCAGAGCAGTTCCAGAGATAAAAAGCCATTCAGAAAAGCCTACAATTTCAGAAACCATACTGTTAGAAGCAGTTAAAATAACTTCTTTTACTAGCAATTAGTGAAAATGAAGAAATAGAACATTTAAGTGCATACATCCATCGCAGCATGTTTAATCTACCAGATAAATAGACTCTTATCCAACAAAATATTGGTCTAAGATTTTTATTCCAGTAGCTTTGGCTACAAAAATTGCTTTTAATCACAGAGGCTTTATCCTTTAAACAGAAGGCTGTGGTTTGTCTTCTTGAAGCTCAGGAGCCTGCTTTTGCCTCTGCCTTGTTCCAGTTATTCCTAAGTAGGTCCAGGAGCAACAGGTTATATTTTTGTTGGAACACTATTATAATTTGCTTTATGATGGGGGAAGGAGCATGTGTCGCTTTGTGCTATGGGTAGGAATGTCATAATGCTGTAATTTCTCTTTCAACATTTTCCAAACTTCTGCTTGAAGAGAGAAGAATCAGACACACCTTATGAAACACACTTTCTATATAAATTGTACATAATATACCTTATTTAGCCCTGGTTTAGAATCATTGCCATTCTGTGATGGCTGCAATGCGGTCTCAATGTTTTATCTTAGATGCACGCTTGTACATGTAGCACAATGGAGCGTTGGGAGCACAGTGGCATACAAACCTGTTATTCATAATATATGTATTTTTTATTAAGCTAATACAGAGAAAACAACATTATTTAGCTATTCAGTTCTTTCTTAGTCCCTAAGAATGCATTTGAACACCTGTTGCATAGCCCTTCACAGGCATTTTGCTCTCTGTCTGCAAGTGCTTGGAGACAGGCTTTGCCATGGCCTAAAACACTTGTGATTTGTACCAGTTTGAAGGTTTACACCAAAACTTTGTGTTGCTATACTACCACCACATGCCACTGTGAAGACAGAGCAACACAGAAAGACCACAGTAAGCTGAATGAGATTTGGGAGGAGCAGAGCCCAGCCCACCGAAGGCAGGAGCCACTACTTTGATCCATGATGACAACACTGACCAGTGCTATTTTGATTGTAATGCTATGAAGTACCTATTGCTACTACTTGCAAACAGGTTTTCTTCCCAAAGCAGGAGCCTTAAATGTTTACTCCTGGATGTTATTGTGCAAGGAATGGTAGCATCTGAAATGTTTATGCAGGGGGGAAATCAGATCATGTACAGCCAGATGTCCTATGCTTACAATCAGAAATCCAAACTCAGGAGCAAACAGGTTGTTATTTTCCCTGTGATCCAATTTAAAAATGCTAACAGCTACTTTTATAATATTTTGACTTGATTTTAAAACCTTTTGCTTACATTTTAGCATGGAATGTTACAAAGGTGTAACTATGCACAACAACAGTTTGGACCAAAAGTAAGAAATCAATGTATGTATCAAGACAACAAAGACACAGAAGGAGTTCATCTGGCATGGTTTAGTTAAGTCTACTGCTTCTTTTAGCACATGTATTTAGAACATCCTGAGTGGCTTGACTGGATGCTACTTTCTACAGCAGAGATGTTAGTCACAGAAGCGTCTCTCTAGGCAATGTAAATCATCTCTTGCAGCACTAATACTGACCCTAATGACCGGTGTGTGATAGGACAGACTGTACAGTTTCTTTTATGTCTCCAAGGAAGAGTATGAGGTTTCACACAGGAATCAGCTGGTTGATTGCCACAAATATTTGCATTAAACTTTCCAAAGGCTTCCGCACTGCTTACTGGGAAAAAGAAAAAAGAATCTGATTTAGAAGAAGCGACAATAAACAACAGACAAAATTCAGCAGGTCTTTTTCTTTGCAATCATTCAAAGCACACTGTAAATTTGACTGCAGGTTACCAGTTAAGTGAATTACAGAGTATACACAGCACTGATGTGTAAATCATGCTTATCTGGGATGGCTTATGGGAACTTGCTCTGTTGCCATCACCAAAGCCCAGTTTCAAGGAATCTGTCATGTTCATCCACATTGCTCAGGCATAAGTGTTCCCTGCACGCTGGACTTACTTCTACAAATAGTTACTTGCTTAACTTTAAGCACAAGGTAAACCAATTGTTTTTGCTGAGATTACATATATAAGTAGTTCCATAGCAGTGTCAATTTGGGCCCAATAGACACAATCAGTAGAACAGCTGAACATCTCTTCTCAGGCATTCTCTGAGCATCAACTTAGGGCTTTATCTGAGGATTTAATCCATTACTACTTCCTCTATCCCTTCACTAAATAACCACTATTTTTTAAAAAAAGTTAACTAGATAGTGATTTGATTCTCACACCAACGTTCTTTTAATTTCATTTTCTTTGCCTTGAATTCCTTAAAAAGTATAATGTGTTTTAATGCAAAGTCAGAGTTAAGCTTCATACTCCGAAGTGTTTACAATCAAAACACCAAAATAAAAAGGAAGAAAGAATTCTTTCCTGACTGGGAATGCAGTATGGTTCTAGACTTGTAAATTGGTCAAATGACAGCCAGTAATCTTACAGCACCAAGTAGTAAAATATTTCATAAATCTTTTTCCCCCTGCGCACGAGATCAAATTGGAACTCAATAAGAAGCTCTTTTGTAACCTTGTGCTGTTATACTCATAAAAAGTAATTTTTTTGTCAAAAAGAGTCCAAGCAGTTTAAACAGAATGGAGTGGACCTGTACACTGGTAGGAGATTAATCTATTTCTTAATCTAGATGCCAGATGTTTACAAGGGAAAAAAAAGATTCCTAACTTGATTGCCTTCTCTATACCACAGCATTTATGTGTTCTTGGTTACTTGATTTTCTGATGTGGTACCCTCAGGTACATTTGGCTTTTAATTTGATCAAAAATAAAAACTTTGAGAGGCATAGGCTTGCAACTTTTCTGACAATCAAAAAATAAAGCCAACTGAGAAAGACAGTAGCAAAATAGAAAGAATATTATATCCAGTATTTTTCATTAGCACAAACTGAAAGTGCGGAGAGACTAATAATGAAAACATTTATTTAAAATAAGACAGTCGAGAGGGCTACTGCTTTATTGTATAGAACAATAATCCAGAAGTCCAGTAGCCATATATAATTTAAACCAAATATCCAAAGAACATTTTTTGCTTGGAAGAAAGCTACAATTCTCAGATCTTTATCCAGTTTGCATGGGACTAAAATAAAGCTATAAATAAATACACAGCATGACAATTGATATAGGATTTGCTCCCTAGCCTCTAAAAGATGCTGGCAATGATTCCCAAAAAATAAGAAATACTTCAATGAAGTTCTTTTTTTTTTTGAGAGCAGAAATACAAATTCACCATAACAGTGCATGTGCACTTACCACATGCTCCAATTGTCACTAACTGAGATAAAAACTTAGGTGAAGAGCAGAAAACCACATGCTGCAACTGTACTGTGTACCTTTAGGGATCTTAAGCAACTTCTTCAGTTGTCTTCTCCTCCTCAGAAACTGAAAATGGAGACAAAACACCAATGAGAAACAATGGAAATTACTTATTCAATGACAAACAGTCAAGTAAGTTGTTTCCCTTAGTCCAAAGGATTCTTGGACTAAAGGGATAGAATTTACAAATCCGTATTAGGTATGCAGACATTTTTCCTTTTAGCTTTTTAATTCCAATTTTAAAAGAGTTTAGAGGCCAAACTTCTAAACTCCTTTGAAAATCTCCACAGTGATGATTTTAACACACATTTTTCTTTGCATTTAATTACATCATTCAACTTCAAAAGGAATATGAGATTGTTTATAGTTGCACCAAAGCACTGCAAGCTTTATTCATACCACATGTTCTATATTTTTCTTTACACCAATAGAATTTAAGAAAATTCTGTCTTTCAAATCAAGTCAGGTGTTGAAAAAATGTGTTATATGCAGCACAAGGAGAATTTCTTGTTCTTAATGAAGTTCACATGCAGCCACTTACAGCAGGGCACTGAGCAGGGCACTGAGTCACCACACTACACAATCGAATTTAGCAACCTACTTCTACTGCATAGCACATAATTTCAAAATCAGATTTTCTGATAACACTGTGATGCCAAACACAGCCATCATGGGCAGCCGCACTGCATCACTTGAGTTCTGCATGCTCTTGCAGCTGGTTCAGTGCACACAGCCATCAGCACTTGACAAACATTGCAGACCCAGCTGGACTCTTGCACCTTCTGAAGTTTGCCATGACTCCTCAGCATCAGTGTCCTGGCTCTTTGAGTCTGTGTCAGAAATCTCTTGAGCTGCTGAGGCTACTGCTTCCTTATCACTGTCTAAGTTTTCCTCATGGGCAGAAGAAGCTGCAACATCCAAGACTTCACTCACAGTTTCTATGAATCAAATAAGAAAGATAATTGTTGTCTCTTTCCATTCACCATCATAAATGACGGTGAGCAATCAAGGCTCACAAAGCATGAAGTAGCTGCCCAACATATATGCTTGAAGTAGCTGAAGACAACAGGATCTATCAGATGATTAAATTTTATCAGGCAAATAAAACTTTGCAAACTGAATTCCAGGGAAAGTCTGCCTCTTTCCAACCCTGGGGCAGAAACCTATAAACTGGATCTATTTTCATGTATTTAGACATAGGCAAATATTCTCTAACGTGTATATTATCTCTTGCAGATATTGTGGCTTTGTTTTCTGATTTCTGTCAAATTCATAGGACATTACATCTACACTCCACATAATCTTGGAAAGACATCATGGGTAGTTTTAATGTAAAAATATCCTAGCATCAGGCTGAAGATTCAGGCTGCAATTCCATGATTGCCAACCAGATATTTTTCAATACTCCTTTACGCATAAAGCAATTTGTCTCTATAAAAAGTCTGTAATAGGTAATAATTAGTAATAGGCAATATTTAGTAATAGGCAGTCTCTATACAGATACACTCTGCAGGAACACTGAACACATCACCCAGCAGCTGCATGTTAAATTTTACTTGAGTAAATTCTCTCTTACCCTGTTCATCTAACCTTCCTGTCAAAGGTCTGCATCATCCCACTCTAATTGCTCAGTAGGAGAAGGTTTGTCTCTAACTTTCTTGTTTCATCCTATACTAAACTATATGTCTATTAAACACAATTAATTAAACAGCTTCTTTAGGAGTTCAATAAATGCAGTAAATAGTTTTATAGAGCTAGCATCCCATACCTTTCCCCAAGTATCACCTTGCAGCTAGTTAAATACAGCATATTCGGAACATTGATTATTTCACTTTACTTTTCAGAATTTGATGAGGCTGACAGCTGGTCTGAGGGCCTCACAGAATCAGACATGAAATCAGTCAGAATTTACCCGTGAGAATTTTACAGTGGAAATTTTGCAGCTTCAGTGAAACCCACAGAGAAGGCCAAGAACATATCAATGAGAGAAGATGTTCTGGACATAAGGATGAGATGTTCTTGTTATGGGACATTAAGAGTGTACAAGGAAGAACTTGTGGATAATATGTAGCAACTATACCTTTGCTTGTATAGCTAATTGTTTGACTGCTTGAATGGTCATTGTTTGTTAGACAGCCTTGTCATTGTTTGCTAAGCAGCCAATCTCAATAGGCCACAGCAATTATCAAGAGGTATAAGAATAGCAGTAGAGAAAATAAAAGATCTCTCTCGACTTTGGATTACGACAAGTGTGTGCTGTTATGTCTGCCTCAACAAAAGCCACAAGAATGCTTTCTGGATTTTGAAGAAGAAAAATAAAAAGAAATGCTCAGGAACTGGCACCTTTGCCTTTATAGGGAAGAGCTATGCAATAGAAATAGTACATTTCAAATTTGGAACTTTAGATATTTTATAGCAAGGAATACTTGATGTAATGTCATATATTTGCTATGGTAACAAGCTGCTGGGTTTCAGTTTGTAACATCAAACATTCAGCTTATATTACCAAAAATTCTTTCTCTGTCTGATAGTATTTAATCTTTTTTTGTTTTTTTCTCGTGTTTTAATTTCTTTAGCACTAAGAAGAGTAGATCAGTATGCAACTAGAGGGAGCAACATGGTCTTTTCTGCTTTTTATCAAAACTTCATTTCCTTTGGATGGGAATTGTGTGTGTTTGTCATCTACAGGAATACCTGCCTGGAAACCAAACATTAACTACTTGTGCTGAAAAAAATGTCTCTCGTCTGAATTATTCCTTATAGCTATCAGAAAGGCAATCTAATGCAAAAAAATATGGATTCCTCCCAAGGTGTTCATCCATGTCTCTGTGGAGTAGCTGTCACTCACTAAAATATAAAGGGACTTGTGGCAGGCTTTTCATTTTGAAAACCTGTGTCTGTTGAATGGGTGTAGTACATTTACATACAAAATTGCCCTTGGTTAGAGCACAAATCCTGAGCTGGTACTTTTATTCAAGTGGCTTTCCCATCCGTTCTTTGAGCACATGTGGCTGGAGTTCCATAAGAGCCCCTTTCTTGGTGCCACAGCTCTTTTGGTGAAGAGAAATGTGGCAGTAGCTGGTGGTCCCAGTGCACATGCTCATGGCAGCACCAGCAATGGCAGCTTGCACTGGGTTGTTATCCTTAAGGCCTTATCTCCAGCAAAGTCAGACTGGCCGATGAAGATCACCTTGGCTTTGGTTCTTTGTCATATTGCAAACTGTCCAAGTGTCTTCTGGTGCTTTGGGCACCATGAAATTAGGAAACAGTCTACAACCTCCTGATGGCTACCCTGAGCATTCATTTGACACCAGAACAAATCTCGGCCTGTTTTTTGGTGGTTTGGACATGTCTTGGAACAAACTGTATTCCATTTACAAGGCCAACACATTTTTCTCTGTTCAAGGGAATTGCTGCAGTCCCAGAGCAAAACCAGACTAATGATGCCCTGCCAAGCTGAGAATGAATGCCCTGCCTATCTCAGACTAGGGACTGTCATGTGGGTCTTTCTACATGAGGAGCATCAGACATATGGCTCGAGCTCCTCACATCCTCCCCTACTGATCAGCTGGTAGCACAGTGTTACAAAGTTTAGGCGTTTCTCCTTTGTGTTAAATTTAATCCCAGTGCTATTTCACACCCTCTCTTTTTTTCTTCTTTTTTTTTTTTTTAATCTGCATGGATGTAATTTTTTTCAATCCGGTTTAATCTCTTGCATTTGTTCCATGTAAAATCCTGCAGTAACACCCTATTTCATTTTAATCTCTGCCTGATACAATGGTATTTTAATCTCTGCCTGATACAATGATGACTCCTTTTCCATAATCCTTGGATGAAGGATTTTCTGTCTGTTCAATTATTGCAAAGTTGTTAATAAGCCTGTCATGAAACTCTGCAGCAATTAATGGATGTAACTGAAATCATTCCTAACTTTTGTTAGTTCAAATACTAAAATTCTAAGCTTCTTTATTTTTTACAAAATAGTTGTAGAGGAGTTACAGCATCTTCACTGGTTCTGTGTTGTTTCCTGATGATGATCAGTTTGAAAACCTGAAGTCCTGCATTTCCTCATGCAGTGAGGATTATCATCCATTTTGTCTATTTATGCCAGATTTCTTACAATTTCTAAAGGCTGTAACTGAACAAAATAATCTGGATTGTGCAACTGCTTCTCTGCAATGAGGACACATGGTATTTAATATTATGCTTTCCACTGAATGCCCAGCTGCTTTATTATCCATATAGAACAATATCACTCCAGCTCCTTAACATCTTTACCAAAACACCCACTTGCAGCATTCCTGCCAAATGGGTCTCAGTCAAGTAATGATTCCATCCTGACCCATACAATTTAAAGCCTGCCAAAAATTATTTAGCTTCCTTTCATATCCACAAAAGTGGGGTTCATTGGGCTCTTTCTTAATTCTCTGGGGGAAACTTGCCCCTGCACACATGTATCCTTCATCAAAAGCACTGGAGTTAAAGGGCTTAATAATTTTCCTGCTTCATTCGGTGTGTTGTGCTACCCCCCATGCTAGTAGGATATATTACTCTACAGAATATACAGAATATTACTCTACAGTATACAGAAGGTATACTTCACAGTTTCATACAAGGTATTATATTAGTAGCAAAAATCTCAGCCTCTGTGTATATTATTACCTCTTTTTTTTCTGAAAATTTGATTTAGATTATTTTCAGTTTTCTCCTGGAGTAAGTAGCTGCATCCCAGTATCGCTGGCTACAGCTTTCTTCAATTTTGCTAGGCATTTATATATACCATGGCACTTACGGATCTGAATTAGGAGCTTAACTTTCCTGTGATTTCAACAAAAGACAATATAAAAGAACTTCAAGCCTCAGAGGACTCACAGTAATCACATTTACTAACTGTAGGCAAGGGGCTTTGCATATTGCATCAACAGCTGTTGCCAAAGCACTCAGAAGGATTTGGACATACCAGGGATTTTGAGGGCAAGCATCCTCAATGTTAGTTACAGCCACAACACACATCCACTACACAACCATCAGTTATATGTGTATATATATATATGATGTATATTTATACATCAGTGTATAACATCTGTGCAATATCCATTGCTGATGTGTAACAGGGAATCCCAAAATACCTCCTGCTCCTGCCCAGGATAGCTACAGGCACTCCCAGGCAGTCCTGAGCTCCTCTGCTTTAGGAGATAACCATTTGGAGAAGAAATGCATCCTCCCAAGTTGCACTTGCGGGAACAGAACATGACTGGGCAACATTACACATGCACCTAATGCAATACCAAACCATTTCTGTTGTGGAAACACATCTGGTTTTGTGGATACAAAAATGCTGTTAGCAAGAAATTTTCCTGCTTCTTTCTAAGCCGTGAGACGCTTTTCTCTCTCACGAAGATAATAGCAGAGTTCTATAAACCACGAACACCTGCGACCTTGCAAAGCCTTGTTTATGGTACAGTAGAAAAATATTTTGACAATGGATGTTTTAGGATTATAGCCAATCACCCCATGGGGGGTGGCTGATCCTTTGACCAATTAGACGATGAAGAAAAAAAGTCTATAAAAGAGTTTGTAAAATAATTAAATGAATCAATCTTGCTGCACAATTTCTGCCTGCTGGATCTTCTCTCCTCCCTACAGTTGTGGGATACAGTAATATTTGGTGCACCCCGACGTGATCTGCACGCTGCAATGTGTCCTGCACGCTGCGAGCCAAGCCAAATTTTTCTAGAGGTACGCTGTTCCCTTCCCCCCACCCCAGACCAGGATGTCTGATGGGACTGAGAGAATGGCAAACAGCGGTTTAAAACCCAACGCTCTGCTATCAGTCTGGAAAGGTGTTATCACTTCAATGAACGCCTCCATCGCTGAGGACTCACTTTGTGAGTTATTAGACTGGGCTGCCCTACATGGTGTCTCCTGGAACCCAGACACTGCCCTGGATTTTGGGCTGTGGCAGGAACTAGGCTGTGCTATACGACATGAGCTCCCATATGGGGATTCGGCAGTGCTAGAATTATTAAGCACTTGGCAGTTGTTGTTTTCTCTGCTGATAGACCTTGACTGTAGCAGTAAAGCTGGCTCGACTGCCTCAGTGGAATGTGAAGGAGAGAGATCCAAAAAATCCGCTCCAGCTCCATGGGCAGAGCATGTCCCAGAGTCTGTACAGGGTCACCCTGTGCAGTCGCAGGACTCCATGCCTCCCAAGGACTCTGCACTGGCAGAGAAATTGGTGGGGGTGTCGGGGCAGCGGGGAGGGCGTGCAGCCCGCCTTGCCATTTGACTCAGCGGCAGCCACCGGTTTTTCAGGGCTGCGGTTCAGCGGGCTGGCATCTTGGATGGCCATGGTGGCTCCTAGCCCGGCTGCACATGCACCTGCCATGCTGAGAATGCCCGGATGCAGCTCATCACCCTCTGTAGCGACAGACAGTGCTGTGGAAAAGCAGAACCAAGCAATCGACCTTCTAATACAGCATCTGCCTTTGCTGACAGAGCTGGTGAACATCTCACGGCCGCTGGAGGAGCTGCTCAGCTTGCAAAAGCAGCTGTTGCAGTGGCCAGAGGTGCCCCTCTGTGCGGGGTGCACCGCGCCTGCGCCTTCCGTGCCGCCTGCGCCCCTGTGAGAGATACGGTGAACATGGAAGTGGCGCGACCAGCAGCTCCAAACCTGGAACCCACAGCGGCGGTGGCGCCGGTCCCAGCGTTATCTGCCGGCACAGCGCCGGCGCTCCAGCCACCAGAGAAGCTGAGACCAGTGACAGAAGCGGTGGTCGTGGTGGCTACACCCCCAGTGCAAGAGGTGTGGCAGACCAGAGCATTGCTCAGACTATTGTAGATCTCTGACTCATGCCAACAGTCGGGAAACTTCTACCGGGGTGCAAGGAGGAGGAATTGCTCTCTGATGCAGTGGCTCCCCCAGAGGGTGGCACAGGTACAGGCACAGGCCTACTCAGCCACCCTAGAGAAGGCAATGCCAGGGCTGACAGGCTGGCCAACCCTGCGTGGGTAGGGCCTCAGCCGAACAAAATTGCACAAGCCAAGGCATCACACGGTTTCTTCCATCCAAGTGCACATACCCTGCAGAAGCAGTTTCATTTAACGCCAACTGAAGCGCGTGACATTGTCAGTGCTTGTGCTGACTGTCACGGACTTGCTGCACCTTTGCCACCGGGGGTAAACCCCGAGGGCTAAAAGCCTTGCAGCTTTGGCAAATGGATGTAACGCACATCCCTGAATTTGGTCGGCTTAAATATGTGCACGTGTCTATTGACACTTTCTCCTCAGCTAGGTGGGCTACTGCTCACACTGGAGAGAAGGGCCGTGATGTCATTGCCCATTGGAAATTGGCTTTCTCAGTCCTGGGCGTGCTGGCTGCTGTGAAGACTGATAATGGTCCTGCCTACGCCTCAGAGAAGACACGGCAGTTCTTGCACCTACGGGGTGTAGACCATACTTTTGGTATCCCACATTCTCCTACTGGCCAAGCCATTGTCGAGCGTGCTCATGGTACTTTGAAGCATGTTTTGGAAAAATAAAAAGGGGGAATGCATGGAGAAACCCCACAGAGTTGACTAGAAAAAGCTTTGTATACAATTAATCACCTTACAGTACCACAAAATTCAAATAATCCTGTTATTCTGAATCATTTTCTCTCATTGCAGTCTTCAGGCGAGACACAACTGCCCCGAGCAAAAGTCTGGGTACGGAATTTACTCACTAACCAGTGGGAAGGCCCGCATGAGCTTATCGTTTGGGGTTGTGGGTATGCTTGCATTTCCACAGATACTGGGGTACGGTGGCTACCTTCAAAATGCGTTCGCCCTGACCTACGGCACCAGAGGCAGAACAGGCAACCTCCAAATGATGACCGGAACGCCAACCATCTAAATGGCGACCAGAATGTAGATCATCAGCCTAATGACTCTTCTGATGATGACCAGGATGTCAACCATCAGGCGGATGGTCCTTCCACAAGCAGAGACTGAACTTTAAATTTCTTGTTATGGAGTCAGATAGCTAAAGCCTTAAGGACATATTTAAAATTAATAACTGATGTAAATTTCTATTTAGGATTAATAGTAGAATTGTTATCTTATAAAACAAAAAGGGGAAATTGTGGATACAAAAATGCCATTAGCAAGAAATTTTCCTGCTTCTTTCTAAGCCCGTGAGAGACTTTTCTCTCTCACGAAGATAATAGCAGAGTTCTATAAACTATGAACACCTGCGACCTTGCAAAGCCTTGTTTATGGTACAGTAGAAAAATATTTTGACAATGGATGTTTAGGATTTTAGCCAACCACCCCAGGGGGGTGGCTGATCCTTTGACCAATTAGACGATGAAGAAAAAGTCTATAAAAGAGTTTGTAAAATAATTAAATGAATCAATCTTGCTGCACAATTTCTGCCTGCTGGATCTTCTCTCCTCTCCTCCCTATGGCTGCGGGATACAGTAATATGGCTTGAGTTGAATAAATACAGAAAATGAAATTGATTTTACAAAGGAAAATTGTGGTTTTGTTTTGAAAGCTTGCGTTTAGCTGTTTGCTTTTTTTTTTTTTTAAATAAGGCAGCAGATTTAGGAAGCTTCAGTAGCTTGTTAGCACAATATCCAACATTTCACCTAGAAATATAATTTTTATGAAACTATCCCTATCATTTCAGTGAAAAAAACCTACCAAAAACTGCTTCCTCTGTTAAGTAGTAATTCCTGCAGTCTTTAAAGACAATTTTTACAAGTGCTGAAGTTGCAGCCCTGAGAGTGAATACAGACTATATATTTCTATGCACTTACAGTAGAAGAGAAAACAGTCCAAATACAGGGTGATTCTGCATGCTCATGATGGTCAGTTTGAATTGTGTGAATATTCGTGAGCTCAGCATTCCCCCATCAGAACAAAGAGGCAAGATAAGCAGGGACTGCTGTGCCCTGTCTGACTGACTCATTTTTGCTGCAGCTGATAATAAAAATAACATGCCCAGATTGACTTTCTCCTGCTAATAATAAAGGAAACCCCAAGCAATTGCATTGACTTCCAGAACCCAGATCCTACTGCTTGCACAGCCTCTTCCCCCAAAGCCTTTAAGCTTTTAAAATATGCTTTCCAACTTTCCTGGGGCAGTTTTTATGCAGAATCAGCCTGGATTTTTGTCTGGGATGGAAATCCCTAGTGCAAAATTTGGCTAGCTCACACTGGCAGCCATGTCCTACCAGCTGGTAGACAACATGCTATAGGATGACCTTGAAGCAAGAAGGTGGAAGGGATATTATATATTATATATTATATATTATAGTTTTTAATCTTACTGGATTTTAAATCTCCACCTTGTATTTTTTAAGTGGCTTTGCAAGTATGTATTCCTTATTTACAATACAGATGAAGAAGACAGCTGTTCCACATTTTAAAATTAAAGATTTATTCAATCTTTTCTTTGCTTGGGGAGAGGTGGGGATTTCTTCCCACAGGACAGAAGTTTTATAACAAGACCATACAAGATAATCCCAGCCTTCTCAGGAGTACAGCCTGTATTTCTTCCCTCAGTTTTGAATTTCCTTACCAATACATTTAAAACAAACATATTTTGGTTCTAATCCTAATTCTTTGATTTATTTAAAAGTGATCTTCCCAACTGGAAACAACAAAAAATTTAAACAGGCACTGGTATCCTGCAATTTTCAAAGATATTTAAAAATATGCTTTTCTGAGTGAAGCACTTCACTTAAAGCAGTATCCTTCATATGATGATTTTTTTCCTAGGCAGTCAAGGTGAGGCTAATATCTGTAATGCCAAACACCAGGTTCAATTACTTTAAAAACATTCTTTGCAGAAGAATTTGGTTTTATAAAGCTAAAACAATACAAGTTAGCCAGTATCATACAACTGGAATCCATCTGGAGCAGGAGAACCAAAGCTGGATTACAAAACAAGGCTTTGATATTTCAAGCTGTCTATAACATAACCAATGTCACACACTAATTCCAAAGGAGGGGAGGAGGGGGGAAGTAAAATTTAATTGTGCAATTAGAAACAGTATTTTATTTACAGTCTGTTAGAGACCATCTTACATTAGAATGTGATGCTTTTGTTTACCAAAAGCTTCCTCAGTCAGGTCCATTGAGGGTCTCAGGATGTTCCCTGAAATGTTAAGATAAGCAGAGCAAAATATTCCCAGTTCCTTTTCATAGTTTAAAGACCTGCTAATGGAAAACTGGCAGTGAAATAGAATTGACTTTTAAAAAGTCAAATTCTGTCACGTTTGAAAAGTAATTCAAGAATGTATTTGAGAAAACCTGCAAAATAGAGCACAAGAAACAGGGCTACTTGGCTCATTCAGATCTAATCCAGGGGAGAAGACAGCAGTAGCAGCAAGAAACTGTGATTCACTTTAAGAGCAACTTCACATATTTTGGTTCCATCAACCTTAGGAAAAATGAAAAGGGAAATTGTTCCAAAGCCTGAGGTGGTGATGACAGCTAAGGTCCCCTTCCATGCTTTCACCAGAAGCCACCTGCCACCCCAGGCACGGCTGGCTTGGGTTCAGCATCTCCTCCCTCTGTTCATGGGGCTCAAACCACATCAATAGGAACAGGGGGAAATAATAATCACTGAGACAGTTTGGGACAAAACAGGCAAAGCTGTGCAGCTGTCCCTGTAACATGACCAAGTGCTTCAGGTGCCATTGGCCAGGAAGATCCAGGGAGCTCAGCATGGAGGGCTTGCAGATACCCTCCAGAAACATCCCATCACCAGGAATGTCACTCAGGACCACTTGAAATGCTTTCTCTCTCCTCTAGCATTTTGTTCAGTGAACATTTAGGATTCCAACCAGCTGGAGCAAGTTACCAACTTACTGCTTGGAAAGGAAAAACACTTAACACCTAAACATTGGGCTTAAAAAGGAAAAAAGGTCCAGGTGGTTGACCACAGACTAATGCCTCTCCACAACACTGTGAAATCAGCACTTGAGCTCCACACAGGAAAAAATAAACCTCTTAGTTCTAAACGGAGTGGAGGATATAACAATTACTTAGAAAAGCACTGATTATTTTTCAGTCTGATCATTCCCTTGAATGCAGAGGATAGGAACTAATGGCTGGCAACTGATGAATTGTTTTTGGAACTGCCCTGGCCTGACCGCGCTGTTACTCGGACACAACGTAAAGGCAGCCTCAGCCTCAGCCCTCCCTCACTAGAGCCCATGGGCATCAGGAGTTTAGTCCCTCTGGCATTCCAACTATTCCCTAGGATGAACACAAACCAAGGCTTGGAGCCCAAGGTCTTTGGGAAACTGATGAACAAAGGAAAGCTGGGATTTCTAATAAACCTGCCACTGTACAAGTACAGCATCTTTTCCTTTTTGCAAGCCATCCACAAACAATCCAGATAAAAATCCATGAGGTCCAGCTGAGAGCCTAAACCATGGAATTATGAAGCACATTATTAAGAATAAAAATTTTCATCACTTCATACAGAAAGAGAAACATGTTCAATCAGCCAAGCACATCACAGGTTGGTTGTGCCTGATGTAGGTCACTAGTTCCCAAGAAAAGCCTTAGTTCATACTAATGACCAGAAGACTCCCTTGAAGAGAGTTTATTCTACAATCGATGATTAAAAAAAGATTCTGAGATGCCTGTGATGGTCAGAATAAAAGCCTAACAGTGCATGTCACATTAATTCAGAATAGTTTATAATACCTCATAAAATGTCAAGAATATTGTTTTATATTCTGTAGCATGGAATTGTAACAATGAGAAGCAACTCACATTGTTTGTTTGTTTGTTTGAAACACAACAATTTTTAGTTACTGATTGGAATGGATCACAAGGAAAACTAGCACAAGTTAATATAAACGGTGTGTATGAAAATAATAATTCGATGTATTAAATCGTTCGGGAGTTCTAAAAAAACTTCTAATTAAGACATTTTCTTTAACATTCCTCATACAGAGTAATGAACCAAGTTTTATCCACTTACACAGTTTTCAAAGGAGCAAAGTTGTTGTTTTTCACTGCTATAAGAAACATTGCCCAAAAATTAACATCAAAATCCCCATCATTCCCATTGTGGTTTGAACTGCCACCATAGGAAAACAGGAGGGGGTGCCTGTTGCGATCGTTTCTCTAAAGTAGGAGACTAACAGTATTCCTGTGGTTGTTGTATTTACAGGAAATTTTCAAACAGAGGTAATACTACTTACAGTAAATTAAATGCTAGATTTTGTTGTCCAAAGTGAGTTGTTGCTTTCCAATTTAAATACATACAGTTATTTTAGGGTTCAAGTCTTGACAATGAGCTGTTAAGTAAAGCAGTATAGTAAAATAGTAAAAGCAGTAAGTCTATTTTCTGCTTAATACTGACATTCATTTAGGCATTATTATTTGCTGTACGTCCTTCTACCAGCTTTAGTATTTTCTTGAGAAGCTACTTGTCCCCTTGTTCTAGTATAGACAAATACGAAGACAGTTCTTTTATGCAGGTCTCCCCCACGTATTTGTTTGCACTCTTAGCTGGGAAGTTCTAGGGTTTTTTCCATTTTACCAAAATCTTCCTCTCCAGCCCAGTGCATGCTGTAAAGTTCACTTTTTGGCTAAGCTGATCAAAACTGAACAGTCTCTCCATTTACCAACTGGGGTCTTCAGATGCTAACAACTTTTACAGAATTTTTTTTCTAAATATTGTTCACTTTCTTCCAACAGAGATTTTCCAGTTATGCTATGATGACTCACCTAAACCTCAGTTTTATGAAGGAAAAACAGGAGGAAGAAGAAGAAACCAGTGGCCAGTGTATGGCCAGAGAGATATAAGGTAAGTGCAGCAGTCCAAGAGACAGATAAAAGAAAGCGATAAATGTGAAACAGAAATACCCAACAGAAGTTCCAGATACAGATACTTCCCCTGTAGGATAATATTTACATAATTCAACTTCTTACGGCCTAATTTAGCTAGATCAATCTATCATAATCAATAAAGAGAAAAAAATCCTCATCCTGCATCTCACACAAACAGATGCCTAGACGGATGTGTCTGTTCTACTGAGCAACGTCATTCTGAAAGCCTCTGAATAAGCATAAGCAATTGCAAATCACTCTGAGGACTCTTCAGTAATTTTCAAAGTACTCACAGTGTCAGCACACCCAGAATTTGATAACTTACCAAGCCAAGCCAAAATGCACTGATTATATCGGGTGTTTTTGTCTGCTTGGCATCACTGTATGATGGGGTCAGCAAAAGTCCTGTCCCAAAAGCAGCAACTCCGGTCCAGAGCAGCCTCCATTTGTTTCTCTAGGCTGCAGAGAGCTGGCACTGTAGTGCATTTGAAGCTTAGCATGGAAAACACTGGCACATTCACACAATAATCCTCCCCAAAACCAGTCACTCACTCAAACAGCCTTAGAAATAACAGAGAACAGACCATGCCCTTCAATACTTTCAAAATTAGAAAATAACCTATGCTAGAGAAGTCTGGAAGAACTCTAGAAAAGCACAGTTAGGGGCTAATTGATTCTGTTATTTCAGTTGATAATGCCAAAACCTCAAGCCTCAATACCAGAGTTGGAGAAGAGTTTATGGTGGCAACCCAAACACTAAAAGTCATGGACCTTGCCTAATCCAAACAGCAGTTTGCCAATCTGTGAATTTTACAGCATTTGTTCTGCCTGAAGAAAAGCTTAATTTATGGGCCCAGACACAGTACACTAGAAAGAGAACAACAGGAACTTAACCAGCATTGGGCAGTAACCAAGGGGGATAGCTCAAGCAATAAAAAGCTAGAGAAAATTAGAATTTAGAAGAAGATAAAACCTTGGGAGCAGAGTAACATGTTCAGTACTTATTTTGGTAACAGTATTTCACAGAATTCCAGATACCAGCAGTGGATTGTAAATTGCTTAAATTGAGGCAAGGAGAAAACTCCAGGCAGGTACAATTGTTAACAGTCTGAAATGGAAATTACCCTGATTAAGTATTAAGCATCCACCTCCAAGGCTGGGTTGGTTTTTTGTTTGTTTGATATCTCGTTTGGTTTGGGTAGGGGTTTTTTTGCACATCCACGAGTAACCACGCATTTATACTATCTGTATATAGGAGCTGGAGACAAGCATCCCTTCACAGCTTGTACTTCCAAACATTAGAGAAAGCCTTATACATTAAAAGAAACAATGGCATTTGAAAAAGCAGAGGTTCAGGAAAATACTGGTAACAACAAAAATGCACCTTCATCTGCAGAAGTAACAGCAAGTTGCCAACAAAACTAGCAAAAGCTACTTAAATACATACTTTTTTCCAAAGTTCTGAAAGAGAAATCCTTCTCTAACTCAGTAAAAGTGGAGCTATGCTATTTTTTCTTCCTCTGAATGGAGATAACATGAATGATAAAGATGGTTAAATCCAAAACTGAAAGTTACATCCAGAAGGATTTTCATTAGAATTTTTTTTTAAACACGATAGCTGTTGGCTGCAAGTAAGACACTGAACAAAATGTTACAGAGAGAGCAGACAACTTTTGAAACAAACCCCCATCTTCTTGTGAACATGATGCCAATGGAAACTAGTTTTTACACAGCTTAGAGGAAAGGGATGCTGATTTAGGCCTGTGTGTCAGACCACGTGCTGCTGGTGGCCTTCCTTCCTTGCAGTCAGGAACTCCTGGGAAGAACTGCTCTGAGGGCCGTGCTGTTTGCAGGCAGGATCAGGATGAGGAGAGCTGGACAAGGGAGCAGGGAGTGCTAAGGTGACCTGGAGCAGGAGCCTGTCCTGCCTCCCAGGCCAGGACTCAGGTTACACCAGGTGTAACCTCATGTGAACCACAGCGAGGTCCCCAGGGTTTCACCATCCTGGCCACACCTGTCATCAGCAGCTGTTCACAGCAATCTGCACTGGCAACCAGTGGCATGGGACAGCTAGGCTCAGGAGCAAGTTGTAACATCCCAGGAACACCCAAGAGATCACGCAAGGAGAACACTCCCTTGCTTCAGTTTCTTGACAATTTTACATACCAAAGGTTTGTTTCCGCTAGCTTTACCACCCAGCCAAGAATAACCACTGCAGCAAGGTTTGGTAGAGGGCACCTGGGATGACCCTCCGACTCCCTTACAGCTTTCAGCATAACAGATGTCTGGTTCTAGTGCTGTTTTCCTCGGTAAGTATGTTGCCAGAGATAATAGAGCTTACAAATCAGTAATTTCTAAACAGCTCCTCCACTTCCAGATAACACCAGCAGGAACTAACAGTTACAAGCCATATTTCGTCTTATCAAGCAGTGATCACTAAGTAAATGATGTCAACATGTCCAGAATGAGATCCTCAGACTTAATCACACAATCATCATAGAATGATTTGGGATGGAGAGGACCTTAAAGACCATCTTGTTCCAATCCCCTGCCATGGGCAGGAACACCCTCCACTAGATCAGGTTGCTCAGAACCCCATCCAACCTGGCCTTGAACACTTCCAGGGATGGGGCATCCACAGCTGCTCTGGGAAACTGTTCCAGTGCCTCACCACCCTCACAGGAAAGAATTTCTTCCTAGTATCTAATCAATTAATGCACTATGTTTCTCAGGGAAAATCCTAGCTTCCTTTTCTCAGGGAAGATCCTCTTCAACAAAATGGCAGAAATATTTACCATACAGAAAATCCTACCTTATCCAACAATTAATGGTTATTCCTAGATAAGCATTGTGAAAGGAATACACAACCACTTCCAGACACAAGCAAGTGCTTATGAAATTAAAATGAAATTTTGCAACTGCTCCGTAGAGCAAGAAAAGCTGCAAGACATTTTTAAACATATCTCTTACTGGCTCTAATTCACCAAATTTAACATACACTGGACTACTTCCTTTCTAAATGAAGTTGTCTAAATATTCCATAGAAATGGAAATTTTTAGGGCTCTAGATATTTTCACTGCTACCTTATAAATATTTCTATATGTAAGCAGTAATAATCACTACCAAGGTATGTAGTTCTGCTTTCTATAAACTGTATTATAGCAGATCAGACTAAGTATTGTTTTAAATGTTATTTGTAATAGATTCTTTTAGAGACAAGCACAGGAGCTATTCACATTTGAATTAAAATTGCATTCATACCTAGACCTTTTATAAAACTGAGCGATTAGATGTGCTGCACTATTTCTCAAGTTTATTTGTTAAAAAGGAAATTAAGATGCATCCATTCCTCATTGGAATCACCAAGGAAAAAAGTGAAAA
Source organism: Corvus cornix cornix (assembly GCF_000738735.6). Classification (NCBI taxonomy): domain Eukaryota; kingdom Metazoa; phylum Chordata; class Aves; order Passeriformes; family Corvidae; genus Corvus; species Corvus cornix. The sequence goes on from NC_046334.1 coordinate 10,421,844, forward strand.
CCGAATCTGCTAACACCTTTGATGGTACTACGATAAATGTCCATAGATTAGCAGTCAAAATACCTTTAATCTCTGTTTGATCTGTGTTTTAGACATATCTTCTCAAGATTAGTGGTAAAAAAAACCAAAAAAGAAAACCTAAAAAAATCTGCCAAATTAAATTATAATCCTGTATCTTGTGTGATTTATGGATAGTTTTGCCTTTGTATTATTGCAATTTTTAAAAGCACAGTAAACCAAAATATTTCGAACACCCTTACAGTTCAAAATACTGAATGTTTTGCCACTTACCAATTTCACTGTTTAACAACAATCAGATGTTTTATCGGATTGTGAAAATTTAGCCCAATATATCCTTAAAATTGAGACCACAACAGCATTTTCTTTGCTATGCAAGATTCTGTTGAAGTTACATTGATGGAATAGATATAATTATTCAGTGTGAATATCTTTGGAATGGCCAGTGAACTAAAGTGTTTAGATTCCTTAACAAACCCTTGAGAACTAGATCACTGAAACAACTCTGTAACTGATCACATCATATGCTCAACTTAATATCTTAAGAAATAGGATGGGCTAGTAAAATAAACATTTCACTCTACTTGTTTTAGACAGTAACTCTGGTGCCACAGGCAAGATGTTTTCAGAGACACTGATATAATAAACTTAATTACTTTATGCTCATGATATGTCAAGTTAATGCCTGAATTAGTTTTCACTGCAGGACAAACTCCATTAGGAACATAGATGCTCATTCTTAATGTTCTGTAAGAAGCAGACCTTTAGAACCCACAACACACACACTCAAAAACTACATTCATAAGTTAACCTTGCACTGCAGCAGCTTCTGAATTAGCAGCAAGTTCCAAATTAGCAGCAGCCTCCTGCTGTGCTTCCTCCACAGGATGGGATACCTCTGGACTCAGTAAGTCATTCTCCCCTCTATCTTCTGGGGATACCCCAGCACTCTCATCCTGTGCTGCAGGTTCAACAGCAGCTGCTGCATCAGCCTCTTCCATGGCCTTCTCTGCTTCAGTGACTTCATCCATCTCTTCTTCATCACCTTCTAAGGATTTATTCAACACAATAAAGAGAGTAAAATGCATGCATGCAACAGAAATTTTACCAACTACTTTTTATCATCATCCTCACTTAAAGTGGGAAGCTAAGATTCAGGATCAGAATTAACAAAAAAAAGGATCAGTAATTAATCCCCCATATTGTCTAATCATAAAAAAATGATGTTTACAAGATGAGGAAACCATATTCTTAATTACTGAGTTTCGTAACATGTTTCAATGGGATAAGAAAAGAAACCGTGGCTTAAAGGAAGTGTTGGGGGTGCAGGGGAGGATAACAAAGGACCTTGCCAAGTGTTGCTTCAAACCACTCTGCTGAAAGGGCCAGTGATGGTACACACACAGGTGCCAGAGGGAGCATGACTCTGTGAAACTACCACATGGGGAATAAGACATTTGGTCTTATATAAGTAAGAAAATAACTTGCTAATTTTAAGTGGTCAGAGCTCACTTACTTGGAGATATGACCACTTATGACTGACTATTTTCTTTTTACAAGTCACAACTCTCTTTTAAAGACTTGTTTATACCACTGTGGGTCAGACTCCTTAGAACCTGAAAAACAGTGTTTCCCAGTCATGCATCACTTCAAACTCAGCTGAGACAAGTAATGAAAAACTAACAGCACAAAGCAACAAAGATGCACAACCACCATGCAAACATGCACTAACATCAAGTTCACAAAGGAAAAGTTATACACCAACTGTTCATCACAAGTTCACCATTAGAACCCACTCACCATGTGAAAAAATAGAACTGGAAATAGAGTTTTTAATACAATGTAAACTACGTGAGAATTGAAACAAAAGAGCTTAAAGAGACATAGTCAGAGTTCGTTTTATTCTTTTCTATCTGTTTAAAAACTAAACAGATCAATTTTATTTTTTGGTCTTCTTATGCCAGTGTAAGCCTATCATTTTGTGTTCAGGTTTCAAGACAAGTCCATTCATTTCTCAGTAAAAATCAAAACTTTGCATTATGAAACCTGATCATGTCCCTTTAAGAAAACACTATTTAAAAAAAACCCCTAAATTCATTACACAATGAACAAGCTAACAGCCAAGCTCAGCATTCAGTACACTTTATTGGACAGTCAAATAGAGTGCATTCATTCAGAACAGCCAGCTTCTCCATCTCAGAACTTCTACAGAACAGATTCAGTAAAAAGCTCAATATGGTTTGGCCTTGCAAACATAGGTAGTTCTTTTAAGGTCTCACAAGAATGGAGTTTTACAATAGAAGGTATAAAGTCATCCCAAGGTGGGCTGCAAGGTACTCAATGGTGAAAGACTGTCCTTTGTTTGTATTTAACTTCCTCGGGTTTGGAAAGAGATCTCCCTTGTGTTTTAGTCTGGAAAGTGTAAAAGCAGAGTATAGATTAGAAAGATTGAATCAGCTTGTTAGAAAAATCATAGCTAAAAAAGAAGGAAATCAGGAACAAGCTTAAAGGATACAAACAACAAATGGAAGACAAAACTAGTATTTGCTAAATAAGCAAGTAGAACATCCTGCAAGCCAAACATCATTTTACATTTCAAATGATGTCTCAGATTTTCTACTGCTACTTCGAGTCAGCCTTCTTCCAGGGGCTTTTTAAATCCCTCCCTAAATTTGAGAGTACCTTTCAGTTAGAAAGAGCCACAGGAAATTTGCTATCAGATCTCTTTCTAAATGTCTGTTGTCATTAATTAAAATACCATTAAATATAATTTCAACCCTCTAATAAACAAAGAACCCTAGAATGATTGTTTCTCTTGTTTTGACAGACTTCTTGCTATGTACAGTTCTCTGTAATAGACGTTTTGGGTTCAGGCGTAAGGGGAGAATTTTTCCCGCAAGAGAAACCACAAAAATCCTAGCAAAAGAGTCTCTCTCTGATCAGCTGCTCTCCAGTGTTAAGTTCTCCACCTAGAAAGTTCTTTTACCATATGGAGCAAATATGCCATGAACGTGCTGCTTGGAACGCTGCTTTTCTATCCACCACTTCATATTGTTACCAGCTCTGTTTTAGAGCTTATTTTAAGCTTGATTTAATGTGCCCCTAAAAAAACTATCAGAACACTTTGAGAACAGAATTTTTAATTGCTCTTATCAGCAATGCTTACTGTGCAAAAGTGTACGGACTGACTATAAAAAATGCACAGGGAAAGAAACTGCAATGGCACTTCTGGGAAAAGCAATACTATGCTAACACTGTGACAAGATAAACACAAAAATATGACTATGCAGGCAACGGGAGAAAAAGGGGAGGAAGAGGGGTGTTAACTCTTTTGAGAAGGCACACAGAGGATTCTGTAGGAAAAGTAAGAACAGAAACCTCTTTTGGGTATACACAGCTGGGAATGAAGAAGGATTTTAAAAAGCAGCTGATTCAATGGTGGTTTTGTACTGTGAATTGGAATTAGCTACTCAGAAGTCCAAATAAAAACTGGGTTGAACATTTATTCAGAAGTCAAATATTGAAAATAATATATAAGTTTCAACTGTATTCACTGAATGGCCTTAGAAACATTTTGAATTTCTTACTATCAATAAAAAGGGAGGCAGCTATCATCGGTCACTGGTTGTGACTTACTAAGCAGCACAAAGCAGCAGATGATGGGATGTCTGGACAGTACCCAAAATTAGTTGCTGAGCACTCATTACTGCTAGTATTTCACTCCAACATGTGGGTAGGCCAGGGCTAAAACTCAGTACCTTGCAGAAGTGCACATTAAGAGCAAAGAGGGAACACACTGACATTATTGGGAACATACTGGAAGGTTTGCTTAATGCTTCCCCGTTCTTCCAACTACGGCAGTCAGAATGTAATGAGGGTAATCCTGACTTCTGCTCTGAACAGCAGAAGACCAAGTCCCTAGGAGAGAAGATCTACTTTGGTCCTGGTTACATTTTTATTTTAGGGACAATGAAGGATTGCAAATTGTGGCTGAATTCTCAACATTTATTTAAACAACTGAGTTTTAAAACTATACTGTGTTCAGCTGCTTTCTTTTTAGGAAATTAAGGTATTTTACTACTTGAAATCTTAAGATCTGTAATTTTAAAGTTCTGAAAGTAAAGCATGTGTTGTGGAAGTTCAAGGCTAACAACTTCTAAAGAAATAATTATAGAGGCAGACAATTTAAGCATGTTCTCACACTGAAAACAAAATTTAAACTCAAGATATTTTATTCAAATCTATTCTTTGTGTGCATGCAAATATATTAAATCAATTCCCTAGATGTCAACATAAAAAAAAAAAAAAAGGAACACCTTCAAGTGCTCTGGCTTCAGTACTTTATATTTTTTAATAACAACCAAATAAAAATATAAAAAGATCCTTAAGAAGTTTTCCTAATTGCTTCTCCTAGCAAGGCCATGCTTGCCAAAGTTCTACCTTTTACATTAATGCCATAACACTAATTGATGCAGACAGAGACAACATTCCATTACAAGTATTTGAACTAACACGGTCTAATTATTCAAGAATGAAGAGCTAAGTAAGGGTTTGCCATACATTTAGGTAATGCCTATGTTTCATTTAACCCCAAATTAGAAAGACAAAATCAAAGTTATGGGACAAAAAATTGGTGCAAGTTAGAGTATGTTTTTTAAATGTAGGGTTTTTTCCCCATTGAACTGTTTCCTGATGGCATATGGCCTAAAGCCAACCTGTTGACTGAGAAAAAGATATTATCTTCTCCCCCCCACCAACAAACAAAAGAACAAAACTGATTTTGACAGCATTATGCATTCAGTCAAGTTTCATTAAGCTTCCAGTAAATCAAACACCCATTATACAATTAATAGTATTCACACATCAACTCTTTCCATCCAAAGAGCCTCCACCAGTGGATCAAAGACCAGATTCACTGCCTGAACATTAAGGCCACCACCAAAATTTGTGAAGCAGCAGCTTTGTAACAGAACAACACCACACAACCACCTTTGTCTTCAGTCCCACTTGCACAGCTCAGACAAGGACTTGGACAGTGCTAAGGCCTGATTAGACAATCCAGAAATCTGTTCCAGATCCTCGTGTACCCAGGGAACAAGACAGAAGAGCTCAACTCACCCTTCCTTGACCAAGGATTGCTTTTCCGCCCCTCGGCTCTCTCGCGAAGAATATTCGTATGCTCAATAAACTTGCTACGGGATGAACTGACTACTCTGTAGGCCTGAAAGGGAATTATACCTAAACGTACTGCTACATCCCTATGAATTTATCAAACACAAAGAGGGGAGAGGGAGAGAGGGGATTTTAAGCAAGTGCTACTGCCCATCTTAAAATGCATATAAAATTTATCCTAAGCAAGGTTAAAAAAAGTTAACAATCTGCAATACTAATATATTTATGCATTTCATGTTTCTCCATTGTTAGAAAGCAAATACAATATACCATGCAGCTTTTGAAGTGCTGCTGTGTTTCAGGAATTGAAAACAGTGTTTTAAAAGATAATTACATTATTATTTTTGTAACGTGGTAAAAATGTGACAGCAAGAGAATATGTTATTCCTCCAGAAATGCAATCATACATGTTTGATACTTTGAACAAATAGCTGCCTACCATTCAAGAGGATTACTTTGTGGGACAGGAAAATATGTACCTCTCTGGGGTGTGCTAGTCACTATCTCAGATTATGGGGGAGAAGGGTAGAAGTAAGCAATAAAATGGAGGATTTAGGGATGTGAAGCACAGAGTCAAATATATTTAGAAGCAGGGAAGAGAATGGTTACCAAAAAGCTTAACAAAAGCAGATGCTTACAAAACTTTAACATGCTTTTTTGAAGTAACTAATGCTCTTATCTTCTTTTTATGTGCCCAAATTAACAAGGTTCATATCTTCCCCTTGCAGCTTCAGACAGCTTATTTCAAATCTGCCTTGCCCACTTTTAGATATTCCTAATGTTTGTGGTTGACAAGACAAGGTAAGGGGTTAGAGGGAGGTGCCTTACTCCATCTTTGGACACATCAATTTCACATAGTTTAAAATATGCTTTCCACTAAGAATGACCCAGCATTACTTATCAAAGTAACAGTAGAACAGGCAAGCAATAGCCTTTCAGTTTCACTAAATTCTCTTAAGCTGATTTCTAAGTTAGGCTGCACTTAGCTATATGCTACAATATCTACATTCATTGATGGTTTGCATCTTGACCATACTCTTTAACCCAGAACACGCCTTACACCATGCCAGCTCAGAAAGCACAAACAGCTCCATCCCCAAACACTTACATAAAATAAACCACCAAAAGCAGCAACACCAGCAAGGAGATAGATCATCATGCTGTCTCCAGAAGAACCAGGAACACTCCCAGATGACATCTGGCGAGGAGGTGCTATAAGAACCATTAGTAAATTGATGTAAAGTGCTGCTAAAATACGATCACAAAAAAGAACGATAGAATCTGAACTCTGTATGGGAAAGGATGATTCAAAAAGGGTATAAAACAGAGAGGTACAGCCTACTGATGTATCCTATGACTGAGTAACACAGGGTATGGTGCTCAAATGAACAAGGTCCATGAGTGAGCTGTTCCTAAGAGGTGAGTTTTTCTGTAAACTACATTGTCTCCCATCAGCTTCCAAGTACTGGATACAGTCTATATAGACTAAGGAATGTTAAAAAAAAAAAAAAAAAACGGAATGAAAAAAGTTCCTGACTAATGTAGGTGAAAGAATTAATCTGTCCTTATTCCTTATGATCAGCAGAAGTAATGAATTCTCTCTTCAGTTTAATAACAGGGAATTTTTAAAAAAGCTTTTTCGTTTGAATTCATGTTCTTTCATTCTCAGACTGCTGACACTTTGATACATACCCTTCACCTCATGAATTGGCCAACAGGGCAGAGAGGTAGGATTATACAATTTATATACTTGATTGGGTACATATTAACTCTAATAGCAGTGCTACCCATTTATTTGTGATAAACTATTTCTTACTACAGTCTTGGATTCATCTGTACATCTCAAAAAGAGACCCATGAAAAACACACGTAATTCTCTTGGTCAACAAAGGTTTCCACTGAAGTTTGTGACTTGATCCCAGATGAGAAATGTCTCATTGAAAAAGAGCTCATGAAAAATAAAATGGCTCTGAGCATTGCAATTGGCAGCTGCAAAAATAATCGCAATCTCAAAATACTGCCATCGTGTGCCAGATTATGTTTAGCATCATCTGTCTCATGACACACTTCTCAGACTCCGCTCCAATAGCCGGGCATCCTAACGGATTTGCGTATATTTATATTTTCGTTCAGCAGCAGTGTCTCCTTAACCCTCTCCCCGGGGCTGCTAGCTATAGCAGTGGTCAGCGAGCTGCCATCGCCCAACACAGCTAGCAGATTTTTTTGCCACTGGTTACACAACCCTGATGCGGCAAAAGCCAGGGCTGTAGCACATCGGGTCTGCTCCCGTTCCCTCCCGGGGCCGGTAGCCCTGCAGAGGCACCGCCGCTCCGGCTGCTCTACCGGGCGATATGTAGCCTGCTATTTTATATGGAAGGGAAGGCAGCAGCGGCCACCGTTTTGCCATGGGGCGGGGGTAGGGGGTCCCGGGCCGGCTCGGCTGTCCAGCAGGTCGCGGCGGAGGTCTGAAGCAGCCAGTGTTCACAGCCCAGAATGACCGAGCAGCCGTGCCCGGCTCTCGCCCGCCCCGGCTACACCTATCGCGGCTCCGCGCTCCCCCCGCCCGCGACCTTCGCGCGTCCCCTCCGCCGCCGCCACCCGGCCCGGCCCACCCCGCGCCCCCTCACGCCGTCCCGGTGACCTCTACCCGGCCCCGGGCAGGCTCCGCGGCGGCCCCGCGTACCACGCTGCTTGAGGCGGCTGGCGGCCGCGGGAGCCCTGCTCAGGCGGGAGGCCAGCGCCTGCGAGGCAGCCCTGCAGAGGGACATGGTGGCGGCGGAGCGGGCGGCGGAGCGAGCGGCGGAGTCGGCGGCGGCGCGGAGCAGAACGGAACCGAGTTTCTGCTGCTCGTCGTCGCGGGGCTGCGGTGGCAGGCACCGGTCCCGCCCCGGGCGCCGCGGGGGCGGGTCGAGCCGCAGCCCCGCCCGGCGCACCTGGACGCTGCTGCCGGCCGGGAGCGTCCTGGGGATGGCGCCGGTGGAGAGGGGCAGCGAGTAGAGCGCCAGCTGCAGCGAGAGGAGGAAGCGTCTTTCCGGAGCGCAGAGTACCCGGCGCAGTGCCCGGAGCTGCCGACACCGACCTGCCCCGCGGCAAGTAAACGGCCACTGGCGTTCGGTACTGACTGCAAGAACAGACCCGGACTAACAGGGACGGCATTTACCAAGGAGAGGGAAGATGGGGAGGAACTACTGTTTTACTTTAAAAGGAATTTCTCCAAGAGAAAAAAAAAAAAAAAAAGGAGAAATCAACTAAATTCACGGCGAAGGGTACTCAGGTTAAGCACCGTGCCAAAGGCGTTCGGTGTTAGCAGTGAAACAGTCGAAGTGAATTGCTGCTGTGGAATCATGTCGACTGTCACAGTCATGGCCGTCTCCGAGTCAAACCTGTACAGCTATCCTTGTCCTCCCTACATTGTTAGGTAGTTGCCCTGTTCCTCATCCTTTCTCTATACAGAGCTTCGTTGTCCCCTCCATGATTATCTAATGTCATATTTTGCCGACTGCCATGATGCCATTTTTCCAGTCTTTGTCCTTGACTGACCTTGATGCACGAAGAGAGGGCAGAAGTGTTCAGAAGGCAGGGCTCATACCCAAGACTGACATTGACTGTGTAGTCTCACCACTGTGGGCACCTTTCAGGTATGGCCAGTTCCCAAAATGCTCACAGGAAAATGCACATTTTAGCATTTGTACAGACGCCATTCTTATATTTGCTTATTTTATAAATTTAGCAGTGAAAATGATGGCAGAGCAAAAATACACTTCTGGAATATTTACTGAACTTCATCTGAACTGATGTCTAACCTTCCAGAATAGCAAAGGCAGTTTTGAAAGTAAGACTGGTAAACTATGAAATGGAAATGCCAATAAAACAACTTCAAGACCAGCAGAATGAAATATTAATGGCAAAGAAAGTAGTTTCAGGTTTCTTCTAGACTTTATAATTTATTTTTAATTATGCACATGAAATGTATGAACATACAAGTAATTAGATAACTTTTTACTTCTTCTGTGCTCATTTATTTGTAGGACAACTGGTCCTCATGTTACCTCTTTGTGAGTATGTCATCAGCCTATGAAAGAAGAGAAAAAATTCTTAGCAATAAAAAATTTAGATGTGATGAAAGTGGTTAGAAACATCTCATAACATCCTGCATTTTCATCTATAAAGGAATATTTATGGGGAAAAATAACCACAGCACAAGTTTTTCTCTTAGTATAAGGAATTAATGGCATATTAATTGCTCTGAGGCCATAATCCCCAAAGACTTCTTAGGTGGCAGAAACACAAAATATGTTTTTATACCGAAAAGGACAATGACCACATACAATTTGCCCTATAGTGCCCATCTACAGGCATTGACTTTACATCATCTTATGTGTAATATAGAAGTGAAACTGAGAAAAAACATACCCCACTGTTAACATGTTAAAATAAAAAAGATGAAAAGATATCTATCTTTAGTCACTCTTGCTTCCTTGCCACTGAGCCATTTATAAGGTATTCAATTTACAACCTTTATTTATTATAGACACTGTAAGAGATGTGTTATTTTCTAAGAGTTTGCATGTCCAAGATAGAAAGCTGAGAGAGAATATGCACACAAGTGAATATATGAAAATACAGATCAGCCACCTTACCATTTTAAAGCTGGGAATGAGGTAAAAGAATAGCAAAAGCCAAGACACAAAGTATAGAGGAAAAAAGTAAGAGAAGAATCTAAGTCAGTTCAGTATTTTGACTCCTAAGAGATGTCAAAGATCTTCAGAATTTGTGTTCAGCTAAGTCAAAAGCATTTGGATGTGCACACTTACTATGAACATCCTGTACACTTATGTCCTCTCTCTTGTTTTCTTCTTTCATATTCCATTACATCTTCATTATGCTGCTTGATAAGCTATAAAATAGCAGTACATTATAAACAGCTATACAATTCACAGCTGGATCCAGCCAACAAAAAGAGTTCTACAGAATATAAAATACCTGTTATCAGAATGCAAACCAGTATGTAACTGAAGCCATCCAGAACACATATGTAAATTATCAACTGAAAAAGGTGTGGAAACAATGCCTAGGATAAACATTTTCTCCTGACGGGCAGGGGGGAGGGGGGGAGCCTCCCACTGCCAATTAATTCACTACCCCCCAAAAAAAGGAAAACCCCAAAGGGAATCCATCCAACTCTGAAAACACTGTCACCTTGGGGAGTGCTGCTTATCTTGCATGATTCTTCCTGAGAGCTACTACACCCTGCTTGCTTTAACAACTGAAGTCTGTGAGTTCTCTGAAAACAGAGAGTATCTTACATGTGCACTTTGCTCAGGAAAAAGGGGTCTTAATCTATTGAAATCAGCTAAAACCACCTTAATCAGCTGAAAAATAAGAAGAGAACGCATTGGTAGTCTGATAAATACATTTATCTGGGCACATCCCTAAGTCTTTTTTTTTTGTTAAGATCCACAGGGAAAATAATGCCAAAGCATTAATCCAACAGGCTTGAAGAATTAACTCTGTTGTGGGTGCTTTACGTTTGCAACAGAGAGAAGCTGAAGAAGTTGTTAATTTTTTTAAATAAGGGCACAACATAAAGCTGGGAAAACATAAATAATGAACATAATCATGCCTAAATCTTTACACCTGTTACGACCACCCATTACCACAATAAACTCAGTAGGTTGTAGTCACTGCATTCATAGCACTACTATGATTTTTAAGAATAGTTAAATTCAACAAAACCAAATGAAAACACTTACAAAAGCCCACAAGGCAGCACTGGTGCTAAACGCCAAGCCAACTCCCAGCCAGTTTGGTTGGGCACTATTCGCTTTTTTCACTGTTGTTAATGCAGAACGAGTAAAAGCTAAAAAGGCACAAGATTACAAATGCATTAACATTTCTCAGGTTTAGACCACCAAGTACTTATTGACATTCATGCAATCAGGGAAAAAAACCAAACCACAACACAAACCCCAAACCAATGCAATGATGATGTGGTCTCCATAGCATTGTGATAGCTGATCTGTTCGTAGCTAACACCGCAGCATGTGCTCCCTGATCTGTGAGGGAGGGGCCGGGGGGCTGCCAACAACTCAAAAGCAGTCCCTTTTGCCCCTTCCCCAACCACAGTAACTATCCCTTCCCGCATCTTCTGCTCTATAAAGGTGCCTCTCACTGTCCCCTGCCTAAAGCTCCCAGCCCCAGGCCTTCCCCACCTCCCATCCCCTGCCTAACCAAGAGCACTCAGGGCATAGCCTTCCTGGGAAAGGCCGGCACCATCACCGCAGCGAGACATGTTGAGCCCTCCCCCCGCCAGGAAGCAACACCAAATTAAAACAGAAAAATGAAAGATTAAAGGTAACTAATGAGCTTTGATTAAAAACAGTAAAAGGAGAGAAGCCGCCACCGCAGCTTGCTCTAATACCAGACGCAGACCGGCCCGCGGGGACGCCGCCGCCGCCTGCACAGGCAGCAGAGCTCCCACAGCCATGGGTCACTGGGCCGGGCCGGGCCGGGCCGGGCCGGGCCGGGCCGGGCCGGGGCAGACCCCACTCGCCTACCCCGAGGGGGCTCTCGCCCCGCCGCCACCGCCGCTCACCGAGGCTGGGTGCTGCCGCCACCAGTCCCCAACACCTCACCCCCCTCAGGGCCGCCGCCATCTTGTCGACCGGACCCGGCTCCGCCCGTGGGGGTGGGACCGCCCCGCCCCGCCCCGTCCGTGCCCCGCGCGGGCGAGCTCCGCCGCGCGAGGCCCGGCGAGCCCTGCGCAACGCCATGGCCCCCCACCCTTCCCCGCCCGCCACCAGCACCGAGCAGTGCCGCCACCCCGCCGAAATCGCCCCAGGCTGGCCCCGACTGCGTAGCGGGGCTCACACAATTGGCGGGGCGGGGCCGGCGCGGGGCCGTGGCGCATGCGCGGGTTCACCGTGACCCGGCTGGGGAAGCTCCGCGGTGCCATTTTGGCGGCGGTTCCGCGGCCGCTCGGGACCACGTGAGCGCGCCCGAGGCTGGCGCGGGGAGCCCGGCGCGCGCGGCGGCCGGAGGGGCCGGGAGTGCCCGGGAAGGCCCTGGCCCGCAGCCGCGGCGGCGCGGGTGGCAGGCAGCGGGGGCGGCTGTACTTCAGTGGGAAGGCTCACGGCGGCGGCGGCCGAGTGGCGGGGACGGGACGTAGCCCGCCCGCCCACTCACTCTCCTCGTCGGAGTCCATCGGCGGCGCCGGAGCCGGCGGCGGGGAGGATGCCGTCTGTGAGCCTGCCGCCCAAGGAGAACGCGCTCTTCAAGCGCATCCTGGTGAGTGGCGGGGCGGGAGGCCCGGGCTCGGCCGCGGGGACCGGGTTGAGGAGGCCCCGGCTCGAACCCCGAGCCGGCGGGGAGCGGAGCCCCGGCGCCGCCGCCCCGAACGCGGCTCCTTACGGCTGGGGCAGGCCGGTCCCAGCGCCGCCTGTCACCCACGCCCCTCCCGCCTCGCTGGGGCAGCGCTGGGGGCCGCCGCGTCTCCCCGCTCGCCCACCAGGTCCCGGTGCTGGCCGCGGTGGAGCACCCCGGGCTCCGGGAAGTACCCCGCGGCCCCTTCATTCATTGCTCGCCGTTGCAGCCGCTGTCCTGCCGAACTACCCGCCCTGGATTCGCTTTATTTATTTTTTTTCTTTTATAACTCAGATTTTTGCTATAGACGGTAATCATGTTTGTTGGTCGGTGGGAAGATGGCTTTCAGAGGAGGCAGTGGAGAAGGATGAAGGTTTTGAAGTCTTCCCGAAGTTTAACTTGCAGCCAACTCCTGTGGAACTTTCTCAGTCGATTTTTCTGGGTGGCACGTGGCATATGGATGAGAGAACATTCAGTGGAATTTAGGCAATAAGCCTGGTTTTTAGAATGAGGTTAAGATGGTCTACAGTCCAAATACCAGCAAAATGTGCCCAGTTCAGCTACATCTTAAGGAACTTGTTTCAGGTTTATGCGGTGTTGCAGGAACATTGTATTTCTAAGGACTTGGGTTGAATTGGAAATGTCTCAAGTTTGTTAGTGAGCAACTTCAGTGGATTTGTTTAAAAGGTTCTGTATGTAGATCAAGCACTATACCTTTTTCTCTCAGAAGAAGTCGGTTTTGTCTAAAAATCTCATGTTGTCTTTCAAAGAGACTTAAGCTACTATTTTGAGTCCTTCCAGAGATCAGAAGTAGGATGAGTACTGTTGTCCTGTTGGAGCAACAGTGCTCTTAAGGTTCTGTAAACTTGTGCCACTTAAGTGGGAGGGATGTGTACAGTCTTCTGTAACCTCTTTTTCCAAAATATTTTATGAAAATGGAACACATAGAACTAGAAAGCCCTATGAACAGGCATGTGACCATGAGACATGCAGTTTCATTTAGGGTTAAAAAGTAAATATAATGAATTATGAATCTAATTTCTACTTTGAAAGATTCAGTCATGCTTTGGAGTTGGTATGAGTTGTGCTTTGTTAGGGTCTGGGAAAGATCTAGCCTTGATGCTCAGTGATCCATCCTCCTTTGCGTTGACGATGGTTTGTGTGATTACAGGGCAGATTGAATCAAGGAGCTTGTCTGTGTTTAAATCTGAGCGGGTTTGGTTGGTTTTTTGTTTGTTTTTTTTTAATTTTTCCCTTTGCTTGGATTTGTCTGAGTACTTGTGTGGAGGGCAGGAACAAACAAGGAATAAGAGTCCTTGGAGAAAGTGCTGGCTCAGCACCCTTGCATTCATAACTTGATTCAGATTAGAAAAGGTGTGCCCCAGTGCAAGCAGATTTCTGTACACTTTTTTTTAAAACTGAAAATCTTTAATAACAATTGAGGAGTTTGATGTATTGGATAGACTAAATGTTGTGTCATTGTGATCTTTTCCTGTGTCTCACAGGGATGACAGATGTGTAGTCTGGTATTTAAGACTGCCCTGTGCTGCAGTATCTTTATAACATGTGGTGAATAGAAAAGGCTCGAAGCTGGTTTTCCTCATACTGAAAATTTTGCTAATGAACTACTTGTCTGCCTTGTTATGGATAATGACCCTACTTTGTGAAGTTTTGGTTACATGTTTGACTTGAATTAGTGAGACATCTTTTAGGAAGTCCTAAGTGCAGGCCCTAAGAAAAATTACTTCTCTTCTCCTGTGCCTTCATTCCACCTCTCTCTTCCTGCAGCCTCTCCTCACTCTACACCATCTTTTCTGGAGACTGTAGCACTTCATCCTCTGCCACCTCTTGTAGTGTCCCGTGGGAGGCTGAACAGCAGCAGGAGGAGCTGAGGTCTGTCTGTGCAGCTCTGAGCCCCTGGCCAGGAATGAGGTGGTCCTGGGTGGACCCATGCTGCCTCCTGGCCCAGCCAGGCCATGTGTCCTGTTAAGCATGCCTGGATGATATTTTTTTCAACAGATGCTTTGGGAACTGACCCAAGTGTTATTGAAAGGATGCAATACCCTACAGATACGTAATTACTGGTACACAGGCTGTTAGCAGATGTATAAACCCATTCCCATGCTTATTTTCATGGAGATAATAAACACAGGAGCTAAGTAGATAACTATTTTTGCAAGTAAAGCATAAAGTTGGGGTTTTTTCAATCTGTTTTGTGTGTGTTTTCAATTCCTGAGGCTTAATTTCTTTTTTCTTTTTTTAAGATGTATACCTGTAACACACATGTTACCAACCTGCCCAGCTTTGCTTAGCAAAGGGCAATAAGTAGCTTTCAGAGTTTGGTTTTTTTGTTTGTTTAGTAATAAACGTCCTGCATGATCTGTACATTTCTCATGTATGGGTTTGCTCACAATCCAGCATTTCCACTAGCCTGAGAAGTTCTGAGTTCAGAACTGTGTACACTTTGCCTTTGCATGTTCCAACACATTGTAACTAGACTAACCTCTTTTAGTCACTTTACAGGTACGTGGAGGTTCTGATAGAAACATTTTTCCGTTTGAAAGGTATTTTACAATTCAAGAGTTCCTGCAGGACAGCGGAAAAGAGATCTGCATGGTTAGCTTGAATCAAAAAACCACCCACAGGATTAGCAATCACCGTTCTCCTTAAACTTGCACTTCCATTTAAAGAAAGTATCTAGCTTATATAGTTTTTATAGTTTTAACTATTTGCTGTTAGGTCTACAAGTAGATGTTCTACTGCTCAGAGATTCTGAGGAATTTAGAGCAAAAGTGGATCTCAACATTTGAACATTTAAAATAATTGAGTCCATATGATACTTTTGAACACACATAATGTGTTCAAAAGTATCATACAGTCCAGAAATTACTGGAGAATAATTCAGGTGGTGACAGGGGAAAGGGCAGAATAGTAAACACAACACAGTAATGGGGAAGTTGGCATTTTGGTACACAGAAGGCTGGATGCACTATGAAGTAATGGAAAAAGTAGTTTACTCCATTTCCTCCCCCCTTACTTTTCAAGTATAGAACTAGTAGTTGTAGAAAGTAAGATTGACTAATTTTTAATTTATTTTTAATATTATTTAATTAAATTTTATTTAATTAATTGTTTAAAATTAAATATAACTGATGAACATTCCTTGAATATTCCTGGCATTTTGCAAAATTAGTTGTCTGCTGTATCCAGGCAGGTTCAGTTCATCAATGATGTTCATTTTATTTCATGAATCCTAAAGATAATCTTCAATTAACTTTTCTTTGGATGTAGAAGTTAAATATATTGAAAAAGTATTGAAGAAAAATTAAATACAAAGCTGTTAGAGGTGACATATATTTTGTGGAAGAGTTTTTCACTCCCTTGAAACATCAGAGGATGCAGTTCTTGGAGTCATCATGTTCTGGCAGACTAAGGTAGTGCAAGTATTTCTCACCATGGGTAGTCAGCTTAGCCTTTAATTAGCAAACAGAGAAAAAGTCCCAAGTATTTAAGAAGTGAAACATCGTTGTATTTTATGTTGGAAATAAGCAATGCAGGTGTGTAAGTGTGTTTAGTCCTTGTTTAAACAGTTTCACTGGCTCACAACTGTATTAGGTGCTGTAGAAGTAGTGTACTGAGGAAGAAGATGCCTTGTGGTCTGAGCTGGTGTATATTACATTGTGTGAAGGTTAGAGTTTCCCTGTTCAGGACTGGGGGTTAGCCATGGCCGTTATCACATATGGAGGCTATTCGTCTTTCATCTTCTATCAGTTTCCTTAGGTGCTGTGCAGGCTTGACTGGGCGTAGCTAGAACCTATGTGCTCCACTGGGGCATTCCAGTAACCGGGGTGTCTGCTGCAGGATAGGGCCATTGGAATTTCACCTTCATGTGGTCGTTTTTACCTTAGCATTGCAGTGCTTGAGGGCATTGTCATTGAGCTGGTGGTCTTCCTTTCCATGCTGGTTTTGACCAGTGTTCTAGTAAGTGATATAGGAACTTCCTGGTGATAAAAAGCCTGTTGAACAACCTCTCTTAAATGTCTCTGCTGTAAATATGCCAAGTCCCTCCTGCTGGGCCATCTTCCTGTTGCTTCATTCCAGAATGTGCTCTCTGTCCCTCCACTTTGAAACTAGACAGACCAGTGCTTCTCCTTTACTAATACTTCCATCAGCATGAATCCTTTAAAAATAATGTTCTCTCCATAGAAATTCAGGTGCTGACTTTTAAGATTGCTGAGGTGACAGACTTGGAAATCTCTTAAGTCATCATAATTCAAGATTAAAGACTTGATTTCCAGGATTTCACTTTTATCAGTAACCAAATAAATTAGCACAATTTGTTTGCCATCTAGTGATTGCATTTGCATGGCTGTACAGTAATCAAGTCTGCACACCACTGGAATTTTACCATGTACTGTCTCTCAGCTGAAATATGGAATTGCTAGCAAGGCGTTTCCAATAGCTTGTCTGTTGAGATGTCAATCACTTTTCTTTGCCAAGGGGAATACCCTGCTTGGTCAGTAGTAGTAGAAAGAGAAATTGTATCTTGGCAGAAATACTGGAATGGAAGTACAGGATAGATCTGCTGCTTTAAGTAGAATCACTGATAATTGTCTTTCAGAACTGTTTCTCAAACCTGCTAAAAAAATTAATTAGTGTTTGAGACTTTAGGATGCCATTGAGGATTCTCTTGAGCAATACAGCTGTTACTAAAGCCTGTTCACCAAATTAGGCCATTTTTTGTCACCAGGGCTGTCAGAAATTGTAGAAACATGATTGACTGCTGTAAATTTTTGAGGAGCAGCATAATTTTACCTGTTTCACTGGTGAAAATAAAAGACTAATTAACAGAAATATCCTCACAGTTGTAAGATTATAGCCAGTCTTACATTGTTGTGGCTATAGATACTCTTAACTGAACCCAATGTGGTTTTAATTGGGGCAGGGGAGTTAATTCCATTTATATGGTACTACCCTTTATTTTGGTTAGCATCTGATGAAGCTGTATTTATTTCTGTTTTTGAAAGGTTTTCTTAATAAGATTTTCATGATAGCACTTTTTCTGGATGTCTCAGGTTTAAATCTCTTGTCTGCAGCAGCACTGTGTCAATGCAACAGGATTGGGCATAAGGAATTGTGTGTTTTCTGATTTTGCTGATAGGGAATTTAGAGAAAATTAGCAATTATTCATTGCCACCCTTAAAAGTGAGGTCAGTGAGACTTGTTACAGGGATTTCTGTTTGCTTATGTGATACCACAGAATCAGTGAACCTTGTAATATAATAGACCCATTTAACTGCTTCTCAACACTCAGTGCTACCAGACCTCATCTTGCATACCTCAGTGCTAAGGGTGAGGAGTACTCTAGGTGTAATACAAGGGTAGAAAATGTCAATAGCCTCTCCATGTATCTTGATTATTTTGCGAGATACATGGACGCTTCAGGTCTAAGTCCAGAACAGCCAATATGCCAGATCTTGGAATTTGAATTGATACACTTAGTTGATGATCTTTAAAAGCCAAGCATATCCTGTGCACATGGGATCTTTTGTGAGGTACAGTCAGTTTCTTAATGAGTTCAGGGGTGAAGCCTGAATGTAGGGGTTCCAGGGTCATGGATGGAAGTCAGCGTATTTTAGTAGACAGGGCCAAATTCGTGATAATTCTGCCCAAGAAGAGACTAAAGTAAGGAAGTACAGGCCAACAGAACTGATGTTGAATAATGGGTGTTTTTCAGCAAGTCTGTCTTCAGTAAGAGGATTTCTAGTATTCTTAAAGAGCTGTAGTTAACTCTTTGTCAGCCCCTGTTTCCAGCTGAATTTTGTTAAATATGGGAATGAGACCAGTTCAAAAGCGTAGACATAGCATAGAATTTTTTCTGCCTTAGTATTAAATGAAAAGGTACACATATTTCTTACATTCTTCCTAACTAATTTGAATTGGAACTTGTTCTGTTCCTCTGGTTGTATTCTACCAAGCACTGCTAGTTATGAAGGTATCAGTGGCTTCCAAAAGGTAAGGTGTGATGTGCAGAGGAGGATTTCTTAATCTGTTGAACCAGGCAATTGCTGAAGCTGTTTGTTACACACAACAGTTCAACTAATTAACACTTTAGAGCAGTGCAAGAGGATAGCTGGTTTCAGTTTGACAGCAGAAAATTATGCAAGTTTGCTCCAGAGTTTTTCAGTATTAACATAGCTGTAAGATTTGTGTGGTTTCTTCAGTCCTTGGGTTTATACATCTTGTGTTTGTAATGAAATTGAATCGGTGTGGTGGAATATCTTTTGCCTGGAGCTACTGAGCTGTTTGATATGGTTAGTGCTCAAAAGACCCACTAATTCATGGCAAGTAGTAGCTCCTAATGCTTTCAGAATCTTCTTTACTACATTTAGCTTGAATTAGTGCATGTTAGTGACTTGACCTGATCTTGTCTACCTGTAGAGAGAGGAAGTGTGCTGGAAAACAGCCTTGAGCTGCACGGCACCTGAATTTACTATCTTGTAAGTGCTGCATCTGAACCGTGCCAGAAGAAATAGATGGCGTCAGAGTGGCAGACGTGCATATCCTGTGCTGTAAGTGCACACCTTAGGTAATGCAAAGACCGAGGATTCCAATGCTTCCCACTGCCATAGGTCTCACAGCATCATAGTTGCCAGCATTGCTGTCAGATGCCCCAAGTCTACATCCATGACTGCCACTGGGGGAAACTGTGGGGTCCCCTAAGAGCACACTGCTGTAGTTGAAAGGGTTTGTTGTAGAATTGTAGAATAATTTGGGTTGGAAGGAACCTTTAAAGGTCATCTAGTCTAACTCCTTGTCCACCATGGATCTGCTCAAGCTTCAGAACCTTAGGGAAGAGGATTAGCAGAGTGTCAAATCTGTGAATTGTTTTGGCTGAGCAGTCCATTCTCCATTGTACTTCCTCTTGGGGACTTGCAGATGCAAGTAATACATTTACCTGTGCCCATGTGTAGATCAGCTGTCCTAGTAACCCTTGTATATGATAGGGTATAGTCTGCAATATATTTCCTCTGATGATGACACTGGCTATGTCACTTGCTGAGGGAGAGGGGCTGAATACAGTGAACTACCAATGAGAAGTTCAGTTTGCAGCTCTGCTGTCTTTTGGGGTTTAATTCCAATTTTGGCACTCATTTGGTGAAGAAAATTATATTCTTCAGCTAGTCTGTCACAGCATTGACTAAGTTAGGATGCTTGCTTTTACAGCATTACTGTGGGTGAGAAGTGATTTCCTGTGGGGGTTTTGGTGGGGCTTTTGGTTTGGTTGGTTTGGGTTGGTTGTTTTTAAGTATTAGGGCATTAGGTAGTTTGCATTCATTTTACTTCAGTTAATTTGCAGATGTGGGGTGTTAGGTTGTAGTAAAAAGTGTGACCTGGTAAAACACAGAGTCTTAGAAGAGAAAACAGTTAAAAGTACTTCATACTGTTTTTTGTAAAATTCTCTCTTTAATAGAAATTGCACACTGTTTTTGGTTCCTGTTCAAAGGGCATAACAGTTGTGTGATCCCACCCACCTGGGTCTGCTGTATCAATTTTATTCTCAAACTGCTCTTTCTTATAATCAGTTGTGCTGATTCAAGTAAGAATAAAAAGAAAGCAGTCAATAATGCCCCAGTGCTCCCACTTGTGAGCTTGAGGAGTTGATGGTATCTTCTTTGCTTTGGTAATTGCTCTTGAGGAAAAACATCTAGTCTTGCATGCTTTCAGGTGGGAAGATAAAAGGCAGTTTCTCCTTTATGTTGGTCTCCTGTGACTGTCTTCATCTTGCTCATTAAACACTTTTGGGTGTGCTTCTCACCTGTTTTAATCAGCTGCAAAATCCAGGCTGGATAGACTCCTATGAGACTTTCTGTTTTGTTTTACTTCTGCAAATTAGTTTTAAAACACTCTTGAATCAGCTAGGTTGTACCTATGTATTTTCTCAAGTGTCCCTGTTTGAAAGGGAGTTTTCTACTTTGTGTTGTGATCGAGGTGATTCTTCTTGTAGATTGGGTTGCACTTGGTGGCAGTGTAGATTCACTGAAGCTTCTAGTCAGGCTCATGGTAAGTCCTGGTGTTATGCTGAGCTAGAACTGTTGAGCTGATGTTAACTACTGATGTTACTGAATATACAAGACACTTCAGTCTGCAGTGTAGTTATTACAAAATGTCTTAAAAATAGCACGTTTAAGTCTGTATGACTGTTAAATTATTTACTGTAGTTATTAAATGCTTGCAGGATGTGAAGACTGCTTTGTGATAAAAGAGGATTTGCACTCCTGGGTGTGAATATATGCAAAATATTTCATGTATGAATGGCAGAGTCCAGGCTGCTGTGTGCTGTGTATTTGATGCTGAGGGATATACTTGCATGTCAAAATGCTGTACTTGACTATTATCCTTTAGTGTTAGTTGGAAACACATGTATTTGACCATTAAAATGTCTAGCTTGAGAGGGAAGAATTACTTGAGGGGTAAAATATGCTGCCTGCTTATAGGTAACAAACAATTAGAGAGCCTACTTGTATACATTTCAAAAATATAAAATCTCTAAAATGCACTTGTGACAATGCATTTGTTCATACAGTATATAAAGAAAATAGTGCTGAATTAAGTTTGGATAAAAGTCATCTCTGCTGTTGTAAGCAGCTCTTAGTGCTACTGTAATCAGTAGCATGGCCCTTGTATAACAACCTTGTAGTTACCTTGTTCAAGAATCCATGTCACTGCTCACTACCTGTAGGTTTGGCAGCAAGATTTAGAGAGTAGATGGGAGAAGATTCAAAACTGGAAAGCTGGGGCAGGGGGGGAACAAACTCCATGTAGCTGTGAGCTTATGCCTAGACGTAGGTAAGTTATAAATAGTGGGAGTCTTTTCACCTTTCTTCATGGCAGCCACCAAAGAAGAAATGTGGAGGAATTTATTCGCATTTGACACAATGAGCCACGTGCATGTGTAGGGCATCTGGCCAGAGACTGAGTCTGCACAAATGCCTTAATACAATTCAGAGAGCACCAGAATACAAGCCCTCCTTCCACCTCAGACTTGGGATTTTGGAAAATATGGGGCATCTCTGTTCCTTAAAATTTCAATGTAAGTCTGTCTAGTAATTGCCATGCATTCCAATCCACTTGGTGGTGGGGGAAATGATGCAAATGCAAATTGTCACCTCCTATGGTCTTGCATGATTTTGAAGGAGTCATACTTCGCCTGTCTCATCTTACTGATTCTTTGTAGAATTGTATTGAAGCAGATGTTATTTCCTTCCTATAAATACAGAAAATTAGTTAAAAGTTATGAAAAGAATCTTGGTGTGTTTGGAATAGGTTGTCATTCTGGCCACAGCATGCAGAGAAAAGCTTGTTAGATGTCTTAAAAGATCTGGTAACTTACTAAATTAAAAACTTCGAAGGGCAGGAAATGTATATAGATTCAGTACTGCTGTAGAGTCAGATTCTGTTCTTCTGGAGCGTTAGCCTTAACCTTACTCTTTTAAAGTTTAGCTTTTGTTTTCTCATCGCATGATGTCACAAGTTGTAGCTGCAGTACTTGTCTGTCAAGCATCACAAGCATGCTCTCACTGCTGGCTTTGAAGTTTATATGTGCAGGAGTTTAGCTTAGTGCAGGCAACTCTGCTCTTCTAGCCATCTCTGGAACAGAGAAATCTGTTACTTCTGCAGAACAGCTGTCCGAAAGTAAGGGTCAGAGCTCTGGTCATGACTGTGACAAGCTAATTTTCTGGGAGGAAACAAACTACCCAGATGAATAAAATTCCTGTTTCCAGAAAGCCTGTATCTTTATGTCCCAAGAATACTGACATGACACCATACCTGCTTCTGTAATTTTTTTTTTTTTTTTTTTAATTTAAATTGCTGGTTCTTTTTTCTTCTCTTACTCAGAAACTACTTACTTGCTTAAGGATCTTCTTTCGCAGGCTCTGTATATATTTTCTGTCTCCTTTTTATGAAAAGATTTTTGTTTGAATTGTCTGTTCCTTGAAACTACAGGTTCACCGAGGTTCGTACTAGCCATGGTTGCATAGGCTTCATTCCTGGCTCCCTTCTGTCTTATTCACACGTTAATTTAAGCTTGTTAGCCCATAATCTCTCTGGAGAATGAGTTAAGTATGTGCACAGCTTCAGGCAGGGGAATCTCAGTGGTGCTGTTGGGCCCACTATGAGGAAATAGTCTCTTCTTTTCTGAAGAACTAAATGTGACCTCAATTTCATTTGTTCCCTTCCTTCCACTGTCAAAACATAGAGCGTGTATGTAGAACACATACACGAATAAGAAAAACTCATAAAATAACACAATTTGAAATGTTTGCATTAACAGAATGAAATAAGCTTGGAAGTATTAACTTGAAAACTTGGAGAAATTGTATATGGGAAATCATTTCAACTTGTCTTGATCTAGAAATAACCTGTAAAAGGAGACCTTTGATGCTTCACTGGGGAATATACACAGCTGTGTCTATATACACAGCTGTATTCTGGAGATAAAAGTATATCCAGATTGTTTCCTGATAATTTGTTGGCTCTATTTGAGTATTTCTGGGTTATGAGAACCTTTCTGTAGATGTAAGCGGATATAAACTTGTAAATCTTTGCTCTGTGAAGCCTGAAGGAAGGAATTTGTTACAATATTCGGTGAGTTTGCTCTGTTTCAAACTACCTTGCATTACAAGTTCTGTATCACCCTAGAAAATTTTACGTGCAAATATTTCCTGTCTCTAGCATATATCCCATCTTGGGTGACCTTGCTTAAACTTCAAGATGAAAGCCTGGTTGTTAGAGTATGTTAAATGGAACCATTTAGTGATAGGATTTCACATTCATAGCCACCATCTTAGCTGTTGTACTCAAAGCCAGACTGCAAAACCCCTAAGTGCCTCTTCTGCTTGTGACAGTGCCTTAACTACACTGCAGACACGTTCTTCAGTTCCTGTGGCTGCACCACTTTTGTGACAGGTTCTGCTGCTTGCACAACTACCTGGGTGGGGGCAAATGGCAGCTTTACTTTTCAGGGAGGAGGCCTGGCTGGTAACCATTATGTCTGATGGTTTCAATTTAAAAAAAAAAAAGAAAAAGCCTGTCAGCTCTGACTAGTGGCTGGTTGTAGTGACTCAGCCAGCTACTTGAAAGCTGATAATGACTGGAGGGTCTAGGTAATACCCAGTCAAGTTTAATAGAAAAAAAATAGCTGCCTGTACAGATTTCCTCTTACCTAACCCTTAAAAACATTCTCTTACTATGTGCTTGTAGTGCTGACATTTCCTGTCCTTAGTGACAGAGGGGGTTGTCTTTTGGAAGTGTTCAAAGTCAGGGTTGGATGTGACTTTGAACAACATGGAGTAGTGAAAGGTGTTTCTACCCATGGGGGTGGGGTGGGTGGAACTAGATGGTCTTTGAAGGTCTGTTCAAGTTGAAACCATTCTAATTCTTTTGTTGATATGTTCCTCTTTGAGTACATCTTGCTTGTTCTCTCTGAGCATCTTCCTTCTCTCTCCTTTTGCATGCGAGCAATTCCCTTTCTCCTAAGGGTGGTGACAGTGTAAGGGGAGCAAGATAGGTGGTTTGTGATGCATCTTGGTCTGCAGTCATATTATTTCAGCTGTATGACTTCAGTACTAGAAAATAATACATGCACTTATTGTTTTACCATTTTTTTATATCTTTGAAGTTTATTGTTGGTGTTTCCAAGAGTTGGACTAAGAAAACTGTAGAGGAATGTTTAAATTTCCAGTATGGCAAGATAATGTTACTGTATACTAGTTTTGAAGGTTTGGATATATGAGATATATGTGGTAATCAAATTGATCATAAGAGGTTGCTTTCAGAGGTAGTGTAAGCCATGTTGCAATGATTTAAATGTCTTCCCAGCTTGTATGGTTGTTGGAGGTTGTCTTGTGGGCTTACTGTACAGGATAATTGGCCAAATGGGTTCAATGTTTACCATGTTATGACATAAGGTTTGCTTTTGTGTTAAAGGAGAGTTGAATCTCTTTAGGCACTTAAGCATCCTGTGGTGTCTTACCTGAGAATCTGCTGTATGATAGTATGTCTGTAGTTACACTTTTAGACTTGTGGTGTTGCTAACATATTTTTTTTTTCTGGCAATGTAAAAAATTTTTAAACACAGGAAGCTCAATAAACAGGGTTCATTAAAATATTAGTACGTTTTCTAAAATCCATAGCTGCACTGATGCTTAATTTCAAGTGTGCATAAATACTTTCACTCTAAATTTTTTGAATAAACTTATTTTGTTCTTCAACAGAGGTGTTATGAACATAAGCAGTATAGAAATGGGTTGAAGTTCTGTAAACAGATCCTTTCCAATCCCAAATTTGCAGAACATGGAGGTAAGTTTTCAAATGGCATGTGGTCTCTTTTTCCCTGTACTTTACAGTAGAGTAATTATATGTTTTATACCACTTCACTGCTAACTTTTTGCCCATAAAGCAGTAAGAGCATCCAGAAACCTCCGTATTAGGAGGTTTTTTTTTTTCTTATGTTGATAAGATTGGTCATTTTAAAGACTGATCTTACCAGTAGTCATGGCTTCCCATTCTTTATCCCTCAAGTCTAAGATTCATGGTGCAAGTTTCCTAATACAACAATATATTTACATATATACATATGTAAATACATATTATTTCCGAATATAATACACTATTATTTCCTAATAATTTCCTATGCATTAGTTAAATCACTTTTCCTGGAAAATTGAGATTCCCTCACATAAAAGTGAAAAACAAAAGGAAGAGGCTGAATATTGTTCAGTACTCTGTCAGCTCTGTGGCCTGCTATTTTTCTGAAGGAACAGTCTTATTTTAAAAGAAGAAAAAGGTGTTTGTTCCTTTGCTGTATTTTTAGTCAGCTCTTAATACTGAGTTGAAAGTCTCTTTGCACTGTTCAGAAATGCTTTGTGGGTTTTTTGCAACTAATTTGATATGGGTGGATGTGTGGAAATACCAGAGTTGTGAATAGATAATTGAGTAGTTAAAAAGAAAAATCTCAATGTTTGTAGAGCAGACAGATTTTACTGCCCTTTAAGATAAAACATTACTTCATATTTTGATGGAAGTAATATAAAAGGTTTATTGCTGTGTATGATATACTTAAGTGAATAATCTGACAGTAGAGCTTTCCATGTGAGAAAAGAATGTGAAATCTTGAGAGTGATAACTGAATCTAAATTTGCATTTATTCTATGTTTAGGGTTGCTATATGGAGCTTAAAACCCATGAAAACGAAAAACTGATACTTATTTAATCTTTTTTTTTTTTCTTTTTTAGAAACCTTGGCAATGAAAGGACTAACATTGAACTGTCTAGGGAAGAAAGAGGAAGCTTATGAACTTGTGCGCAGAGGCCTAAGGAATGACTTGAAGAGTCATGTCTGTATCCTTTTTGAAATAGGGCTTTTTTGCTGATGAATAGAAAAGATTGATTTCTGCAACTACTTGATTTATAGAGTAGCAATAAAAGCCCGTTTAAACTTCAAACTGGAAGTTCAAAGTTTTCAATTTCCAATAAATATTTTGTCTTAAGCTATCCAAAGGGCAGATGTTTTGCAGTCCTTGCAGTCACAGTTAGCTCACGTATTATTCTGGCATGCATTGAGTATTTTTTAATCATTAATCTGCAACTGTAAACTCATGGTGGGCATTTAAACATCATTTGCTTTGGAAGCATGAGTAGTTGCCATTACATTGTTGAAAAATTGTCGTATACTCGGAATGGAGGGACTATGAGCACTTCAGTTGCCTAAAAATGTTTTCAAGTAAGCCTAATAAGGTTTTTAGATACCCTGTTGCTTTATTTCCTCCCCCAGTATGTGAAAAGTAAAGTTTAAAGCATATTATATAGACTATACATATAACTGGCAAAGTTCTGACGAAAAGAACTGTAGTGTTCCTGCCCATTTTTAAAACAGCTTGAGAGCTTGTTGGCAGCTATTCTACCACTGCCGTGTTGGAGCTCATTTGTCCCTGCTCAGATTCAGTGGAAGCCTTAACAGAGTTTTCCAGGTTGGCATGTCTATGGCCTTCTTCAGAGGTCAGACAAGAAGTATGATGAAGCTATCAAATGCTATAGAAATGCACTGAAATGGGACAAAGACAATCTTCAAATCTTGAGAGACCTTTCTCTGCTACAGATTCAAATGAGGGATCTTGAAGGTTACAGGGTAAGTATGCATACTGCATTTAATCATCTTCTAGGGAACTGCAGCAAAGGTGGCAGATTGATTAATGACACTTTAAAAAAAACAGTTAGGTCCACAGGGTTAAAACTATATGCCACTCAATACTTTATGAAAGTGAAAGCAGATATGCTACTGAGCAATTTCTATAAAATACAGATTTAATGTCAAATTTTCAGCTTAGTGCAGAATTGCTTGTCTTATTTTTTTTTTTCTTGATGCTGTATAATCCATCTGTAGGCATTCTCCAGTTTTGTTCTTTTCTTGAAAGGATTCCCGTAGGTAAGAGGCAACGCGTAGGAACCCAGAGTGCCGAGAATATTTCTCTGCCTGTTTTTAAGGGTTTTTAGCCCCCTGGACAACACTGGTATAGCTTTAAACCTTGGAAAAAATTACCAACAGTCAGACAACAAGTAGAAAATACAGTGGTGTGAATTAGGTGATAGACTACTATGTAAGATTGTCACAGGGTGAAAATTTAGAGGTTTTAGGCTTCTCTTTATAGTAAATAGATAAGGGTAAAAAATATCAAAATGGAGGATTGTTGTTGTTCTCTAGACCTCCTTCTCCTTCTTCTACCTCTCCATATTCTGCAGTAAAAGTAGTTTGGATTGATTGGATAGAAAATTCCGCAGTTCCTAGTCGTGTTACTGAATAATTGGCAAGAAAGTAAAAATAATGTACATTTTTAGCAACTATTGGTTAAAATATCTTTAAAAGGCTGTGTAAATCTTGATAATTGCTCTCTCTCGCTCTCACTCCTACTTTTCCTCCTTCTATGCTGTACCTGGGTCACGCTAGTGGCTCAGTTCCTCTGATAAGACTTAATAAACAACTATCTAGAAGCATTGAAACTACAGAAGACGTCTCGCTTTATCTTTTAAACTCCTTGCAAGGACTTTCAGCAAATTCTCTCCCATCAGGAGAGACTTGATTTATGGCACAGTAAAGTGTCAGCAATGTGTTCAGAACATGACTTTTATTCAGGCAAAGGAGTTTAAATTTTTTAGTAGCTTTGCACTCTATATCCCTTCACCTTTACATCAGTGGCCTCCAGTTTCTCTTGGCAGTGGGTAATAACAAGCAGTGTGCCGCATGAAACATCATATTTTGGTTCCTGGCCAACTTGGGCATTAGTGAGTGACAGCTACATTTTTTTTGGTCAAGTTTTCATCTTTTTAGGTTTCCTTTGCACCTCTAAAGTCATGTTGTTTAAAACACATTAGTTGGTCTCTTCATGTATTATTTCCTTTTCAAATTAGGGTAATGTTAGTATACCCAAGAGCAAGTTCTGTGTATCAAGCTGTGTGGAACCATCAGCTAGCACAGGTCCTCAGAGAACTTTTTCCTGAGTCAGGACAATTCTTAAGCACTGATTTTTTTCGAATTAGTAGTCTAGAAATTTGGTTCCACTCTTGCTGAGGCAAGGTAGCTAAAACTCAGTGTAGGTGCTAAAATGTGTTTGCAAATGTCTGTTCTCTTTGCCTCTGGATAAATGTGAATACAAATTTTGTAATCTCTACACATACAAGTAACACATGGTTACAGAATGCATTAAGGATTAAATGTTAGGATGCTTAGAAGTCAGTAATTCATGGCTAATCATATGCTGACTTCTGAAGAATGTGAATTTACTCTCAAAACTGAGAATAAGGTTATGTTTTAATTGGGTTTTTCTTCTTTGCTTTAAATTCCAACCTCTCCTACTTCAAAATATTTTGAGTGCTCATCATTCTGTTAAAACAACTGTAACTAGTTTTAGTTCTTTGTTAATCCCTACTTCTGACTGTTTCAATAGGAAGTATCTTTTTCCCTTTATTTTAAGTTACTTGAAAATGCCTTTCAGGAGTCTGTGACAAAACAAGTAATAGCATTTTCCTCAGATTAAAGCTGCATGATACCAAGCAAATCTGTTGCGTTTTCCAGCTGTAATTATCCTCTTGCCAAAGAATAGGCATGTGTTTGCGTGACTTGTGTTGCCTAAGAACAGTTCTAATGATTTAAATACATATGTACTTTCAAGGTTTATTTGAAAGACCAGTAAGCGTTCCTGCAACTCAAACCAAGTATTCTTAATTACGTTCTGTTCATAAGTGGTAAGACAGGAAAAGCATGTGTGTCATACATTAACAAAATTAGTCTGACTCATCAGGATTTGGTTTGATGTGTTATTTTGTGGAGGCTTATTTTTTTATTCAGTGAACACCATTATAGTTCAAAGTTTATTCTTTCTCTGGTTAATAAAATGCATATAGCAAACTATTTAGCAGTGACTTCCTTAAATACTAGAATATTGAAGACAGAATATTGCCTAATGGATTCTACAGAGTATCGGAGTAAAGTCAGGAAAATTAGCAGCTACTTTTTTTGCAGGAAACAAGGTACCAGTTGCTTCAGCTTCGACCTGCACAGCGAGCATCATGGATTGGTTATGCCATTGCTTACCATCTGCTGGAAGACTATGAAATGGCAGCAAAAATTTTAGAGGAATTTAGGAAGACGCAGCAGGTAAGAGGAGAACGTGAAATTCCTATATGGAGTGTTGCTTAAGCCAAAAATAAAACATTCCTCTCATCATGAGAAAACTTTATGCAGTTTCTTCAGTCAAATGAATTTGATCCCTTCTAATTTTAGAATTAGAAGACTGAGCTATGTCCTGTGTTTGGCTTTCCTATGTAGACATCACCTGACAAGGTGGACTACGAGTACAGTGAACTGCTGCTCTATCAAAATCAAGTCCTTCGGGAAGCAGGGCTGTATAAAGAAGCCTTGGAACATCTTTGTACTTACGAAAAACAGATCTGTGATAAACTGGCTGTTGAAGAAACTAAAGGTAATCGCTTTCTGAAGATACATTTATACACATAGCATACAATGGGATGTCCATACTGTCAGCTTTTCCCATCTTTTGGAACTTTGATTTGGTTTTAGGTTAATTTATTTAATTTTGCTGTTGTAAAGGACTGCTTGTCTTGGAGCTTATTCAGTCTCTGCCATGTTCTTCTCTCAGATTGGTAATACATCAGTGAAGTACAGACATGCTGTTCTGAAACTTTTAAGCTAATAGGCATTTCAGCCAGGAGATCCTAAATTGATGTCCTGAAGTTCTGAGTAGTGTACCCAGACCTGTGGTGTTACAGCTTTGATAGTGGCCCTGACAAGGATACCATGTCCTGAAAGGGAAGAATCATCTTTGGCACAGCAGAAGGCTTTTAAATGTATTCAGTCACCCTTGCAGTGTGTAGAAATTGTTTAGTGAGGCAACCCAGTGTAGGCTTCTGTTGTATTATTATAAACCTGGTGTATAATACTATAACAGATCACTACAGTAGTGCAGCTTATATTCTATAGAGGGAATTGCAGAGTGATACAAGCTCGTTCTCACAGGTCTATTAACAGGTGCACTTTCTTAAAGCATGCTTTGTTCCTCTTCTGCTTGATGCTTTTACAGTCTTTCTGTGAAACTGCCAATCTATTGAAGGTACTGCTTGTTCTTGGCCCACACTGGAATCTATTTAAATGATTGCTTGAAGTAAAGAGAATAAATCCTTTTACTCTAATTTATGCATGTAGATGTTGTAGCTAGTTCCCTATTTCTGCTAATAGTAATCTCACTGTCATGCAAAACAAACCTAGGAATTGAGTAGTCATTGTATTATGGGAGGTGTGGTGCTTCCTCAAGGAAAATGATTGCAGATTACTCTCCAGGGTAGCTGAATATCTGACTTGGTTTGCATATCAAAGGTCATGGATATAGAGACTATGCTATCACAAATAATTTTTGAAACATAGTAGCCGGACTTTTTGGGGTGGGAGTGGGTTTTTTGTGACTTTATTTTTTTATCTGAAAGGTCTTTTGACATATTTTGTGTTTCATGTTGACGTACTATGTGACATACTAAGTGTTTGAAGGTCCAAGGTTAGTAGTGAAATAGGTTTTTCAAATAGGACTTCATTAAAAATAAGCGCCAGACCAAAACATAAAACCTCTTAGCAAGTTACCACACAAAAGGATAGAAATACCCTTTGCAGTCTGCATGCTTTCAATGGGGCACAAGTGATTAATTTCTTTGGGCACAGCTCCCATTGTGTTGTTTGGTCTAGCTTGGTTGCTGTGTATTCTCCAGGAGAGCCTGCTAATAAATGAGTGTGTACAAATTTTAAGCACACATGCAAAAGCCACAGTGGATGAAGTACAACTGGCAAACACTGAAAATTGTATTGGCATTTGCTGCTGTTAGATAGAAAAAAAATTAACTTTCACCTCAGAAAGAATTAAGGTCTATTTTCCCAATTCCGTCATTCTCAGTGAGTGAACTATTGATGTTTTCCTGGGCATTAGATTCTGTGTGTAGTCCTCAAGTTATTCTAACTGTGGAAAGCAGCATCTGTTGACAAAATTGCATGTCAGCTGTGTGACATAGGGAAGAAGAAAGGTAAATTTGCATTTTCCTCTTGAAACTGGGTAAGAAAATCTTGCCTTAGTCTAGAGTGGCACTGTTAACCTCTCTTGTGTTATCTGTTCATGCCTAACATTTGTAAGTAGCAAACCTTTGTAAAGTACAGTTTTCCATTGTGAAATTGACTCCTGTTGCAGTTCCAGCATTAGCAAAGATGTTTATACAATTGTTAGACCTAATCTTTACTTTATCAGTTTTAACTTGTATTGAAGTATCATTAAAAGGAAACTTGTTTACAGAATCTTGAGAATTTATTTATCAAATCAATGGCTTGATTAAAAACACAGAAGTTAGTTTCATGAAATACCAGATTGAAGAACCATTCTCTTACAGTTCTTCAATTTTAGTTTGGTTTTCAAGATGCTGTATGCATTAGCTACCATGTACTGCTTTTAACTGCCTTCTGCAATAAAAACTGCTCTTAAGGTAACCAGTCACTTCAGTAAGTGAGAAATAAAAACAAACTACATACATTTTGCATTAAATTTTCAAGTAAGTTTCAGGAATTACGGGCTGAGTTGTAAAATCTTACTATAATTGCAGCTATTGTCAAAGTAAAAGCACATCTGTCAACTAGTTTGTAGTACTACTGTGCTCATTTTTTCTAAGAAATTAGAATCTGCATGGAGTTAAGGATTATCCAGTCTTTTACTGTAGAGTGATAAACGTTACACTGCTTTAGTATCTTGTTACCTTAATTTAAAACTTCTTGTTTTTCACACAGGAGAACTCCTGCTTCAGCTTGGCAGACTTGAAGAAGCAGTTGAAGTCTACAAAGGACTTCAAGAAAGAAATCCTGAAAACTGGGCTTACTACAAAGGCTTAGAAAAGGCACTTAAGCCAGGTAATGATTTGATATCTTGTAGTAAATAAGCTTTTTCTGCATATAAAAGCATGTAAAGCTTGTATTGCTTTAAATACTAAAACTATTATTTAAAAATTCCTCATTTAAATATTTCTTTTTAGTCATAGTGTGTACATACTGTCATAATGTTGGGGTTTCTTAAGAAAGACTGGAAATATTTCTTGCTTTGTTGTTACCTTGTCTTAACTAAAATCATAGAATAAAAAAAACGCAATAGTATTTGTGGGTGATTGAAAGAATGGAATTATTTCTTAGACGACACTTTTAATTTTGAATTTTTCCTTTACTGTCTCTGTTATCTTAATCTTACGTTGTAGCTAATACAACTGAATGGTCTGCTTTGAAGGTTTTAGACAGCAACAAGGCAGGAGCTCTTTTTAAGATGGGAGATAAGCAGTTAGTATGCTACTGCTGGAAGAGGCATTATCAGATACTGACTACCTTGGAGTCATTCAATACATTAGTTTTAATAAGATTGAGGAAATTCTGTTCTTTAGGAAGGATATAGCCATTAGTTGCTATATATTCTGATTTCTTTTTTTTAGTCAGGTATAAATCACTTTCCCTGCCCCCTTTTCCTTCTTGCCAGAAAGGGAAAAGTAAACTGTGAAATTCTCTTCCAGCTAATATGATGGAGAGACTAAAGATCTATGAAGAGGCATGGACTAAATACCCAAGGGGACTAGTTCCAAGAAGATTACCATTAAACTTTTTGTCTGGTAAGTGCATTTTTGCTGAGCAGGTAGTGATCAACACTTGTGTTTCTTAGATTCTGATTTAACAGTATAAACAATCTGCAATTGATGAGTAATGTCTGGTAAAACAAAATCAACAGGTCTTTTTCCTCTCAAGGTGAAAAATTTAAGGAATGTCTGGACAAGTTTTTAAGGATGAATTTCAGCAAAGGTTGCCCACCAGTCTTCAATACTTTGAGGTCATTATATAAAGATAAGGAGAAGGTAAGTGTTCTAACCAGTTTTTACATGTTCTGCCTCATAACTGATGCATTGAAGAGATGAAGGAAACGGTTTTCTTCAGTATTGACTCCATCAGCACTGCTTTAGATGGCCTGATATATTATATATATAGCTGGGAAAAAAATGAAGTACATACATTGGGCATACATGTGCCAAGTTGGTAAATGTAGAAAACTTAAGATTTAGTAATTCTAAGCTGTGTAAGTGTTCACCAAGGGAGGCCTGGTCCTAATTTGTTAAAAATAGAAGTGAGATTGAGTACATTCTCAAATGTAATGTAATTCAGGATATTGCAGAATCTTCTTACTAAAATAACTAGTTTGGCTAACACCAAGTAGCTCAAGTTGAAATAAAATACTATCTGGCCCACAGATTATTTTTTCTGTGTCTCGTCTTGCATGTATAGGTGGCAATCATAGAAGAGCTCGTGATAGGTTATGAAACCTCTCTAAGAAGCTGCAGGTTATTTAACCCAAATGGTGAGTGCTGAGTCTGTTGTGCTTCATGGAGTAGTGCCTGGTGTTGTGTGTCCATTCAGAGGTGGGGAAATAGGTAGTGAAGAAACAGAGGTGATGTGGGTTTTTTTCTACTTTTCCCCTAACACAGAACTGAACCATAACTGTCAAATGTAAAGTCTGTATTCAAAATATAGGCACTTGTTCTAAATTTTTTTTCATGGGTTCATGAATTTAGTCATCTCTTCGCAGTTTTGAGTTCAAGTATGCTATTTTCAGGACTTGAGTTTATCACTGTTCAAGAAACTGAAGTTTGAAAGCTGTGTCAAATCTTATAACTTCAGAAATGTCAAACGAAAAACAGTATCTACTGATAGCACAGTCTTCACAGACAGGTGTAGTTTTGGAGCTTTTGGTGGGGACCAGGTTTTGTGTTCTTGGAGGTTTTGCATATCAGACTGTCTGTAGCAAATACTTGGAACAAAGTGAAACTCCCTTTTACCTACCAACTTCCTTTTCCTTAAAACCACAGAAGGAGAAGGGAGCAGTATGTGCTTAAAGTTGTTTGGAAGCTCTCCTAGGTCTGATAGAGAGGCAGAATTAACTTCAGTGGCTGTATTTATTGCATTCTGCTTCTGGCATGTTGTTTTAGTAATAAACCGAACAGAAAACCGCTTTCCATTTTACTCCTGCCAGATGATGGTAAAGAAGAACCTCCAACCACTTTACTCTGGGTCCAGTATTATTTGGCTCAACATTATGATAGAATTGGACTGCCATCCCTGGCTCTAGAATATATAAATGCTGCTATAGAAAGTACTCCCACTTTGATAGAACTCTTCCTTGTGAAGGCAAAAATCTATAAGGTAAGTTTGGGTTTATTCTTAGTGACCAAAGGTTATTAGTTTGTTAGGAACTTCAGTGAGTTTCTAGATAAGGGTATTATTGTTTAGCTACTTGAGGTGGGGTTTTCTGCTGCATATAAAAAGCTGCTATGATGGTTTTTAACTCAATAAAGGACAAATGTACAGCAAAATGTGAATTCTCAGCTTAAGAATCACACTGATAAATTAGGTGGAGTCTTTCATCTGTTCTTACCCCCTGGTTTTTTAGCTGCTTAAAACAATTTCTCAAGTGCACTATGATACTGTATCAGAATGGGATTATCCAAAGTGGTTCTTTAAGCATTTTCAGGAAAAACATTCTGCGCTAAAAGACCAGTAATTCCATAATGAGGAAAGGTATTTAACTGCTTTTTTTCTTTAAAGGTCTGTTGCTTTTGAAGAAAGCTATTTATTAAAAAAAGTCTAAAAAAACCTAATTATATCAAACAGTGAGTAGATAAAATGTGCATGTTTTATAATTACTGAATCTGACTTAAATTTCTATCTCTTTAGCATGCTGGAAATATTAAAGAAGCTGCAAGGTGGATGGATGAGGCTCAGGCTTTGGACACAGCAGACAGATTTATCAACTCCAAATGTGCAAAATATATGTTGAAAGCAAACTCCATTAAAGAAGCAGAAGAAATGTGTTCTAAGTTTACGCGGGTTTGTTGCGCTTAACTAGAGGTCTTTGGAATAATGTGGGCCTAATCCTTTGTGGAATGACTTTTTGTTTTTAACTTTGCACTCACTTTTACTACCATACTTACGTTCTGTTTCAGACCAACAATGGTTGCTTGCTGCAGTTATGGTAGTCCATAGCAGGGTTTGAATTAATCTTGGATAAGCATGATTCCATAGTAATAAGTTAAAAGTCTATAAAGCTTGGATTTGGTTATTTTTGCTGGGTAGGAAAAATATGTCATGCCTGTTTTAGAGAGAACTTCTGAGAAAATTTTTGCACAATAGTCTTTGGGTTTAATCTTGATTCTGTAGGATACTTGAAAGATCTGGTAAAGTTGCCCATGTATCTTTTTTCTAATGGTAGTAAGTTTGAGAGTTTTAGATGTCTCTTGGGACATAATTTTAGTGTGGCTAACAGCTGAGAGGCTGTGTGAGGTATCTTACTTGTGTGAACCAACTTTCATCCCCATGTCCTTGTTTATCAGTGATGATGGAAAGCTGCATGCACCTTTTTTCTTTTATTTTTCCATGTACTTGCACATGACCAGTTATCTGGAAGAAAAATTTTGTGTTATGGAAATTGCATAATTTCATGCATCACTTTTTGTCCCTGCAGTAATCCCATTTTTATAGGTTTGATGGTCACACAGGTTAGTTACTTTTTAAAATGTACTTCTTTGATGTTATTCTTTCATAACTGAAAGTCAGAACAGCTCAGTGAAGTCTCTCCAGACTATTTGTCAAATGATAGTTTTGGAATACTAGCAGTGTCATTTGTGTGTTGTCTGTGGGAGACAGGCAACAGGCTGTTGGGATCTACCTGCAAAAGCAAAGCCTTTTCTGTTTGTTTGTCCCATTTTCTCCCCTCTTAAAGAGCAGGAGAAACCTGGAGTGTAAGGTAGGTTGAACAGAGAGGAGGGGGGAACAGTGTTTATAAAAGAAATCTGAAGGATCTTGTGAAATGAAGGCTATGTTCAGGCAGACAAAAGGGGAGGGGAAGTTCTGGTTTTTTATATCCTCAGTAGCTTTATGTGGGGGTTTTGATGCAAACCCACTATGAATTTAGGTTAATTTGACCTCCCTCAATGCCTTAAGCAGCTCTAAGATGATGCTAAAAAGGAAGCGTACCGGTTACCCAAAACTGAACTTGAAAAATATAATTTCATGATGTTGCTCTTTAGAATCTTATCTCCATTTGATCTTTTGTCTAGTGCTCAAATACAGGCTTCTTAATTAAAAAACAGTAATTAGAGAAGACCTAGATTAAGCGTAATAAAAATGGAAATTTTGTTTTTAGTTGCCTAAATCAGGCTGTTTTGAATACTGCCTCTTTCATTGCTATGTTCTTAGGGATCTCTGCAAATATATATAAATACCAGATTTGAAAGACAACTGTAAGCCCCCTTGTTGAACCAGAAGGTGTCAAAGTTAACAGTATTCCTTTTGCCTTGCTACTCCTCTCTAGGACTGATTGCGTTGGAAATAATTGTCTACTACTGCTGTGAGGATACTTAATCAGCAGTTCTCTGGGAGATACAAATAGCAGTTTTAATTGAGGGGAAAAAAAAATCCTGCAGGATTTCTTGCCAGGTGTCAGTGTCTTGCCATGGGCTAGAACTTTTCTGCCATCTTTTCCATGCTGCAATGTGTTGTGTGCACACCGTATTAAAAACGCTGAATGAAGGTCTCTCCTAACCTAAAGATGAACTGTCACAGTGAAATGACCACTGCCTGGCTCTTCATTGTGTCTTTCTGACTCTTCCAATAGGTGTAACAGAGATTTTTGTATTTGTTTTAATTAATGAACAAAGCAAGTTGATCTTAACTGTGGCATTTCCAGCTTTCTAGACTCCAGTTCTGAGATTTAGCATTCATTTGCTTTATTTATGCTTTTAATTAGGCAAAGATAAAAGAAATAGCAGCTGACAAATCCAATGAGATTTATTTTTTTGTATAATGCTGTTTTTGATTTTAGGAAGGAACCTCAGCAGTAGAGAACCTGAATGAAATGCAGTGCATGTGGTTTCAGACAGAATGTGCTCAAGCCTACAAGGCAATGAACAAATTTGGAGAAGCACTTAAGAAATGCCATGAAATTGAGAGAGTACGTATTCAGCTCAACTGCTTAGGTTGGAAAACACTGGTTTAAGTTTACTGTGCTGATATGTTACTTTTCTGAGCAGTAAGGGTGCATTTCATGTAGCTTCAGGAGAGATTTCATTTCATGTTGGTTACTGGCAAGTTTATATAGTTCCATTTCTTCCTAAAAATGCCATTGTAAACTGTATATTACGAAGAGAATTTATAAAGTTACTTGAAGATCCAGACAAGAGCAGAATACTGTCAAAAACAGTCTTAGTTTTGGCAGTGTACATAGGAAATGGATATTTAGGTACAAACTAAGAGCATGTGTACTTTAAGTCCAAAAATAAGTGGATGAGCTGACAAGCCCATCCTTAAAGTAAAGGACAGATGTCAGTTACTGTTAAGGCACTGTTTTAGAGGTAGACAATAAATGTTTAAAAAATTACTAAAAATATTTACTATCTTCTCCTTAAAAAAATAAAGGCTACAGCTTAAAAGAAGCTGTTGCAAAAATAAAGACTTCTTAAAGTAGAAGTTTTATTTAAAAGGGGGGGAGTACTTGCACATTAAATGCAGATATCCATAGTGAGGTAAACAACAACATTTAGATGAACGACTTTAAAAACAAGCAGATGTGGGTTTGGTTTTTTAAAGCATATTAAAGTCTACCAGACCGCTGAGGGTGTAAAAGAAGTGCTGAAAGAGCAGAACTAAGTAGGAAGCTATGCCTCTTTGCAAACAGAGAGGCATTAGGAGATTTCAGCACTGCTGCTCTTCTGCAGGGAGGACTCAGCTCTGGAATATTCTCTGATTAGAAAAAAGTGATAGAAAATTATCAAAGTAACCTGGTCTAGTGAAAGGTGCCCCTGCCTGTGGCAGAGGGTTGGAAATAGATGACCTTTAAGGTCCCTTCCGACCCAAATAATTTTGTGATTTGCTAGGACCATGTTTTGTTTGCACAAATCCTTTAAATAAATTAGTGTAAATTCTTTTGCGTAAGAAACTGTTAGTCTTATAAATCGTCTTGGGTACCAGAAGAGGTCAGCAAATGAAGTGATAACTTAGGCCACCCAAAAAAATATTTCTAAGGATTTAAGTCACTGTTTATTAATCTGTTGGATTAATTGATTGAAGGTGTAGTAAAGTTCAAAAATAAATAAGCAAATATGTTGAATTCAAAAACCATCAACAAAGCTTTTGTAAGAAAAAGCAGCGCCTCTTAAATCTTTCATAGGGGTCAGTTATGCCAAGGGGACAGTCTAGTTGATAAAAGGTGTTCTGTTTTTCAGGAACACATTTTATCTCGTACTTCACACCATAAAGGATGTAAACTGTCTCAGCAAATTAGGGAGGTTGATCTCATGGATTTAATCGGTGATTCATGGCTGGGAAAACAGTGTAGGAGCAAATAATCAACTTTTACAAGAAAAGGAGTTTTATCATGGAGATTACTAAGGCATCTCTAGAATCTTCATTATTTCATCAATAAATGATCACAGAAACGGACTGAATATTGCAAGGACAACAACTGCACTGTCTCAGTACTAAATGATTAAGATGCCCATGAAACGTAATGTTCAACAGTGTAGTCAGTGACAAATTACCTGCCTGTGCATAAGTAGTAAAAGGTCTTAAAATAATTGTTGCTGCTCAGGAATCCTGAAACCATTGTAGATAATGCTGCAAAAAATTCTGTGCTGGTGTGGAGCAGCAGTCAAAAGGACACATGAGGAATTAAAACTCGAGAAGTAGTACTTTTCTACCATTATGTCAATCTGGCACACTATTTACATCTGAGTGTCACACCTTCTTAAAAACGTGCTAGTAAAACAACTGTTGTGCGGTAACTTCCAGAGGAAGAGACTGCAATTAGCTTGTTGTGGTTACTCTTCTATCCTGATCTTTGACAAATGAAGCTGAGTTTAGGATAAAGTTATATGAGATCATAAGTACTTGGAGAAGTTCAAGAGGGGAATGACTTTTCACTGCTTCTCAAACAAAAACAAAGGTACATTAGATGGTGCAGAAAGCAGAGCTTGAACAAAAGAAAGTACTTTCTCACATCATGTCTGGTGTAAGTGTGGACTTTATTGCCATAGTATTTAGTGGAAGTTAAAATGATGCTTTTGAATGAAAAAAAAACCCAGAGCAGTTCAGAGAAGAAAAACTCCTCAAATGCTGTTTAAATACAATGAATATAAAACCTTTGTCTGCTAAACTGCAAATTATCAGAGGTAGCTACTTTTAAGAGACTGTGAAATTGGTGTATTTTGGTTCTGGGCTAAGATGCCTTCTGTCCTTTTCACCATGAGTTTAGTTTTGGAGGGTTTTGTTAACGTTTGTATTAGGTAGGTTGTATTTGTCAAACAGTAAGCTTTTACTAAGTTATTATTTTGAAAGTCCAGGTCAGTATCTCATTGTTAATACTTGCTAAATAATGTTATGTTACATTGTGTTAGCATTTTGTAGAAATCACAGATGACCAGTTTGACTTCCACACTTACTGTATGAGGAAGATCACCCTTAGGTCTTACGTGGACTTGTTAAAACTAGAAGATGTGCTTCGACAACATCCCTTCTACTTCAAAGCAGCACGGATTGCCATAGAGATCTATTTGAAACTTCATGATAATCCCTTAACAGATGAAAATAAAGAACATGAGGCTGATACAGGTATTCAACCCTCAGGATTTATTAATCATGCAGTTTCACTAATTAGTGGATATTTTAGGAAGGTCTGGCATTCATTATCGTTGTCACCTGTGGGAGCCAAAGCCAGAGTTCTATACAACTCAAAGTAGGCAAATTGCAGCTTGGACTACATGGTAAAGTAGATGTTCTGCTGGAAGCTAAACTAATGTGTGCTTTTATTGTGGTTATTATAAAACAATGATGGGTTTGTAGTGAGAGTTGTAACTCTTCATTACAAATATTTGTGTTATGGAATGGCAGTGAAAACATGAACTCTCATTGTGGTTGGTCCATGGAATAGCAGACTGAAGCAGATGTGTTTGGGTAGCTCTTTCTAAGCTTTTTATCAGTGTACAGAAATTTCACTAGGTAGCAACTTAAATTTTGTCATCTCTTGCTTCTGATGTAAAAATAATGTTTAAATCATCTATTTATTTTTTCCCCCTCGTCTCTGATTTGAGAGCAACTTAAGTGGTTATGACTTGGGGCACCTCAAATGGTCTGAATAGAGGTTCCTTCAAGAAAGAATCCTTCAAGAGGAATTTGTCAAGTTTTAGTATTTTTCATCTCATTATA
This sequence comes from Corvus cornix cornix, assembly GCF_000738735.6. NCBI lineage: Eukaryota > Metazoa > Chordata > Aves > Passeriformes > Corvidae > Corvus > Corvus cornix. The sequence continues at coordinate 10,462,279 of NC_046334.1, forward strand.
GTATTATTCTAATTCCTGTCCTCTGATTCCATTAAGGAATTTGTGAATTACAAAGCGGCAGCATAGACTATAAAATAATCTATCCATAGTAAATAAGCTTTTACAAAGGTAATGACAGCATTGCTCATTCGTAGATACGGTTTTAAAAAGGTGTTGTTGTCTGACAGCTGCTTGATGCTGTTAATATTAGACATCAGTGTTGTGTGGTTTTGTCCTTTGTGTGTGTACAGCAAATATGTCTGACAAGGAGCTAAAGAAGCTACGAAATAAGCAGAGAAGAGCCCAGAAGAAAGCACAGCTGGAGGAGGAGAAGAAAAATGCTGAGAAGGAGAAGCAACAGAGGAACCAGAAAAAGAAGAAAGATGATGATGATGAAGAAATTGGAGGACCGAAAGAGGAACTTATCCCTGAAAAGCTGGCAAAGGTGCTTACTAATGTAATAATAAAGTCTTAGAAATTTCTAGAAAAGTTGTAGTGAGCACACATAAAACTCAAAAGCCATTCAAATAACTTGCTGGGGTTTTTTTGGTATGGTGTCTCTTGACAGGCAGCATTTTAAAAACAATTCCTTTCTAGGGCTAGTTTGTTAGATACAGTGTCAGTAGTGTGGAAGTTGCAGCTTTTGTGCCTAGTTCTCAAAGGCAGTAATTGAAGTCATAAACATTTGTTACAGGTGTAGCATGGAATTATCTCCACATGTCTACTGCATGAACTTGTTGATTATACCCTATTTCTAGTTGGTCGTGTGGAAGTCTTTTCTATCCTGTGTGGAAGGTGATTATCATTCACTCTTAGGTCCCCTGATATTCTTTTGTTTGCATAGTCAGCCTGTGAAAGAGGAAACACTGAAGCATTGAATGCTTTAATAGGATTTGTTTGCATATGTTTTGAATGGGGGGGAAAAGGAATAAAGAAGCTGTGGTAGTAAATAGTAGACTAGACTGAGATGGATTTAGAGATCTGGATTAAGAACTATAGAGAGATATAGAAGGGCAGGTGACCCAGAAGACTTTTCTTTTAGCAGAAGTTATACCTGTAAGGAGCAGGAAAACAAAAAAAAAAAAAAAGTGAGGGGAAGATAAGAAAATTATAGAGACTGGAAAAATTCATTTATAGCAATAGTAGTATAGATTGCAAGTCTTTATAGGCCCAGTATTCTGGATCTATATTCATACTATTCATACTTCATTCATATTAAAAGGGAGTTCTTGAGGGGATATTTGAAAGTTGAGTCAGTGAACTTAATTCTGTAGCCAAGAAACAAGGGACTTAAACTTGACTAGTTATTAAGAATATTGTTGGTATTTCTATTGTTTAGTTCACTGGTTGCAAGAAGCAGAACTAACTAAGATTGAAATGCAACAGCATGTATTGAAATTGAGTTCTGTAGTAGAGGGATGTCATGGGGATAGCCCTGAAAAATCTAGCCAGTTCCCAAGATTATAAGGAATAGTTGCAGCTGTATAATGCATTCCTTTGGCAAATCTAGTTATGTCTTTAATATATAGATGTCAATATAATATAATTCCAAATTCAATATCACAATCATGATATAGACACTTCCAAATGCAGTTGGTGCCGAAAGACCGTTTTTGACTATTTGCAAATAGTTTTACTGAAACAGCTGCCCCTGGATTTGTTTGGGTATGTAGCTTTGGCACTAAAGGCATACCTTTGGAATGGGGTTTTATTATAGGTTACAAATAGTTGATGTGCACAGTGTGTATGTAAAATCAACAACACATAGAAGTGATGCGAGTGTTTTTATGACAGGTGCTGTAGTTACGTTTAGCAGGAAGGTGTCCATTGCGATCTTCAACTCAAGTTTGCAAAGAAGTGTATCACTTCAACATTGCTGTGTTGTTATTGGCAAAAGCAAAATTTGTATTTGCTTCTTAGAGAGTAATTTTGTAAAAAAAATATGAAGGACAACGGACAGTTCTTGTTTGAGTAATCCCAAACCTCTATGTGCAAGATACCTGTCTGTAACGAACCCCTGCACAGAATTAATTTGTGTGAAAGCTGTCCATTTACTGGAATACACTAGCTAAGATCAGGAGACCATTTTCAATATCTAATTACTTCCAGCTTGGTGTTGGTATTTTGGCTGGGACTGTCACCATTACCTCGCAGCTTTCAGGAACCTGTCTAAGCAGAATGTCATGGGCATTTATCAATCATACACCATCATCTCAGGCCCACATGCATATGTTGGTGTGGACAGCCACACTGCCCTTTTCCATGCAGGTTCAGGTCCAGTTGTGTTCACTACTGGTGTATGATAGAAGGAAAAGATTTGTGTCTCTACAGCAAAATGTGATTTGTAGCCATCAAAAAGCAAATATTTTGGACTTTTTAGTCTGTGTTTATATATTGAGTGAAAGTTGCAAAATTTGTTAACAGAAGAGGTTCTCATGCACTGCCTTAGGAGAGTAACTCTCTGATGTGACTCAGCAATAGCTGATTTTTGTTGTTGTAGTGACTAGATTTGAACTTCGACTTAGCTGTTTGTTACTTCCTTGAATCTGTAGGTTGAAGCACCTTTGGAAGAAGCCATTAAATTTTTAACACCCCTGAAGAATTTAGTGAAGAACAAAATAGAGACTCATCTTTTTGCCTTTGAGATTTATTTTCGAAAAGGTAGGTGAGAAGACTTAATGAAAGCAAGCAATTTGTGAATCATAAAGGTGTTTATTGGAACTTAAGCAGCAATTATTGATGAGGTATGAGGAGCCCATCCCTGTCACAACACAACTTTTCACTGGACCAACACTCCAGCCATGAGCAGTGTGTGAAAACCAAAGTTTGAACATTTGATGATTATCCACTTAATTCACTGGTTTAATAGATGCATGTTATTAAAAATAGCTTTTGCAGTACACTCAGCTGTAAATTCTTCTGATCATTCTAATTCCAAGCACTAAATACTCCTGTAACACAATGCAGTGAGTTCCTACCACAAGTTTTTGAACATTTGTCAACACTTTTTTTTTTCCAGAGAAGTTCCTTCTGATGCTTCAGTCTGTGAAGAGAGCCTTTGCTATCGATTCTAGTCATCCTTGGCTTCACGAGTGTATGATTCATCTCTTTAGCAGTGGTATGTATCTGTTTGGTAGGACTTCCATCTGTGCACACTGCCAGGTGATGCCAAACCTACAGTCACTGATTTTTAGCACAATTAATTCGAAATATTTAATGCATGTATTAGAAAGCTTTTTAACCAACTGATTCATGCTAAAATTATGCATGGTTATTATGACTGCAGCTGAATTTAGGAGTCATTCCAGTATTGCTAAGAATTTTTAAGACTCTGACCAGTATGTGACGCCTGAAAGAAAAGAAGGCAGTGAAGAAATGGAAACTGCAGAGTGAGGAATGTGGCTTTTCTGCTGACAGCCTGTGTCAGCATGCAAGGAGAGGGCTTAGAATTCTGTCCTTATTGGTAAAAGTTGGAAGAATTCTCTCCCTTCACCTGCCCCAAAGGTCACCCTTTCTTGTGGGGACTACAGACTAGACATTTAAGAACAGACTTGTATGACATTAACCTTTTAGCCTAATAGGTTTTAATTAGTAAGGGGAAGAGTGTATTAATGTAAAAAAGCTTTGGCTTTTTCTAAGCATCAGAAAACTGCCGCAGTTGAGCTTCATCTAACTGCATCCACTATTTACCTTTTCAAATTTCATACATCTTCCTTTGAGATACTTTCCAATTATATTAATAATGTAAAAATGAAAAATATTAAATGCATAAAGCATATTTTATTGTGATTACGTGTGCTCACCTCAACTTTTTTTCCAACAGTATCTGAAAGTAAGGATCTGCCTGATGCTGTTAGAACAGTGCTAAACCAAGAAATGAATCGGCTTTTTGGAGCAACTAATCCAAAGAACTTCAATGAAGCTTTCCTTAAAAGGAACTATGACTCACTGCCACATAGGTTATCAGGTATTTTGCTTTTCTCCTTGTTCTGCCCTACTTCTTCATTTCCTGTGCTTCTCTGGCAATTGTATCTCAGTATCAGCCCCAGTGATGTAACAATCACTCTTTCACTCAGGAGTGCTTTTCTTCTCTATTTGTGTTTTTCTGACAACATGATTGCCAGGTTGTCAGTGGTTTTCTTCAATTTTCTCTTTGTCCTGCTGAAATGCAAATGTTGGGACCTCTCTGCCCTGTTGTCTCTAATGTGGCTGAATGGTTTTTTTAATTCTTTGTTTGGAACTTCCCTTCTACCTACTTAGGTGTGAAGCTTTATGCTCCAAGTTGGTTCCATTTTGAATTACTGCTGGAGAGTTCAGTCCCCCCTCCTCCTCATATTATCTCTATTTTGTGTTTGTATATAAGATGGTTTTCATCATCTACTGGGTGATGAATCTTGTTTTTCCTCCTGTAGCTGCCAAAATGATGTACTATTTAGATCCTTCCAGTCAGAAAAGGGCAGTGGAACTGGCAATGACCCTGGATGAATCCCTTATTAACAGAAATCTTCAGGTAACATATTTATAAATTGTAAACAACTTCTGTTGTATCTGTGGAAGCTTTAAACAAAATTGGGAGGCAAGAGGAAGCTGAAATCATTGCTGTACCTTATGGTAAAGAGGTCGAGTTGTGAGAGAAAGGGGTGTCAGGTTCATCTGAACTGAAATATTTAATACCGTTTTTACACATTTAAATTAATTTAGTTTTGTGATAATATGAAAATAGCAGCAGCAGAAACCATATTACCAAAGGTAATGGAAAACTTACTAAATTTGAGAGAATTCACAAGGCGAAAGAAAAGGTAGTAGTTTGTCTGAGCTTTGGCTGCCACCCAGGCAACTGTTCACAAGAAAAGGAGTGGCCCAGACTCTGGGAAGGCTTTCCATAGTCAACTTTCTGCAAGCTGTGGGAGCTACTGTAGGTTTAATAAAAGCTGCATAAGCACAGTTTTGCCTTAGCATGTAGTTAAGTGAAAAGCTTACCAAATTTTGAGTCTTTGCTCCATTGGTGGTCATGAAATAATCTCCCTGTGACACTGCCTCCATGCCCCTTTCACCACTCCCCCACCTTCATCTGGGAAGACATTTCACTTCTGACTTGCAATTTACAGTAGTCTGTGTGCTCAATTTTTTAGATCTATTGCAAGTAAAATTGGTAAATGTTGCTTTAAAATTACTCTTTTGTGGACAAAAATTGGAGTTTTCCACCAAACATCTCTTATGAAACATAGTGGGTTCAACAGAACTTTAATTGTGATGGATTTTAAGTTCACAGCAGAATTTTTGGGCCAGACAGAGCAGGGAAAAAGAGACAGTAAAGGACAATTTGTCTTGATTTATAGACTTGTTTAGGATGTTAAAGATTCAGATCCTTTCTCTATTCTAGCTGTTGTGTTATGGGATGGAAACTCATGTCTTTTATATTCTAAGTACCCATTTAGCATTTTTCTTAAAGTTGTCTTTGTTTGGGTGTTGGTTTTTTGGTTCGGGTTTTCTTACTGTTTGAGTGGTCTCAAAGAGCTTAATATAGATTATCAAGAGATTTAGAAAACAAAAATTATTTGCCTTCTATTTGCTGGTTTTTGCCTGTGAGTGGGATTCTGGGAACAGGACTGGGGAAAGATTAAGTGTAACCAAAAAAGCTTGGTTGTTTTGGAGGTGCAAACTTGGTAAGACTAGAGGAAGCTTTTACCAACTCAGCAGTGCGTAAACATCCTGTACACTGCATTGTGATAAAACTGAAAAAATGTTGAATTTAAGCATTTTTGGTGCCAACGTAAAGTAAGAGTTGGACTTTCTAGATGGGAAATTGAAAGTGCCCTAAAAATGGAGAATCTGAAGGAGTCTAGGTGTTTGTTGAAAGGCATTTTTGTGTGGAAAGAGATCAAATTTACTACATTTCATTCTAGTAAAGACCAACTGTCTTGGAGCACACTGCAGGCATAAAACCTGATATATTTGACCTTCTGTGGATGCCAGTGTTGCAAAGAGCAAATGTTAGGAAAAGGGATTGTTGAGGAGAACTCCATAACCCTCCAGCAGGAGGACAGAGCAGTTAATTCCAGTACACAGAAGAAATAAAAACTGTACTAAATGTCAGAGGAGCAGGAAAAGACTGCCTTGCTATGCTAATGCCTGCACACAGCCACGGGTGGGTGAATGCTGCCAGGCTTTAGTGGAGCTCAGTAGGTTGGTTTCTCATGTTTGGAATGCAAGCTGAAAAAAATCCACAGGAAATCTCCTTTTCTTCTTCTAAATCATGAACAAAAATGGACAGGAAACTGCATGTATCTGAAAAAATGTGGTAATATCAGAGTAATTTGATTCGATTGAAAGGTATATTATGAATTGCTGAAATGGTCAGTGTGTCCCAAGAATGGTTGCCAACTAGTAGGAATAACTTTTTTTTTTACGAAAATAAGAAACAAGTGACAAATTAGTATTTCATTTTACAGTCAAGATTTCTAACTTGTGTTTTAGATCCCTTTTTAAACTGCATTATTTCAAATCAGACTACACTGGTATTTCATGCTATGTTTAGTTAAAATGTCATTTGATATTGAAAGGAGGTGTGTGGCCCTTGGAGCGGATTTGTGGCAGAAATACAACTTTAAATTTGTCTTGTGAGATTATTCTTATCTCAGAAAGCAAAACTGCTGTTTGAAACCTGGAAACAATAGAAGTTTTTCTTTGTAGCATTGGTTTTCAAGTGTTCAGCTGAACATTTAAAAAACGATAACACTTTCTTTATTTTTCTCTTTAATTAGACTTGTATGGAGGTATTAGAAGCTTTATGTGATGGTAGCCTTGGAGACTGTAAAGAAGCATCTGAAACTTACAGAGCAAATTGTCATAAGCTTTTCCCTTATGCTTTGGCTTTCATGCCCCCTGGATATGAAGATGATATGAAGATCACAGTTAATGGAGATAGTTCTGCAGAACCTGAAGAACTGGCCAATGAAATATGAACAACTTTATTGGAAAAAAATGACGTTGGACCATATCTGGTGTATAATATTTTTGTCACGCACCTGCTGAATTGTTCTAACTTAGACAAAGAACAGAAGGAAAAAAGCCTGTTGCCTTCAAATAGTTTTACTTCTTTTTATCCTGCTGACAAAGTATATATATAAAATATCTAACATATTACTGGTTATAGGTTGTTTGGTTTCTTAAAAATTAAAAGCTGCTAAAATTGAAAAAAAGGAAAAAAATAAACAAACCTTCTCCTCACCTACCCACCCATGTTTTTAAACTAATTTATATGAGACCTGGAGGTGTGTAGCCTTCAGAGCAGGTGTGTGGCAGAAATATTAACTTTAAATTTGTCTTGTGAGATTACTGTTATCTCAGACAGCAAAACTGCTGTTTTAGCACTGGATTCTTTCACTGAGCACAAAGAGTTGATGGGGCTTTAGCATCTGACTGATTTTGATACGGGGGATGATTGTGTCCATAGGAAGTATGCAATGTGAATCAGAATATACAGAGAAACCTGCAACATACGTGTTATGTTGGGGATGCTTGGACATACGGATATCAACCAGAATTAAGAAGCATAGTGTGTTCAATAAGCTTGTTGTGTCTCTGAAATTCACTGTACACGATCAGTTTGGTGTTCTTGCACCACAGTTTTTACCTGAAGGAACCAGTTAGAAATGGTCTTTCTTGGAATTAAACTTGGGGTGGGGAGGGGAGAATCAACATTGCTGTTCTTGAGATGAACCTATCGGCGTATGTTGGCCAAACTTTTTAAAACTGTAATGCAAGAACCAAATAAAATTATGCACTGTGATGTGGCACCAATTAGAAAGATCGCATGCATTTTTCACATAGAGTGAAAACAAAATGAGAACATACCATGGCTTGAAGTTGCAAAGAGGAAAATTCCTGACTACCATTTTGACTGATCAAGAGACTAACAGATTAAAACCTCAGCAGGCCTTGTTAATGTTATGCAGAAAAACAAAAAATAAAGTGCTGCAGTTTAGATACCTCTGGAACTTTTCCACAGTGTCACAGGTTTGTAATACTTGAAGCCCTACATTTCTAAGAATATATTTCTTGCTCAGTTGTTTCAGGCAAGCCCAAGACTTTGTAACTTTTAAGGGGCCCAAGATTTTTTTTCAATAACAGACCAGCTTCTTATTCCTGCAGTTACAGATGTAATTTCCTTTGTCAAACATAAGGTACCAAATATAATGCAATAAAATGTTTTGAAAAACAACTGTGTGAATATTTAAACCAATCTATGTTGTACTTTGACAGTGAAGGGGTTTGCTGGAGTGCAGCTCAGGGTTGACTTACTGTGCTGTCCAGTCATGCTAACAATGTCACTGCTGATGGGTGATCATTGAGTATAAAGTGCAAATGCATTATATGTAAATACTGAATGTCTGGGAAGTCCTATAACACAACGCTTTGCTACTTGGCTTTTAAGTTCCACCAGTGTTAGGCTGAATTTTGTTTTCCAAGTCAAGCTTCAGTCTACAAGTCTACTGTGTTAATAATATAGATAAGTGCTCAAATGTTTTCTTTTGTAGGCTCATCATATAAAACAGAGCAGAAATAAACTACAGCTTACAAAGTGAGTGCCTTCTTTGCTGCAGGAGTTCAGTTACAGAGTACCTGTTGTGTGGATACACAGCCTTCCTCTTCCACATAATGGAATTCAGTGATTGACATGTACAGTTAAGAAATCCTGGAAGACTTACTGGGGTTTGTAGTTTTCTAACTGTCAGAACAACAGGCTTTTGTTTACTGTGTCTTCACCTCCACTTTCTTTTCATGGTTAGCCTATCCTTGTGTACATTTGCAGTATGTGTATATATAACCTGCTGGGCTTTTAGGGACTAGAATACTGACTCTGGTATTGATGTCTTGATGTCAGTTGTTTCTGTGGCCTGAGATACTTGGACTGCATGTCTTCTGCAACTCCTGGAGATGGTTCAGTCTTGCCTACAGAAGCTGCAAGCTTTTGTCCTTGCCTCTTGAGTATTGCTGCCCATTTCTTGGCTTCTAATGCTTAAGCTGGAGGCAGATGAGTGCTCACTTGTAACAGATTGTTAATTGCATCAAGCAAATTATTTTTTTCCCAAATACTGGTTTTTTGGGGTGCTGCCTATAAATGGAATTATTTCCTTTACATTTTCACTGCCTGTTTTTGCATTGAAATGGACAAACTAAAAGCAGGAAGTTACTTGTTACCTTTTATTGTGCAAATGGGGAAAAGGGTGCTTCAGTGGGCCTTGCAGAAGTCTCCATCTATACATCTGTTGTGATTTCCCTAAAGACACTTCATAGCCTTGCTGAAAAGCATCCATACTGCTTCAGAGATGGTGCTTTTGGATTAAAGTGGTTACTCATCCTCTACCAGAAGACTGCAAACCCAGGACAGGAAACTAAGCCAAGAGTTTGCCTGAAGTCTGAGGTTCTTTAATTGGTAAAGAAATCGTTATTCCTTTATCTCTTCTGTTAGATGCAAGGCTGACTTCTGAGGAAGAGCTTTTAAGAGCTGGAAATGAAGTCGAAATCCAGTGCAATGAGCCTTGTGAAGTGATAGCACAGAGTGCTGTGCTGCAATGGAAGCTTTCCTTTGTGTGCTGAGATCCAAAATTGTAATCACTGGTGCTTGCCTGCCAAAGCAGGTGAACAGGGATTGGTGGTCAGAGTGACCTAAAGTATTGGCATGACACAATGTGGTTTGATTCTTCATGATTTTCAGTAGAGAAGGAGGATTTCACCATCAGTGGAGCCACTGGTTATGACACATGATATGGGTATCTTTCCTGGGGACAAAAATGTTCAGACAACAAATTTGCCTAGATACGAGAAGATGGTGCAAATGCGCATTGCATGAAGCAATGCCAGTCAGATGTGGGCTTAAATTGTAGGGAACTGAAAGTTGTGGTTTTCCGTGTGATGGTGGATGAGGTACTCGCTTTTGTCCCTGTGGAGACCAGAGCATGCACATGTGTGAACAGGCAGGTAAAATGGCCACAAACCTACCTATTCAGTAACTAATTTCTTTGCATATTAAATGCCTTAAAAGCTTCTATATTCAAGTTTTTTTTTTTTTTCAGTAGAGGTCTTAATATTTGCATGTTCATAGGGGGCAGGCTTGTCCTGATACATGCTGTGTCAGCCAGAACACAGAAGGAAGTTTGTCACCCAGGTTTTCCCCTAGCATGGGGAGCAAATTCCAAGTTTCCCAGGGAGCTCTCTAGGGCCAGATGAGGTGTTTATGATAAGCCTGTTAAATCTTCCTTTAGCATTTGGATTTGCCAGATCTGGAGGTGCTGCAACCATAACAGTAGACCCTGGAAGTTGGTGTAGCAACTCAGATTGAATTGTATTTTCCCTGAAAGAAAACACCCATGAGGGCAGAGTGAGATCAGGCCTCAGGAGCCAGAGGGGCAAATACAATTTCAGTATCACGTGAGCAAGATAAGTAATAAAACTTAAGATCTCTGTCTAATGTGATGTCTTTGGGGGTTGGAGCAATGGTGCCATCATTCCTGCAGCGCTCACATGCTGTTGCCACAGTTCTGCTTTGAACATGTGCTACTAATGCCAACAAGACCACTTGATACCATAATCCACCTCAATAGACCCAGATAAAAAATTTATTTTTCCCTTTTTGTGATTACTTTAACTGTTTTTCTAAGTGTTCTGTACAGAGTACCTAACTAGCTTTGAAATCTTTTCCCCTAAGGAATTTTGCTTTAAAAATGCTATTACTGTAATGTAAAAAGCTTGAACTATGTGGAAGTCGGAGTTACGCTCGTGTGATAACACAGTGTTTTGGGGTCCTGTGAAGGAAAACGGTGCAAATGTAGTGTAAGTAGACAGTTGTATCAGTAATTGATTGAGCCATCTATAAGCTCATTAGAGGTAAAGTTCCAGTTGGAGGAAAGTGGTTGCTGAGCATGGGGAAAGACTCTTGCTTCCAGGAGCCTTTCAGTTATCATCTGTTCTGGGATGAGTTGAGGAGCAAAGGGCAAAACCTGTGGCTATGCTGTCATGATATTTCCTGGAAATTAAAGCTGCAGTCTACAAACACTAATTTTAATGGCTGTGTTGGGCAGAGACACTTTCCAGGAGCATACAGCCAGCAGTGGGAATGGCAAGGAGCAACTGATTGAGCAGCTTGGCAAAAGGAGACTGAAGTGAGTTATAAGGAGGCAGCATAATAGAAATTCCATTTTAGATTAAATATAAAATAGCTTTTTTATTACTAGAAAGATGACTGAAGCTGTAAATACTATAAATGCAGTCTTCCCATGCCAAGGAAGCTGTAAATGTGTATTACTTCTCGAGTGGTACAAGCAAAACCAGTAGTATGTTCACAAAGATTCTAACTTTGTATATTAGTCTTCATGTGAATCACTGCAGAAAACTGGGAGGACAAAAATTGTCCACTTTATGAGAGATCATATCCAAGAGTTTGTAATATTGCAAGAGAAATATTGCTAAAAAATCCAAAGCATCTTAGAATAGCTTCCGTAAGATGTTTGTTTTAATTAAAAGTGTTAAACCTGCTAACTGTTCATAACAAAAGACAAAGAAGTAACTTTCACAAAATATTTCTGCCTGGCACTGCCCATTCAATATCTACCTCTACTAGTCCTAGTCTAGTTTGGCTACTACATAATTTTAGCCATTTAGCATAAAACATATGAAAAAGTGTCATTTACCTGGTTGGTGAATGTATGATTATGGAAAACATTTAAACTGTAATGCAATAAACCACAAACTTAGTGATTAAATCCTGTTGTTGGTTCAGTGCAGCAGCATATTTATTGCTTCATTGCTGATCTGTTCAAAAAAATCTTAATTATAAACTCCACCAAGTTACTTGCAATTGTACTGGGATTTGCTTTCCCTTCCAGCCTTCCTAATTGGTTAACAATGTTGTACTGTGTTTTTACGCTCTTCTCTGGTGGTAGCAAATATCAAAACTAGCAGGAAGTCAATCAAAGAATAAAAATGCTGAGTTCTGTTTGTAAATGAGTACTAGTGTTTCCTTGTAGGGTTCAGGGTCCTCCTTGAATGGCCCAACAGCTTTGTAATAAAGAATCCCTCGGCCAGTTCCCTTAATTCCCCTAGTCTCCTCCCAAGCTGATGAGCTGTTACTGGGGGTGCAGGTCTCAAAAAAAGAAAAAAAAGGTCAATAGGAAAAGGCTGTGACTCCCTTTGGAGTCAGGCTGGAAAAGAACCACCTTGCCAGGGAGCTGTCTATCCTAGCCCAGAAACTAACAGTATGTACAACAACAAAAAAATCCTTTGTGCTTTCAGACTACAAAGAGCCAATATGGGGATTTGGATAAATGGGTGTTCAGAGGCAAGCTGAATGAAAAAGCATTTGCTATTTTCCTCAGATACAATTTTTGGGGATTAAATAAAATAAGGCTTCTCTTCCCCATCCATAAGCCCTTCTGATCCCGAAGTTTTCCTGATCCAGTGTCCCAGAGTATCTTGCGATTTTAATAAATTAACATGCAAAATACGGTAATGCTGACAAATTGTAGCAAAAGTAGCCAAGCAGATACAGCAATATAGGAACCTATCGTGTTGTGTACCTGGCATTTCAGATTACCTGGAAAAACATATTTGTTAACAACTGTGTGTAACAGCTCTGATTAACCCTGTCTCCAGGGAGCACCAGGGCTGCAACACCTGCAGGGTCTATGGTTGTGGATGCCTGCAGGGAAGGTGGTGGGTGCGATACTTGAAGTGATAGCAGCGATATCCTCATATTCACCCATTTGGATCACAAAGGGGATCTTGTTTCAGGAAGGGCTCCTTCACACAGATTATGCTCTACTCAAAACCAGCACCCCTAAAAAATAGCATCCCTTCCTTATCCATGTGCTCATAACTTCATTGTTCTGTGGGAGGGAAGCAACATTTGTGCTGGGAAACTGCCTGCCTTGAACTTTTCATCCTTTGAAACTGCCCCCTTCCATTTCTGGGAACAGCTCCTTGTGATTTGAAGCACAGAACATTTATGAGGAGCCAAGGTAGCCTGGCAGGTTAGGCATTATTTTATCTGCATAAATCTCTCAGTTCTGGCTTTCCATCAGTACCCCTCCACTCCATCAGGTATAAAAGATCTTCCTACCACCATGTCATTATGCTTCTGGAATCTGTTCTGAAGGCCCCATGTGCAGTAGCAGAAAGACAACATCTCTCTGAGGTTCCTCTGTCCCTCAAAAATGCTGGAGTGCATGCAAAGTGCCTTTATTCTCAATTTGCCTTCATGCAGTGAACCCAGGGGATGTGTAAATGCTCTTTACTTAGGGGAAAGTAAATGGGGAGCAATGATGTGGCTGTTGAGTGGATCGTGCAGCAAGACTGGCATTTCCATGGTAAGTGCAAGTGGTGGGTTTGTCAGGGCTCTTTCAGTGTCTGGTATTTTCTCCTGAACATCCCAAAACCAAGAGCCATGGCCCCATTCTTCTAAGAGGACCACAGAGATGTCCCTGAAAGGAGGAACAGTTCTGTTCCACTGCACGTTTTTTTGTATGATTTTATTGCAAAAATATGAAGCTTTAAACCAGACACTCCTTATAATCTATTAGGCTGCTTTTATTAATTATTTGCTATTTTTTCTTACCGTTGTCTTTATAACCTGCAAGAATTTTTATAAAATTTTAGGAAAATGTTGGCTTCTGGCTGTTTATAACGTGCATTTCAAGTATTTCTTTTCCTCACTGGAATCATCAAACGTTTGCAACTCTGCATCTCATTTCACTTGCAGTATCAGCCAAATATCTTAGTGAAATGTTTGAGCTGGGGAAAAAAACCCAATCTTTGCCTTATTGCAGAGTGAACTTGTTTGTACTTTTGAATTCCTGTTTTGTCCCCTGGTCTTTTCACCATGTCCTTTATGTTCTGTTTAATATTGCAGGACCCCAATTGCACTGAAACCATCCTGCCTTTTCTAAATTGCAGTTACACAAATTGCATACAAGCAACGTGAAAAACGCATGGTGACCTAAATTTACCTATATGGAGGAACAGCCTTGTGCTGTAAGCTGGGCTGAAGCTGAGGAGGCAAATTGAGCTCAGTGCCAGGCTGCAGGCACTGGCTGTTGCCAAGTGTTAAGAAGAGACAAAAGACTGAAGCCACTGGAATAAGTCATAAACAAGCAGTACTTATCCTTACTTATAAGGATTATATTCTGAATACACTAAAAAAGTGTATAAATCTGGTATCTGAAAGGACATCTTAGCAAATCACCAGAAAAATACAGCTTTTGTCTCATACCTACCTATACTATCAGATGCATGGGCCCCATCTGTTTTGGGGTAGGTTTTTTTTCTTTTGCTACATACATTATAAATTGTTCTTCCTGGTGAGATCATAGTATTTGCAATAGCACAAATACATCATACTATTTGCTTTTGAACATTCCCTCACCTGCAGCCCTCTCAAAAAGGAGGTATTTGTGACTGACACCTTGAAGACTGATGTTCTTTCAGAGGGGTGTCCTTTGTGCAGTGCCAGTGGCTACTATGGGGCTGTGTTTTGGATTTGTGCTGAACACAGGGTTGATGATACAGAGATGTTTTTGTTATTGCTGAGCAGGGCTTACACAGAGCCAAGGCCTTTTCTGCTTTTCATGCTGCCGCACTGGTGATGAAGTTGGGGTTGCCTGGGAGGGTGGGAGGAGACACAGCCAGGACAGGTGACCCCAACTGACCAAAGGGATATTCCAGACCATGTGACATCACACTCAGTATTTAAAGTAAGGGAAAGAAGGATGAAAGGGGACACATTTGGAGTGATGCTGTTTGTCTTCCCAAGTTACGTGTGATGGGACCCTGCTCTCCTGGAGATGCTTGAACACCTGCCTGCCCATGGGAAGCAGGGAATTCATTCCCATTTCGCTTTGCTTGTGTGTGTGGCTTTTGCTTTCCCTATGAATCTGTCTTTATCTCAACTCACGAGTTTTTAGGCTTTTACCCTTCTGATTCTCTCCTGCTCCTGCTGGTGGGGGAGTGATCAAGCAGCTCTGTGGGATTTGGTGGCTGGCTGGGATGAAACCATGACTGTGTGTATTTTTATTCAATGTTTTAGCTGAAATCACAGTAGGACTATGCCCTGCATTACAATAGTGAGCCTGGTGAAAAGGAGAAGAGCTTATTCTTGCAGAAATAAGTAATAAAACCACACCCTGGGATTAAACTATTGGAAGAAAAACCTGTTACCAGAAAATAAAATGCACAATATAACCTTACATTAAAGTCTTGTGAGTCAAGGTATCAACATGCATGCAAATCTCTGGGAGATCACAGTACAACTGGGTTTGTTTGCTGCCTGGGGATGATTTATTAGGGCATTGGTGCACACAGGTAAATATAGAAGCCTCATGGCATTTGATGACCCTTTGGGACATACAGACACCCTTAAGCACAGCATGTACAATGACAGGGACAGAGAAAGCAGGGACACAGTTTTTGGTTTAACATACACTTTGCTGCTCACTGGCAGTCTGCAGCTCTGCTGTCAAGATGCTCCCTGTTTTTTCTAATTCCCCTTGGATGAGCCGTCCCACCAGGGCAGAGGGCATGCCCAGCACCAGAGCCAGGATGTGCAGGCAGTGCTGCTACAAGACTGGGATGTGTGAAGAGCCCAGGTTTCTGTGCCAAGCTCTTGATGCCGAAGTTACTGAGTTGTCACATCAGCTACCCAGACAGGCTTAAGGCTCATTCCAGACATGCAATGAGAAAAACATTCAAGCACAAACTAAAAATGGGAAAGCTTTTATTGCTTTTAATTTTCAGAAAGCTTTCTGGTTTATAGTTTTGACAAGAACAAGGGCATGGAAGTGAATGTGAAAGGCACAGTCTGGTAACTGGCAGTAAAGCAGCTGTGTCAAAACTTCATTTTCAGTGCAAAGATAATGAGACATTTGACTTTGTGATTTCAATACGGTGTGTTAACGCTTTTTCAGTCTGACATACAGGGTCCTTGGACCCCATCTCCTAAAAAGCTGTTCTTTGCAGCTCCAACATTTCTGCCATCTGTGTTTTGTCATAAAGGAACATGTTAGTGGGGGGTCAAACTCTCCTTGAGACTTGCAGAGTCAAGTCTTGCAGTAGTAGAACCTTTCATTGCAAAACCACAGGACTTTTTCCTGCAAAAATGAAGGCTGTGAAGCCTCATACCAAAGCCCCACAAGAAGTCAGAAGTCAGAGGTACAGTATCTTTGCAGAAACTTTAAAAGCATTTTTAAACTACTTGTCATTAAATCACCAGGAAACACCCGGAAACTTTTTGATACCTTCAGAAAAAAACAAGTAAATGAGACAGCCTTAGACTTACACTTTTCGCCCCTTACTTGTTTCTTAACTTAGAACCTAGTAGACATTCTTTTTAGATATTGAACACTCTGCATTTGCATGGGACTAACACATTTAAATATTCCTTCAAGAGACAACAGAAATAACTATTCTTGAAATGCTAAGCAAGTCCAGAGACTTGCAACTATTTTCAGAATCCCCTTTCATAAAATATTCTACGTCTGCTAAATAAAAATAGCTGTGAATTTAGGCTCTTGCATGTTCATTCACTGAGCACATCTGAAGAGCCCATTGAAAGTACTTGTCCTTGCACAAGACAAAAACCAAAAGCTTTTTCAAAAGCTTTTATAGCAAGAAGCGTTTTTAATTTATTCTGTTACTATAAATAAATTCAATTCTATTTGCTGGTTTCCAAATATATTGGAAAGGAAAAGGAATATCCAGAAATAGTCTGTGCTGGATGAAATGTAAGGATCTAATAAACATCTTTATTCCTTCAAGTATAGCAGAAGTGATGAAGTTTCCAGTACCACACTGAAATAGCTCACACAAAAGCATCCACATCTGAGAGAAAATTTAAACTCTCAGGTTTAAATTAGGTTATTTACTCTAAGTCCATTGTTTCAGGGGCCAGCTGTCTTCTTCGTGAAGGAGATTCTGTCTCAGGGCTAACAAAACAGGAACTATGGTGGCTGTTGGCAGCATCGTGAGGCAAATTCACTGCCAAGGTATTCGGGGTGTCCGCTTAAAATTAGCCGAGTACTAATGACTACGAATGTCCTCAGCCACTAGGTGGTGTGTTGATTCTGCCATTTAAAGTCCTCGCTGTTGACATAAAAGAAGTCAAGAGCTGTTGAAGAGTTCAGATCTGATTCTGATTCACTTTGGCCCTCCTGGCATAACCCAGATCAAAATCATTTAAATGAGTGGTTGGCAGACCCCGTGAACAGCTGCTCAAACTCACCTTTTAGCACACTAGACAGAGCCCACATCAGAGTACCCGTCACCAGAATAACCATTTCTATAATTCTTTGATCATTGGGCTATAGAGATGGGCTTGCTTGTGCTTCCTCTCCTTAGCCAAACACATTTTACATTCTGGCTGCAAGAACGAACAATTCTGTGCAAGGGACAGTAGGAACCTGAGGGTGGCACAACCTCCTCCCCCCACCCTTCAATCTCCTTTCAATAAAATTACTCCTTTTCTTTGACAGAATTAATTGTTTGAGAACATAAATGGCATCATCCTGTCTCAGAAGAGGACTACAGGGTGGAGGAACATCTCTACAGTCTTAGGGATTGGTCCAAGGGCAGGAGGAAAGGGAGTGACAAAAATTAAGATGGGCACTGTAACTGAAGTTGCTCTGAACTCAGGATATTTTAATGCTTTTTAAATTTTATCTACCCTGTTGTTTTTATATGAGTAATAATGGGTTGCTCAAAGCACTGTCCTTCAACCACATGACAGTTGCTCTATAGGATCCCAGGATCATTTATTATTTGTGCAGGTAGAAACCCCAAGTCGTATGGGGCATGTGTAGCAGGGTAAAAGAGGAGGACTCTCAAAGGTTATTATTAGGTATCTGATCTAAACCTTAGGAATTCTGGCTCAGCTATCAGTTTGCAAACGCCCTGTTAGGGCAACAGTTCTCTCAACTACTGTAATCTACATTTGTTTTCCATTGTAGGGGTTAAACTCTTTAAAAATTTTTGCTGGTGGACATTGCTTAAACTCAACGTCTGCATCTTACCTCTCACCAGTGTTGATGCCCTTGGTGAGTTAACAGATTTTTAAGGCAATGCCACACTTTCCTACTTCTTGAGAGATACATCAATCCCTTCGAATTCAAGTGTCCTGCCCTGCCAGGGATAACTTGCTTATTGACTATAAATGGCAGCAGCAGCGCAGTCAGGCTGGAGCACAGCGCTCCCCGGAGCTTTGCCAGCAAGGTCATGGGAGGTGATCCTGCCCTTCTGATTAGTCCTGGTGAGCCACGTCTGGAGTGCTGTGTCCAGTTCTGGGCTCCTCAGGATAACAGAGACATGGAGGTCTTGGAGGAGGTCCAGCAGAGGACTATGAAGTTATTAAAGGACTGGAGCACCTCTCTTAAAGGAAAGGCTGAGGGAGGTGGGACTGTACAGCACTGAGACAACTGAGGGGAGCCTGGGCTGCGGCATCACACCACACACTGCAGGCTGAGTCACATCATTATCACAGAAAACCTTCCCCACAATTACAAACAAGCCCTCATGCTCTTGGTCTTCCCCTTCTGACTCCAGGTCTCTTGTCTTTGGGTATTCGCCATCGATGCAAACATCTCACAAATGCAACTCCTGGTGGATGCTCCCCATGTGGTCTGCAAAAACTGGATTTGTCACCTCGTGTGCAACAAGCCAATAATTACTCAAGAGAGACATTATCTATTTCAGATTGCACAAACCTGGCGCTCCATGGCATTCCACAGATCAAGCATCCCAACTCTCAGATCATTTTCCTATTTATACATTTTAGCAAACAAAGGGATTAGTGTGTTTGCTACAAGTTACATAGTTCTCTTACTAATTAGTATTCTATCTTCTGCTGGTGAATGATTCTCTCATTTCCCATGGTAACTAACCCCATGCTCAGTCTCTCTCTCCTTTTGGGCCGGTGTCCTTTTTTGGGTCCTTGCTCCGTGAACTGGTCGGGATCTGCCCCTGCCGGAATTACCTGTTACCCAGTTGGAGCCGATTTCAGCACAATTACTGAGTTGTCTTCATTTGTTTCTTCCTTATCTGGGGAGTTCTGCCAGATGTCCTTGTGGCCCCTAAATTCTGCATTTTTGGTGTGCACTATGGGACATCCACTGTGTCCACAGGTACATCCTTCTTCCCAAGCTTTGTTAACCTCCCCCTGGGTCTGAGAATATTGAAGCCTGTCTAGCCCCAAACCGTAACAGCATTTCTACCAACAAATAATTTGTTTTTGGAACACCTGGCCATCACTTAGAACTTGTTGGCGGCTCTCTGTTTCATGGATTGTCTCCCTTCTCCTTGATGAGGCTGGAAAGTGGACAAAGACCAAACATCACAGAACTACCTTTTTTAAGAAAATCTTGCATATTCCACATTTCGCAGCATTCAGGCCGCCCCGAGAGGTGCGGGCTCTCCCCGCACGCCGCAGCCCCGAATATTCCCGGCTGTTTCCCGTTCTCGGAGATTCCCGGCGGGTCCCGTTCCCGCCCCTTCAGTGCGCGGGGCCGCGCGCGCAGCGCCCCCTGGCGCCGGCGTCGGCCACGCAAGCACTGGCCCCGGCGCGCGCAGGCCCCGCCCGCGGGGATTGGCCGCCGCACTCTCGCGAGACCGGCCCGCGGCGGGCCGTGACGCGTCGCGCGCTGTGGGTGGCCGGCAGGTTCTCTCTGGGTCCCGTAGCGGCTCTCCCGGGGCCGCGATGGCGGCGGGAGATGTCGAGTCCTCGCTGGAGCTGAGCCTGACGGGCTCCGGGGCGCTCCCCGGTGCGCTGCCCCCTGCCCGCTCGCGTATCTTCAAGATCATCGTCATCGGGGACTCCAACGTGGGCAAGACATGCCTCACCTACCGCTTCTGCGCCGGCCGCTTTCCGCAGCGCACCGAGGCCACCATCGGCGTGGATTTTCGCGAGCGGGCCGTCACCATCGACGGCGAGCGCATCAAGGTACCTCGGGGCCCGGCCCGGGACAGCGCCGGGAGAGGCCCGGGCTGAGGGGGCGGCGGGCGGAGGGGCAACGCCGGGCCCGGCCCGGCCCGGCTCGGCCCGCGCCTGGCGCAGTGCTCCAGCGGCCGGGAGAAGGGAGAGCGGGATGTTCCGGGCCGCACCTCTCGCAGCGGTCTCCAGGCCTTCTGTCACCGTCGTACCCCCGAAGTTCAGTTCGGCGGGGTCGCGTCACCAGCAGCCGCCGTTGTGTCTGCCCTGAAACTGTTCTACTGCTTGGCCTTGCTCCTGTTGGAAAGGTAGTCACGATGTAGGTTTCTGTGATGATGAACCAATTCCTACCGTAGGCCAGACCCTCGTGCATTTTTTGTCAAGTGTTAATCAGTAATTTATCTTTACAATGGACTTATATATAGATCTCTTAGCAGTATTTTCGTCTTATTTGTGCCTGGTATCAGCAGCGTGTTGCCTCTGAGAAATTCTGCTTCTTTGTTCATCAGACATCATAGTTGCTTTAACCTTCAACACCACAAAGCTGTGTAGGTGCCACTGTTATGATAATTTTGCTTTAAAAATATTAGGCAATCGAATATTGTTCAGGATTGAGCAATGTGTTTCGGCTTCTAATTTGTACGATTCTGTTAAGTTTGCTGTATGTTGATCCTAACAGGCATTTGCAGAATACTCTGTAACAGCTTACAAATGCAGTTTATTTACCAACATGGTTTTAAACAGAATCCTAGTCTGCTTCTGTATTACAGTTTGTTTTTATGAGAAAAGTTCATTTGTGCAGAAAAAGGAAGTTAACAGCAGTCTTGAGCTTGTACTTGGACATTTGTTATCATCAGACGTTATAATTACAGCTTACCATTATGTAGCTGAAAGCTGTAGTTTTTCCTTGCTTATTTACTGATTAAAGAAATTATGGAGGATATATAAGAATAGGAGAGCCAATTTGCTTTCCTGCTCTTGTGGGATTTTTATCTCATATCCTTTTTCAACTAAAAATGAAAGGTGAATAGGAATCTTTGGGGTTTTTTTGGTTTTCTTTTGTAAAACCACTGACTAGAACTTGTCTGACAGCTGAAATTCTGTACTCCTTTGTCCGTTGCTGTTCATGACAGAGGAGAGAACTCCTGAGGGATATTGTTTTGTCAGCACCATCTTATTGACTGGCATTTTCATCACCTCTGAATGATGCCTGGCCTTCATTGGAGAGAAGTGAAGAAGAGCATAGAGTAATCCACAGCTCTAAGATGCTTCACATAGGTTATTGTGCCATTCTGTTATATATGTTTTTGTAGATCGTTTTGCTGCATTCTTGAGAATATTACCTGTAAAATAAACCAGTTCTGGTTGAGGAAGGTGGAGAAGTGAAGGAGGCTGTTCTGAGGCACATTGTTTTGTGCAAGTTCTGTTTCAGCATTAAAGGAATGAATTTTGTCATTATGGCCAGGACTCTAGTTTTTAGTGGGAGTGTTGTCAAGTTTGAACCAATTTTGGGCGGTTTTGGCAACTTCTCTCACTCCTCTTCACCTTCCTGATGTGTAGCAATCAGCTCCAGCAATGCTAGTTGAACGAAGAGAGAGAAGCTCTGATGAACTGAATTACTGTAGTCCTTGCTGTGCCCTGAAGGGAATTTTTCCTCGTGCATCGAAGGAGGAGGTTATAAAGTAGTGTCTTCCCTCTTCTCCCTTCCCCCAGCCAGCTGGATGGTTCTTTCTTGTGCTGCTACAGCAGTGTGTGTTTCCCTGACAGCTGGAAAAGTGCTGTGTCATTGGCAGGAACACAAGCACAGTTCTCACTGAGGATCTCCCACACAGTAATTGTGTAGAATTCCAAGACATAGGAACAAGTATATTCCTTGTACAGTAGGCTGAACAGCTTCATATCAAACACTGATGCCTAAATGTGATGAGTAAATTAAAACTTTCAACAAACGGATTTTCTGCCTTCTAAATTTTACTCTTCCTCAGTTAATCTAAGCATTGAAAATTGAAGAAAACAATGATGTTAGTCTTCACTGACCTACATTAAAAGAGCAAAATGCAAATGAAATCCAAAGAAGAAAGTCCGAACATCATGTTCTGTACCTTTGAGCTATTCCAATTTTTGTCTTGTTAAAGGAGACAGCATTGAGGCCAGTTATGTTTTTACCAGTGTGTTATAAAACACACATACTAAGTGAGTCCTTGTTTAGAAAAAAGCCTTTCTGGATACATAGAACGGAATCAGAAGGTGCGATGTGATAGCTGAGTCAGTGTATTTAATATTTTTTATGCCATTTGTTTTTCTTAGGGAATATGACCAAGGGATTCTGTACAGTTTTATTAGCTGAATTATGCTGTTAAACCAATCAATCAAACTATATACTTTAAAGGGCTGTTATAAAAACTGTGGTCCCCTGAAGATGGGTGTTACTGGACCAACAATGAAATAGTAATCTTAATGTTACTTCATCAGTGCACACCCATTAACGTGAACATTTTCAGTATTTTTTTTCAGTAGAGAAAATATTCGGGGGAAGAGGTAGAAATGGAACAGTTTCCTCAAGTTCACCTCTAAAGAGGAAAAAAGAAACTTCTAAAGTGTACAGTTTTCAACATTGGGAAAGGATTTAGTGCAAATGACTCGGTGCCAAGAATATTAACATCTTCAATTTGAGATAATGCTGTTCAAGCTTGAGTGCTGCATGTAAATGAAATTTAGGAAGAACTGTAGTTTAAGCTTCACTTGCAAGTTATGTAAACCTTTAATTTAATTTCCCCATTGTCGGGTGGAGTCGCGGGAGACAAGCCTCACGGCATTGTGGTCAGCAAGTCTCGTTTATTGTAATAATCTACACATACTTATAGTACTACTAATTAGCTCATACATATTGCAAAAGCTGAGCTCCTTATTGGTGGGAGCTATTCCATGAGATCACTGTGGTCTTATCTTTTCTCTTCCATATGGTTTCTTTCAACTTACTTATCTGGACTCACATCCTGTTGTTTATACAACTCCTTGCACAAGGATTTAGTATCCTTGCCAAGTCTGCATCTTTATCAATCCTACAGTGTCATCATGACCTTTGCTTTTTAGCCATTCTTCAGAAAGACTCTCAACACTTCCCCCGTTTTCTTTTTGCATGATCATAGTCATATTGACTGACTTCAAAATTAAATTTTTTACACATGACATTATACAGCTAAGCATAAGTAAACCAAGCAAAACAATGATTAGCAATAGCATTAAAGATTTGATCACACTTTTCATCCATCCTTCTAAGCCCATCCACTCTGTAAGTCCTTCTAATCTGAAAAATCCAGAGTCCTTTTTTATCTTTTGGGAGTGTTCAATCAAATTCTTAATTTCGGCGTGGATGGACTTAGAATGATCCTCAAGATCCATGCAGCACATTCCTTCAAAGTCTTCACAGCCATGGCCGTGGGCTAAGAGTAAAAAATCTATAGCTGCTCTATTTTGAAGCAGGGCGTGCTGGACTGAACTCAGGTCTTCTGCAAGTTCAGACAACACTCGGCTGGTACCATTTGCCTGTTTGACTACCCAACATGTCAGTTTTTCTAAGTGACGATGGGCTCGTGCTGCAGCTGCACCAGGAACAAAAAGGGAGGTAAAAAGCACTTCTAATTTGCTCCATAACGTGAGGTCATCCTCACAATCAGATGTTATAGTTTCTGCTAAGGACCTCTTCCATCGTATTCGATGTGTAGCATTAGGATGGTGCTGTGGAAGTGCAAGACTCAGTTGGCCAAAGGTACAGGGCCCGCCTACAGGCTTGGATGGGATACCTGACCAGGCACGATTTCCACAAATTAGGAAAAACCCTCTGGGTAACTTTCGAGGGAAAAACGTTCCAGGGGCTGCAAGAGATCGATTTCTCACGGTAACATTGCACCATTCTAAGTCCCACTGTGAAGCATTGCCAACAGGATTAATCAAGGTGGGGTTGGATGTATTCATTTGACAGCCACTAAGGCTGCCCTCTTGGCATAAATTGCGTGAACTATTAATATAGATACAGGCTGTAGCGTTAAGGGAATCAACTAGTTCTATTTCTTGTGGCTCAGGGCCCACCGGGAGTTTATCATCCCAGATATCATAGTCTAGTAGGCCATGAGTAATATTTTTTGTGGAATTCAACTGCCAAATAGGTTTGAACTGCTTCTGGGTCTCGATTACAAAGTTGCGCCATGTATTATCTGTTAATGGTACTCCAACTAAGCATGTCAAAAATGGAGTACTGGGTGTGGCTAAGGAGGCACAGAATGTTGTGGTGTTCAATTCGCGTGCCAAGGAAACCCAGATATTATCTCTAGGGTCAAACACCTTAGGAGGGTAGGGAAGGTTGTGACCCATTACTGAGCCTGCGATTAGCAGCACGATGCTTAAACCGCCGGCAAACATGATCCCACTTTCTTGGTTCAACTTGCCACTGAATGGGGACCCCAATGTTTAGTTGGCAGGAGGATTGCAAAACTACAGAGTAACTATCTGCTAAGATCCTTTTTGCTAAATGCTGTACTGACCACGCTAATTCTCTTAGTCTCAGATCTTCAAGATTTTCAACTAATTGCAAACTGTCAATGATATTTTTGCCTGTGAGTTGTACCAATGCTCCTTGAGCCGTCTCACGGTGCCAGTGAAAACTGCAAGACTGACACCAAAACCCTTCTGATAGATGTCGCTGGTGGACCCACCACTGTAAATTACAACCTCCGCAAAACAATCTTACCCACGCATTATGATCACTACAATTACATGCAAAGCAAGCAGATTGGCAAAAGCGTAAGAAATGTCTCTGCAGATGTGGAAGGAGATGATCCTCTATCTCCTGTTCAGATTCCACAAGGAAGGTAACGCGAAACCGTTGCTCAACTTCCTGCAGGATTTGTGAGATCTTCCTCTGTACTCTTCTCGCTTTCCTGTTGTGGGTTGCTCATCAGTGACAACAGGCTTAGTCCATTTAGCCGGAACCCATAGGGGACAGTTGGCACAAAGTAGGTGAGTTTTTCATCCCTTGTGGCAATACAGTCCATTCAAATCGCCTGGCTGGTTCTCCTTTATTCAGGGCAGGTAAGGTAAAGGCGAAGCGCTTGGTGTCATCTGGATGCAATGGAATAGTGAAAAAGCAGTCCTTGAGATCTATAATTAAAAGAGGCCAGTTTTGGGGCAACATAGCCGGATTGGGGAGACCAGGTTGTAGCGCCCCCATAAATTCCATCTGTTGATTTACTGCACGAAGATCATGTAAAAGGCGAAACGCACCAGACTTCTTGCGTATGACAAAAATAGGAGTATTCCAAGGACTGACGGATGTGACCGGGTGTCCTGCAGTGATAACACTTCATGGGCCACCTGGAGCTTGGCGAGGACGTGCTGCTGCCGCTTGGAGAGGAGCAAGGGCTGCCATAACCTGATTTTGAGAACTGATAGCCTGTTCTTTAAGCCCTTCACCTAATTTTTCTAAGGCTTGTGCTAAGATAGTTGCGAGCCAGTGGGCATGGTCGCAGCTTTTTCTAAAAGTTGCTGGACAGTCCAATCCCCTGGGGTAGAACTAATAAGGGCACGGGTGGCCTGATGCCATTTTGTAAAAGGCATGTTTAAGCAACGGGTCATGCATATGCTCTTGAACCCCAGCTTTTGAAATGGCTTCCATAACTTTGTCAACAAAGAGCCTAGAGACTCTCTCTGCCTTGTTTTATGCTCATATACATCGGGGATCCCACCTGGGCTCGGACCTTATCCATTGCTTTCTTAGCAACTGCCATAGCTTTCCGTAGCTTGGCAGGTCCTAGTGCCGCTTGGCTTCTACTCTCATGTGATCCCCTTCACCCATGAGTCAGCTACTGTAACACCTGTTCAAGGGATCTGCCGCTGGCCTGGGGACAGCAGCAGTAATAGCGGCTTCCTCCCCTCCAGCGAGCTTCCAAAAAGCAGTCGCTGATGCGGGGTATACATAAGCTTAGTAACTGCCTTTTATATGTCAGCAGGAAGAAGAGGTTCGTAAAAGCGTTAAAAATATATATCAAGCATCTGTTTAACTGCGTTCACTGGTTACCACTTGTAATTCCCCACCGTTGCTCCGTGAGCCTAGCGCATCCACCAGCCTTCTAATCAAGATTAGTCACCCGGCGCAATACTGCCACCCCCTTGGTGTGATTCGGGACAAAATAAAACAGGGTACGCCATGCCTGTCATTGTGCAGCGCTCAGCATGTCAGAACTCACCTCTTTTGTAAGGCCGTTGTCACGAGCAAATCGCAGCCCAGAGTTTCTCTATGGCCCCCAGCCATTGAGCCTCCGCTGTAGGTCAGGACTCTGGCCCCAGGGACAGGCTCAGGGCCTAACAAAGGTTCAGCCGAACGGAGGAACGAGTCCGGCGGAGACGCGATGTTGGAGGCGAAGGGACGGTGGAGGAGCAGGGGCTGGGCAGCTCCCGGGCCGGCTCGAGCGGGCGGCGGGGGGGGCTGCGGGTGGAGCAGGCGACTCAGAGGCAAGAGCCTCAGGCGGAATTTGGAACCGCAGCAAAGGTGGGGGGATTAGGTGGGCCAGAGAGAAACAGAGGCACTGTGGATCGCCGGTAATGACGGTTTCGATCCTGAGCAATCTTAATTTTTTCTGCCGCTTTTTTCTCTGCCTGATTACCATTAAAGTTCATTGTGAACAACTTTCCATAGTTTAGAAATCTTTTTAGCTGGCTTATCGTCATCTAAGACAAGATCTCAAAATTCATCCCCATACGCGCGCCCACTGAACTTAATTCATGAATGGAAGTGGGGTCAGTGAAAAACTATAAGAAGCGCGCATGGCGTTAATAAGAACGGGGAGGTCTTTCTCAAGATCAATTCCTTTAAAGTTATGCTTAAGTAAAAAAGCTTTAAAAAGCTCCTGTGCTGCTTGCCTTTCCATACTTACGGTACCGTTGCTAGCTCTCCAGGCTTCGGCAGCACGTATCGGCGAGCCCGCCTGTGCGGTCGCTCGGGCGCGGAGGTGATAGGCACGACGCGGCTGGGCGCTGCGTTTTTGCCGTACGCAACCTCTTTCGCCGTCCCTCTAGCTGCAGGACCCGAACCCAACGCAACTCCCCGTCGCATAAGGCAACATCTTCTGTTCGGGCGCCAGATGTTGGGTGGAGTCGCGGGAGACAAGCCTCACGGCATTGTGGTCAGCAAGTCTCGTTTATTGTAATAATCTACACATACTTATAGTACTACTAATTAGCTCATACATATTGCAAAAGCTGAGCTCCTTATTGGTGGGAGCTATTCCATGAGATCACTGTGGTCTTATCTTTTTCTCTTCCATATGGTTTCTTTCAGCTTACTTATCTGGACTCACATCCTGTCATTTGTACAACTCCTTGCACAAGGATTTAGTATCCTTGCCAAGTCTGCATCTTTATCAATCCTACAGTGTCATCATGACCTTTGCTTTTTAGCCATTCTTCAGAAAGACTCTCAACACCCCATCTTTACCCAAGGCTGGCAATACACTTAAAGATCTCTGCTTGACTGAAGCATGACCAATTTCTACTCTGTGAATAAGCTGGGGAGAGAATTGTTAGCCCACAGTTGCCTGTGAAAATTAACTCTCTCTTTAAATTTATTTGATACAGCATTTTCCAAGATTTATCTATAGTGATTCCTTAACATAATGTTGTCTATACATGGGATTGCTTCAGTCTGTGCTTCTTTTTTCTCTAATTTGTCAAATTCATGAGCATTTTCTATGAGTCTTCTGACTTTATAATGTTTTATAAGTGCACAGAACTGGAAGTATGTCTCATCTGGGTGTGTGACTGAATCTTACCCAAACTTAGGTGCCTGTGTTCAGTCCAATTGTGTAGACTCATGGAGATGCTGTCAATTGTGTGTAGAGTGTAATACCATTGGCAAAACCTGAGATTTCATTCTAAAATGAGATCGATTGCAACTGACTACCATTTGCTGGGATCAGAGCCAGGGCAACTTGCCTTCCTTTTCCTAACATTCTTAATGACCCTTTTAGAAGCTGCACATGGGTCTTTCTAAGTCTCTGGATCAAAAGCTGCAGAGAACTGGACTGGGCTACAAAAGCCAAGCTGCTCTGATGTTCTCATTCAAATTCTCAGTTCCCCTGATGCAACCAGTAGCTGCCATTCCCACCTGCTCTAGTCTGAGTTTTTTTGAGGATGGATAACCAGGGTTGAATAGAATATTGCAGAAAAACTTCTGAAACATCTCTTACTCTTTGTTCTTCAGTCTGTCACACAGACTGATTCATAACATACTGTGATTGACTTGTGGATCTGGATTGTCATCCATTTTAATAATTTCCAATCTGATGAACCCTGTGCTTAAAGAAAAAGTCCTTATTGTCACTCACTGTTACCAAGACTTTGCATCTGCTTCTATTCAGTTTTACCCTATTTCCACTGTTGTAGCTTTCAAAACAGTTTTAGGTGATACTGTAATCCTCTCTATTAGTGATGCATCTTCTTGCTCTCAGCAGATTTCCCTTGCAGATGGGCTTCCTTTTTTCTAATATAAAAAGTCACTGGTTAAAGTGGTAAACAACACAACTTTCAAGATATTTACAATTTCTAAAGAAGTTTTACTGAAACTTTTGGATCAAAGGAATGCAGAGCTATGGTAATGGGAGAACAATTTCAACAATTACATAGTGGCTGCGACTTTCATGAGAACAGATTAAATTTCAAATTTATCTTCATTGTCTACAGAACATTTAGTATTCCTTGAGTTCTGAGTCTTAAGGAAGACTCCTTTCATTCCCAGGGAGGAAGAATTTTCTGCTTAAAAGCCAGAGTACTAATCAAACTGCCTCGGCTGGGATCAGCTGTATAAGACAGGAAGCTAGGACTCAGCTTTTTCCCAAGAAATCAAATATCTTTCAGATGTTTCACTATCACTAAGGTGTGCATGATAGAGCCACACAGCAATTTATTTCTGACAGTGTACAGGTGTTGCAGGTGAAGGGGCTCTGACTGCTGGGCATTGCAGTTCCTTGTCTCCTGGAGTGCAAGTCTGTGTAAACATCACTGTGCACAATTCTGTAGCATTCTCTACACAGCTGAGGACTCCAGGCTGCCATTACACAGGATGATCAATGTATTTAAAATTTCTGTTAGTTGTTGCTTATGTCTGCTGGTGTTTCAAAGCTTGTTTTGTTTTGTTTTGTTTCAATCTGGACCCCAGAAATTTGAAAGCATTTCAGTTCTTCTGAATGTCTTTCTGTTCTGACTAAGCTTCTGGCACATACATTCAGTCTGGTTTGGACAGAATGGTGTGTACCTGGAAATGATCGTCACATGTTACACCAACAGGAGGTTTATGCTTTTTTATTTTTTTCCTTTTATGCATGCCTTGATACTACAAACCATAGTATGGTCCCAGTTTAAGCATTAAATAAGCTTAAGTTAGATGTTCATCACAGGAGGGTTTGATTCCAATGCACTGCAGAGAAAGATTTATTTGTCCTGTTTTTGTTGATGTTGAAATCAACCATGGTTTGATTTCTTCCTACTTCTACATGGCAGTTAATGTCATGCTAACAACAGAATTTTGGGGAAGATGATATTATTTTTGGCAATAACAAAAGTCATGTCAGCTGAGAGTTGTACTGGAAGTAACATATATTTCATTTTCAAACAAAAGTGCTATTGCTAAGACTTCAGGATTTGTTTTTATAAAAATCTTTAAAAATACAGGCTCCGATAAACTTTCAGAAATTTGTATTTTCTCTCAAGTTGTGTCATCATTCCTCCTGGCCTTGCTTGTGAGCAGCTTTGAAATCCAAAGTTTCTAAAATTGTGTGAATGCAACCATTTTCTTCAGCACAAACTTGTCAATATGATTAATTCAGAAGAGTAGATTTCTGTGATCATGTAACTCCCCTCGCTACAGATAATTTGTGTTATTTTCCAAGATGAGTAGTAAAACATTTTTTCCTCTCCTTATCTTTCCATTTTCAGATACAGCTATGGGATACTGCAGGCCAGGAGCGCTTCAGGAAGAGCATGGTGCAGCACTACTACAGGAATGTACATGCTGTGGTGTTTGTGTATGATATGACAAACATTGCCAGTTTCCACAGCCTGCCATCCTGGATAGAGGAATGCAAACAGCACCTTCTTGCCAATGATACCCCACGGATTCTGGTTGGAAATAAATGTGACCTGAGAAGTGCTATTCAGGTGCCCACGGACCTGGCCCAGAAGTTTGCTGACACTCACAGCATGCCATTGTTTGAAACCTCTGCCAAGAACCCCAATGACAATGACCATGTGGAGGCCATATTCATGACGCTGGCTCACAAGCTTAAAAGTCACAAGCCTTTAATGCTTAGTCAACCCCCAGATCATGATGAAATACGTATAAAGCCTGAACCAAAACCTACCACATCCTGCTGGTGTTAGGTCATACTGTCGCTGGCTATCACCTTGTCTTGTTTGCAAGTGCTTCAAAATTATGATCTTGGCAAAGTTCCAGGTTTTGGTAGCAAGTATAGCAAATCTCTTTGGCACTTTAATGTGTTTTTTATTTTACCTGTTGTAGGTGTGCCCATCTCATGCTCTTGCACTTTGTAATTGTACTTTCTGAATTACTAAGTTTCACTATAAATATATGGGAACATACTTTGTCAAGTTTGACAAAGTGGTTCTACTTGAGCTCTTGCTGCCTGAGGTTATTCTCATCACTTGTGGTAAGATTATAAACAGTAGATTGGTTTACTAATACTTTTGGTTGCTACTTGGCATTGGAATAATGTAGAAGAGCCTTTTGTGACAACCAGGGAACTTGGGTTTTGGGTCAGCAAGTGGGGAGATTTTTGGCATATGAAGGAATATTAGGTGACTGCTAGGAAATTAGTAAGCAGGTACCTTTTTATTATAAAAACAAAAAAAACAGGTCTGTCAAAGTTCGGGCTGTCAGTGTCAGTGCAACCTGCTAGATTTTGGCTGTTGTTCCACTATGAACTTGGTCTGTTTCTTCATGGCAGTGGTAACGGAATTGACAAACTTCTCCCTATTATTTGATACTTAAAACGTCATTAATTTTTCATAATGGGCATGTCATACAAAACTGTTATGTTAAACCATGTTATGGAAAGTACTGTAGCACAGGATTTGGGGTAAAAATTGGGACTCCATCTGTCCATAAATTCTCTGATCTTACTAAAATTTAAATGATATATTTCTAAAGGTGCTGTATTTGAGTTGAGTGTCTCAGAGGTAAGTAAAAACAGTTGAGTAAGTAAAAGATTGGGTGAATTTGGCAAAAGCATACTGGTTTTCAAAGATTGGGGTTTGCGGGGCTTTAGAGATCATGAGTGCTTTTTAAATATCTTGAAAAGCCAACTTGTTAACATATTTCAGGAATGGAAATGTTTAGGAATATGGTACATTCTTAAAATATTTCCAAACACAAATGAAATTTGGTCTTGAAATATGGAGTAAATCTACCAAGTATATAATCTGTTAGAGATTTTTGAGCTAAAACCTGCTTGTATAATGTGACTGTATGTAGGGCACCCTTGGCATTACTAGTGTGAGCTAGTAGGGGTCAGATGAGGGAAATTCCTCCTCTTGAACCACCTTTTTCTGTGTTCTCATAGTTACAACTGCTTTTTCCAGTTCTATTTGAAGATTAAGTTTCATAATAAAAATGGTGCTAAGTTTCACATAGTTGCATAAAGTGAAATGTAAGCCATAGAACGCAATCTATGACTTCATTCATGTGCCATGTCAAACAGTGTTTCGTGACTTAGTTTTCGAAGTATAAATGAAGGTTTTTTATTGGCCATTTGTAGCATGTGTTGCTTACTGGAAACTAAATTGAAGGGCTAGTTCAAAAGCTGCCACCGTAATGATCACATTAGAAACAAATTACTGAAACAAGATAACTATTATTATGTAAACTATTACAATTCTTGAGATGTACTTTCATTGCAACTTATATTGAAGAAAATGCATTGATTTTGTTCTAGATTTAGAAAGAGTATTTAATTTGGTCTAATATGATTAAGATGTTTAAAAAGAATCTAAACAAAAGGTAATACTTTTTCCTGTATAAAGCTGCTTCAATTGTGACTATTTTTGCTTAGGAAAAGTTTGTAAAAGGGAACTTTTGTATTCACTCTGAACCTTACATGACTAGAATTTACAGTTGTTTCAGAAACAAATCACCTGTTTAACACTAGTGTCCTTAATGATTTCTTTAAGAAAAGGATTGATCTTAAATTTATGTTTATACTATTGTAAATAAATACGGTTTACAGTCCTGTTGGACAGATTGTTTTTCACTCATATCCTTAATCCTTTTTCTGAGAAGGTTCCTTCTTAATTATTTGTATACTAAGTATGTCAGAAAGTTTTGGTGGTTTTTTGTTTGTTTTTGGGTTTTGTTGTTTTTTAATAAATATCCCAGAATTAAGAATTTTAAAGTCAGTCAGTCAGGTTGGGGGTTGAGGTAAGCAAATAATGTAGCTGCAGTGTTACTGTTAAATTTGATCTGAAACACCTGCACATCTGTTAAGTTTTAATTTGAGTTATCACAACTTGTAAATAAGGGCCCTCATGTCATGAAAACTGTGTGGAAATGGTGTTCAAGTGTGTAATTCCATGTTCAGTACAAAGCATGTTTTAATGGTTCTGCCATCAAGGCAGTATGGTCAGTAATGCAGGATTCAGTATTGCTTGCTGGCTTTCAGTGGTGATCTGCCCACAGAATGGATGTCAGAGTACTGAATACTTTGTATGTGTATTTTCGCTTTACCAGATTGTAAAGTTGGGTTCTTTACTATGTGTTGGGGGCAGGCAAGGCACAATCCCAGAAACCTAATAAACTGGCTTTGCTACAAACTGTTATCACTTGTTTTCAATAATTATAATAGGAATTATAATATAATTCCATATAGTTAACAAAAGGCTGTGAGGGAGTTAAAGGAGTTTCTAGTTTCTGTCTGTGTGGGTGACAATTTTGTAAGACTCGCAATACTTGGACTACTGTTAGTGCTTTCTTGCAATGACTGGGTGGTTTTGAGGCATCTGAAGCACTCACCTGATGATTTAGAGGCATGTTCAGGATTTATTTCAGATTCCAGAAGAATGGGAAGTGATAGAACAGTTACAAAAACAGCAATTACTAACCCTTGGATGTATGTCAAGACCCTAAGGAGTCTTCTCCATCACTCTTCTTCTAGTCTCATCTTGTTCAGAAATAAAATCTCTTTAACTTTTATAAATTCGTTGGAAGTCATATCCCTTGTCCTCTCTGTAGGTATTGTCGCTTCCACCAGAGTGTATAATTCTAATACTCGTTTTTTTCCAGAGTCCTACTTTCAAGGTCATTGACTGATGTTGCTTAACATTGCAATTCCCAGATAAATGTAGAGCCATGTTATTTAAAGGTAATAGTAATGTTACTTTCAAATGGCAGTCTGGTTTTCTCTGCAAATCAACACCAACATGTAATCTTAAATCTAAAATCATAAATAACATTAGAAGTTGTCATTGTAGGACTCACAAAAAAAATCCCACTGTTCTGAGAATGTCTCTGAGGATGAGGGATTTTTTTTTCTTTCCTCTGTTGATGCTGAATGCCCAAAGGAGGCCTCATTTATCCAGCTGAATGGTGTCATCAGTGATGGCTGTGAAGGGGCATTGAGAGAGGAAGAAGGGCTGCTGGTTTCCAGGGATGTTCTGGGATTCACTGGGCTCTGCACAGCCTCCCACCTGCCAATTTGAAGCACGTGCTGAAGGCAGCTCCTCGTAGTTCTGAAAGCTATTTCCAGAGCCCAAAGGAAGGCAAGTAAGAGCTACTGGTCATCCAGCGGCACTCCCTGAGGTGCACAATCCCTGGGGGGATGTTACTGACATGTATTTTTTTTTCTGCCTTGCTGAATCACCACTGCTTAATGTGAACCACAAATGATTGAATCCTTAGCTAATAATTTGAAATTAATAGCAATACCAGTGATCATTTTAAAAAGCCCCCCAAAAAGCATAATCCTCTCCCTAGCCTGCATTTAACAAATCTGCTGCTCTTACTAGGAAGTTCTTCTCTCTTAAGGGTGGTGAGACACTGGCACAGATTGCCCAGAGCAGCTGTTGCCCAGAGCCCCGTCCCTGGAAGTGTTCAAGGCCAGGCTGGATGGAGCTCTGAGCATATGAAAACTTAAGAGTCATAAGACCCTGATCTTAGCTCAGTACTTCCTTTTCTATTATTATTTTTACTGTTTGGACTACCCCTTTGGAAAGGTCACAGGCAGGAAAAAGACTGGTGTGAGGCAATATGCCAAACTCCCTCTTTCTGAAAATCAAACTTAGTGATTTACTGCTAAAAACGTCATGCTGGGCCTCTAAATCAGGAGTCATAAAGCAGAAGTTGCATTTGCAAACCATTTATCCTCTCCAAAGCTTGGTCATCCCCACACCCTTCACACCCACTCCTGTACAGGAAAACACTTGAAATGCTCAGGGGGGTTGAGATGCTCCTTGTCCTTCATGCTCATCTGTCCCTCTGTCCTTTCTTCAGTTAAGGAAGGGCAAATGAAGAGGAAAAGACTAAATTGACCCTAAAATACATGAAACAGCTTTTCTATTTACTTCAAGGTATTTTTAACACACTCATAAATTAGAGACAGTGAAGGGCTTCTGGCTTCAGCAACCAAAGATTCAGCTGTAGATTTAAAAAAGCATGTGCTCGTCAGAGAGGGTTTTCAACTTCCTGTGCATCCTTGTGACTATCTTTGAGTACTAACTTCAATTCTGAGCTAATATCTGAGTCACTATGATGCTGCTGTTAAAAAGCACAAATGCTGGCAGCCCTGACCTTTGGCTTCCAAGGCTCAGAGTGCTTTTGTCAAATTGTGTCTGACCTGAAAGAATTGATTTCAATACTTTCATCTGTCATTAAATAGGTATATTTCATTTATATGCATGATGATAGTAGATGGTAAATAAAGATATTTAAGATTTTCTTTATATATACTGTGTTGGTTTAACACAGCCTAGTTTTTGGATGGGGGGGGGGTAGGAGGAAGCCACAGAAGTGGCTTCTGTGAGAAGCTGCTAGAAGCTTCCACCATGTCTGACAGAGCCAATCTCTGATGGCTCTGAAGATGGACATGCTGCTTGCCCAATTAGAGAGGCTGGTAATGCCTCTGTGATGAGATATTTAAGAAGAAAATCAAAACCACGCAGGTGCAGCTTTTTCCCAGAGGTGGCAAGGCACCACCCTTGGACTATCCTGGCACCGCTGCGCAGCCATGGGGCTGCCGCAGCTGTGCGGCCGCTGCCATCTTGGCATGGCCGGCAGCAAGCTTTGCCTGCCTGGCTGCCTTTAGCCAGCCCTGCTGTGGGCAGAAGGGCAGGGTTGGCGACAGCGGCTTCTCCTTCCTGGTGCCCCGCATGAAGAGAGGCATTGAATGGCACCAGTGCTGCAGTGGCGGTGACTGCCCTGCCATATGGCTGGCAGCAGAAATATGGCGAGCGATTCCCCAACGTGGAACCTAGATGAGATCAACCTCTCAGTGCTGCGAGATCCTGCAGAAATCTTTGAATCAGTGGAATTTGTTAGCAATGGTACTTATGAGCAACAAGTTTTTTATTCCCTCTGGTCAGAGAAGAGGAGCAAGTGAGAACGTGGAGAAAACCAACCTGGCGGCACCAAGGGCAGTGGAAGGAAAGAGGGGGAGGAGGTGCTCCAAATATCAGAGCTGAGATTCTTCTGCAAGCCATGGTGAGGACTATAATAAAACAAACTCTCTCCCTGTAATCCATGACGTCCATGGGGGGTTGCAGAAATTCACTTGCAGCCTGTGGGAAAGGTGCCCACACCAGAGCAAGTGGAGGCAAGAAAAGATGCAATCCATTGGGGGACCTGAATAGAGAGAGAGGGCCCTGGCTTCCAGAGATAGAGAGAGAAAGCCCTTGCTTCCAAACTAGAGCAGCCTATCCTTAAAAGACTGCACCTCGTGGACCGGTGACCCACGTCGCAGCAGTTCTGGGAAAACTGTTTTGCCCGTGGGGGGGACTCATGTTACAGCAGGTTGGGCAGGACTGCTGCTCGTGAAATTAGAGCCATGCTGGAGAAGTTCATGGAGAACTATCACCTGTGGGAAGGACCCCACCGCATAGCAGAAGAGAAACTCCTCGAGTGATGAACTGACCAAAAACCCCCACACCCTGTCTCCCTGCGCTATCGGTGGGAAGGATGGAGGGTCTGGGGGGGGGGGGAGGGGGAAGGTGTTTTAAAGGCTTATTTTACTTCTCATTATCCTTCTCTGACTCGGTTAATAATAAATTTACTTTATACCTTTAAATTTGAGCCTGTTTTGGCCTTAAAAGTGCTTTCTCCCAGTCCTTATCTCAATGCATAAGCCCTTTGTTACGGTTTTCGTGGGTACCTGGTGTTTAAACCAGTGTCAAACCACGATATATTTAAAATGATGGCCAGAAAATATATTCACATATATGTATTTTTGATCACCATGCATATATTGGCATCATAACGCAACACGTGGGGGTGCGCTGTGTGGAATTCCAACTCTTTTTAATGTGTGGTACATGACACTGGTAGTTTTCCAGCTCTAGCATCTGCTTTAAAGCTCCAGCTCTCAGGTTCTATGGGTGAAGAACTGTTGGATGAAGCAAAAACTTAGGTCATTTGGGGCTGGGATCCTGCCTGCATCAGACAAAACAAGAAACACAGAAGGAACTGTTATAAGATACACTTAGAGCAAAGAATTTGGAAACTGAAAACACCATCTGTCATCCTGAATCAGTCTTACGGTTATTGAGTGGGAGGCAAGGGCCTAGCAATATTTGCAGGTACTTTTCCACCATAAACATAACATATACAGCAACTAATATTGACTAAAAAGAAAGTGATGAGCGTACTTAAAATCATGTAGTGGACAGAAGCCAGAGGATGAAACATGAACTATGAAACAAAGTAATTTTAAATTAAGATGACATAAATAACAAGTCAATGAAAGAGAACGCACATTTCTGTAACTGAAGCTGAAACTGCCAAAAAAAAAAAAAAAAAAAAAAAGGAAGAGAAGGAGAAGAGAGGAGGGGAGGGGAGGGGGAGGGGAAGGGGAGGGGAGGGAAGGGAGGAAGAGGAGAGGAGAGGAGAGGAGAGGAGAGGAGAGGAGAGGAGAGGAGAGGAGAGGAGAGGAGAGGAGAGGAGAGGAGAGGAGAGGGAGAGGAGAGGGAGAGGAGAGGAGAGGGAGAGGAGGGAGGGGAGGGGAGGGGAGGGGGGAGGGGAAGGGGAGGGAGGGGAGGGGAGAGGAGAGGAGAGGAGAGGAGAGGAGAGGAGAGGAGAGGAGAGGAGAGGAGAGGAGAGGAGAGGAGAGGAGAGGAGAGGAGAGGAGAGGAGAGGAGAGGAGAGGAGAGGAGAGGAGAGGAGAGGAGAGGAGAGAGGGAGGGGAGGGGAGGGGAGGGAGGGGAGGGAGGGGAGGGGAGGGGAGGAGAAGAGAAAAGAGAAGAGAAAAGAGAAGAGAAAAGAGAAGAGAAAAGAAGAGAAGAGAAGAGAAGAGAAGAGAAGAGAAGAGAAGAGAAGAGAAGAGAAGAGAAGAGGAAGAGAAGAGACATTACAGCAGCTCAGAAAGTGCAAGTGAAACTGTGCAGTTTGATAATGTGCTAGGGTTAGACTGACCTGAAGAGGTGCAGGACAAAGCAGTTCCTGTTTTTATGGAGAGGCTTCTAGGGAAGGCTGGGAA
The DNA here is from genome assembly GCF_000738735.6 of Corvus cornix cornix. Taxonomy (NCBI): domain Eukaryota; kingdom Metazoa; phylum Chordata; class Aves; order Passeriformes; family Corvidae; genus Corvus; species Corvus cornix. The sequence continues at coordinate 10,499,968 of NC_046334.1, forward strand.
ATGCTGTTTGCTTTGATGAGCTTTCCCTCCTCAAGTTAGTGGTAAGTCCAAGTATTTTTCCCTGTACTTACACACTGTCAGTGCTGGAGAACCATGGAATCATATCTCAGTTTGGAGGGGACCTATAAGGAGCAATGGTTGGACTCCATGATTTTAAATGTCCTTTCCAACCTAAAGAAGTCTGTGGTTATGATCCTAAGAAACAAGAAATCACACAGTCTGACTCCAAAAAATGCATGTTGTGCTTCTTATATTAGGTGGGGTTTCTACTGACTATAAGAAAAAAACCCCAGAAACCAAAAAAGAGAATGTTCCTCCTCTCATCTGCAGGCAAATACCACTTCCTATTTTCAGAACGTATCTGTATTTCGATTCATTAGTACTACTCCTGTCCTTTCCCAGCTCTTTTAAGGCTTTCTTCTGTAGCCTGCCTTTTCCTAGTAGTCAGTACCATGTTTAAAGATCAAGACCTATGTACTCCCAACTCAAAATATTTTAGGCCAGTTCATCTACCTACAGTGAAGCTTTACTTCAATTTCCAACTACTTCTTGCTGGAACAGGGTGGGCTATGGAGATGCAGAACTGTGACTTTGTATCCCCTGGTTTCTCACTGCCTTTTGCCAGCAAAGGGGAAAGGACATTCATGCCCAGGAAAGACTGCCCTGACCCTGAACACCAGCAACCCAGCAGCACAGGGGAGGAACTGCACCAAACATATATCTGTGAAAAATAAAAATTCAGATATAAATTAATAAATACAAATATTAAAAAATAGATATATATTAAAAAATCTCAAAACAGGCTTGTTGTCAAAGAAGTGCTTGAAAGGGTTCCCTGATCCTCACCATGACGAAGATCCCTCCTCTTTCTCTCCTCTCCCTCACCTCCTGCCCCTTCTGTTGAGGAAATGACTTCAAAAAATTCTTTGCCCTTAGTTGAACATTAACCTCCAGAATCTACTTCCCTGATTAACCTTCTGATTACGCCAGGTGATTAACTCTGACCACTGCTAATGGAGAGGCTGGCAGGCTTTGCTTTTATCCATCCGGGGATTTTGTATGCCTTGTTCTGTGCATCAGGGAATAGGGTAATGTTTGTCTCAGCCTACTTGAGGTAAAGAAGGTTTTTTTATGTAAACACCTTGTCTTTGACTTAATACAAGCAATGCTGACACAAGGTGAGCACAAAATGCTCGGGGGTCCATAACTCCACCTGACTTCACCAGTAAAAGCTGGATGTGACACAAGCCATGGAATATCCCTGGAGATGCAGGCAGGCTCTGGGAAGGTATCGTACTTTGCAAGTGGAACAGGCTGCTAAATATAGCACTGGAAACTGCAGTCAGGAATGTATTTTCTGCAATGCTAACCAAAGAGGAGTGACATTAAACTAGTAATCAGTTTCCACCAATTTCCTTCTGCAGCTGTCATTTTTCTAGAAATCCCCACTTTTGTAGAAAGAACCGTTGAAATCATGTGTCTCTGAGTGATCTGCAATAGTTGCACCACTAGAAGGACTGTGTTAGAAATAAGCCAGTTTATAGCTGCTGATGAATCAATTGCATACATTTTTATTTAGAAGTAGCATAGAGCATACTTCTCTTTTATGCCCTAATACTTCAATATCTGCTGCTAAGGCTGTTTCACAGCCAAAAGAGTACCTGCCACACCTGTCACTAAATGCCACTGATCAAAAGCTTTCAAAGCCAGGCTGGGTACTTGGCTTGTGCCCCAGAGGTGTCCCCAAAGGACCTGACCTGCAGCAGCTGTGGTGGCACTGTGTTGGGGTTTTGGGAGTTCCTTTTCTGTTTTTTTCCCTCTTGAGGAATTTTCCCCATATATGTTGCCAGGGGGACAAATTGCTGGATACTTGGGGAGGACAAAGGGCCTAGCCACTGAGAGTGTGGTCCAAGAGGCTACTCTCTTTCACCTGAGTGTGTGGGCAGTGGGTGCTCAGCCTCATCAGCACTGCAGGCTTTCTGCTCTAGGCTGCCTTCTTTCTACCAGGGAAACCCCAGGGTTCCCAAGCCCGCCTTCCCTGCCCCACTGGGAGCTGGGCTGCGGCCGCCCTGCCCCGCTGTTGCTTCAAGCCTTCGCTACTTTGTGGCCCCACACATCCTGCCTGCTGAGACCTCCAGGGGTTACCACTGCAGCTCTGGAGTTTGATACATCTCGTCTGCCACCCAGGATTTGTGCTCGTCCCTGTTGTTCCATCCTGCTGTTCCTGAGGGTCCAGCCGGACACCGGGATCGGCTGCCCAGGGGTTTGTGAAGCTCCTTTGTCCCATCCCTTCCCGGGACCCCAGGCCGCCAGTGCCGCGTGCTCCCCGAGCTCGCTCCGGAGCGCCCCCCTGCAGCCGCGGGGGAACCATCGTACCTGCCCTGCTCACCGGGAGCCGCCAGCGCCCCTGCCGGCTGCGAGCGGAACTGCACCCGAGGGGAAAGGCCCTGACAGCTGAGAAGGCTGGGACTGGGTTTGTGATTGTTTGCTGTTACTGCCATAGATCTTGTTGTTTGTTTGACTTGTTTTGTATACATATATATATGTAATAGTAAAGAACTGTTATTCCTGTTCCTCATATTTTTGCCTGAAAGCCCCTTAATTTCGAAATTATAATAATTCGGAGGGAAGGGGGTTGCATTTTCTTTTTCATTTCAAGGGAGACTCCTGCCTTCCTTGGCAGACACCTGTCTTTCAAACCAAGACACACTGCCACCCTCATCCCAGGAATTATCAGCCTGAGCCAATGGAAACAGCACAGCACTTGAACAAGGACTAGTGATGTGTTGCTCTGCACACTCACATTAAAAGCAAACTGCCTGTTCAACCAGCAGTCAAACACTGTTGAATTATGCTCAGTATGTCACACTGCAATGACTGGTTATGGAACAGCACTTCTGGATGGGACCGTAATTCTCACCCAGAAATGATGCAGAAGCTGAGCAGTTTTAGACTAACCAGAGCCATGCTGTTTTCAGCTATCAGTGAGCCCAATACCCTCTCAGGGAGTCTTACTTTCTTTTGATGTACAAGAACAACAGTTTGTGTTAATCAAGAAGAAACTTCCCAGCATTTCATTGCAGATGGTGTGGAGTTGTGCCAGAAGTATCTGAGGACAGGGAGAACAGTCACGCTCGGTGCTTTGATGCCTGCTGACAGGCACTATTTCCGAGGAAAAAGCACAGCGTCCCTTTTTGAATCACAACGTTTGAATTACTATATTAAAGCAATTCAAACATTGACACCTTCAAATGAACAAGACACCAGCTGTGTTTTGGTTGGCATAGGAGGGGGTTGGATTAGTTGATCCCCAGAGGCCCCTTCCAACCTCAGCCATCCTGTGGCTGTGCAGGCAAACACATGAAGATATTTAGAGCCAAAGTCAGGAGGAATCTGGCTACTGTGGCACATAGTTAAGCCTCCAGTTGCCAGAGTAGGACCTGCAGGCCCAAGTTAAGGTGCTGGCCCAAGCATCCAAAGATGGAGACAGCTTCCCTGGCTGAAGCTGGGCAGTGGAGGAAGCAGTATGTGACCTGAGAAGGGTTGTGGAGGGAGCCTGGTGGTTAGGGCTGCTCTCTTGGTCTGAGATATTCCTAGACATCAATAATTCTAATGGTTGAAGTCAGTAATAGAGGCACTTGGCAAGCACCTTACGCACAAAGGGGTGCCAGAGTTCACTGGGACTTCCTCAATATGTGGCTCAGACTCCTTCTCTGTTCAAGATTACAACAAAAGCTGTATAACATCTTCATAGAATCACCACAGAATCATAACATGGTTTGGAAGTGACCTTAAAGATCACCTCATTCTGACTCCCCTGCCACAGGCAGGGACACCTTTCCATAGACCATGTTGCTCAGAACCCCATCTAACCTGGCCTTGAACTTTCAGGGATGGGGCATCCAAAGCTTCTCTGGGCAACCTGTGCCAGAGCATCACTATCCTCACAGGGAAGAATTTCTTCCCAGTATCTAATCCAAACCCACCCCCTTTAGTTTAAAGCCATTTAGGTATTGGAGTCCCTTTACCAGCATTATGAAAAGGACTTCAGTCTTTAGAGAAAAAAATAACTCAAGAACAACTCTTGTCTTGGGACCATGAAAAGTACCTTACTTGCTGCAATTAGAGAAGTTTTATATGAGATCATTCCGGGAGTTACATAGCTCATGGTGGGCATGACTTACCCTACTACCCACTTTCTCAAGATGGGAGCTTATTTTCCAGGCCCTGTTCAAATGCTCTGTTAATCTATATCATGGGATAAGTCATCTACCACTTCCTGCTCAAGGCCTGAAGGCAAGATAAACACTTGACATTGACCTAAAACTGAAACATAAAGTACATATGCAAATTCTGTGTACTTCAGGAGATGACAGAACCTGACTGGAAACTGTAATTCCTTGGTCTAGAGGACCAAGAGGCCCCCTAGAGAGAATACAACAAAAGACCTTGGTCTAAATCTGTACTAAATTTTAGCAGAATGGGCCTAAAATAAGGATTTCTTTTAAACTTTCAATCTACAAAGTAGAAATAGGAAAACTTGAGCTGAATTCATTATATTTAAGTTACTTCATAGGAGGAGCTACTGCAGCTGCAGTTCCTGCTCCACTCTAGTTACACTTCAGCACTAAAACTAATTGTACTGACACATGTACATCCCACAGAAGCCACATTTTGACAGCGGTACCTGAATGGTGTTATCAAGGTTTGATATTAAAAACCTCCATTCCTACCAAGAAGAAAACACTCTGAAGCTCAAGGATGAAGTGGGTCCTTCATTATCATCCAAATAATTAATGCAGTAAGAAGGAGTAATTGAGATAACAGTTGAAGAAAAAGGAATTGTATTTAATATTTAAATGCCTAAGGCTAGAACTGCTACACAAATTGCATGATGAATTCTAGTGAAATAAGACGTGATCTGAGTACAAAAGCTGGAGGAAAAAATGCTCTCACTTTCCAGAGGCAATAAGGTAGTTTCACTATACAAAGTCTGAAAGTACAAAATCACCTGCAGATCTTTCCCTCTGCACTGTGATCTCTGCTCAGTGTTGGGCATTCAGTAGTTCTCTCTTTCTGTGTGTGTTTTTCAAAAGGCCAAGGAAAAGTGCATAACCATCTTTAAGAACTTATTGCATCTCTCTTGCCACATTTGGCTACTTTTTCAAGTCATTCTGATATATGGTGGAGGTTTGGATGTGTCTTCTTCTGCATCTACATCCTGGGCCAGAAACCGATCTCTGAAGTTAAAAATTCTCCCCCCAGGGCCTGTGTGAGAAAAGAAAGAGAAAACCATTAAACCTGGTATAGATGTTTGCACAAAATCCTGAGGATCCTGTTAATCCCTTTGGTTAACAGGATTTTGGACTGGGATGTAAATCTTATTCAGAATGTTCCTTCCTCATCCCTGGTGAACATCCAGATACATGGAGGCAAAAGAGTTACTCACTTTGTACAGCACAAACCATTTCCACAGTCTGATTTTGGTCCTCACTAGGTTGCAACCATTCCTATGAAAAAAACAGCACCATCAAATACCTCACCTGGAAATTTGTTCAAGAAGATACACCTGAACTCATTTTAAAAGTCTGTGCAGTTCACTCCTCCTAACAAGTTTTAGTTTGAAAATTTAAAGCAGGCTCACGTTACCCACTCAGTGTCTTTATTCAGGAACAGCTGCCTTGTGGCCTGCACCCATTAATTCCTTACCAAACCAAATGGTCTGATGTACATGTTTAATGACACAGCATCAGAATTGCTCTAGTAGAGAAGTAATTGGTATTTATTACTGAGCTCACTTAGCAGAGACACTGTGTGCACCACCACTTGAGGCAGAGTCCTTATGAACGAGAAGTAAATGATATATGTCAGCACCCCTACACTTCACACACAGTACAGGAGATACTTTTATTACTGAAGTTCCAGTGTTTAAGTACCAGTGAGTATTCGTAATGCTGCACCAGAAGCAACTGTTGGCTTAAAGATGAGAGAAGCAGTTTTTGAGGACAGCAGGATTTATGGGAAATGGGACCACAGTAGCTTCACCACAAATGGTTTGGAAAATAGAGATAACCTATATTAGATCTTACGTGAGACTGTAAATAAGAGGAAGATAGTAAAAGGAGAAAATATAAGAAATATAAAACCCTTCTAACATCCCACTTGATTTCTTAGAATTAGCCCTGCATGACTGACGTAGGAGCTGAGACTAGATTTATAGGAGAAAAACAGACTTTCTCCCCAGTTTCTTCCCCTCTCACCTGCACTCAGTATAAATAAACTTGTGCCCTGGGCTCCTCACTCACCATCCCAGTTACACTGTCATAGCAGGAGCAGCGTGGAAGACTCAGGCATCCCAAGTAAGCCATGGCCAGCACAAAAAATGCACTGCAGATGGATACAGCCAGCATGGCTATGTTAGCACCCTTGACAACTTTATTGAGTACAAACCTCTGCAAACAGAAAAGGAGACAGTAAAGCCATATTCAAAAAGTGACACTCCCCACCAAAAAATAATCTAATGACTGCAAGAATGCTTTGATTGCCTGATAGGAGATTGATTCGTAGTCAGTGTTATTTAACGTTTTTCTGTGTTCTGAAAAACAAACCAAGTGTGAACCTCAAACAGAGCAAGCAGTGAAGTAAGGCTGATGATTAAATGTAAGATGCTGTGCAATGGCATGGGGTTTGGAAATAGCTTTAACAATGAGTAAAAACCCAAGGAACGGCTGCTCTTCTTCATACTGAATATGAGAAACATCATCTTGCTGCACTGCACCTTATAGATTTGTCCTGCAATAAACTAATGATCAGCTTCATCTATCTGGAATGCCTTCACCCCCACAGCAAGCCATTGCTTGTAGGTTGGAGATACAAAAGGGCTTCATTACTTCTCTTCAGCTGTACTGTGGAGGATACACTTGAAATAACACCAGGTTTAACCAGCTGACCTGTAACTGCTGTTAACTTTATCACCTGAGGTGCCTGCTGGAAAGATTCGAGCCTTGAAATCACTGTCTCAAACCAGGGAAGGGATACTCTCAGCACATTTCACTGAGCAGCACCAGTATTTTTTCATGGCTCAACCCACACCACCCCTTTGCACTCAGAAGCAAAAGCAGCCAACCTGACCTAGTGTCACCCCTCTTAGAAATCTGGTTCTGTTTGTAAGCCACATCTGGTACTGTTTGCAGATTAAGGGCGTCATGTTCCCAGTAATAATCATTATATCAATACTTACAGTCTGGATAACATGGACTGGGGCAGAACTCAGCTCCTCCTCTTCACCATACTTCAGTGTGAAGGAGCTGTAAACTATTACAATGAGGATGGCAACACAAGAGACTATGGAGGCACCTATCAGTACATTCACCTAGATAGATAGAGAATTTTAGTGAGAAAAAGAAGGGGAGCAGGAATTAAAGTTGTCCTTTGGCAAATACAAGCATTAGATGTAGTCTTTGACCTACCATAACAATACAATGTCCCCAGTAGCAACAGTCACTTAGAAGCCAAACACAGAGAAGTAGAGGTTTTCATAATACTGAGTTTCTGAGCTACAGCCGAGTCCTGAATATTAATCAGAGGTGCTTCCCAAAGACTTTGTCTTAGAGCTCTCTTACTTATATACAATATCCCCTGTTGGAGTTTACACGGCTGGAGAAACCTGACTAGGAAATGCAAGCCTCTTAACTCATTTCATATTTTAGTGTACACAGTGCTTAACAACATGAAGGACCACCAAAAGAAAAGCATTGAAACCAAGTGTTTTTACAGATTTTTGCTTTTTGTTAGGCCCAGTGTCTGTCTGCTACAGCAGAAAGCAAGGCAACACTGCATCCTCCTCTTGCTTATGAACACAGCAGCTTTTGTGAAGATAACTCAAAGAAATAAGCTCTTAATCCTGCAGGAGGACCAGTCAGATCATTCCCTCCTCATATTGCTTTTGATTGCCCCAACATATTGCCCCTGCCCCATACATACAAACACCCATCTGCCCCTCTAGCTTACAAGAAATGGATTCTTCCTCTGTGAGGAGAACAAAGCCAGGATGCCTGGGACTCCCATCACCTGTAGAGCACAAAAGGAGTTGGCAACTGGGAGACTAGTATCAGATTTGGAAGATAAACTGCTACAGAGTAATGAAAAGCCCTTGTTTTCAAGGCTTGGATCAGAGTAATGGCTGCATCAGACATGGGAAGAGAATTGCTCATATTCTCTTTTCCTCTGTAGCATCTCCTGGGGGGCAGGACATGGGTGAGATGCATCTTGCTACGTGCACAGCCTTGCTACTGCTAATTAGAGCTTTATGGGTAGGGCAAAACAATGAAACTGATTGAATAAGTCTGATTTAAGGTGGTCCATATGCACCTTGTAGAGGAAAGAAATATACTAATGAAAGGAGATAGGTAGCCTCTGCACTAGAGAGAGCTCTTCAGTGCAATTTCCTTGCAGCATGGCTCAGGAGGGTAAATCAGGGTGCTGAATGCCAGGGAGCAGGAATACCTCCTGCCCACTCCTCACTGCAGTACCAAAATTAGGGGCACTGTGCTGTGGGACAGAGATCATCACCCAGATGCTCATCTACCCGACCAGAGAATGAAGTGTTTCCCTCCTAATCTTTGGTGGCTTCTCTGTGGTCACTGTAGTTCTGCAAAAAAAAACCCCTGTCAATTGTCACTATGCCCCATTTTCTACATTATCCAGCAGAAATGTATTTAATTTAGTTCCTTCAGAGGGAAGTCTGCTTGCACTCCTCTGCCTATATCATGATAAGGAAATTTTTATTAACTGAGTTCAAAGGATAAAACAAGGGAAGAGCTGGCAAGAAATCCTGGCTTCCCTCCCCACTACCAATATGAGTACTAGGAGGTAGCAGTGGGGAGAAAAAGCACTGCAGAACAAAGCATAGCAAACATAGCACGAGTTTACCATGCCAGCCCAAATTGGAGCTCTGGATTTGCCCAGCTGAGACTCTGTTCTGAAAATGCCATCTATGAACCCACTGGTGACACACACGGTGCTGAAGGCTATCTGGAACATCCCCAGCACGACCATGTTCTTCTGGTTAAAGATGAAATATCGATACCGATCCATTCTGCTCTGATTGCCACATAAACCCCCGAACACAGAGACTGGCGAGCTGTGCCAAGGCCTTCCAGGGTCGGGAGAATGGCTCTTCCTAGGCAGGAGAGAGAGAAGGGACAGGAGCATCAGCACCCCGTGGGTACCGGCTGGTGCGCAGGACCGGTACCACGAGTAGAGGGCTCACTCCTCAGTGACCGAAGGCAAGCGGCCTTTTGGGAAGTCCCTAGGGCTACTGCCTGGCAGGTGACTGGCACACCATTCCCGATGTTTCTGGAGCGGAATGTGGGATCGTCACCTCAAACCCCACCGCTGACCTTCTCCCTTCGGGGTTTCTGCAGCCCACAGAGGCGCAGGGGCCCGGGTTCTGTCCCATTTGGAAGTTAAGCTCTGCACCTCTCCAGGAAGGTGCTGCTGCTCCCTTCGGGCAGCCAGCGCAGAGCCCCGACCCTCCCCGTGGGTGCTGCCGGTCACCGCACGCCCTCTCCGGGGGCGGCTCCAGCCCCGTCTCCCGTGTCCTCCCGTGTCCCCTTGTTCCGTCCCGATCCCGCTGGCAGAGCCCTCACCTGCAGCGGCACCGGCCCGGCCGGCATTCCCCGGGCAGCGTCGGGAGAGCTCCTACTCCACGCCCGGGGAAAGGAGTTCCGAGCCTATACCAAAAGAAGCCGGCGAGATCGGGAAATCCTGCCGACCCACACAGGGACGCGGCTACTCCGCCCGCCCCCTCCCGCCTCGCCTGCAGCCGGGAGCAGCCGCCCCGCCCCGGGGCACGCCAGGGCTGCCGGGACCTGGCACTCCACCCAGCCCTTCTCCACAGCAATTGCGCCTTTTTCTTTTTTTCCCCTGCAGCTGTAAGTGCTGTTTCACACGACACACGTGCGCAATACTGTGAGTTGGGGAAAGTAGCACAGGTTGCTCAGAGGTCTTGTTGGATGCCACATCCCTGGAAGTGTTCAAGGCCAGGCTGGATGGGGTTTTGAGTAACCTGTTCTAGTGGAAGGTGTCCCTGCCCGTGGTGGGGGAGTGGAACTAGATGATCTCTAAGATCTCTTCCAATCTAAACCATGTTGTGATTGTAAGATTCCATGAAACTCTACACATACAGTTAATGACTTGTGTGATCAGTTTGTTTAGATTGACAGGCAAAGGTTCCCCTGGCACATCGGTGCCCACTCTGTTGGAAAGAGCATAAGAACCCGTGCTGTTCGACAGAAAAGAGCTTGGGGGTGCCAGTTGATACAGCATGAGCCAGCGTGTGCCCAGGTAGCTAAGAAGGCCAAGGGCATCCTGGCCTGTATTTGGAATAGAGTAGACAGCAGGACTAGAGAAGTGATCATCCCCCTTACTTGATGCCACACCTCAAGTGCTGTATTTAGCTGTGGGCCACCCAGTTTAAAAAGGATTTTGAGGCGCTGGATCATGTCCAGAGAAGGGCAGCAAGGCTCATGAAATGTGTAGAAAACATGTCTTACAAAGAATCGCTGAAGAAACTGAGGTTGTTTAGTCTCAAGAGAAGGCTCAGAGGGAACCTCATCACTCTCTACAACTCCCTCAGAGGAGGCTGCAGTGAGATCAGTCTCTCCTGCCATGTCTGCAGTGAGAGGGCCAGAGAAAATGGCCTTAGACTGAGACAGGGGAGATTCAGATTAGGTATTAGAAAAAATATTTCACTGTTAGGGCAGTCAGGTGTTAGAATAGGTTTTTCCAGGGAGGCAGTGGAGTCACAAATGCCTGGAGGTATTCAAGAGGCATCTGGATGATGTGGTTTAGGGGTTACAGTGGTAGTGGCAGGCGGATGGTTGGACTGGATGACCTTGAATGTCTCTTCCAGCCTTTATGATTCAATGGTTCTATGATTCTAACACCCCCCCCAAGCACTTCCAGCCAAATCCTAACAAGCACACCACTAAAACCTGCCTACCCCTGAAACATTTTTAAGAAATCAGCTCACAGGTCAGGTATAATTTCTTTAAATAAACCCACTGCACCTCCACAGGGTACTGGCTTATTACACCAGGGCAGGACTGGAACACAGCCAGGCTGGGTGAAGCCAGCACATGGCAGCATCCACAATCCCAGTGTCATCTTCCACACAGCTTGCAAATACATACCAAGCACCCATTCTTCCAGCCCTTTACAACTGTGAAGGTTCAAGGGGCAATGTCATTTCTGCATCCTTGCAGAGAAGGGAGGACACAGTCTGCACACCTCCACCCAGCACAGGCAGGAGAGGCTCAGTTATCTCAGCAATTGTGACCACAAAGGAGCATAAGGCAGGGCAGGCACTGAAAGCGCTGCCCCCTTCCTCACCACTCACCCAGCAGGGTGTGTACATGGAATTAGGAGACAGAGGAATAAGTTACCTGCCTGGCCACCCCTGCTGCACCTTCCCACTGCCTTAGAGGAAAATATACCACACCTTAAAACAACAGTTAATAATACTTTGGGTGGGATGTTCTTTGATACCACAACATAACTGAAGGCCATGTTATGTGCATTGAAAAAGAAGAGTAAGAAAAGCAGTGGAGGTGCCAGAAAAAAACAAGTGGTGTCAGGTATTCGTTCACTATTTACATAATGTGGCCTAGACATGTGTTAACTGTGTGAAATCCTGCTCCTGTGCATCAGCAAAAACTGGTCACACAGGACACAAGGAAGGGGGTGAGGTCAGAGGATGCCCAAAACTGTGACACACAAATAGTAAGGAGAGACAATTGTTTTCTTTTGAATATTTTATTTTTGCATTGCCTTCATAGCGCAATTAAAGCAATCTTTAAAATTCACTTATTACAAATGTTTGTCAAGTCTGTTTTTCTCCAGAAACACTTTTCTTGCTTCCTTGCACATACACCCAAACACACTATAAAAACCTCATTCATAACATCAAAGGAAGGGCAATCATCATTCACATAAACATCTTTCTTAGAGTCATCCGTTTTTTAAAAGTCATGAATAAACTTACAGATGTTCAGTAAGGCTCATAGTTCGAGTACAAATGTCATAAAACACCTATCAAGTACTGTATACAAGTTAGATACTCTGGGGTAAACTGTTAACACATGTATAAGCTTACCCCAAAGAATATTCTTTAGCACTTAGCTCTTCAGAACAGAGACACCCAGTAATTATGGGCTAAAGAGTATTAAAATAGTAGAAGGCCCAGCAGAAACTGTTACCTAATACACAATTTTAGTCTGGATCTTAGCTCAGAGTTAAATTTGTTACAGCTACAGTAGGAAAAGTTTTCTAGAAGGGAATCTGCAGAAAGGAGGGATAAGTCGTTTGTACGATATCATGAAGGGACAAGCTGAGATGTACGTCTTGAAGATGTGACTAGCCTTGCTATTGCAAGTATTTATGGCAACTGCAGGTAATGCTGCATAAATACTTCCCCCAATAGCAGAAATGACCATCTGTAAGGATCATTTGTTGCATCTCCCCTTAAAAAAACCAAACAAACAACTACTTACTGGTATTCAATTATACTTGCATCTTACAAAAAGACAACCCTTTAAATCTGGTTTAGATCTTACTATCTTTTTTGTTCAAATATTCATTCTACCATGAAAATATTTCATACAAACATGATTTTACATACAAATGTTAAAACTTGTGAAGCGCGTCTTCCCACACTTGTGATTTTATGGCTTGAACATTTAATTGCTTATAGTTTTTGTATAGATATTTCTCCCAGGGGAAAAAAACAGAGTTACAGTAAAATGGTAAAGAGAAAAAGGGCAGGAAGTTCCATTGCCCAAAGACAGAGGAGGGTCCATTCAAGAGAGAGAGACCCTAGTGTTCAAAACCTTTGATCTGGGGGCAAGTACACACGCACTCAATCTTGCACCTTTTTTTTTCTTTAATAAAAAATCCCTTATAAGACTGCTTAGAAATTCTTTGTCCAAAAATATAGTTCTCATGTTTCTAGTACATGAAACAAAAGGAACAAGTTCACTGCAGATGAAGCCCATTTCCACCTGCAGGTGAAGCTGCTCCCATGCCTGCTTTCCTTCCTCGGATGCTCTTGGCACACCAGCAGTGCACTTCCACTGCACACCAGCAGTGCAGTGGAAGTGAAGAACAGGCATCTACATGCAGCACCGCAGCATGTAAGGAGACACTTCAGTAACATTGTTTCCAAAGCAATTTGGTTTTTTTAAGTGCTCGGGGGTGAATTCCTCAGGCACCCACAGCTCCAGCAAGTCTGCTGGGCCACAGGAGAACAAAGCAGTAGATACCTGGCTCTGTGTAATGTTACCTCATGCAACGGGACTGTTTTCCTGAAGACCATCAAATTGAGTGAAAGGACACATACCACAGAGGTCTCTGGGACAGAAGCAACACCGTTGCACCCCTGGCACAACCCAAGTGGTGAGTACTGGTTTGACTGAAGGACAAGGGCAGACAGCTGGGAAGGAAACAAAAAAGTGCAATTTCCATCATTTCCCAGTTTCTCTTACCAGATGGGATATGTTTGCTACTCTGCTCCTCCAGTGCCTGGAGGAGGGTGAGAAATCCTTGACAGAGCTCTTGCTTCCACACCAACAACACGCTACGAGAGGCCCAGGAAAGAACCCACTGCCATCTGTGTGCAATACTGCTGCATCTGGAAAGGCTGTGCCAAGGAGAAGCCTGCCTAGTTCCTCCCAAAACACACAGCCTCACCCCATGGCCTCCCAAAGTTCCCAAAACCTCCCTAGGAGCTCCACCTGATTAAAAGCATGAGCCATCCTAACAGGTATTGTGGCACCTATGTAAAAAAACAAAAAGCTCTCACAGATTTTACTGCTGAAAAGCCACTTCCATGTATTTCCTTTGACTTTTTCAGCAGTCAAGATTTACAGGTATTTATGTAGGGTAAGTTTTTATAATTAGTATCAAAAAAAAAAAAGGAAAAAAAGCATTTTCAGATTTTTTAAAAGAAAATCAGGATCCCCAAAAGTAAAATTATAGCACAAGACTCAACTTCAGACACCCCCTCCACAGCCTAAGTCCTTTTCCTTTTCCTTCTTTTTCAGAGGAATGACCCCAGCAGCAGGCAGCTCTGAGCTGCAACTTTTCTGGCTCTCATGTCTCAGAGAGTACCCACTTCTTCAGGAAACAAAGTTTCTGTATTTTTGGTGACAAAACCCTGTGCTGCCACTGCAGGAAGACCCACTCCAGATTTTTTTGGTTTTTTTTAAAGAGACAATCAGCAGCCTCTAATACAGGGTGATACAGGCTTCTCATAGAGGAGCTCAAGTAAACCTCCCATCACAGAGAAGCCACGTGCAGCACTGCAGACCAAAGGCAGATGTTGGGAACTGATCTGTACCTGAAAAACACAGTAATTCAAGGTTCTTCTATGCTATTCTTTAGTCACAATGGGTATCCCAAGAGCCAGCTGCACACCCAGGCTCAGCTGACAGGCATCAGCTCTCCTCCCAGCTTGTGTGCCAACAGGAAAGGTCTTTGGGCAAACTCTAAGAAGTGGAGCTTCTTTACTTATTGCATATTCACCAGTAGTCAGCTGCATCCCACACACCCGAGAAGACTGCTGTGCAAGGTGATGCTTCCTCTGCCCCAAATGAAAACCGTGGTTGGGTGTAAGTCTCGTGTCTATGGATATGTCATCACACTACGATTGAGGAGCTTTGTGAAGCTGGTCTTGCCCTCTAGTGAGCCCCAGAAACTGGGCTGCAACACACTGACCAAGTTAAGGCATTATTTGGAGTTCTGTAACTAACCTGTGTTTGCACCAGCAGCTGCCAACGCACACCTCTGAAGGACACACTGAGCCCTTTCACCACCCAGTGGCAAAAGCCATCCCAGCCATTTCCACTCTAACAGACCAGGAAGAGAGAGAAAACAAAGAAGAGTTAACAGGCTTGGTCCTGAATCAACCCAAAGCAGCTCCATAATAACAACTTTTATAGAAGGTTGGTCGCTGAAGAAGGGCGCTATAGAAGGACCAACAGATTTTACAGAGCTGAGAAGGATAGCAGAGCTAACAGAGACAACAGCCACAGCTGTGGCACACTACCTGCCAGGCTACACACACGTACTAAAGAATCTGCTTGACTCTCACCAAATTTTTTGTGAAGACACAGGATATCTCAGTGCCCCTCTTTCCTAGAATTTCCCTATTTTAGCATACAGTCTTCAAGCCTGATGCACAAAGAGCACCTATAGTCTATTTATCTCAAAATCAGGCAGTATGAAGACCGACAAATCTATTAAAACATAAGCAACTCCACACAAAGAGGAGATTAGCAGAGGAATCAGAGACTGATCAGGAACGAAGGCAAAGGAGCTCTAGAGATCAGAACATTTTAAGCACAATTCCCCAGCGAGCACAGATACGCCAGCAGTCCAAAGCAGCTCATCAAGACTGTGGAAGGAGTTACCATCAATTCACAGCAGGGTTCAGTCATATCTTCATTCTGCTCTTCCCTGCACCTAAACTCAAGCCTCAACTTTGCGAACTTCATGATCCTGGCAGAATAATCCCCAAGATGCACATGATAGCTCCCTACCAGAGGCTTTCCTGCAAGTGGCTGATGACCTACCCATGGGCAAGTAGGGAAAGATGAAGTCATGCATATTTCTTTTTGAGAATCATTTACTGAAGCTGAGCAGCTGACTGACCTTTGCCAACTCCCTCTCACCTGTGAGGTTAGATGTGTCTCTGCACACTCAGGTTAGTCCCTGAGCTGTCACCTCTGACTTGGATGAGACGCAGAGCTGCAACCTGAGTGTCCAGCACGACGAGATGGGAGGTGTCACAGCTCACGTGCAGTGTGAGTGTGCGCTGCTGAAGGAGTGTCACAATACCCTGAGCCTGCTTGTCCCCCGTCCCAGCACATGCACAGAGTAGCTTCCATGTAAACTGAAATGGTGAGGTGATGGAAAATGTTTATGAGCAGCCACAGGGATTAAACAGAGGCCCAGCTTAGAACCCTAGGTTCTTATGAGTAATTCCTAACTTTCCTCAGGTACCAGAGCAGGGATTCTCAGACTGCACATAAACAGCAACCTCATCCTTCCACCCGCAGTTACCAAACATTCTCCCTGCCCAGCTCCCCAGACAGCCAGACACCTCCAACAGTTCAAGCAAGCAACCAAAATGTGTTGCAATAGAAAGGTAGGTCTGATTCCCAAATAACTTATGTTATATATATACAAACTTTTTAAAACTACAAACATTTAAAGAAAGTGTTGCAAATGCATTTGAGTTTCTCCTAAGCTGCTAAACCCAAAAGAGAACATCAGAGTCACAGAAAGGCTCCAGTATCCAGACCAAGACAATACATTATTTGTCTCTTATACAGCATTAGACAAGACCAGTACAGTATCTGAATAACTGCACGACAATTTCCCTACCCCTGAAAAACCCCAGAACATAGCCCTGCAGATGAATATTCACAAGCCCCCACTGTTGGCTGCAACAAAGCTATGGATTGATTGCTGTTGCTAAATATGAGCATCAAGTGATGTTTTTACATTCATTGTTTGTCCTTCAAAAACAATCCTTTAATATCTTTTCTTTAAAAAAAAGTCTTATTTTGATACCTGAAACTATATTAATTCACTGCATCTTAAACCAGAACTACTAAAAGATGGCTATAAGGCTATGTTGTCTTGTCAAGCGAACACACAGAAAAGATACTGCTCTCCTTCACCAAGCACTACAGTCTCCCTCAAATACATGCACCTCCTTTCAGAGAATCCATGGGAGATCCAAGCATCTTTTGCCTTGAGAACTGGCCACTTGAACAGGTGAAATACACAAACCAACTCATGGACACTGATGCAAGTAATGTGCTCACCTTCCAGAACACGTACTTCTGAAAGTCTTTCAACAGCAAGTCTGTTTTCTCCTTTTCACAAAATCTTCATGCAAAGAACAGCTTCATTTGCATGTCATAATAATAAATTAAATAAAATAAGCCAGCCGTAAAGGCTAAATAAATACTAGGTTTAGACTTGTTGCTATAATATTTAGAGAGCTACAGAGACCAACACACAGCACTCTCACATACACACATAAGCCTTTCCACTAGTTAGAAAGGATTTTCTCCTCCAAAAGGGGATTTGTAGAAAGAACAACAGACAAGAGGAAAGGGGAGTTAAAATCCAGCCTCCTATATGCTAATAAATAAACTGCTCTATTGCAAGATTCAGATCAAAGGTTTAAAAAGGTAAAATTATGCTACTATTAGAGAATATCAAAATATTACTGTTATCATCACAAGTGGCATATATGCAAAATGCAGTTGCACAATAATGCCTAGGCAGAGAGAGAGCAACACTAAGTCTGCCGACTAAAAGTGAATGATATACCCATTTTAGTTTCTTTCTAGTCTTTTGGCATCTTTGCATATGGTGCAAAAGCAGAAGCTACCAGAGAATACCACACCTTGTATAGAGTATTAAATAATTTGTTCAGATAAGACTGGTGCAATGCTAGCTATTTTTGAAATCTGCTATGAGTAACATAGTCAACCTAGTTAGTATGCAAGAAACTTATCTCTTAACACAGAACGCAAAGTTATGATGCAACAGCATGAACAATCCCTGGCTGTCCAGTTTTCAGTATAAAGGTAGTGCATAGATCCAAGTTTCTGTTTCAGTTTGCTGAATGGAGAAAGCGCTCCCATGTCACTTTTGCTGAGCAGCCTGGAAAGCTTTCAGTTCCAGCTGGTACCACTCCGGTGCTTCTGGCCCATTCTGCCCCACAGGGTTGTGATCGTACCCATAAGCCACTGTCAATTCCTCATCCTTCTCCACAGCCCTGATGGTACGGATACACTTGATGGGCCCAAAACGAGGATGAACAAACCTAGGAAAAAAAACACCTTTGCTAGGCCCAGCTGTCAATTCACATACTCTGCCAGTCCCTTTTACAGTTTCAGAATTCACTCACTTCAGAGCAATATTGCATAATCTGATATCGAATTAGCACACTTGAGTCAACCTCATAAAGACTTAAGAATAAGAGCAAAAATACTGATTTATCAAAGCATCGGTAGTTCAGCAAATATAGCACAGTTTTAGCCAAGCTAGGATTTAGGGAGCTGTGATTATGCATTTTACAATCAAGAAGCAACTCATAAAATTCATGAAAAAACTAACAAGTGCAAACTTCAAGATACTCCATGGTGTAAGTCCCAATAGACATCAAGCACCCATAATGCCAGCCCATTTCCAACTCAGCCTAGGTGAGCAGAAACTCCTTCAGTGCCTCAACTCTTTACTCTCAGCCCACCACTGCTCCTCATCCAGCTGCCCAGGGCCCCCATGTGAGCACAGACAGCTGGGCTGCAGGTTCTGCCCCAAAACACAGGACTGTACTTACGGGTCATAGGTGCAATTAGGAGTGAAGGAATGGTTGGCCTTATGCCCCAGTGAGGCACAGTACTTGGCAGCGTGGTTGTATGGCTCTGGCACATCTATGACTGTTTCATCATCGAGGGATATTGTATTTCCATTGAGGGCCCAGTCTCTGCTGTCTACCTAGTTTGCAAGGCAAAAATCCAGTGTCTGTGTGGAGGGGTCAACTTTGTCAGCAGTTTGAAAGCCAACATTCAAAACACATGCAAATAAAGCTTTTCATGGGTATATGTAATTAAAAAAAACAACCCACACTTTTAAAAATCTGTACATAGGTGAGCATGCACTTTCTTTCAATTAAACTCCATTGTGTTAAATCAAGGGTGGGAAGGTGGTGGGAGTAAGATCCTACTATGAAAAGAAAATTTCAGAAGGTGCAATGAAAATTCAGACTGACTTTTTTCTCTTCTTTACCTCCTGGTGTGTAATTCGCACTCCGTTATAGAAGGACATCACTGTACTGGCTTCTGCTGCTATTTTTGAAAACAATCCTTCTCCAGCACTGGAAATGAGAGAGACATCCACATACACCCTGCAACAGGAACAGGGCATAGAATTAGCGAGTGGCTGCAGTATTAATTTTCAAGAAGTACAATGCTACTGGAATAAAGCCTAATACTTCAGTATAACAATAAAGCTAATAATAAACCTAATAACATTAACAACAAAACTTCTTCTCATCATCATCATCATCTATATGGAACTCCTTCCCTTCTTCTTTTCCACATGTTCTATTTTGCCAAGACTGAGATTTGGTGGGAAGCTTGGGCTGACTTGGAAAATTTTTTTTTTTTAAAGTGCCAATGTACTGTTACTGCACAATGATGGCTTCAATTCAGGAACACCCTCAATAACATATCAGAACCCCAGCAGTCCCCACAGAGCTGGGGTTGCTGGTATGTACATGCACTGAGGAGCAAGAGTTCTCAAGGTGAAGCACCACATCTTCAAGTACTCGATGGAAATTAAAGCAAGTCTTTTACTAATCACTTATTTAGATATTTCAGAGTATCAGAAAGAGCCTATGGTTGAGGTACACACAGAGCAGGGCTTCCATTTTACACACCCTTACACATCTTTTAAGTTTTGGATGAGAAAAGGTTTGCAAAATTAGGCCCTAAATATGTACCAGTAAAGAAATATGCGGAGAAGAAAAAAAAAGCCTACCTCTCTGATTCGTAAGGATCAGGAAGAAGGGCATTTGTAGAAATGCAGGATGAAGTAGATTTGTCAAAACTGTATGCTGGGCCTAAAAAAACCAAGAAATCAATGAAGGAAATAAACTAATTGGCAATACTGAGAGTATGCAATCCTTAACTTAATCCAGATATTCAAAAATTTAATTTTAATGGCTGTAAAGAATATATGTTACACTTCCAAAAAAAGGTATTAAACAGAACTGCACCTGTAAAAAGCCTTGAGATACTGCTTTGTACACTTGCCTCTGCCACGTGCTCTGAGCTCCTTTGTTCTAAGCGCGGGCAAAACCAAACGTAACTCAAACTCTTTAGCAATGTCTGATTGGCCGGTCACCCCGGGTCCGCCCCCAGTCCTCCCCTTTCCCCTTCTCCTAATAAAAGAGACAATCAAGGGAGGCCCCGCCCTCTCTTGGCTCTGCTACCTTTTCTGCGATCATCTCTTGTCGTCTGTCTCATTTGAAAGCTTCTAACTGCAGGAAATTGAGTGAGCAGGGAGCTATATTTCTCCCTCTTTGCTTCTACTGATGGTATTTGCTTTGCAGCTGATTCAGGTACCGATTTTAGAGGTACTAAAGTGCTAGATCGCCCGTGCTACCTCTCTAGGCTGCTCGAGGCTTTCTAAGGCATTAAAGTACTAGCCTAGCCAGTATAAAGCTGAAAAGATACCTTCCACATTTGGCGCCCAACGTGCTATCTCTGAACTCCGGTTCTGAGAGACTTTCAGGGTGTCCCGGCAGCTGTGTGTCTGCTGGAGTTAGCTCTGCACATCCTGCTGTGCCAGCTCTGTGTGGCGAGCTGTTACTTTTTGTGTAACATCGAGCCCAGAGCCTCAGCCTGTACCCTCCCCCACGCCACATGGCGCGGGAACGGCTGGTAAGCAGAAGACCCTTCTTGCATGTTTTTTTTTCTCCGGACCTGCTTTCCTGTGATAAATCCAAAATTCTGGTATTTCCCTGCTGGTTTAGGGGCTCCTGTCTTAAGCTGGTGCCGGTGCAAACTTTCTCTTTTTTTTCCTCCTTTTTGGTGAGTTGGGGTTGAGGTTTGTGGTGGTGCATTCGTAATGGGATCTGAAGTTGCTGCACACCATAGAGAAATATACCACCAAGTTCAAAGCTACCTTTCCTTAACTGGGCATAAATACCCTAAAAATCTAGTTCAATCTTTTGTACGATGGCTTTTTCAGTACTTTCCTAATCTGACCTCCGAAGACATAAGATCTGCTGAATTTTGGGATAAGGTGGGGAGAAAACTCTCCTCTTAGGTGTGCAGGAAATGAAACAGTTTCAAAATTCTTTCCTCTCCTGTTACTAAGTTACAATTTGCCAGAGAAAAAAGCAGTACATGAAAAGCCTCTGAAAAGCCCCCTGTTAATTCCCTTACACCCTCTTCCAACCCCTGTGTCCCCGACCCCTCTTCCCCTACGCTGGAAAACACAGCTAGAGCAGACTGCTTCTCAGCACAGGAGAGCTATCGTCCTCCTGGCTCACCCATGTTTCCTCAGCACCCTGCCTTGGACGGGAATCCGGAGCCCGTCCCAGGACCTTCCCAACCCCTCTTCCCCACTCCTTTGTCCCCAGTTTCTAGCCCTCATGTTTCAAGTGTGTGTAAAAACCTCTTCTCCCCTGATCTCTTTGTTCCCAGGGTCAGCCATTGCCATGTGCTCGCAGCCTGGGAAAAAACCCCTCCCCCCAACCGCTTTTCTCTGAGTTTGTTTGTCTCCAATAATGGTGGACGCAATGTTTCTTCATCCCCAAACTACACCTTCCACAATCCCTTTCTCCCCCACCCCACAAATCCCTTCTTGTCCCCATCCCCTCCCACTCCCGCATCAGAACCTGACCCCGCCCCCTAACCCCACGCCCACAGTGTCATGTTTCACCCCTCCCTCTGTGCCCGCCCATGACTCAAGTACCGCCCCTGCCTCCACTCGCCACCCCTGCCCCTCCACTCCCCGTCCCTGCTTCCCATTGTCCCGCCCCAGGTTCCCACAATCCTGTGACTACCTCTCTAAATCTGGGAACCCATGGCTACCAGGAAGTAACTCCAACTGCTTCTACTACACTCTCTCAAACCCTGACTGGAAACCCTTTCCTTATTCTAATATTAAGGATTTGTGCAAGGCAATTAAGGAGTTTAGAATGCATAGTAATTATTTTAAGAGCCTTTTAAGTGCTACTTTTGCAACTCACTTACTTGTACCTCATGATTTACTTACATTGATGCAAACTCTTCTCACACCTGGTGATTTTATGATGTGGAAAAAGCAATGGAAAATAATTTTATCTGATTTATTAAAAATTTTGTGGCAAACTCCAGATAATTACCTGGACTTTGAGAATAATTATATCACATTAGACCTTTTATCTGGTGACAATAATATGGCAAATCCTCAAAAACAAGCAATGCTTATCCCTTGTCCAGTTCTTACTGAAATCACACGTGCTGCTGAAAAGGCCTTAACATCATTACCATCTCAAACTCCTAACTCTCGTTATACCACCATCAAGCAATTGCCAAATGAAAATATTATTCACTTTTATAACCGTTTGTGCGAAGCTGTCTCTTCCCAGGTCCCTAATCCTGACCAACAAGCGCTCCTACTCTAACTTCCCCAAGTTAATACGAATGATACTTGCAAACAAGTCATCCTCACTCTCCCTCTGCATCCTCCTCCTACTGTTGAATCCATCCTTGAAGTCTGTACAAAGAAGGTGCAGCTGAACACAGCTGCTCCCCTATTGAAAAAAGTGGGGATGGTTGGGGAAGTTGTGGAGAATGCTATGGGTACAGGGGAAACTCAATCGCGTAGTAACTTTATATGCTATCGTTGTCAGAAAAAGGGACATGTAGCTTGCAATTGCAGAGCGATTATAACTGCTGATAAAAACTCTCCAAAGACTGTTTCCCCAGGTCAACAGCAGGGAAACTAGCGACCCAACGCGTCCTAACAGCTCCTCGTTCAGACATAAATAGGGCTGCAGACAAAGCAACTTGGACTTCTGGACTCAGGTTTAAGGTAACCTGTGATAAAGCACACCATTTCAACAACAACAAACAGACTGTAATACCCATCTCATTCCAGAATGTGGACCACATGCCAGACTTCACATACCTTTTTGTTATTGGGGACACTCGGGAAACACCTGCTGGGATAGAGGTTACACCCACACTCATGAAAATGGATCAGAACGGGTGTTCTAACCTAATTGTACAATGTATATATCCGCCGTACTTTATGCCAAAGGGTCAAGTCATTGCACAGGCCATTCCACTGCCCAAATACCTGCCCACAGATGGTCATATCCCAGCCATCTGTTGGACTGAGGTTTTGGGAAACAACAAACCTGTAATAGAATGTAAGCTCCATCACAAATCACAAAAAATCAGTATAATGGGAATGATAGACACAGGTGCTGATGTGTCTATCATTCCATTTGACAAGTGGCCTGCGCAATGGGAGTTGCAATCTCAGGGCATCATACAAGAGATTGGAGGTACCCAAATTGTGAAGCAGTCCAAAAACACCATTCAAATTGAAGGTCCTGAAGGACAAATAGCGACGCTTCGTCCATATGTCCCAGACACCAAATTCACCCTATGGGGAAGGGATGCCATGTCTCTGGGGAACAAAAATCGATATCACCCCTAGACGTCAAAATTTTCCCTTGCAGGCTGCTGGAGCAGAGTGCCATCCACAGAAATTAACTTGGAAAACAGATGAACCCGTGTGGGTTAACCAGTGGTCGCTAAAAGAAGAAAACTTAAGAGGCACTCAAAACATTAGTAGCTGAACAATTGGCTAAAGGAAATATAGTTCCAACTAACAGCCCATGGAACACACCCATGTTTGTAATACAAAAACCGGGAAAGAACAAATATAGGCTACTCCAAGATCTTAGAGAAATTAATAAGGTTATTGAAGACATGGGACCCCTTCAACCAGGTATGCCGTCACCTTCAATGCTCCCGCAACATTGGCATTTAGCTGTTCTTGACATTAAAGATTGCTTCTTTCATATTCCACTCCACCCTGCAGATGCCCCCCGATTTGCATTTTCTGTACCATCTCTTAATCGTGAAACTCCCATGGAACGTTATCATTGGCTTGTGCTTCCCCAAGGTATGAAAAATTCCCCAACTCTCTGCCAAGAGTATATTGCTAAAATTCTATCTCCCATCCATGCCAAAGCAGAGAAAGCCATCATCCTACATTACATGGATGATGTGCTAGTGTGTGCTCCCAATAATCAGTATCTCGAGCAGACACTTAACATGGTGATTGAGGCCCTAGAGGCCAAGGGCTTTGAATTACAACCTGAAAAAATGCAGAGAACAAGCCCTTGGAAATACCTCGGACTCAAAATCACAGAAACCTCTATCACCCCAACACCTGTCACCGTTAATAATAACCCAAAAACATTAGAGGAAGTGCAACAGATCTGTGGGACACTGAAGTACTTAAGGTCCTGGTTAGGACTCACCACAGAGGATGTAGCTCCTATTGCAAACCTGGTAAAAGGGGAAGGTGGTCCAGTATCCCCTAGATCCCTGACAGAAGAGGCAAGGCAGTCTCTTAAAAAGGTACAAGAGCTCATTTCCACCAGACAAGCACACAGGTATCAGCCCTCCCTACCCTTTAAGCTTGTCATTCTAGGGAAGGTACCACGCTTTCATGGCCTCATATTTCAGTGGGACAAAGAGCAGAAGGAACCCCTCATCATAATTGAATGGGTATTCCTTCCACTCCAACCTCCTAAAACCATCACACAGCCACAAGAACTAATGGCAAAAATTATCATGAAGGGTAGAGCAAGGCTCCGCACCCTGGCAGGATGTGACTTTGCATGCATCTACTTACCTGTAACAACTGATGCATTAGATCACCTACTCCAAAATAATATAAATTTACAATTTGCGTTGGATAGTTACTCAGGCCAAATCTCCAATCATTACCCAAAACATGACATGTTTAATCTGCCATTCTCTTTCATCCCTCGAGAGATGCAAAGTAGAAAACCCCTCGATGCGATTACCATTTTTACCGATGCTTCAGAAAAAAGTAAAAAGTCCGTGGTCACATGGAAAAATCCACAGACGCAAAAGTGGGAATCTGACATCAAGGTAATCCAGGGATCACCACAAGTAGCTGAACTAGCAGCTGTCGTTAGAGCATTTGAGAGGTTCAAAGAACCCTTTAATGTGGTCACAGACTCAGCATATGTAGCTGGAGTAACTGTTAGAGCTGAGCATGTTCTCCTAAAAGAAATCTCAAACAAAAAAATTTATGATTTGCTCTCAAAATTAATTTATCTGGTTTCCCACAGAGAGCATCCCTATTTTGTCATGCATGTGAGGTCCCATACAAACCTGCCAGGATTTATTGTGGAAGGTAATCGTAGAGCTGATGCTCTGGCTATGCCAGCAGACATAGTTCTATCAGCCGACTTACCAAAGCTCCCCCAAGTTTTTGAACAAGCAAAATTGAGCCATGCCATGTACCATCAAAATATTCCTGCTCTTATCCGCATGTTCCATCTATCGCGGACACAGGCAAAACCAATAGTGGCAACATGTCCCAACTACCAGAAGCTACAGCTTCCATCACTGGGCATGGGGGTCAATCCCAGAGGCATTAATAGCGGTGAAGTGTGGCAGATGGATGTCACACATTTCCCTGAATTTGGGAGATCAAAATACGTTCATGTTTCTATTGATATACCTTCTCTGGTACTATGTATGCCTCTGCACATGCAGGTGAAAAGGCTAAGGACGTTGAAAAACATCTTGTCCAAGCTTTTGCTGTGCTCGGTATACCTAAAGAGATAAAAACTGACAATGGACCTGCCTACTCCTCTCAGGAATTTAAAAACTTCCGTCAGCAGTGGGGATTTCAACATGTTACAGGTATTCCTCACTCCCCAACTGGACAAGGCATTGTCGAACGTGCCCATCAAACCCTCAAGCGAATGCTGCTACAACAATCAGGGACCACCAAACTCAACTCACCTGTCCTCAGACTCAGCAAAGCACTGTTTACCATAAACTTCCTGAATGGCACCTTTGAGGATCCAAACCCTCCCATCTATCGTCATTTCCAGAACACCGGGAGACAGAAACTGAAGGAAAATCCAGAAGTCCTGATCCGGGACCCAGAGACTCAAAAAATCCAAGGAGCACACAAACTTGTAACTTGGGGACGTGGGTATGCCAGTGTATCTACCCCTCAAGGACTGAGATGGATCCCAGGGAAATGGGTAAAACCTTATGTCACTTCCTCAAAAGTTAAGGAGGTTAAAACTGCCTCCTGGAAGAGACGCCGTAAAAAGGATCCTGATTTTGCACCCTCATGTAAACCCCTACTGCAGATTTTGATGTTAATCCCTTAAGTTAAGTTGCACTGTTTTGCGCTCAGGTTTTGCACTGTATTTCGTAAATCTTCGTCCTGATACTCCATGCCATAGATGTCCTGACTAAACCCCTGAGTTTTGACTGGGCAACTAGTTTAAAGACATCCTAGGTACTGTCGAGTTGTAGGGATGATAGATTCCAATTATATTTTGCACTGTTGTTTTGTTACTGTTCTATGCACTTTTAAGTTACTAAGAGTTACAACCCAGCTTTAAAGAAAAAAAAATAGGAAATTGTTGCTGCCTGTTCTGAGCTTCCCCTCCCCCCTCCCAAAGACATGTGCTCTGAGCTCCTTTGTTCCAAGCACGGGCAAAACCAAATGTAACTCAAACTCTTTAGCAACGTCTGATTGGCCGGTCACCCCGGGTCCGCCCCCAGTCCTCCCCTTCCCCTTCTCCTAATAAAAGAGACAATCAAGGGAGGCCCCGCCCTCTCTTGGCTCTGCTATCTTCCTGTGAACATCTCTGGTTGTCTGTCTCATTTGAAAGCTTCTAACTGCAGGAAATTGAGTGAGCAGGGAGCTATATTTCTCCCTCTTTGCTTCTACTGATGGTATTTGCTTTGCAGCTGATACAGGTACTGATTTTAGAGCTACTAAAGTGCTAGATCGCCCGTGCTACCTCTCTAAGCTGCTCAAGGCTTTCTAAGACATTAAAGTACTAGCCTAGCCGGTATAAAGCTGAAAAGATACCTTCCACACTGCTTCTTGATTTTTTCCCCTCAACATTCTAGAGTAACAGTACTAACACAAAAAGGTGATACATTTGTCCTTCAAATTACCAACTTGTAGAGGATGACTGGACAATCTTTCAAAATACACCCTCCCAGTGTCTCTAAATATAATTTAAAAGTAAAGCAAAATTTAAAAGGATATATTCAATAGCTCATTAAAAAAAAACCCAAAAAAATCCCAAAAATTTGATTACTGCAAATACGAGATATTTTCTAGTCCAAATCCTGAAGAGATTTCAGCCAGAAGACAGCATTCAGTAATCAGAAAGCACCCTTGCTACAGTCAATTATTTCTTGCCATTAATAAGCAACTCAGTGGTTCAGCTCTAATTATATTCTTACAGAGGACTATCTTGGAGCTAGATTAAGAAGATGGTGGAAATAAGATGGGAAAAAGCCCCACAGAACAGAATACTACGAAGTGTGATAGAAGGCCCTTGTCCCTGGTGTCCAGGATCTGCTCTGGCTGAAGGCAGCCTTCATCGTATTTACAAAGCACAACTGCACCATCTTAGAAAAAAGGATTTAAGATAAATTTTGACTTGCCATCATAACTGAGCAATTTAAAAGATAAGCTCACATGCATTTGCTTGTCAATACCTTTTCACTGAGCTTTATGTGCCTATTTCATAGCAAGTGAGACAATTTTTGCTGGCAGAGCAATAAATGCTTTAGCACAGTCCCTCCTTGTTACTGCAGCTTAACCCACACTCCTCCAAAACATCACATACACCTCAGAGCAACAAACCCACACCAGAACTACAGGTTCAAGCCACTGGAGAAGGCACCACCCTGCTCCTATGCACTTCACAGCCACTTTCTGTCAGCAGGACCAGACACGCTGAGGGGTGCTGGTGAATCAGACTGTTAGACAATGACTGAATTTGGTTCACTAATTCCAATCTCAGCCCAGCAATGCAGGTGCCAGAACATTCACAGTGCAAACACTGACTTGCACAAACCCAGCTGACAGAGCTACAACCAAATCAGGGCCCCCCCCACTCCTCTTGCAGTTATTTCACTAACTGTGGCTGTGCCTGTAGCTGTGCCACCATTAACAGGGTGAACCGAGCAGGTTTTCCAGCTGGCACAGAGGGCAGTGGGGTGTGTGACAAGCAGGACTGTGCCCATGAGCATAGGAGTAAGAGAAGGGCTATGAAATGCAGTTGGGCAGGACCATGCAGGGGGCACTTCCCATCTGTTCCCAGGGCAAAGATCACCTTCCTCTCTGCCCAACGTTGTGACTTGGAGAAAGGGCCCCTCACTAACAGCCTGTGTCATCACAGCCAGTCTGCAGTGGGGAATATCAAAGGAACCAAGCTGTCTGCAGCAAAGGGCTGGTAGCAGGAATACAAGTTTGTGTTAGCTGAACTTACTGCCTGGTACTAATTCAAATTGAGGTTTCCCATCCTCCACAGCTGTCAGAGTTGCCAGTTTTGCTTCTATCATTTCTCCATCTATAAACCTTCCAGAATATGCAGTCTTTCCATCAGGATACACATAGGCTATTTTCTCTCCAGTCATCTCCCCTTCTTCATTCACTTCTCCCACAAGGCTGCCTCCATCCTGAGAGCACAGGCAAGAAAGAAAAGGCAAAAGCATTTAGTTAATACTTTACTATCCTTGATGCCTAAGATTTTCAGCTTTTTATATTTTTCATGTATTTGTAGCTTTGTAGATTGCAAATGCATGGCTGTATCTTCTAGTACTTTTCCTATCCTTTTTCCCTACATTTAGGAACAATAAGGTAACCTTCTAAACACATTCCTAAAATATTCTTTAGTCTTACTCCAAGAAGAGTACCAACTACAAAGACATGCTGTTTTCCAACCAGAATCTGGACCAGACATAACAAAAGTGGGGCAAAGAAGCCTCTGGACTGCTTCCAGTGGGGCAGAACCTCAGGAATTATTACCTAATCAACTAACCTTTTAATTGGACAATATATGATAGGTATGCTAATCAAGAAACCATAGAAAAATGGTGGAATTACTGTACCACGTGCAGTTTTCACCATATTGAGTACCTGAAAGCTTCCAAGTAAAGGTTTGCTTTTATATTCACTCTAATGTTGTTAGGAAGATCTATTTTATTTTCTAGGCAACATCCTCAGTAAATGAAAAGGGTTTTCCCCAATTTTTTAAAAATGCAACCGTAAGTTCAGATGTGAAATTATGAAAGTGAGGGAGAAACAGACACACGAAGAAGCTGGATGAAGTCATTCCAGTTAGGATAAAACTGATTTTCTATGCTGTTTAAAATCGGCAAAACCCAAGGTCTTTTGTTCCAGATGACAAATATTCAATTTCACTTGGTGAAAGTTTTATGTGTACAGTATGCAAAACAAGGACCAAAGCCACATAGATGTCCAAGTTTGATTACAATGATACTGTACTAGAGGAAAAAAAAATTAACTTTGCCTTGCTAATTCATGGAACCTCTAAAGACTTGAGCCTATTAAGGAAAAATGATTCCCGGAGAGTTTCTCTGTCCTAGAATGACCCCCAGTATCAGGTGGGGCTCAGCGAGAACAACTGTTTGTGGAAACAGTGAAAGGAAAGATGTGTGCTAACGTCTTTACAAACAATTTGATGGGTGTTAACGTCTTTGAAGGGGGTCTTAAAGCCTCTACTGACTTTGGGCAGCAGGTTCGTTACGGGGCTGGACAGTTTGACTCCTGAAATAGATAAGGGTCTGCACAAGCTTGAGCTTCTGAACTTTCAGGTAAAACAGTAGGTTCAAGGGGGGATGTGGGGTAGGCGGTTCGGGAAGGCTGTACCTTCCTAGTACCTCAGCCAGTGGGGAAAGGAAGAGGGCCAACATGCGGCTGGGAGTTTAGGATAAAAGGCGGCTGCACCCTCCAAAACCTTGAGAGAGAAAACCCACAGGTGCGTGTCCAGTGGACTCTCTCCCTTTATTCGAATAAAGTTACAGGACTCCTCTGTCTCCTTTTTGGACATAAACCTCTGGCGTTTGTGGATTTTCCTGACAACAGCAACGCTTTTCCTCTCCAAGGTTTACACATTTCAGCCCTGGGCTTTGCCATCTGTGATTTGCCTGCAGCTCAGGTTAGGTCTGCAGAGATGCACACATTAGCACAGGTCTAATCACTTGTTGGGGATTAGGATTTTTCCTTTTGTTTCTTTCTCTCATTGATTTTTGTCCCATCTGTTGCTAAGAAACAGTAACTACCTATACTTAAGAGAACAAAAGATCTGGCTGGAAGGAGGGGGAAGGGTGTAGCTGGCTATTCTCTTTACCTTGGTGGGGGTTTCTCTTGGGAAGGGCAAAGATACTGTGAGATTCTGGCCGGGTGGGGAGACGGGGGCTGGGCTGGGCTCCTCTGTCTCGCTCTCTCTCGCTGTCAGCATTGGAGAGAAGACAGGCTGCGGTCACTGTGGGGAGAATTCGCCACCACTGCAAGGCTTTGTCTCCTGTTGTATTCTCCTACCGTGAGTGAAGCTCTGCTCGTAAGAGCAGACATTGCACTGGGACCTTATTAACACCCCACCTCACTAGAAAGGCCCCTCACAATCTACTGGGGTGCCTCAAGGGAAACCCTGGGACCCAGAGCCCCAAGCCCCTCCGAGGGAGCTTCTCCCGGCCGTGTTTGGCAGCCCGGCTGCTGCTGCCCAGCCCTGCTGCTTCTCTGCCATGGCTCCGGGTGTTTTCACTACACTGTAGCCCTGCACCCCCTGCCTGCCAGGACACCCTGCAACTCCTGCTACTTTCATTTACTACTCCGGCACCTGCTTGTCCCTGCTGTCCTGGCCACCACTCCGAGGCTTCCTGCTGCAGCCCATTTTCACCATCCAGCCCGCCCGCCATTACCATGTGAGGGAGATGCAGCTGAACTCGCGCCACAGCGCCCCCTGCAGGCGCGGGGGAATCATCGCAGCTGCCCTGCCCGGCCGGGAGCCACCAGCGCCCCTGCCGGCTGTGAGCGGAACTGCACCCAAGGGGAAAGGGCCCGCGGCCGAGAGAGGCTGGCACTGGCTTCTGGTTCTGCTTGCTGCTGCTGCTGACGTTTTTGTTTGTTTGCCTTGATATACATGTACAAACTAGTAAAGAACTGTTATTCCTTTTCCCATATCTGTGCCTGAAAACCCCGTAATGTCAAAGTTACAATAATTTGGAGGGAAGAATATTGTCCATTCCAAGGGAGGTTCCTGCCTTCCTTGGCAGACACCTGTCTTTCAAACTGAGACACCACTTCAGGTATTTATTTCAAAGAAGACAAGGAAGCATCTCCAAATAACACCCTGGAGCAAGACCAGCAGGTATGATGTGGAAACAAACTGACTTATATCAAAACCACTGTGCACAGGCTCTATTTCAAAGTGACACCATTTTGTTCAATTCCAAGGATGAAAGAGTTTCAAGCATGCTGTAATAGGGAACAGTGAAGCTTCAGTGTGGGGAAAAAATTGTGCACATAGCATCCTGCACAGAGTCATGAGGAAACAATCAGTTCCATGGCAAAGGAGTTTTTTTGGAACACGTTGCATCCTTTAGTCTGGCAAGATGATAATGGTAAACAACCTCTAATTATCCACATTTCCAAAATGTACAGCAACACTTTGTCAGCTGGAAGATGAAGCAGGAGAACACATGAAGTGAAGGGTCAGCAGTGTGTATTTTATACACTAGGACTGAAAAACTTTTGGCAGCATATACCAAGCATTTGTTGATCCTAATACATGCTTAATGGCAACAGTGAAAGCCTGTAAATAAAATGAACAGCCAGTAATGGTAAGCATTTAGTAATCAACCTGCAACTTAAGTTTGTGCCATATGTAGCACAGAATTAGACTGGGTTTTGACCAGCAGCCTAATTACAAGCATATGTTACCCTCTTCTTGGCATAAGGTAAGATTGAAAGGTTCAACTCTGCTGTGTAAGGCTGAATAGGAATGATATTTTTTAAAATTTTGCATCAAAACCTCCCTAAAAACTAGTACAACAGTCATCGCCTTAACTAGCATGGTTGTAAAACAACATATAAATTAAAAAAGATAAAATACTGACTTGCTTAATTAGCAAATCACTGGTCCACAACTCCACTCAGAGGCACAGCTCTCACACCAGTTACATCTGATGTGTTGGGCAAAACCAGACTTCACAACATAGCCTGCAGAAATGGAGACAGTCTCTCCTCCTACTTTAATAAGAGCAGCAGGTTGCAATAACTTGCATGGCTTCCATGCTCCTCACCTACAGCCAGCACTACAAAGTGGCAAAATCATTAGTCCAGCCTTCCCAAAGAGATAATGCATAAATTATTACACATCCTATTTTTACATTACATACATGTTATATATAAATGCACTTCCAAGGGGCTGGGTTTCCTGGAAGATGAAAATTGTGGAGGGCATCTTACAGCCTCGCTGAATCTCATCTACTAAGCAAACATTCAACACCAAAAACTTTTAACTTTGTGTTGGATTATCCAAAATCAGAATGCACAGATCTTTAAGTGCTGATTTTTGGATAGCTAGGTCATGGCGGGTATTTGTTTCAGCTGGGGAGAAAAGAAAGGTACCTAATTCTACAATAAGGAGAGCAGGAGGTCAGGTTTACCAGGTAATAAATCCAACAGACTCCATGTCGGATGTTGTCTTTATACTGCCCTTTGAATATCAGTCGCCCATCACTGTCGTACTCCTGGGCTGGGCCATTCAGTTCTCCATCCACATAGGTGCCATGAAGGACCACTCCATCCTCGTAGGTGTAGATTCCCTGGCCTTGCAGAGCATCATCAATGTAGTACCCCTCCAGAGTGCTGGTGAAGAGAGAAAGAAAACAGCAGCGGAAAACTGTTGACATCTCAGGGGTGAACCCAAAGCCTCAACACACTGGAACGCCAAGGTGAAAACCAGGAGCTTCTTTCTACAGAGCTCCAAAGGGAGAAAACAACTTACAGCACTGTTTCATCAGGGTGTGCTGCATGGACACAGCATCACTCATCTCAATCACATGCTTGGCATTTTCTGTAGGCTGGAATAGTCATCAAATGGACACTCCTGGTCAAAGAACGAATTCTTGCTCAAGCAGGCTACTCTCACATTAGGATTTTCTACGTGCTACGTGTGGACCTTTACTGACGTGTCTCTGCTGAGATGAAATTGAGCTGCTGTACAGATGAACCACGATAGGGCATGAACTGCAACCTGCCACAGTTCAGCATCAGCTCCCCAGCAATACACTTAGCAGCCATTTGTACAGACCATGCTAAAAACGGTCATTTTTCATGTATTTCTCTTAAAATGGAACACAGCCTGTCAAACAGAACTAGTGCTGCACTTGGAGTTAAACAAAGAAAATTTTCACTTTGGTTTTGTCTTGCCGTTCTGGCCACCATAAAAGAGGTCTATTTAGAATGACCATAAAAGAGGGTCTATTCAGATATTTCTTTCTCATGTTAGAATTAGCATAAGGGAACACAACCTGTTTAGCTTTTACTTCAGCACACTTAGCTAACAGCCAGCTGTCAGCATACACATATTTTCACTGCAGAATTCTTTTTCAGATGCAGACATCTAAGGTATAAGCCCAAACAATGTTTGTGAGCACATGACTCTACATGTTTTACAAAATAGATTTTCAAGAGTTGTGGAAGGAATGTTTTGTTCAGAATTCACTTTTTTATTTCTTGCTTCATGCTCTGTTTTTACATAACTCTGGCAAGCTGGATGAGGTTTCCATGGGAAAATACATTACAGTAAAAGCCTCAGTGCACACCAGATGCACTTCGTGTTTTAAGAAGGGGCAGGAAAACTATTTTACTTTTCAGTCAAATGGATTTCTTGATCCAAGTTGCTACAGAGCTGCACAGATAGCTACAGCACTACAGCACAGGGAAGGATGAGGGAACCACCAGAAATCAGGGTCCTTACTTAACTATAAATGATGCCACTTTCCCCTCTAATTTATCACAGATCACTGGATTTGAATTCCATTGTAGTGACAACACACACAGCGTCCACATGTAAGATTACTCTTTAAAAGAAGCAGCCACCCTCAGTTTATGTAATGAAAAACACCAAAAACCCTGTCTTGTTACCTTTAATTGCACTAGTTGAAGTTAAAACATTGCTAAATTACAACAGTGCTTCAGCCCAGGAAAGAATATATTTTCTTTTACTGTAACTCAAACTTCTATGTTTTCTCTCTTTGTGTTAAGCTCCAAACAGGGTTCAAAAGATCCACCTAATCTAATAAAATCAAAAGGATGATACCTTAAGAAAGAAGTCTATGTCCTTCAAGCTCACCTAAAAAGTCATGTTCTCTGAAACTTTTATGCTGTTCACAGTTTCTGAATTATTTCCACCCTGCTCCCCCCTTTCCTCTTTTTAAGATCTCAAAGTATGGTGTCTGCAGACAGACACAATAACTGCAACTAAGACTTGACCAGCACAAAGAGGAATAAATAGCTTCTGTGTCTTCCATACGCAAAACATTTTTAATACAAACACTGAGCTAGCCTGTATTTCTCTGGTTTGCTTCTCAGTTGATCATACTTCTGACAACATAAATTCTACCAAAGTCAAGATTTATCAGATGTACCGTCTTCCCATTATCCACTATGCCTAGAAGGGATTGAAGATACTCCTTACCTAAAAATTAAACCAGCGACATGAATTGGGGAGGAAAATACTTACTCCAGGTATTATCCTTCCAGTTAATATTGATAGAGACTGATCCATTCATCTCTTGCTCCCTCTATATTGGAACATTGAAAACTTTTTCCCTAAAAATAACAGTTTTCAACTGTGTTCTGGGAGATGTCAATTTATAGGAATTTCCAATTAAGGAGAAAGGGCAGCTGCAGCTCTGTGCCAAGCACAGCTCTCATGCCTGCCTTTATAGTGCAAAGTGTTCTGCAAAGTGCACTCCAGAAGCACCAGCACCAAGGAAAGTTCAAGTCCACAATCCAAAATAGGGAGTATGCCAGAGGTGAAACTTCTCTCTCTTAAAGAATATGCTGCAATTTGTTGTATTTTCTTGAATGGGGAGGAAAAAACCAACTGATATTTCATTCCAGGTTTCCATTCCCTTAAATAATCAACAGGCAGGGGGCAGCTATTCCAGCAAATGGAAAAATTTCCTTGACCAAACAAGGCAGCCAGGCAGCCAGTCCTATTCCCCAACACTCAAAAAATGAGAATGCTTACACTGCAGCCAGTCCTATATTTGACAGGACTCAGCTGCTCCCCAACAACAGAGCTACCGCAGTACAGCTGTCAGCCTTTGCCCAGCAGTCTGCAAGGGTAACACACCCAGGAGTGCTGAAACCAGCTAGCTTACTGCACAGGATTCTGCAAAGGGAGAGCTGTTTTGAGACATTTTGGATATTTATTGCTCATCTTCATGAGCACTCAGCCTTGCCCATGGCACAGTTAATGGAAATAGCACGTCCTGTTTTATGCCAGGTCATGCTTACGACACATCATGATTCCTGAACCATCCATTTCAGAAAGCAACTTAGTCTTTCTAGCTGGGCATAGCTAGATAAATGACATCTTCAGTAATTAGTTACTGTTCAGATAAGGCTCCTTTAGCTAAATTAAAACGTATAATAGTTAATGAAAATATCCCATTTTCCAAAAACACATTGCAGACTATTTTTGCATATTTTCATTCTGCTAGTTCCTGAAGTCATCAGTAGCCAACTGTTCCAGTTTCTCATGGGTTATGAAGAAAAAAAAAGAAAAAAGAGAAGAGTTGGCAACACTTAAGCAGTACAGAAAAGACTCACCAGCAACCTGACTCTTCCCACTAAATGCCGCAGGTACCCTGGATTACATGGAGGAACAGCCCTACAATCAAAATAGCAGCTCAGTTCCTCTGACTGTACAATCAGCAACTACTCTGTTGAGACCATCTACCAGCACAGAAACATTATGTACATGTGTCCATAAACACGCTGTCTGACAACATCAAAATCCCAAAACTATTTTAGAGAAGTCAGCTGCTGGGCAGTACTGATTTTCAGTTACTCAGAGAAGATTTAATAAGGCCATTACCAACAACAGTGAGGATTTTTCTTCATCCAAGCTTAGAAGCCTGATCACTTTCTGCATAACTGAATAAACATATTATCTTTCTCATGAAAAAAATCCCACAATCCCCAGTATGAAGCAAGTGCAAAGGCAAGTACAGACAAGGAGCTGACTCACTGAGACAGCACAATTCCTCTACTCCTGCTCAGAATTTTGCTGAGCAGGAAGAGAGTAGACCCGGCATGACTGTCAGTTTAACAGCTGCTATTCATAGTGTGACCAACAGCTGCAAAACCATGAAGAATCGTGTCATTTTATACATCTGCTGCTCCCTCGGAGGAAATTCTGAGCAACTGCAGACAGGAATGCTGCAGTGGTGGTGGGGGGAAGACTTACAAGGTGCTCATAATGAACATCAGAGAAGAAAACACATGCATAGGCACAGACTAGCCTGATTTCACTGTCACAATTGCCAGTGAAAAGAGGGGAAATAATAGGGGCTTTTCTGAAAGTAAAACAGGCCACAAGAGGATTAACTAGAGTTGCTAACAAACCTGTATTTAACTTAATCCATTAACTGATAAACAATTTGACAAAGCAGAGGGCAACCCTCTCTGTCAAAGTCCTATGTCTGTGTGTGAGGGCCAGCAAGGGGAGCTCCTGGGCCAGTTGCACTCTCTGTGTAGCTCTATAAGGCAAAGAGCTCCACCTGCAGTTAAGAACTTTGATGTCCAAGTCATTGTCAGCACGGTTTTCAATAGTTTTGACCACCTCCCATTTCTTACGATTTCTAATCAGCTCATAACTTTACAGTGTTAAAAGAGCTCACACCACTGCATTATCCCTCCAGGAAACAACTGCAGGCACTTCATTACATACAAAGCTGCCACAGGAATGGCTACAGCAGCAGCAAACTTTTCAGCTACAGTTTTTAATGAGAAATCTTATCCAGAAACTCAGCAGCATACAATCAATGTAGATTAGTTTTGCATCTCTACAAGCAGAAGGAAGAATACAGAAGAAAAATCAGAGTCAGAATGTACCTTCCATCAAAAAAGAAGAATTTGCCCCGGCCATTCTTTTCTCCATGCACAAAGTTTCCTTCAAATCTGTCTGTCGATGAATAGGTTACTGTACAGAATCCATGTGGCAGCCCATCGTCATCTAGATGCCCTGAAATAAAATCCAAACAAAGAGCAACAGAACACAGTAATTATTATACACGATTTCAAACCTGCTCTCATTACGTAGCTGCTTGAAATGCAGTAGCTCCCTAGTACAAAACAGTAATTCAGATCATTGCTGTTAGGAACGGTGATCAGAGATTCTGTACAACTGAAGTTTGTACTTGTGTAACACATAGCTTAAAATAAAAATAAAAGGATAAAAGAAAAGGGATGAGAGACAGGAGAGAGAAGAGAATAATAAGCAAAACTTGTTTCTGAAAGAAACAAGGTTTATATTATTTTAACTTGTATTAATATACATCTTCAAAAGTATAATAATTCTTTATCTAAACCTGCCTTTATTGGTGAGAACAGGATAACAAAAGGTTTGATTTTTTTCTTTTGATAAACACAGGCCTTATGATAATGTGGGTGTGCCACCCTGCAGCCATATCCACAGGAATTTAAAGAAATAAAAGTATGTAATATGCATAATGCTGTGCCCCTGCAATATGTCAGTCAACTTGGTATTTAATATTTTAAAGGCTGTTCTCCAGTGCCTTTCCCATGTATTAACTTTATATCCTGCTCCCACCCATAGCTGATACAGTTTTCTCTCTTATAGCTGTTGCACAGGGGGAAAGCAGAGACAACACACTTGGATCCTCACCTGCATGGTTTGTGTTTTACTGAATATAACTGGTCAATTCTACTAAGTTAAAGCATAAGAAGGCTCCTATTGCATCTCTAACTGCCTCTTCAAAGCCAAAGGAAAATGACAGAGAAGTGTTTTAAACGATGGTTATTGCAGGGCTGCTCTCAGCACAGGGACACACCTGGGCAGGTGCTCCCACAGTGACATTTTACCACATATAAATTTTGCATGAAAACTGTCAAATAAAGAACAGCTAACCTATATTTACGTTCTTCCATGCTTCTAACTAAAATATTACCTCTGATTCCCCCAGTTCCCTGGTGACGCATACACAGCCTATTAGAGATCAGTGACAGTATATGCATCCACTTCTTCAGGCTTTGGGTCAAGCTCTTCCCTGACCAAATTTGCCCTAAACTGAAAAGGTTCATCACACATACGGAAAGGCAGAAACAAACTTCAGTGTGAGTGGGACTGAATTACAGCCCAGGCTGATGCAGGCAACAAGAGGCACTTCAGTACTACCAGATCTTGAGTCCTGTGCCCAGAGAGGGAACAAGCTGTGCCAGATTTCATTGAGTATGGAAATGCACCTAGAAAGGTGTACAGGAGAAAATAACAGTGAGGAATCTGAACTCATCCAAGAGCCAGGATTCCCTCCCTCACCCTTCTCTTGCATGCTCCACAGTTTCTCTTGCACCTGCACATGACTGTGCTCTCACTTCAAGTCCCTAGTCCAAATGAGATTGAAAACAGTTAAAAGCTTAAGAAATTAGTAAAACCCATCAAGGCACTGCTTATCAGTTCAAAGTGAGAGAAAATAAGAGTAAAAAGAGAGAGCAAAAGGTGGAAGGAAAAAATCGCTATCACTAAAGGCTTTTAATTATTTTGAGGAGGAACCCTTTAAACAGAAGCTGTTTGTTCCAAAGAGACGAAAGGCTTTTTTCCCTCCCATTCTGTCAGGACACCCATTTTTGTACAAAGGACAAGTTTTAGCTACATTGAACCACTTATTATTAATGGTTAAATACTAATAACCAATGAATTAATGACCAATTTAACTAAAGGTCAGTAACATTTCTGATGTGGACATATCTTTTTGACCAAAAACTCTATCAACATTTATAGTTCTAATTAAAAGCCTTTTTAATTAAAAGTTTTATCAATATAGGAAGGGTACACTGCTGTAAGTTAACAAACCCTAAACAATACAGTACCAGGTTCCCCCTCACTACAGTGGCAAAACTTTTATAAAACACTTGGATTTAAAAAATACACTGATAATATTGGTACATTCTAATATTAAAAAAAAAAATACCCAAAGCTATAACAACAAAAAACCCTTGCAACTTTGTTCTCTGTGACTATTCAGCTTTGTCAAGATTTTGCTGGAATGCAAAGCCCAACACAAAAGCTGCCATGCTTGTACGCAGAACACGTCAGGACTTCTGCTCAGCAGGATACAGACTACCTCAGAGATTTAAATGGTCAACTTTGATCCAATGGCGTCTATACAGGGTCTTAAGCTCAGCCACAATACAAAGAATCCAATTATTTTAATGTGCTAGAAGTTTCCCCTTATTTAAAAAAAAAATGGAACCATCCCCCCACCACTGCAACAAAACAAGAAACACAGTCTCTCTTAGCCAACAACATGAGGAAAAAAAGCAATTTCAAGTTTCATAACATAAATACAACTTTTTTTCTGTATGGCTGAGGCGTTCGGCTTTAATTCTGTTTTAGAATTGTAGACTGTAATTCTGATTAAGTCAATGGAAAAAATCCTCATCATTTCATGGGGAGTGTGTTCCACTTTCCTTTCTCACCACTCTCCTCCATTTGCGAAAAATAAAACCCAAAACATCTAACCATATTTTGTAAAACCTCACTTTTGTTGCTTCATTAAGGGTCTCCCAAGATTTCCTCTTAAGCTCAAAAAATGAACTTTTCAAGAAAAGGAATTACCCTAATAGGGGCTAGTTCACAATGGCATCACTTACTGAAACCACTGATGTACACAAATAAAAAATAAAAGCCCTTTACTGTCAGTATCACTATTACTTAACAGATGACATACAGGATGCATCATCAGTAAAAGATTCTGTCCACAAAGATGCCAGATGGATGTTTGGGAGATAACAACAATAAATCAAACTCCCCCCTACAAAAATAAAAGTGATGATTTCTATGATATTTCTAACTTCCTTTGGGTAAGTGCAAAACCCTATTCAGCCCCAAAGAGCACCCTCCTTCTGTCTTGCTCAGAAAAACACACACATTCATATACACTGCTGAACAAAAGATGCTTTAAAAAATTGTTTCCTTAGCCCATGGAAATGCCAAACAAATCCAGGATACAGCAGAAGACTTTTATCTGTGATACGAGCATGAAAACTGTAACTCCTTGCCCCAGACAACTGTAATCCAAACATTCGAGGAGTGGGGACGAAAGGGAGTGGAAAACCACATCTGTTAAGGCACAGGACACATCTCGTTCATAGGAGAGCCTCGCTCCCATCACACCCATGTTCTACACAACAAAGCTTCTCTTTCTGCTCCGACACTACACACCTAGACAATAAATCCAGCTCCGAGCAGCAGCTATTCAGCTCGCATCTGTGGTCAGACTAAGCTGCCGTGCTAGACACCTTCTCCGGAGCAACTCGGTCTGAGGCCTAATCCTTCTGCCACAGGAGACTCACGGCTCACGGCGAACATGGGCATTACCTGCATCTTAGATACCTCCTTACTCCCTGTCCCAACTGCTGAACAGCTTAGATTGCTATTCCAGGCAGGACCACGGTCTCTCTGCGAGGAACCTTTGGGTTCTTTCCCACAGAGATGCTGTGCTTTGTTTCCCTGCTCCCAGACGCCTCACGGGACGACAGCGTGCTGGGGAGCTCCATCCCTGCCTGCTAAGGCTTCCATCAGCAATTCACTTCCTGAGGGCATTTGCCTCTGGGTTTAAAACTCTACAAGGGTTAGTTATCCACACATGAGAAGTGAACTGCACGCACACGGTGTATATTAGCTCTAAGGTGGCCCGCTCCACTCCCATACGGATGGCTCCAGCTCTGATGCCCATAGATATGGCAACAGTATCTTTTTGGAGTTACTCTTTCTTTTCCCTTCACCATTTGCACGTATGTGACTGCACGTCTGTCCCTGGGTTTTCCCCAAGGGCGGGCATCCCCATGTCCCTCAGCCGCCAGGGGAAGAACCGGGCACCGGCCGCACCGCCCGGGGAGTGCGGGCTGCAGGCCACCGCCCGCATGGGGGCACAGCAGCGGCAGAAAACCACGGTCACGAGTTATTTTTGACAATAACTGCTGAGCAGCCGCCATCCCCGCGTCCGGGGTGCGGGAGCCCCCCGCTGTGGCCGGAACAACTCGGCGGCAGAAGGCACCCAAAGCGCCCGCCCGGTACTGGCGCCAGCGTGGCCCCGGCTCCCCCCGGCCCCGCCGCCGGACAAACTCCGCCACGTGCGCGGCCTCGGCCCGTCGTTGCATAAGCCCGCTGATGTCATGCGCTGCCGCCCGACCCCGGGCGCCCAGCTCCGGCCGCCGCCACCGCCCCGCATCCCCATAGCTCCTGCAGCAGCGCGCGGCGCCGGCGAGCCCCGCTCCCCAAGCCGCGGGACACGCACCTTCCACGATCTCCTCCAACGTCTCCTCGTCGCTGTCCATAGCGGCGGCGACGGGCGCGGGCGAGGCGCAGCCGCGGTACCCCAGGCAGGCGCGCGCGCGGTCTACGCCCCGCCTCCGCCATACTCCCGGGGGAGGGGTCTCGTCCTCGCCCCGCCCTGAGGGCGTATCCGAGCGCGGCCCCGGTGGCCGACGGGGGGACACGGGGGTGTGGTGATCCTGCCCCTCAGGATAATGGAGCGGGGAGCTCCGCGGTGGGTTGGGGCTGGTTCCGTGTCCCCACATATGGCACCGAGGGCACGAGAACGCCAGCCCACTCAGCGCTAGTCCTCCAGCGCATTCCGTGCTGTCTATCCTTCGGCCCGGTGACCCCGACTGGCGTTGCTGCAGTTCACCTCACAAAGCCGTCCTCGTTGAGGGTCCCTAGCAGCGCCAGGACACCCCTTCTCCCTTCCCACACCATGGACCGCTGACCGTCTGCTCTTACCACAGAATCACAGAATCACGGAATATGCGGAGTTGGAAGGGATCCATCAGGATCATCGAGTCCAAGTCCTGGCCCTGCACAGCAGCATCCCAAAGAATCCCTCTCTGTGCTTAAGAGCACTGTACAAACACTTCTTGAACTCTGTCGGGCTTGGTGCTGTGACACTTCCCTGGGGAGCCTGTTCAACCTGCTCAACTGCTTTGGGTGAAGAACCTTGTCCTGATATCCAGCCTAAACCTTCCCTGACACAGCTTCAGGCTGTTTCCTCGAGTCCTGTCACTGGTCAGGAGAGTGAAGAGATCAGTGCCTGCCCCTCCACTTCCCCTTGTGAGGATGTGGAAGACCACACTGAGGTCTCCCCTCAGTCTTCTCCAGGCTGGACAGACCAAGTGACCTCAGCCACTCCTCACAGACCTTTCCCTCAAGGCCCTTCACCATCTTTGTGGCCCTCCTTTGGACCCTCTCCAATGGCTTAATGTCTTTTTTATATTGTGGCACCCAAAACTGCTCCCAGCACTGGAGGTGAGGCCGCCCCAGTGCAGAGCAGAGCGGGACAATCCCCTCTCTTGCCCAGCTGTCGATGCTGTGCCTGATGCCCCCAGGACACAGCTGGCCCTCTTGGCTGCCAGGGCACCGCTGACTCACATTCAACTTTCCATCAGCCAGGACCCCCAGGTCCCTTTGCACAGTGCTGCTCTCCAGCCTCTCATTCCCCAGTATGTCTGTACATCCCGGGTTGCCCCATCCCAGGTGCAGAATCTGGCCCTTCACTTGTTAAACTTCCTACAATTGATGATTGCTCATCTCTCTAATTTGTTGAGGTCTCTCTGCAGGGCTTCTCTGCCCTTGAGGGAGTTGACAACTCCTCCCAATTTACTGTCATCAGCAAATTTACTTAGTATTCCTTTGAGTTCTGCATCCAGGTCATTAATGAAGACGTTGAAGAGCACAGGACCAAGGATGGAGCCCTGCAGAACCCCACCAGTCACTGGACACCAGCCTGATGTCACCCCATTCCCTATAACCCTTTCTGCCCGACCCGTAAGCCAGTTGCTCACCCATCACATAACACAGTTATCTAGCTGTGTGCTGGACATTTTGTCCCAAAGGATACTGTGAGAGACTGTATCAAAAGAATGGCGCAAGTCCAAAAAGGTTATGTCTACTGGCTTTCCTAGATCAACTAGGCATAGGCAGGTTACCCTGTTGTAGAAGGAAATCGTGTTGGACAAGCAGGACTTCCCCCTCATGGTGCTGAAGGATTTAATTCACAAAACACACAGAATCACACTCTTGGATCTCAGTGTTGCAGGAAGGGTGACAGCCCCAAGCAGAGGGTGCAATTTTGAGGTCTTACCCAGGGGATGTAAGGATGGTGCTTTGTCACCACCATGTCTCAGTGTACTGCAGGGACCTTCCTCTCCACCACAGCTCGACAATATGCAGGGATCACCTTAAAGGAAAGACAGAGTGTTTCTAGGTCTTCC
This sequence comes from Corvus cornix cornix, assembly GCF_000738735.6. Lineage (NCBI taxonomy): Eukaryota > Metazoa > Chordata > Aves > Passeriformes > Corvidae > Corvus > Corvus cornix. The sequence continues at coordinate 10,543,204 of NC_046334.1, forward strand.
AGACAGCTGTCTTGGGAGCACAGGAGGTGTCTCCATCCTACTGGAGGTGACCTAGACAGTCGGGGCTCTGTGAGGAGAGACTGATGGAATGAGGCTTCTTCAGCCTAGAGAAGAGACAGCTTCAGGGGGACCCAGCAGCAGCCCACCAGCACTTACAGCAGTGCTACCTTGAAAACAGGTTCTTCACAGTGCTCCACAGGGAGGACAAAAGACAATGGGCATGACTGAAAACATGACATAAGACATGACATATGGAGAAATTTGCTCCCTCTGAGAACAGCCAAGCAGTGCAGCAGATTGTCCAGAAAGGTTCTGCAGTCTCCATCCTTGGGGGCATTTAAAGACTGACCTATTAAAGCCTCAGCAGCCTGACCTGACCTCAGAGCTGCCCCTGCTGTGAGCAGCAGGCTGTAGTAGGGATCTCTGGGGGTCCCTTCCCACCTGAAGTCTCAGTAAGTCTACGCTGAGTCAGCCACATGCTGCCAGGCAGTGCTGCTTAAGGCAGGGACAGCATCCCACCAGGAAAACAGGACAGCTACAATTTAACAAAACTAAATAATTAGATATGTCTGCAGAGAGAGAATTTGGAAATCTTTGAACAATAGGATAATGAGGTTAGTATTTCACCTAATTGACATGAGAACTTATTAATCTTGACAGTTTTGGGAAGGATTTGATTTTTACAGGAAGCTTGAGCAGAACAGAAGGGCTTGCCTCTGTATCATAGGTGGTTAATTTAACTAAAGGACTGTCAGTTTTGCTGTTTAGGAGAGACGATTATGGTTTAAAGCCCACATACTTAAAAAAATTCTGATCTCAACCCTTCGAAAAGGAAAGAGTAAATATTGAGCACAGTAGGAACCCCTATGCAAAGTACCTGTTTTGTTTCACTAATTGTGAGTCCCTGAAGAGACTAATTCATAATCAGCACGTACATAGTGTTGGAGTTATCAAAGGTGATGTGCTTAAGCTGTGAACATACCTAGTAGTCAGAAAGGAGATGAGGCTGTGGGGCTGGAGCTGGAACATGTAGTAGGTACCCCTTTTACTGAAAGATAACAAGAGTTCAGGGAATACAACAGAAAGCAAGGAAAAGGGCATGCTGTGACTTACACACACAAAGTGCAAATCAACAGGACCTTTAAACATGGTAGTACAGTGAGTACTCATCAGGATATGAGGCAGCAGCATTCAGACTAAAAGCACACCTTTGGGCCAAAATTGCACAGTAAAAATACTAAAGTTACAAGTTCTCCAAATATAAGAAATCCCCCTCCAGCTGCAATGTGCCCGGCTCTGTGCACAAGGTCTTCTGCCTTTATCTGCATAACCGCATACTCTTCTTTCACAGGGCCCATGCCTTGCTCTATGATTACAGTGCTGCCTTCTGCCCTGATCATTCCACATACAGCCTCAGGCCTTGCTTATTTTATTTCCTACCCTCCCACTGCATACAAGGGTGACAGTGGTGAGAGCTTCTGCGTTTCCCTCTCTATGGCACCCAGCTTCCTCCCACATTAATTAATATATTTTTGCAGCAGTGATGGCACTAGGCATGTTATCCTGTCTGCAGCAGGAGAACTAAAAGGCTCGGGCTGAAGCTATTAAAGTGTCTGGCAAATATCAAGTGCCGGATTGTTGTCAAGAGCTCTTAGCATTACACAGTGTCTCACATGTTCAAAGTGTAATTTGCATTAACTTCAAATGCAGCTCTAAGAACAGCAGAGCAACCCTAAATGAAAATGCTGATAAACACACTGTTTTAGCATTTCATGTTGGATATTAAGAAGTGGGGGAAAGTTTAACATCAAACTAGGAAAAGCCCACCCACTCATTACCCAAAGCCAGGCTGCTGCAGGAGAGCTCAGCCATCTGCTGAGCTATTCCCCAGTGCTCCTTGTGGAGTGGAATAGAAGTGGCCATCAGCTGCCAACAGTTTGGTTCAGCCGGTGTGTCCACCTTGGGAGCAATCCCTAGCAAACTCTTAGTAGGCTGCAGTGTTTAAGGGTCTCATCAGTTTAGACTTGGCAGACTGCAGAGGCACCTCTAGGCTGGTGTTTAGCTTTATTAACTGTCTAAACAGGCAAGCAGACGTGTTGGGGCTCACAGTGTATCTTCACATCACTAGGCATTGTTCAAGCTTCTTCCAGCTACTAAGACTGGTTGCCTCTTTTATTTTCATCTAAGCAGGGGCTTGATGCTGGCTTGCTGTCCTTAAATGTTAACTCCGCATCCAACAGTCTAATGGTATTATTGTTTATAGAATCCCTTGCCTTCCCTATTATTTAATGCCAACCTCTGGGAGGAAGAAAATACCCTAAATCTCCCTGCACTACTCTGACTTTGATAACAATCCTTTAGCAACAAGCTCATAATGAAAGACAGCAGCAAAACACACAGAATAATGTGGTGAGACTGGACATGCAATTTCTGTTCCTTTACTTCCTTTGTATTTCAGTTTGGAAGAGCATTCTCTTTAAACATAAGTTCAAAAGATTGCTAAATACAACAACGAAAAGTATCACAGTGAATCCCAGCTGTGCTCCTAAGGTCACAGAATTAATGCAGGAACTGGTAGCACCAGGACACTGTCACTCATGCGGAGGAGATGGTTGGGCAAGATGTGACTGTTTTCCAAACGGCTGTTGGAGCTGCTTGCTCAAAGCAACTAGAGGATCCAGAGATTTGGTATCTCTGAGATTTGGGAAGATTTTTGCTGGTTTTAAATCAACAAGACAACAAAAAATTATCCCTCATCATCTGCCTTCCTGCCCCTTCCTTACAGTTTCCCCCCTCGTTACTCTTATGATCCTTTTCCCTCTCCTCAGCACTGAGCCCTGCCAGCTCTCTCCCAGGCCCCCGTGTGCCAGGCTCAACTGCCCTTTCTGCCAGAGCTCAGGTCCTGCCACCTCATAGCAAATGGCTTTTGGCACCTCGAAGTAGGACAAGCTTTATTAAGACAGAAAAGGGAATGACTCCTTCCTAAAACTACTTGAAATGCTAAAATAAGGAATAACCCTTTCTACACCCCACACTGTTGCTTATTTAACCTGCAGTGTGTTTACAAGATAGTCTGTTTCTGGAAGGACAGTACTTGAAGGCTTAAATCAAGGCAGAGTGGATTGTTCTTTGGTGATTCCTGACCTGTTCCTTCTGACATTTTAAACAAAAAATGGCTCCTGTAACACATGAAAACTTTTCCATCTTTTTAACAAAGCAGCAATGTAATTTATTAATCCAATTTACATTTAAAACACTGTCATTTTATTCTTATTGCTGAAGTTGGTTATCACTGCTCCTTTGTCAGACAGGTTGATATTTCTGGCTAGGGCTGTAACAGCTTGGGTCTCTGCTGAGAGGCTCTAGCATTATGGATGTGCTATTATGGATTAAAGTTGCAACTTCAATGGTAGAGGCAGCCATTTATCTCCAATTTTTATAGGAGGCCCCCAAATTCAGGGCTGCTGTGGACTGTCAGGCTCTCAGGGCTGTCTGGGTATGAACACCTTGGGATGGTGGGTTTTACTGGATAGTTGGACAGAAGTTTCCTCTGTTTTTCTGCTGTGGGAGGATCAGAACTACCCCCAATAATGCCACAAAAACTGCTTTTAAAACCCCAGAGACTGGGTAAGTCAAGAACTATCTGATCAAACCCAGGGAGACTCAGAGCTGAAAGAGACAAACATGTCCAAGTTGTTTACCTGGAATGAACACTGAACTATTTCCTTGGGAATGTTTCACTTGATAGACTGACAAAGCTTGAACTTGAATGCCCAATTTTCAAGACACTTCTTTACAGCTGGGCTAATGGAGGCTGGGCTGTTTATTCATGAAGCCTGAACCTTTCTGCAGATAATTTACAACTCCTGTCTCCTCCATGCCTTACTGGCTACTTGAGGTACTTCACCAGGTGCGGTGAATGCCTTTTGCAGGTCAGAATTGTATGAGCAGCCTTAGCTCAAAAACTTGAAGGATTTACGTGGCTGTTTGCCAGTCTATAATCTTAGATGGAGAAATCCAGAGAAAGGATGCTATGGGAAAAAATACATATATGTTCTCAAGTTCTTTCATCATAATATCATAGGATGCTGTCCTGTCCAGCTGTAAAAGGGGAGTGTCCTGGTTTGGGACAAATTTGGAGGAAACGTCTGAAATGAACGTTCTCTGATAGAAGGTAGATTTCAGCAGCCCCTCCCCCACGAGGTTCGGAAAAAATTTTCTCGGAAGAAAGTGAAAAAAACCACCTCTTTGTTTAACAAGCAGGGTGCATGCAGGCACGAGAGAGGGAAGAAAAAACCAAATTAGTAATGTTAAATAATAATAAAACCTCTCGCTGTAGAGAAAACCTGGTAAATTCAGAGTCCTCTCTGTAGGTGTGGCTCTGCTCCCTCCAGAGCTGGGGTGCAGCATTGGCCCCTCTGGGCTGCGGTGTAGGGACTCTCAGTGATGTTGTGGCATTGCTGAACAGTTCCAGAACAAAAAAGAAGCCAAAGTCCCAGTGTGCCGGTTTGGACAAATTTGGAAATATATCCTCTGATAAAAGGCAGGTTACAACCAGCCCTCCCCCACCAGGTTTGGGAAAAAATGAATTTTCCTCAAAGGAAAGTGAAAGAGATAAAAACTATTTATTTAACAATCACACAGGAAAAGAAAAATAATACTAAATAGTAAAACCTCTTGCTCTGCTGAGAGAAACCTGGGAAAATTTCAGAGTTCTTCCATAGTCTCTCTCTCTCCCTCCTTGGAGCTGGGACAGGGTGGTGGGCCCACCTCCAGGGCCAAGGCCTCGGTGGAAAGTCCTCCCAATATATTCTGATGTTGAAACTGTCCAGCAGAGAAGAAGGGAAAAAACTGGAGTCCCAGGAAAACAAAGTTCAACTCTCCGGAGGAAAAGGAGCTGAAAAACTGGCCGAAAGCTGGCTGGAAAGAAAGCAAGCCGGGGTGCTTCCTCCCGCTCCTGCTCCCGCCGCTGCTGTTAGCAGCAAGAGAGGTGTCCTTGAAAACATGAAAACAAGCTGCAAACTGCTTTGAAAAAGTACACTTTTCTCTCCCCCCTCCCAGGCTCAGTTTAAAGGCATAGAAAGGCACAAAATCAATTTCTGGGCATAGAACAGTGATATGGGATACAACATCATAAAGTCACCCCAAGACACCCAGGAAAACTCCTTGCTTCAGCTAACGAAGAAGCAAACGAATGCACCTCTCTTCCCTGCTGCAGAGCGCCAAGAGCTAGGGAGAAGAGCAAGCGAGTTGTGCTTTTGAACACAGGCCACCGAAAGAATTCCATCGCCTCCGCGCCCCCCCCCCCCCCCCTTAAACTCATGTCTGGCATAGAGCAGGCGATAAGGGATACAGCATCATGAAGTCACCCCAAGACAAGGAGTCAGTAAGGATTCTTTTCGATCGATTTCTTGGACGAAAATAAAATGCAAAAGCAGCAAATATTGTATCTGAGAGCAGTTTATTGATAAAGAAAGTAAGTGTTCCTACCGAAGTGGGATAGAAAAGGGAGTAAAAAGGGGAAAAGAGAGACGGCGAGAAGAAACAGAACACCAGGACAGATCATTACTGCTGTGCCCCGGGGCGCTCCGTCAGCGTCAGCTCAGCAGAAGCGGCTCGGTGCGATTTCCAAGCAACAGGCTGTGTGTCTCTTCCAGTGGCGACAAACAGGTTGCCGTGGCTATGGGTGGAGCAGCTGCAGGTTGTCAGCGTCGGGGTGCAGGCGGTGTCGGATCCATCGGGAAACACAGGAGCACTAGGCTGCCATGATGTTGAGCTGCCTCAGGGAAGCAGTGAAGCAGGGCAAACAGGTGCGGACAGGGAAAGCAGCCAGGGAACAAGCAGGACCGCAGGGAGAAAAAGGCGGGGGAATGGGGGGTGCACGTGCGCCTCCAAGGACCCCAAAGAAAAGTGGCGCACACCGTGTTGCAGTTCACTGCTTTTGTGCGCTAAGACTCCTCCCATAGTCCAGTTTCCCGGGCATTTTTTTCCCTGGCATCCGGGGATCTGCCACATTGGCAGGGGCTTGGTCGCTTGCAGCCTGCTTATGGAAGCTTTCTCTGCTCTGATTGGCTGTCAGGCGAAGTCTCTCTGGGACATGGCTCACGGCACGTGTACAGCCCCTATAGTAATTTTTCACCTCATGTATAACGCATGAATAAAAATCAAATTGGTCCCTCTCAGATGCACAAACTGTGCTTAAAGGCTTGTGCTATACAGATAAATACACTGCAGGGCAGAGACTGTGTGACTCTTACTTCTTATAGAATCACATGCTCTTCCTAGCTACTCATTCAGTATGGACAGAAGACTTCCCTCTGCAACTGAGTGCTCTGTAAGACATGACTGTTTAAGTTGAGAGGGAAGATGTATGATGTCTTTACAGACAATTAGATGGGAGAAGGTATGGGTGTTAACGTCTTTGAAATGGGTCTTAATGTCTCTACTAAGTTTGGGCAGCAGGTTTGTTACAGAGCCCAGACGGCTTGGCTCCTGAAACAGACAAGGGTCTGCACAAGCATGAGTTTCTGAATTTTGGGGTGAAATAGTAGGTTCAAGGGGGAAATATGTGGTAGGCGGTTCGGGAAGGCTGTACCTTCCTAGTGCCTCAGCCAGTGGGGAAAGGAAGAGGGCAACATGGGGCCGGGAGTTTAGGATAAAAGGAGGCTGTGCCCTCCAAAACCTCGAGAGAGAAAAGCCCGCGGGTGTGTGTCCCAGTGGACTGTCTCCCTTTATTCCAATAAAGTTACAGGACTTCTCTGTCTCCTTTATGGATGCTAGCTTTTCATAGCGTGATTTTCCGTACAAAGTGACACTCCTGAGCAGATGACATTCAGTTCCTAGTACCAACAATATGCATCTTTTCTCTATGGCTTCTTGCTGCCTGCATCAAATAATAAATACTGCTTGATGGTTGCTGAGGGTGTCAGAATTTTTCCTTTCTGTATTTCAGTTCTCTCTTTCCTCAGAGATAGTGGAGGAATAAAAGAGATGGATCTCACATTGTTACAAAAAACCTGAGTTACTATTGAGATTCTTCTTTCCTTGAGGGATTTTTCCCAAACAAAAAATGCCTGCATCTTGCTATATTTGTCCTGGGGTGACGCTATGAAGCCGCTTTATTTCTTAACCATCTGCCGAATTCCCAAGGACGCTGTGCCTTTGAGATGGACCCGGGGGGCGGGGCCGGAGCCAAGAGACCTGGGGGCGGGTTGGTTCGATGGTTCAGCCCCAAACGGCTCGGGGGGCTTGGGGGCTCAGCGGGGTTTAGGAGGGAGTGCGCTGGGAGCGCTGTGTTGGTCTTTGGGTTCCTCTTCTGTTCCGGCTAGCTGGAGAAAGGTTCTGTTGGTTTTTCTTGTTCTTTTTTTCCCCCCTTTCCTGCCTCCCTTCCCTCCTCGCTGGTCCGGGGAGCCTGCGGGGGCGGCCCTGGCGGGCCCGCGGGGTAGCCCTGTCTTGTCCAAGCCCGGGTGTCTGTTCCCTCTCTGGGAATTTTTTGTATTTTGGGGGGTTTTTTTACGCTGTTCTACTCTGTTTTGTTTGTGTGTTAATAAACAGTTTGTTTTTTCCACTTTCACTTGCTGTGACCCACTTGTCTTCTTGGTGGAGGAAAAGGGGAGGCCCTTTTCCCTTCGGAGGAGACACTCATTCCGGAGTGTTTCCTCCTGAAGTTTTGTCTCCAAAACCGAGACAATATCCCAGTCATTTGCCTGCCTGTGACAAAACCTCTAAACTGAGTATTGGAAACACAGAGAAGTATTCACATTAAGTAATGGAGTAAATGGTGAGAAAAGTTTTTAGTGCAATGCAGTTTTAACTTTTAGTCCATAAATTCTCATGGCTAATCAGTGGAGAAAGTCTTGTGTAACAGATAAGGTTTGCCTGGTGTGTGCATTTCTTACTGTCCTCTTCCGTAACATTTGAAATTGCCTGCCATGGCTGAGATTGAAGAAGTTTATCATATTTCCCAGCCTTCTGAATATAGACATTGCCTAGAAGCTATTCTGTTTTCTAAATCAAATTCCATCCTAATCTAATGGCTAAAGAAGCTTTGCATCTGCTGGATGAACTCCACAAACCACAGAATGTTGTCAGTAATTTGAGCTACACTCTGTTCTCTTGTTTAGTCTGGGAAACTTGTAGTACTCTTTTCACAGCCACAAGACTTTACACTAGATGGGAGTAAAATAAGGAATAAGGTAGATGGAAGCATAGCAACCCTGGTGGAGACTTCTCTCTCAGTGACAGGGAAAGGATGTGTCTTTTTGTCTTCACAGCATCACTTTAGTAAGTTCACTGGTGGTTTTTATGCATCTGATTTACAGCAAATTGTACCATGTCTAGACTTCTGAGAGAGGTAAAGCAATAGCCAATGGGGTAGCACGGGCACCTAAAATTCAGGTAACAACTAGTTTGAATCCAGTTTTCTCATCTGCCAAATAATTAGTGGCTGGCTCCACATAGTGGTTTCTCATGTAATTTCTCTGAGTAGGGGTTCGGTATTTGGTATTTTCTCTCTCAAAATAACGTTGCATTAGTTTTCCACTGATGTGCCATTTGCAAGCCTGAACACTCTTGCAGCCTGTGCCTTTGCAAGCCTCTGGACAGTAGAGCAGTGAAAGCTGGTTGGAGTCCTTCAGGTCATTCCCAGTCCCACTTGTGGCTGGAGAAATTAGGGATTAGGAAAATGGTCGTGTTACTGTGCACGCCACTGAGTTTAATACCAAGTGTCTGCAGAGACATTGGATGGCATATCAGTGAGTGAGTTTGCCCTCTATTACCTTAAGGGTCCCCTGAGATTTCTTATTAAAAAAATAGCAGAGAGATAAATGTATGGAAGTATTATACCGACCCAAGTCAGTGTCTGGCACTTAAGAAATAAATGTGCACATCCCACAGCCTTGGCTTAGAGCTCATATGGCAGACAAGCTTTTGGCACATGGTTATGGAAAAGTACTTGACTCAGTAAGTCAGAACTCTTATTTCATTTCCCTCTCTGGGGCTTTCTTCCTGGTAGGAAAAATCACACAAAAGTCTTAAAACCTTTCTACTGCAGCTGTCTTATTTTCCTCAACTCTCAGCTATTTAGTGGTGACTGGAGACACATAAATTTATCCTTCATGCTCCTTCAGTCCCACAACTATGACTGAGGATCTCGAGAGTGTGTGTGTGTCAGAGAACATACCTGCTGAGGGGATGGAGCCACCGACCTGCACTTCTAGGGTGCTACAATGCCAAAGATACTCCTGTGAAACATCTTTCAGAGGCAAACCTACCTACCCCTCATTCAACTCATCGTGAGCCATTTTTAAAGTAGAGGGCTAAAAGAAGACGAATAAGGCATATGGCCGTTTTTATTCCCAGCTTCCAGCTTTGTGGGTGACCCTCTTTCTGCACTGCACCTGCCTGTTGCTCAGCCAAAGCCTGAGTTGCTTACAGGGCTACAGCACAGCACCAGATACAGTGTGCTAGAGTTTAATCCCAGCACTTCAGAAGAATCCCCTGGTAAAGGAAAAAGGCCAAGGAGAGTCTCGGACTTTGCTGTTTGTTTGTTTCTACAACACCCCTGCCAATATTTATTTGCCCATCTCAAAGTGAAGATTAGTTTTGAGCACTGACTGAGGACTTTTAAATCTAAAAGTCTGCTAGATCCGTCTGCTAGAAGGATCTCATTTCAGTAGTTGTGATAAATGAGAAGTTTTACTGTAAAACCTTTGTTAGCGTGTGTGTGCTGCACAGAGCTGTGTGATGTTTTTATCACCTCGTTTATCTGTGACTCCCCTGTACTATTCAGAGGCTTTGATTTCATTTGTGTAAGCATCCATGTCAGCCTGAGAGGAAGCCAAGCTGATCCACACAAATAATTCTGGACTTAAATACTGTAAAAAGCATGACTTAGAAACTCTGACACTTGTTAACAACAAGACGAGTTCCTGTCTGCTTGCAGTTTTGCAGTCTAGTCTCTTGGAGGGATGTGCAGAGTTAACTGTAGCTTTCAATTAAAACATGATTCAGTAACTGGTACCAATTATCACTTCTGGGAATCAGTTGTACTTCTGGAACCAGCCAATGAGAATGGAGACTCTGATGCTCCTTTGAAGGTGCCAGCACATGTGACTGGCTGCTGAGTCTTCAGCTTACAGCACCAACGAACTCTCTCCTTTGCACTTAATGTCCTGCTGTTTCTGGGAAGATGTGTCACGATGCAGAGACCATGAGGCTGTAGGTGCAGGGACTTGCCTCATCCTTGGCCTGTCTCTCCATGGACCAGTTGTAAAAATAAACAAGGCAATGCACAGGTGTTTGAGACGGCAGTGGAGAAAAAGAGAGAGGAGGGAGAAATAAGATCCTTTCTTCCTGAGGATGTATGTGTAATGTAAAAAGGCAAACTCAGTCAAGATCTGATGAGGTGGGACAAAATCTTGTCTGACTAGATTATGTTAACACCTTCACTAAACAGTGCTTGCCCTATGGAGACCCAGCTGAAAAGTTTGCAGTGGCACAGCAAGACCATGGTGTAGAAACAGTGGCTGTGTATGTGCATGGCCATGGAGTGGGACTTGGGTGCTGGGATGTAAGCGATCACATCTGTCAACAGATACTGCAGCTAGCAACAGAATGGCAACCTGATGTCACTCAGGGTGAATAACTGACATGGTTAATGTGTACATGTGTACAAACATCTGGATACTACTCTTTTAAGTTCTTATCTATACCACAGGGATTTTTAATAATCTGTCTCAGTTGAGAAGCAGATGGGGATGCTTAGTAGTCTCTGGTGTTCAGAGTCCCAGCTTATATCCACGATGGGATGCTTGGTTCTTCCCTCTGGGTGGAGCATCTCACAATGGGGTAATGAGTCATGAGGCCAAGTGTTGATTAGGCTCATTAACAGAAGATAGTCCGGAGGGAGTTATCTCTGAGTCATGCAGCAGGGCATTGATGGGCAATTAACAGAAAGATAGTCTGGGGGGAGGAGGCAAGGAAACACTGCCCCACCTGATTTCAACGGCTGATGGGGATGGTAATAGAATACACTGCAACCCAGGACATCTACTTACTGCCATTGATGTCTGCTTGTGCAGGAATAAATTGCTTCTGCAAGCCTGAACAAAGTCTTGAGCTTGACTTGCTTCTCACTGACTGGAAAACTATTCTCCTTCTCTCTCTCTCCATACCTCACATCTGCTGTAGATGTGAAGATGTGGGATCCCATTCACATACCTGCTTTGAAGCTAAATTAATATTTGTAAAGCATTGAGATCCTCAGCCATGAAATTTGAAGTATTGCTAGAATATTAGAAGCTCACAGCTTCTTTTGCTGTAGACCTACCAAAAGAGCACAGAAAGATGGCGTGGGCAGATGCCCACTGAGGGAGACTCAAACCTCTGCTGAGCTTTCACATGCTGCCACTTTTACCTTAGTCTGCCCCAAACCATTAGTTGCCTGCTACCATGAGCTCACCCAAATGCTGCGCTAACACCCTCCCATTCCAAAAGCTTAGGGCCAGCCTTAGTAATTCTGCTGGGCCAGTGCTTCAGGGAAAACTGGCAGTAAAACTCATCAAATTAACAGAGTCATTTTCCATGTATATCCTAAAAGATTATGACCAATGGTAATTGCTTGTAATAAACAGGCACCCATCTTTTCCAAAAGATTGTCTTCCATTGCACAGGGGTGAGGTAATCTGCACAGGTTTCTATCATGCTCCTTGCTTATGCCCAGCTTAATTTTAAGATGGATCTCCTTTCTCCAAAAAGCTCATAAAATGCCTAGTTTTTGTCTTTTTTTCTGAAGCTCCAGTGGATTCGTTAGGCAGATGCATGGCTACAGCAAAAGGCTATTTCATGTATAAAGTGCAAGGCAACTGGCTTGATGACCCCTGGAGCAGGGAGAGGGCTCTGTTGACATGGAAGGAGCTGTTCTGGGGGCTGGAGGTAAGAGTTCTGTTAGAAAGGTCACTGCACAAATATGGGAGATTGCAGACCCTGACCATGCAGGAGGGGTAAATCTATGCACACCCTGATGGCCAGCTTGTTCTGGCCATTCTTTCCTCTGAGCACTGCTCTGATACAAGTAAGGAAAACATTCTTTGATGGACCTGTCTTGGGCAGAACCTTCTGCTAACATAAACAAGGAAGGTTGGTGTCACTTCTGGAGCTCCTGATCTCCTTATTAGGATGCAAAAAGCCAGCAGCTACCATACATTCACATACTCACTGCCAGTGTCCCACAGGGTGGAAGCTGGAGCACAACCCTAGGCATGCTTTTGCAATCCCACATGGCATTCACAGCTGGTTTGCTGCTGGGGAAAGGCAGGAGTGAACAGCAACTGGTGCTGGCTACAGGCGTAGAGAGGCTATAGAGGTACAACACAGATGTTCCGTGCTGCTGTAGGCAGTAACTAAGGGCTGCAGATCTGCATGCCCAAGGACTTTATCAAATGATACTAGGACTTACATCCCCCATCAGTAATCAAGGCTCTGCTGGTAGTTTTAATTACAAACTCTCTTTATCATAGGTCAGTAACTAAGCTGTAGGCTCTCAGTCTATGGCAGCACACTGCTGCAGCAAAGTCTTGGAACATTTTGTTCTTAAAGCATGTGCTATTTCTATGGGGTTTGTTTTTGAAGAACAAACAGAGATTGCAAATAGTAGAAGAAACAATTAAAAAAAAACACTCAGAAGGCTCATAAAATGAAAATCTGACCTGCTTATTTTCAATATTTTTTCACCAACCAGTTACTGTGCATTTCAGTGTTTTTACCTGCTTCCCTATTATCACAAATGGTGCAGCAGTAAAGTCAGGCTAAGGAAAAAAAAAGGCTAGTGGATAGCTGTCACATGTTGCCATTCCTATTAAGCCTGGTTTTGAAAAGTGTCCACACATTTATGAGGCAGACAGACTTTCAAATACCAAATTAAAGTTACTTGTCTTGCCTCCTGGCCTCCCTCTTGCTTCCTGGCTGCTTTGTGCCTTCACCTCATACAAGCCCTGACAGGTAGAGGACAGAAGTTGCACCCCAGCACAAACAAGTTGTTGTGATCACTTAAGCAACCTGTTTTCCTAAAGTCTTTTGGGGCCACCGCTTTTCCATCCTGGGAGATTAAGTGTGGAATGTGACATAAGGCATTTCTGCAGCCATGCAGCCACACATACACACACACAAGTGTAACTTCTCTGCAGTAAGGATCAGGGCTAAACTAGTTAAAGGTTCAACCTAATAATCTTTGGAGATTCTGTAAGTTATGGTGTGTCTAGACAGTGCTTATTTTTCAACTCCTAGGAAGTGCTGTAGCAATTACAGGGGGAGGGTTTTATTCAAACTAATGGATTTGGTTTGTGCTGAATCTCAGTATTTGCCTAAAATATTTAATAGGAATAAAATAACATAAGTGTTTTGCAACTGGATTCTGTAAAAGCAGTGGCATCTAATTAGTTCCTGTCGCCAGAGGGCATTGGAGGACAAGCTGATTTTTAGACAGCATGAGCCCCATCCCTTCAGTTAAACCAGTAAATAATGATGCCAGTGAACCTGAGACCTCCCTCTTGATGGTACAAAAGGAGCAACTCTGGCAGAAGCACACAGGGAATGGGGCTCTGCATTGGCCCCATGCAGACCTGCAGGCTGAGGAGCATCTCCTTACTTTTTCCCCTGCAGCTATGCATCCATCTGAGGACAAGCTTGAGCACAAATCGGGAATGTAACCAAATGGTGCTTCAGATGCCAACACTTGGCAATCAGCCTCTTGGGCCCCACGTGGGTTATTTGGAAGACAGTGTGCAAGAGAGGCAAACAAAGTGTCATGTGACCTTCCTCCTGGAAACAAGGAGCTGGGGAGCAGATTAGAACTATCATTCCATGGCTCCCCAGCCCAGACCAGCAGTCTTGTAACACACCTACAGCATACATGGAGCCTGTGAGGCTCTCCTAGGCTCCAGCAGGTTCCTTCTAGTTCTTCGTCTGATTCATTCAATTAATTTCTATGTTAAATATAGGCTCAGAGGTTTACAACAGGAGAGGATTTGCATAGACTGCCTCACCTGACTCAAGAGTAGTTCTTCAGATTAGCAAGGAAATAAAACCTGAGCCTGGAAAGAGCAATGGCAAGTACTTCTGTGCCAAAATGGCCCTGGTCTCTTATCACTGTATAATAACGATGCTAATTTATAAACTACAACTGTGGCAAATTTATGCCCCATGTCAGATCCCTGATGGTATGAGGGCGTTGGTTTCAATTAGAGAGGGGATACTGCTGTGTAGCAATCAAAGGCCTTTCAGCCAAAGACAGGGCTTCTTGTGCTTTTCAAGCAGGGTCAGCTCAATAATAATATTCCAGGTTGTATCAGGAAGTGGTTTCCTTTGGATTACAGTTGACTACCTTGTTTTTCCTTTAGACATGTATTTTTTTTTAAATCCAATTTTTGCCTCACTTCATTCTTGCAATTTGCAACCACAAGCAAGGAAAAGAGGGAAAGCAATGGAGTGTATTAATTTATTTGCTGTTTTAAATTCACTGCCTTGCCAACTATACAAGATACAATAATCAATGTAAGGATTTTTCCAGTACATCACATATTCAACAGCATGTCTGGAGTCCAAAAATGCTAGTTTGTTCATTTCTCTTTAAAAAGCTGGTGGTCTCAAAAAACGAGTACTGAACATTGTCACATTGACATTGTTTTGGATCATGGGAAAGAAACAGAACTGTCTTAAACCTTTACAGAGAATGCTTCCAAGTTGTCCATGAAGTTTAAAAGAAAGTGGATCTGACATGAATTCATGACTTGTGTTGATACCAGGACATGCCTCAAACCAAAATTTTTCCCATTCTGTTTTCTATATAAATTACCTTATTCAAAGTTTATAATCTAGAAAGACTCAATTTTTCATATATACTACATCCTTAATATTTTTATATAATCAATAAAACAGAGTAAAAAATTTTAAAAGCATATATTTAACAAAGAAGTATGCTTATTTGGATACCTGGTTTTTTTAGCAGTGATGTTAATACTTTCACTAGTGTGCTTTTAGTGGTAAAACTATTTCAAGAAAGGCCAAATTTTAATTTATTTTTAAACTAAATTTTTGCATTTAAAGTACATCTAAATATTTTTCTCCATGTACAATTATTGGTTTAATTTCAAAGTAGACAAATGTTTGCAATATTAACCTGTTTTGCCCATTATAGATCTGGGCCCTTTCTGGTCTCCTTCAGGGAAATGTGGATTTAAAGTGGCAGGTAAAATCTGATCCAAAATTTTCAACTAATGCTAAGCTAGCTGTTTTCAAAAGACAAGTGTCTACCAAGTGTCCTAGGTCACAATGTTAGATGTGCCCACAAGCATGTATTCTATCACCATCTTCATGAGCTGTTAAAAGCAGGTGGGGCAGTGCTCCCTGCCTCCTCCCTCAAGACTATGTCCTGTTAACGGCTCATCAGTGCCTTATCTCATGACTCATCATTCCATTGTGAGATGCTCCACCCAGAGGGAGAAAGCAAGCATTCCATCCTGGATATAAACTTTGATTTTTGAAGACCACAGGCAGCCTTTTCCCACCGGATTTTCCGGAGGACAATACCTACCACTGGACCTTCTGAGGGAGACCAGATCTTTCTATACAGGATCACCACTTCAACAGAACCACATCTGTTCACTTCAGAAGGACTGCAGCCACCACCTTACCGGACTGCTAATGCTACCCTGACTAACAGGATCAGGTCGTATCTGACTCTTGTCAGTTTAAATCAGTTTTGTTCTTTTTTTTTCCCTATCTTGTTTTTATTTATATATATATATATATATATATATATATATATATATAACTGTTATTCCTGTTTCCCATATCTTTGCCTGAAAGCCCCTTGATTGCTTATTACTATTATTATTATTATTATTTGGAGGAAAGGGGAGTTGCATCTGCCATTCCAAGGGAGGCTCCTGCCTTCCTTAGCAGACACCTGTCTTTCAAACCAAGACACCAAGGAAGGTGGAAACCTTTCTGTAATGGAAAAGATGACCCCCCTCCCTCTAAATTATTATAACTTCGAAATTAGGGGCTTTCACGCAAAGATATGGGGAAGGAAATAGCAGTTCTTTGCTAGAATATATATATAGAGAGAGAGACGGAGAGGGACAAACAACAACAGTAGCAACAACAAAAAAACCAGAAAACCCAGTAACAGTCTTTTTCCCTCCTGTCAAGCACTTTCCCCTTTGGTGTAGTTGTGACCATAACTGGCAGGGGGTGCTGATGGCTCCTGGCAAGGCAGAGGGACTGCAGGGACACCCCGTGACTCCAGGGGATGCTCCAATGCGAGCCCTGAGCCTCGCCAGGGGCCCTGGAAGAGAGAGAAGGTGGAGATGGGGGGAAGGGTGTTCAGTTTCCCCATGCTCTCATGTCTGGTGTGGTACCCAGGTGAGGTTCCAGTCCACCAGCAGGAGGAGGTGGTCTCTTCAGAAAGAGAGAGAGGAGGTGGGGGCCCAGTCTTTTCTGTTGGAAACACCCACACAGATGGATCTCTCCCTGTTGGGGTTCCTCCCCCCTGGCGTGGGGTTTGGGGGGAGGGGGACCCTGGAGTAGAGGCAAGGTCTAGGGGGTTTCCCTACTCCCTGGCCAGTCTTGTTCCCCATTGGTTGTTTTGTGTTCCCCTGTGTGGGGAGGACCCTGGTGGTCCTGTGATTGGGACAGTTCTTTGGCAGGATGCTGGCCATGCAGCTAGAGAATAAAGATCTCCAAAACATCTATCAAGAATCAGTCCCTATATTTTTCCACGGGCCTCGCTGTCTTATGCATGTTGCAATAATCCCTGCTGCAACAATGGTGGAGAATGCGGGAAGAATGATTTCCTGGAGTCAGCGACTGTGAAACAATCAAGATTTTGAAGATCCCCAAAGATTTGTGAGTAAGGAAACTTTCTGGATCTCTCTTCTTGCTTTTGTTTTGCTGTTCCATAAACTATGGAGGAACTATGGAAAGACTCTTGGCTCTCTGAGCCACATATGGACATTTATCTTAAACTTGAAAAGATTCTTGAACAACAATATGTAAATTTTAGCTTAATTCAAGCTCAAAAAGAACTGAAACATTTCCTGCCATGGTTGTTTAAAAACTTTTTCTATGTTTCTTGGGGCTTGATTCTTACCAAAGACTTTTGGAAGAATGTTTGGACACAGTTAATTTCTGAATCAAAATATATGCTGACGGAAGAATATTTTTGTGAATATTATCTAATTACGGAGACTGTTGAACAATATCAGCTGTGTCCTTGTGAAGGGAAACGTGCCTCAGGGACCGTGGGACCACAGCCACGTGCGCCAAGTGTTCTGCAAGCAGCAGTGAGACAGTTTCCGCGCGCAGGCAGAGCGGCATGATCCGTGGTGTTGGCAGTGGAACCAGGCGCGGCGGGAGCGGTGCGACCCGGCGCTGCTCGCCTAGCCCTGTGCTGCACGTGGTGGAGCGAGTCCCATGAACGCCTGGCCGAGAGGGGCGGTGTGTGGGCAGCGGCTGGCAGAAATAGCGGGGGAGCGGAGCCATTTGAAGCCCAGGCACGTGCCAGGATGGAGCCGTTTGCAGTGCGCAGCGCGACTGCCACTTTGAGGCCTGGCTGAGACGTGGGTGTGACACCAGGCAGCAGCAAGGCAACTGTGACCAGATGTGGATACAAAAATGCTGTTAGCAAGAAATTTTCTTCATGCTTTCTAAGCCATGGGATACTTTTCTCTCTCAAGAAGATATTTGCAGAGCTTATAAACCATGAACACCTGCGACCTTGCCGAGCTTTGTTTATAGTACAGTAGGAAAATATTTTGACAATGGATGTTTTAGGATTTTGTCAATCACCCCAGGGGGTGGCTGATCCTTTGTTCAATTAGACTATGAAGAAAAAAGTCTATAAAAGAGTTTGTAAAATAATTAAATAAATCAATCTTGCTGCACAATTTCTGCCTGCTGGATCTTCTCTCCTCCTCCCTATGGCTGCAGGATACAGTAATATTTACTGCGTTAATATTTGGTGACCCCAACATGATCTGCACGCTGTGATGTGTCCTGCATGCTGCGATGTGTCCTGCACGCTGCGAGCCAAGCTGAATTTCTCTGAGGCATGTTCCCTTCTTCTCCCCCCATAGGACTGGGATGTCCGACGGGACCGAGAAAATGGCGAACAGTGGCTTACAAACCAATGCTGTGGTGATGGTCTGGAAAGGTATTTTCAGTATAATGCACACCTCCGTTCCTGAAAACTCACTTTGTGAGTTATTAGACTGGGCTGCCTTGCATGGCATGTCCCTGGACAGAGACACTGCCCTGGACTTTGGATTGTGGCAGGAACTTGGCTGTGCCATATGGCATGAGCTCCCGTCTGGGGACCCAGTAGTGTTAGAATTATTCCGAACTTGGCGTTCATTATTTATTCTGCTGACAGACCTTGACTGTGGCGTCAGAGCTGGCTCACCTGTCTTGGTGGCGAGTGAAGGAGAGATATCGGAAGGGGACCCCATTGACTGGGCTCCTGGGGCGTGTGGTGGTGGATCTGAAAAAACGCCCCCAGCTCCACAGGCGGAGCCTGCCCCAGAGCCTGCACCGGGTCACCCTGCACAGTCGCAGGGCTCCGTGGCCCCCAAGGACCCTGCGCCGGCAGAGGTGGGGCTGTCGGGGCAGCAGGAGGGCATGCAGCCCACCCTGCTGCTCGTCTTGGCGGCAGCCACAGCTTTTCTGGCACCACGGTCCAGCAGTCTCGCGTTCTGGACCTCCATGGCAGCTCCCAGCCAGGCTGCACAGGTGCCTGCCACGCTGAGAATGCCCAGATGGACAATGTTGGCTGGCGCAGTGCCGGACACCGCTGTGGAAAAGCAGAAGCAAGCAATTGACCTTCTAATACAGCATCTGCCTTTGTTGACAGAATTGCCAAATATCTCACAGCAGCTATTGGAATTGCCAAATATATCACGGCAAATGTCAGAACTGCTCAGCTTGCAAAAGCAGCTGCTGCAGCTGCCATAGACACCCCGCTGTGCGGGATGCGCTGGGCCCGCACCGCCCGTGCCGCCCGTGAGAGAAGCGGCTCCCAACCTGGAACCCAACGTGGCAGTGGCGGCAATCCCTGCGTTGCCCGCCGGCAGAGCACCAGCTATAGGAAAAAGTTTCATGAAGGATGTCTGGACTTCAGGCGGCTCTCTTGAAAGCTCTTTCTTGCATAGGCGAAGTTACAGCATTTCAGGGAGTGGGTATCCAGAGCCAGCCCTACAGCTTCCAGCTCCAGCTGTAGGCATACCTGAAGCCGCTTTCTGTTCAAGTTACAAAGCATTATATACTTTTCTTTGCTGAGTATCTTAATACATAATAACCAATAAGCACTATACACAATACCTTTACATTTGCCTATAGCCTATCATAACTACTACCATCACCATATTATAGTCATTATTATCCAATCGCAAGAGTAAGTAAGTTACAATTTAAGCTTACCACGGAGAATTCTCTGACCTCTCTTCTTCTTCCTACATCAACATTTCTTGTTTGCCTGCCATATCTCTCTTTTTGGTAAAGACATATTTTCTATTTATATATGCTCTTCTTGAGACTTATTTACTTGGTGAAAAACAGGTGCTTGTTTGTAGTCACATACCTTTGTCCTATTCCTAAAAATCTCCTTCCAACTCATCTCCAACCTTTGCCTTCTCAGTTACTCAGCGATCACTGTTTCAGCAAAACATCTTTTACTCTATATCAAAACTTGCTTTCATTTCTACCTCATCATCAGTTTCTACATTCAGAGATCTTTCTGCCAAGCCTACATAGCTGGGAAACTTTCTTACCAAACTTTCATCCTCTCCAACAACCGGCGCTCCAGCTGCCAGTGAAGCCGAGACCAGCGACAGAAGTGGTGGCCGCGGCGACCGCGCCCCAGACAGCAGTGGCTCAGGGGGCGACCGCAGTGCGGGAGGAGGCAGCGGCTCTAGGCACTGCTGCAGCCCCGGAGACGGCTGCAGCAGTTCCAGCACCAGTTCAGTTGAAACTGGCTGAGATCGCATCTTGAAAAGAGGCTGTGGTTCAAACTACAGCGCAGCCAACTGTAGTCTGTGCTGCCTCTGGTCAACCCGTTCCTCCCCGCCCACCTCTGTTTGTTCACGGCACCTCAGAGTTGCTTTTACTCGATGACTCATCGTTGGGCAGTGAGGCAGAGGAGGCTTTGGCCCCAGGTCGTAAAGCGGCTATAGCCGGGCGACGAAAGAAAAGGCTGCTCTGGTCTCGCCCTTGGACCTTTCTGGACTGCACTATGACAGTGCGTCTGACCTACTACAATAGTTTCTTAGAGTCAGTTAAGATGTGGGCTTTAGAGGAGAGTTGTAGGTACAAAAATGCTGTTAGTGAGGATCTTCTTGTTATTTTTCTAAGTCCGTGAGAGACTTTTCTCTCTCACAGAAGAGGTAGCAGGGAATGTAAACAACCAAGCCACCTGCAACCTTGGAAAGTCTTGTTTATGGTATAGTAGAAAATATTTTGATAATGGATGTTTTAGGATTTTGGCCAATCCACCCCCAAGGGGTGGCTGGTCCTTTGTCCAATTAGACTATGAAGAAAAAAAGTCTATAAAAGGTTTGTAAAATAATTAAATTAATCAATCTTGCTGCACAATTCCTGCCTGCTGGATCTTCTCCTCCTCCTCCTCCCTATGGCTGCAGGACACGGTGATATACCGTAGGAACCAGGCCTGCGGTAATAGAGAGTGACTGGAATTTATTGGAAACACTTGGGATGCCAAACAGATTTGAGGATTCTGGGAGTAATCAGGAAGCTGTTACACTGCATCCTGAGGCTGTGCCAGTAGTTCAGGATGGTAGTGACTCCCCGAAAGGGGAGATCCAAGCTTTCCCAGTGTATAAGGCTCTCCCAAATTCAGGCCAGCTTGATAAGCATGAAGCGATTGCTTGGAAGGTTGCAAAGGATCTGCAATCCAAGGTGGCACAACATGGGCTTGGTTCTGCTGAGGTTATGCAGATAATAAGGGTGATAAATACAGATTTGCTTGCTCCATTCGATATCAGACACTTGGGTCAAATCCTATTTCAACCTGTACAGTTTGGAGTTTTTGAGAAAACCTGGAGAAAGCTGGCTGACAAGGCTGCATTAGGGAATATGCAGTTCCCTGCTGACGATCCTAGATGGACAGTGGGAATGGATGCTCTTATGGGGACTGGTCCCTTCTCTGATCCCAATCTACAGGGTACCTTTCCCTGTAGCGTCCTTCAGCAAGCTAAACAGGTTGGCATGACGGCCCTGTTGAAAACCATAGAGTTGTCTGCTCCTAGAAAGCGATATACTGAAATAGTTCAAGGGAGATCAGAGTCATACCTCTCTCTTTTGTAGAAAAAGTTGCTGCTTCTCTTGAGAAGCAGGTTGACGATGATGGGTTAAGGATCTTGTTGTTAAAGCAGTTAGTGAGAGACAATGCAAATGAAGAGTGCAGAAAAATCATGCCTTACAAGGAGAACCTGATGTTGCCGAAATGGTCAAGGCCTGTGCTAAGGTGGGATCTGGGAACCAGAGAAGGTCTGCTTTGGCTGCGTTTCTGCAGCCTGTTCACTCATCTTCTGGTCGTGAACCAAAGCAACCCAAACACACGAAAAAACAGAAGCGGCCTAAACCAAGCCAAAAAGAGAACACATTGATCCCCCAGTGCAAGAGGTGTGGCAGACAATAGCCAGAGATCTGCTGGGATGAACCACACTTCTCATAGAGATATGATGGAACTCTGTTTATTCTATTGTCAGACCCATAGTTATACTCTAATTCCTCAAGCACGCATAAGCAAGCTCCATACTATTGGGTTACAGCTACTGTTCACACGGCCTTTAATAGCAAGCTATTGGTTACAGATTAATATGCACGCGACTAACTAACATAAGTTTTTCTCTTTCTATGGTCAGCATCCCCCTCCCCAACATCCTGTCAGCTTGCCACATCAGCATTGCTCCTCTCTTTTTTCCCTAGTCAAGGACAGTTCACTAATATAGCTTGGATTGTTCACGTACACATGTCCCTGTTCACTCAGCCATTTCTCTACAGCAGACCAGGGCATTGTAGATCTCAGACTCATGCCGAGGGTCGGTTTTTGTCGGGAAACTTCCGCCGGGGTGCAAGGAGGGGGAATTGCTCTCCAATGCAGTGGCTCCCCCAGAGAGTGGCACAGGTACAGGCACAGGCCTACTCAGTCACCCTAGAGACAGCACCCAGGGATCAGACGGTTCTGACTTCCACACCTCAGCAGCAGTCATCTTAGACTCTAGAGGTATTTATAAGGTTCCCTTGGATGCATATGGACCCTTAGCCCAGGGATCCAGTGTGATGCTGGTGGGAAAACCTGACATTACCCATCAGGGAATCTTAGTGCGCTCAGGAGTTATTGACGCTGACTTTAAAGGTCAGATTTGCGCTATGGTCTCCACACAAAAACCCCCTGTCACTATTCCTGAAAAGACCTGCCTTGCTAAATTAGTGCCTTTTAAGTCTTGTGTCCCCAAGATAGGACAACAAACTCACGAATATAGCGGCAGTGGATCTACAGGACTTCCACAGGCTTTCTGGACTGCAGACATCTCTGATCAAAGGCCACAGATGACACGTACCCTGATCCTGCCGAACGCCCATCCGCCCCGGACTCAGCTTCGAGGTTTGATTGATACGGGTGCTGATGTAACTATCATCTCCTTCTCTGCGTGGCCTCCCTCATGGCCTTTAGCCCCTGTGGGATTGGCCATCGCAGGATTAGGAGGAACCACACAGAGCTATTTAAGCAAACGACCTGTGATGGTGAGGGACCCAGAGGGACGCACAGCTACAATTAGGTCTTATGTTACTACAACTTCCCTTAACCCTTGGGGGCAGGATGTGTTGGCAGCTTGGGGGGGTATGGATTGGGACAAATTTTTGACAAGGTTCGCTGTGTGTAAGGGCGCACAGTATCCTACACTGCCTTGGTGGTGGCTGACTAACACACCAATCCGAGTCAGGCTCTGCTCAGTTAGTTGAATTAAGGGCTGTTACCATGGCTTTTCAATGATTCTCACAGGAACCTTTAAATTTGGTTACTGAAGCTGACTAGAAAAAGCTTTGTATACAATTAATCACCTTACAGTACCACAAAATTCAAATAATCCTGTTATTCTGAATCATTTTCTCTCATTGCAGTCTGCAGGCGAGACACAACTGCCCCGAGCAAAAGTCTGGGTACAGAATTTACTTACTAACCAGTGGGAAGGCCCGCATGAGCTTATCGTTTGGGGTTGTGGGTATGCTTGCGTTTCCACAGATACTGGGATAGGGTGGCTACCTTCAAAATGTGTTCACCCTGACCTACGGCACCAGAGGCAGAACAGGCAACCTCCAAATGATGACCGGAACACCAACCATCTAAATGGCGACCAGAATGTAGATCATCAGCCTAATGACTCTTCTGATGATGACCAAGATGTCAACCATCAGGCGGATGGTCCTTCCACAAGCAGAAACTGGGATGATCCTTCCACAAGCAGAGACTGAACTTTAAATTTCTCGTTATGGAGTCAGATAGTTAAAGCCTTAAGGACATATTTAGAATTAATAATTGATGTAAATTTCTATTTAGGATTAATAGTAGAGTTGTTATCTTATAAAACAAAAAGGGGGAATTGTGGATACAAAAATGCTGTTAGCAAGAAATTTTCTTCATGCTTTCTAAGCCATGGGATACTTTTCTCTCTCAAGAAGATATTTGCAGAGCTTATAAACCATGAACACCTGCGACCTTGCCGAGCTTTGTTTATAGTACAGTAGGAAAATATTTTGACAATGGATGTTTTAGGATTTTAGCCAATCACCCCAAGGGGTGGCTGATCCTTTGTTCAATTAGACTATGAAGAAAAAAGTCTATAAAAGAGTTTGTAAAATAATTAAATAAATCAATCTTGCTGCACAATTCCTGCCATCTGGATTTTTCTCCTCCTCCCTATGGCTGCAGGATACGGTAATATTTACTGTGTTAATAACCAGAGGTGGTGGCATGTGGGGAGCTAAGCAGCGTGGCCCGGCCCGGCCTGGCCCGCACGGCCCTGAATGTGACCCCAAGAAGTCGAGACCCCGCAGCAAGAGCGCACAGGAATGAGTGAAAGTGAAAGTGAAAGCAGGAACACAGCAAGACAAAAAACAGCACCAACATGGAAAAAGGAAAAAATCGTTGTAGCTAAGGTTTTAGGAATAGTAAAATGGTATAATGTCAAACAAAATTATGGTTTTATAATGAGATGTGACAACAAAGAAGACATATTTGTTCATCATACTGCCATTAAAAAGAATAACCCTGAAAAATATATCCCAAGCTTAGGAGACAGAGTAGTGGTAGAGTTCAGGATTATTCAAGGAAGGAAAGGCCTGCAAGCAGCAAATGTTACTGGGCCTAGTGGTGTTTCTGTGAAAGGCAGTATATATGCTGCAAATTGTACTCACGTTAGACAATATCCGCATTATAAGCAACCCATACAGTCTCCCTTTCCCAAACCTACTTTTCTCTTTTATCCTATAACCTATTATCCCCAGCGTATTCCTAATCCGTTTTTCCACCCGTGGTTTCCCTCACAAAACCATGCCTTTACCAATTGTTTCCCCAAAAATCCCTTTCCAATGCCGACTGGTGGACGACCAAGGCGGGGGGGGGGAGGGGGGGGAATTAATTATTGTTGTTTAGAGTTCCAACAGGTACAAATGGAAGAAACCCTCTCCTGCCTCAGTTTCCCCACAAAGCATGCTCAGAGAGTCCTGTCTCCCTTCTGCCAGCCCTAAGATGTTCCAGAGAAAAAAATCTGTTTGGACATTTAGAGACTCAGGAGGGTGGCTTTTTTTCTCTTGAAATTATCTTATGTTTGTCCAGTTGTTTCCAATGTTAAGTTTTAAATCTCTTTTAGTTAAAACTAAAGGGTGAAGTGTTGGGGTTCCTCCCTCCTGGCGTGGGGTCCGGGGGGAGGTGGACCTTGGAGTAGAGGCGCAGCCTGCGGGGTTTCCCTACTCCCTGGCCAATCTTGTTCCCCATTGGTTGTTTTGTGTTCCCCTGCATGGGGAGGACCCTGGTGGTCCTGTGATTGGGACAGTTCTTCGGCAGGACGCTGGCCATGCGACTAGAGAATAAAGATCTCTAAAACATCTATCAAGAATCAGTCCCTATATTTTTCCACGAGCCTCGCTGTCTTATGCATGTTGCAGTAATCCCTGCTGCAACATCTCCCGGTGAAGGTGGGTAGCGGAGGGAGTCCCGGTCCACCGACAGTTCACTGTAACCAGTGGCCTCACCAATAGGCAGTCAAGGGAAACTTCACAGCACCACTGAACCCCTGGGCAGGAGAAGTCCAGCACCAAACACCACAAGCATCTCCTCTCCAAGCCAGGCAAAGACTGAACCACCCCCAGCTAAGAAACAGCCAAAACCACACTGCTTCCCCCCTGCCCCCCTCCCCCAGAACCATTTGAAGTCTATGCCAAGGTATTGTCTCTTAATGTTTCCATGACAACAAATGGGAAGAAAATTCCTTGAAGAAACCTAACCCCCAACACTAGCAAGTGCCAAAAAATTAGATTTTAATTAAGAAACAACATAATAATAATGACCATAAGAAATTAAAAATGGACACATTTCCAAAATGACCTAAAATGCTTTTATTTCCTTTTGAACATTCCTAAATCATGAATGATGTTGAAACTGTACAACTTGAAGTACATTCTGATGTTCTCTGCTCATGGTCACACTGTGCTTATGTCAGGTTACGAGTGTTTTATAACACTGCTTATCCAATCATGCCCATGGATTGTAATGCATCCATAGTTCTATCCACCAGGGAAACTAAGCACAAAATATATGCTGATGCACTTGAAAGTCAAGATAGTTAATAGGAAATGCTACTTCCCTACTTGCATCTCCAGATTTTGTCAGGTAGGCATTCCCCCACCTATTTATTTATTTATGACTCTATTTATTTTCTTCAGTCATTTTTCTTTTAGATTACCTCAGCAAGGCTTCCTAAAGGAGCAGTACCTATCAGAGAAAATCAACCAAAAGGCAAGCCTCGGTCCTTTTCTAGGGGAAAAATGGGTTACAAATCTGTACGGGGTCTGTCACATATTTTGAGAGCAGCAAGTAAATTTGCCGTTGACAGACTTTCAATTCTTTCTTGCTTGGTCCTTTCCATAACACACATTGACAAATAAAGTGTTGTCATGTCTGAAGTGTCATGAGCAAGAACTGCAATGTGAAAGCATCAATAAGCAGAGGAGAGCAAGGACAGGAGCACTTTGCACATGTTACTGCTTGCACAAAGAAGAACCAGGGCCACTGAGATCCAGGGCTGTGAAGTGTGTAAGACTGGTTAAGAATAGGCAGAAATGGGACATATTATATTTCATATTGATACAACACATAACGTGCAGTTTTCCACAAGCATCCTCTTCCTCCTCCGGAAAATAACTAATGGATTTTACATGATGAGGGGGTTTTTTTCTGTCAGAGGGGTGAAAGAGTGTTGTGAAATGGAAGGAAATACGATTGCTATGGACAGCAAGGAGAAGTGCTACACACTCATCTCAGAGGCCCCAGATTTCAGTGGAGGATATTTATAACTCTGTCTCTGAAGAAGATTTAAGTAGTTCTTATGCTGAGAAAGGGAACCAAAACCATTACCTAAAAATAAATGTCCCAAGTCAATGCCACCTATTTCTACATTCCCTGTCTCAGAGCTGGCTAAATGAACTATATCAAGAAACATTTGGCTTGTTCAAAGAGTAATAAGGCCTTTCTGGAACTGGAATGGGATTTACTCTAAAATCTCCTAATTTGTCAGCAGTTTTCTGTACTCTGCAATATCATCTCTCTCTGAGTTGAGAGAGGCAAGTCAGTCAGCACAAGTATGTTAGCTGATTCAGACAGGGACCAGGGTAAGGACATGGAAATTGCATTCCCTTGTTACTTGGTTTAACTCTTGCGAGCCACTACATGAGACTTATCAGGTTGTGTGTTGAACTGATATTGCTCCAATTCTGTTTCCACCAGAAAACACAGAAGGATTTTCAAGATGAATAAGGCTGAGAACTACCCTTGGCCAGGCTATACTCATTCAAGGATTTCAAAGCACTCTCCAAATCTCTTTTCAGAGTTTCACAAAACTCCTGATTTGCAACCTATGGAACCCAACCAGCATCCAGCATGTCCAGAGCCACTGCTGAGTAGGTGGAACTGGGAAACTCACTCAGATCTCTGTTTGGCTCTGGAGCAGTCTGTGCTTAGAAAGGCTGCAGAGTAAAAGAAACAAAAACCCATAAAGAATATACTTTTCTCCTGGTCGGTGTAGATTCAGGAAAGAAATGGCTGACAGTGGGTCATTACTGCAGATCACTTCTGTTCTGGTTTGATTTCAGACGACTCCCTCTTAAACAACCAGCCTGCCTAGGGTAAATGCCTGATTTGGAGCTTGTTTTCTTCCTCTGGGGAACAGCTGGTCCACAGTCTCTTCCTTCTCTACTGGTGAAATCCTCCTTTTCCTTCTCTACTGGAAAAATCCCACAGAAATGCAAGATGCCCCTTCTGTGCAGATATGTAGTGCCTCAGAACCGAGCCTTCATTTCTGTAAATGACTTAAGTTCAAGGCCTTTTAAAGGTCTTAATTCCAAAAAGCCATTTCAAAAAGGCTGTCCTTAATAAGGCCTGTTGTGGGAAGACCAGATTTTAAAGTAGATTCAGGATCACCACCTAACTGCTTTTAGGCTGAGATTTGCAGTTGTCTCTACTCAGCATGAAGATAAGTGGGTGGATGTTGTGCAGGCAATATGCCGCAGAGCTGTGGTCAGAAACCATCTCTGCATCCAATTGCAACTGTTCATAAATATACAAACAATAACTACATATACTGTCTAAGTAGTATAGTAACAAACTGATTCTGTGTGACAGTCACCTGCTGAACAAAATCACAAATCTCGCTTGCCAGCCAGGCATGCTGAGCTCCCAAAGCAGTAATTTT
This sequence comes from Corvus cornix cornix, assembly GCF_000738735.6. NCBI lineage: Eukaryota > Metazoa > Chordata > Aves > Passeriformes > Corvidae > Corvus > Corvus cornix. The sequence continues at coordinate 10,571,244 of NC_046334.1, forward strand.
GTAGAATAAAGGAGAGGCTTTTCCTCAGGAAATTCCAAGGGTCCTGCAGCAGAAGGCACACACCAGTAGTTCTGGCATACCCCAGCAGAGGGCAATGGCAGATGTACTGCTGAGTCTGGTCCTGCAAAGCACCCCTACAACAGAAAACTAAGTTTTCCCTTGCCTACCAGATCTTGTCACAAGCTCAGGAGTCACTTGGTGCTAATAAATGGAATAAATCCTATCTAGAGCTGAATCAAGGCCCAGTAGAAGATCTGGCAGCATGTAACTCACCAGCAGCACACATGAAACTCTCCAGATCTGTCCTGAGTGACTACAGTTTGTTAAGTAAAGAAAGGCCTCAGCAGCATTTTCACTGTAAGATCAGAAAACATATGTGGTCTGGCTTTCTTGCTGTGCTTATTGGAGAAAACAGATAAGTGAAGCTGTGTATCTTCTTTGGCACATCCACAAATGCAAACCAGAAAGACTAAGCTGGAAATGGTTAGTGTGGAGGAGGAAATGGCAAACAGGAAAACCCCTGGCTGCTTTATCTCTGTTCATGGAAGCATTTTGTTTTGAAATATCAGTGTTAGACTTAAGGTCCTCCTGAAGGTGACAGAAAGTGATTCAGAGCAGACTTTTTTAGGTATACGTGCACTTAAACACAAGAACCACAATATGAGGTAGTTGAGCCAGATGCTCTTACACTGGATTTTCACACTTCTGAATATAAAACCTTGTATGTCTCAATTTGGGGCTGAAAAGTAGAAGCACGCAGAACCAGGAACCACTTTAAAAAAACCACCAATAAAATTGTATGTCACATACACTGAAATGCAGTGACCATCCATTAATTATGGGCATGCTACAAAAGCATAAAATGATACCTGTTTTGAATGAGGAAGGAAGTGAGGAAATGTTTACAAATCCTTTCACGACAATAACCATAAATAACAAGTAAACAGTGACAACTGCTTCTGCAATATTGCTCAGTTGTTGTGCCTGCATCAGCAGGCACTGTGAGGGAAAATTACTATTGGAGGAGAGAGAAATAGGTTGCCGAGCAACGAGACCCCATCCAGGGCACCCCCTCCCCTGCTCAGGAGCAGACAAGGCTTCCCAGTACAAGTGCTCTGAAAGCTGAGCTGGAATCCATCAGGGGAGAGTGGACATATTGTAGAGTGAGGGAGCAGGAAAGGGGAAGAGGGCAGAGCCTTCAACTGGCAAGGAGAGTCTGCGGAGACCAAGGGAAGAAATGGCAATTGTGCCAAGGGGGGGGCGGGGTGAAGAAAAGAGCCGAGGGTAGACAGGATAGACAGAAGCAATTTCAGGATAGAGTGGTCAACCTCGGAGTGTGGCTGCTTCAATAGCACTTGGATCAAACCCTGCTCCAGTGTGGAAAGGTTGGATGTGAGTGGGGCTTCCCTGGCTGAAGAGAGATATGGAGGAGCATGGTAGAAGGACTCTGGAGAGGTTTTTTTCCTTTTAAAACATGCTCATGTAAATATGGCATTCACAACATCAGCTACTTGGGTTATTTTTCTCGAGGGAGCTGACATCTAGGCCCTGCATGCTCTGCAACCTGCCTGATGGGAGGAGGTTGCACTCTGGAATTCAAAGTTTAAGTGCAGCAGCCAGATACTTGGTCTCTACCATTAACCTCCTCTGTCAGCACAGCCAAGTCACACCAGACTTTCAAATGAATCTCAGGAATTCAGGCAACACACCTGATAGAAATCTGGGAGCAGCTGAATGTGTAACTGCAGCAGGCACCTTGGAAAAGTGCCAGTTTTTCAGTTGTGACAATGATTGGAGCTGCCAAATTCCCCCAGTAGCTGGGGTGTCTTAGGTTACAATGTAAGATGTAACCAAAAGTATGTGTTCTATCACTGTCTGTTAAAACCAGGTGGGGCAGTGTTCTTTGTTTTTTCCATGACATATCTCTGATAACTCCCTCAGGAGAGATATTTTTCTGTTAATGAGCTATCAAGCCTCACTGCATGACCCATAAAATTACATCATCCCATTGTGAGATGCTCCGCCCAGGGGAAGGAATCAAACATTCCTACCTGGATATAATCTGAGGTTTGGAACACCACAGGCAGCCCTTACCTACTGGGTTCCCAGAGGACAAGAGCTACGTAACCACCACTGGACCCTCAGAGGAAGACCAGACCCTTCTACAGGATCACCGCTTCAACAGAACCACATCTATCACTTCAGGAGGACTGCAGCCACCATTTAATCCGACTGCTACCACCACCCTGACCAACAGGGTGTCAGGTTGTATCCTGACCATGTCAGTTTAAGCCAGTGTTTCTGTATTATTGCCTTTATCTTAATTTTCCCATTAAATTGTAATTCTGATTTTGAGTCTCTCACTGGTTTGCTTTCAAATTAGTACATGGGGTTAAGCAAGCATCAATCTGACACCAAAACCCAACATTTACCAATAGTGTCTCTGAAAAGTTGAAGATTGTAGTGGTTTGGTTCAAAATATAGATGCAAGCCATAAATCATGGCACACAGCTGTGACTGTCTCTAACAGAAGGCACACTCAAGAACGGACCCGTCTTCAGGGCCTGGCTTACCAGACTCTTGAGCAAATGCTGAGATCTGCCTCATTGTCTAAAGGCATCAGGTAAGGCTGAACATGAGCATGTGTTTCCTAAGCACAGCTGATTTACACAAAGATGAAATTAAACTTTTGTTTGGATGAAAAGCCTACCTCGAGCCAAAGCGGTTCACCAATTAAAATAACTGTTTGCCCAAGGTTAGGAAGGCAAAAACCAGCAAGTATTATGTTATCACAAATCTACTAGGTGTTGTGAAGAGAGACAAGAGGTGTACAGCCAATATGTCTTCAAATCTCTTGCTGAATCTTCATTAATTTCCCGCATTTTAAATATCAGAGCAGTTACGTTGGCCTGGGGGATCTGCATCCACTTGGTCAATACCAGCAGGAAAATCTTTAAACCTCCTTTTGATCCAGACATAAGTTGTGCAGGATACGCAACTGGCAGCCCAGCCTTTGTTTCTCCCAAGACTCTCTGCTGCAAATGGGAGACACTACATGCAGGGCCAGTGGAACTGTGCGAGGCAGGAAGTATTTTGACATCTGGCAGCACCACTCTTTCCCAGCTCCCATCACTTATTGATGAGTTGTTTCTCATTGCTGAAATGCTGCCAATTTGTGATATACAGGCAAGATGATCATGTTGGTCCTCAGCAGCTTTAGCCTGGGAGCTGTGGAGTGTAAGCCACAGTGATTTCCATGGGGTAGAGAGTGGCTTCTAATCTTCAGGCATCATCACAGGCATTGACTAAAGAAATATCTTTGCCTAACTCCCTCCTCACACATGTGACTGCAAGGCCCATCACATACTGTCTCCAGGTTTGTAGGTTTTGCAGCACACATTAAATCCCTCACAAGGAAAGTCAAAGGAAAGAGCAGCTTTGTTTACTGCATTTCCTCCTCCTCTGCTGCTAAACAAGAGAGGCAGAGTTTGCAGAATTCACTTCTTGGTTTAGGCTGTACCTCTTCTCTGTTGATTTACTGCTTGTTCCAGAAACATTCAAATTAGGAGGAGGAGGAGGTCTGAGACATGGGAAATGAGGAATATTCAGCCTCTACCCAGTTTTCTGCCCCAGCTGCTCCCTGATTACCACATGCACACAGCTTTTGTACAGCAGTGCAGGTTTTCTTGTGTGTGCACCATTTTCCTGAAGGAATTCCAAGCCTTTGCACTTTTGAGTTCCTCAGAGCTAAGAACAGGTGGAGATTTTTTTTTAAAGAACCATTTTTGTAGCAGAATAGCAGTGTTTTAACAAAAGACAACCCCACATTGTAATTACATAAGGTACTTCTTACAATAACCTAAACTCCTCTTTTTGCTGCTACTTTGGAAGCCTGTTGTGATTACAATGGGATATCATGCAAGATTGTCACAGTTTATGTTTTATACACATCTATTAAAATATATTATTCTCTACTGCAGTCCAGAATTGCATCCCAGATATGTTCTTGCAATGACCAAAGTAAAAAATGTAATGATCCTCAAAGGCCATAAGAAAATCCAAGAGGCCTGTGGGCATGTGAGAATTATTATTATTAAATGCTTAAAGCACATCAATGTTTTGTACACCCGGATGAGAACATCATGAACCAATTCTTTCTTGATTTATATCCAATATTGATGGAGGTGACACAAGGCTGCAGAAGGTGCAGTTCAGGGAAGAATCCAAACCTCTGTTTACTGCTCTATTTAATCCTTCTAAATATGTTCTGCTGCTGCCATCATGCATGAGCTCATGCCACAAGTGTCCAGAGGATGGGGATGGCAAATGAGGATCAGTTGTGGTAACACTGCCACAAAGCGGGGACTCTGAACATCCAGACCTTAAACTGAACTGGATAAAATGGACTATTCATCCTTCTTCTGAAACCCCACACAAAGTATATATGAAATGACACCAGACATGGGTTACAACTGGTATTTAGGAGGCAGAAAGAGGAACAATTAAAGGAATAAGCGTATTTTCTTCCTCTTTCACTTGTCTCATAGTTCCAATAAATTTAAAGCCTGAGTATGACCCTGTGCCACACAGGCCCATGTTCTTTGCAATATATTGTTGAAAAGCAGAGTAAATTAATAAGCAGCAGAGCCCACTACTGTTACTGCTGTAGCTAAACTGCTTTTGAGACACCTGTCAGAGACTGAAATATTATAGTCTATGACTTAAACATTTTCTTAAAGGACTTTTAAAACTGTATTACAAAAGTTGCAGAGAAAACTACTGCATCCTGAATGGGGCCCTGACTGAGGCCTTACACGGCTCGCTGATGAAAATAAGATAAACTAACTACTCAGGGCTGGGGACATTCACGGAGAACAAGCTTAACACCTCCGAGGTGGGGACCACAGCCCCAGGGCTATCAGCTGCTAGGCTCGAACAGACCCTCCCACCAACCGGTGGAGGGAGGAGAGGCTTTGAGTATCTTGGAAAAGCCTCTGGTCAAAGGCGTAGTGACTGCCCATCCTCGGCTGTGCAGAGCCCAGCTGAGGGGTCCTCACTGGGGGGAGGAAGCTTATCCACAGCAGAAGGGGTGACATGGTCCATCAAAGGGGCCCCCTCAAAGGGGTCCCCAGACCCTGCACCAAAGCAGCAGAGATGATGCAACAGGCCCTCAGTGTTGCAAAGGACAGTGTGTCAAGCTAGCCCCTGCAAGGGGAGACGCATGGGCGTTCCCACCTAGCCCAAAGCATATATTAATCCATGGGATTCTGTACTTTGGTGTGTGGTGTAGTGTGGCAGTGTGTGGTAGCATGTGGCGGTGTGGCCACAGCAGTGACGGGGGACCCTCACCACCAGCAGACCAGATGGAGGGGAGCAACGAGACATTGTTGGGACCCTCAGATGGCTGATATGCTTCCACCTAAGCCCTCTCACCTCTCCCTGTGCTCCCAACCCTCCCCACTTTTCCCTTCCTTCCTTCCTTCCTTCCTTCCTTCCTTCCTTCCTTCCTTCCTTCCTTCCTTCCTTCCTTCCTTCCTTCCTTCCTCCTTCCTTCCTTCCTTCCTTCCTTCCTTCCTTCCTTCCGAATTCCTTCCTTCCTTCCTTCCTTCCTTCCTTCCTTCCTTCCTCCTTCCTTCCTTCCTTCCTTCTTCCTTCCTTCCTTCCTTCCTTCCTTCCTTCCTTCCGAATTCCTTCCGAATTCCTTCCTTCCTTCCTTCCTTCCGAATTCCTTCCTTCCGAATTCCGAATTCCTTCCGAATTCCTTCCTTCCAAATTCCTTCCTTCCTTCCTTCCTTCCTTCCTTCCTTCCTTCCGAATTCCGAATTCCGAATTCCTTCCTTCCGAATTCCGAATTCCTTCCGAATTCCTTCCTTCCAAATTCCTTTCTTCCTTCCTTCCTTCCTTCCTTCCTTCCTCCTTCCTTCCTTCCTTCCTTCCTTCCTTCCTTCCGAATTCCTTCCAAATTCCTTCCTTCCTTCCTTCCTTCCTTCCTTCCTTCCGAATTCCGAATTCCGAATTCCTTCCGAATTCCTTCCTTCCTTCCGAATTCCTTCCTTCCTTCCTTCCTCCTTCCAATTCCTTCCTTCCTTCCTCCTTCCTTCCTTCCCTTCCTTCCTTCCTTCCTTCCTTCTTCCTTCCTTCCTTCCTTCCTTCCTTCCTTCCTTCCTTCCTTCCTTCCTTCCTTCCTTCCTTCCTTCCTCCTTCCTTCCTTCCGAATTCCTTCCTTCCTTCCTTCCTTCCGAATTCCTTCCTTCCTTCCGAATTCCTTCCGAATTCTTTCCGAATTCCTTCCTTCCTTCCTTTTTCTCCCTTCCCTTCCCTTCCCTTCCCTTCCCTTCCCTTCCCTTCCCTTCCCTTCCCTTCCCTTCCCTTCCCTTCCCTTCCCTTCCCTTCCCTTCCCTTCCCTTCCCTTCCCTTCCCTTCCCTTCCCTTCCCTTCCCTTCCCTTCCTTCCCTTCCCTTCCCTTCCCTTCCCTTCCCTTCCCTTCCCTTCCCTTCCCTTCCCTTCCCTTCCCTTCCCTTCCCTTCCCTTCCCTTCCCTTCCCTTCCCTTCCCTTCCCTTCCCTTCCCCTCTCTACTATTAAATAAAATACATCAATTTTTTGGGCATGAATATTTAATCTCGTTTGGTTTTAATCTCATTTCTGGGAATATTTTGAACCTTCTAAGTTCTTTCTGGTTTATGCACAGAGACACCTTTCTTTCCTTTTCTGGGTTTAAACTGGATCATAACAATGAGCCAGCCTCATACATTGTAATAGCATTGATTTACCCTATAAACATTTCCAGTGAAATATATGAGAGTTCAGGTATGTTTTCCCTTCCACTCAGGGGAGCCTCTCTGTTCTTCAGAGCCTGTCTTCTAGGAGGTGTTCAAGAATAAAAGATGCTGTGCTGCCACTTGTGACTGGTCTTCAAGAAGTTGCACCCCAGCACAGGCTGAGCGTTGCCCTATGCAAAGCTCTTTTCAGCTCTTCCAGAGTCAAAACCTGAGCAGCTCTGGTAATGTAATTCCATTAAAAGTGCTTATTTGATCAGTCTGGTTTCATGCTTAAAATGCTTTTGGTCTCACTAGCCCAGCCATCTGCTCTCTTGTGACAGCAGTTCTGGTCAACAGCAGCTTCTCCTGAGAGAGGAGCCAGCCTCTTTGGGAACATCACTAAGAGGCAATAAAATACCACTCTTTCCAAACAGGAGAGACCTATGTATAGTAAGACACCACCAGCGTCTCTGAATTACATGACATTTCACTGCTCAGAACCTCTGTTCCTGCCTCCTTTTATGTCAATCTTTGCTGGATTTTGCATGTCAATCACCATTTTGAAATTCCCATCTTCTGAAAAAAGTCAGAAAAACCATATAACTTCAATGACATCTGGCCTTAAAATGTTTAGCCCTTGTGGTTTTAACTTTTCAAGTGACCAGCTCTGTCAGAGTTTTCCATCACATTCATCTGTCAGCAAGGTGACAATGCTTTGAACACTTCTGAGCCAGCTCCTAAAAACACAGAGACTGTGTGGTCAGAAAGTCAACCCATACTATACCAAGAACTGCAATTAAAAGGCCTAAATCAGCAATTAAAGAGTTACTAAGCACAAATGTCAAACTACTATTATTACAGTATATCTACTCTTCCAATCTTTAGAAAGAACAATATTAACACTCAAGAAAGTAAAATTTGGCAAGGTAAAATAACCTCTTTAAAGTCTTTTTTTATGTTAGCCCTTAAAATTAGCAAGTTTGATGAAAGGTAATGAAATATCCCACTTTAACAGCAGCTGTAGGCAAAGTGGATCGATAAACCTGGAGTCAAAACAAACATTACATTGGTTTTGTTCCAGTTCTCTTATGGGATTGTAAAGGGTAATGACATTAAGCTTCCTGTTAGTTAGGTGATGAAAAAATGTCCCTTGAGAGACTCTTTCCCAGTTTTAAGACTAGGCATAAGCTACAAGAAATGTGTTGCAGGCAGTATGATGAAGAGAGATATTCCTTTCTCTCTTCGTCAGTTGTTTTACCCTTTGAACTATCCTGAACAGTTCCTTTCTACAGGCTGACTGCCATGTCAGAGCCTATGTTGTGCATGTGCAGCAAAACCTGTAAATCAAGAGCAGGGACAGCACAAAGCTCTGCTCCTCCCTCACATGTCTCATACCTGCTGCTTCTGAGGGGCACTGCTGGTGATGGACATAGACCCTTTACAAAAACAGAAAAAGACTTTGCCCCCAAAGAGGCTGCAACTGAAATCTAAGGATAAAGGAACAGCTGAATCCACAGAGGCAAGAAAGGCTGGTTTTGTTCTTTCTGCGCTTTCACACAGGCAAGAAGAAGACAGGGCTGAACTTTTTCAGGAACAAAACCTGGCCATAATTTTGCACTCTTGTTTTAAAAAGCTAGTCTGTTTTATTTCCGGGGCAGGCCTTTGTTGCAATGCTGAAAAGCACTGTAAGTCTCCCACCTGTTGTTTTTCATTATCGCTCACTGAAGAGCTCTGTCCCATATACACATCCTGTTGGCACACAGAAGCTGCTGGGAACATGGCTGGTGATTTAATTTTGCTTGTGGCTGGCAGCTGTCTCTCTTCTTTCTGCTTTCCAGCAGTGTAAGAAAGAGCTGTGGGCTGCATGGTTGGGGTTTGGGGAGGTTTCCACTGGTTCTGAACCACTGGGAATTATTTTATGATAAATTGGTTGCTCTGCAACTTTAATTTCTGAGAAGTCCTAAAATTTTTCTCACCAGAGCATTGTTTACCCTCTCTGCAGCCAGAGGGAGTTGGCTCAGTGGGACAGATTACTTTTCCCTGTGGGAGAAACTAATTTGATCTCAATTCTCTTTTGTTTGTTGACTTCTTGAAATCATAACATTATCAGAGCTTCTAACTAGCTGTAAAGTTACCCCAAAGCTATGTTGTGTCTTGATTTGAATCTTATTTAAGGCACCTACACAAGTGAAAACCTCAAAAATGAAAGTAAATTTGTGAAATCAAATACACCAATACTGGACTGAAAGTGCTGTAAAAAGATGTTTCCAGTACCAGAGATACATACTCAGTATCTGAAATGAAATGAGAAAGCAAATCTTTACATCAGACAACAAAATTAAGAGATATTACATCTTATGTTCTCATCATTAAATTTCTTTAAGAGGCCTCAGAGAATCAAGAAATAGGCTGCCCAGTGAAGTGGTGGGATCACCATCCCTGGAAGTGTTCAAAAAGCATGTGGATGTGGCTCTTGGGGACATGGCTTAGTGGTGACCATGACAGTGCTGGGTTAAGGGTTGGACTCAAGGATATTGGAGGTCTTTTCCTACTTTAATGATTCTGTTCTATGATTTGAAGGGGGCAAGGCTGAGAAGCTATTTTTGCTGTGCATCAGTCTAAAACTGCAGTATAATTTTTAATGCTTGTCATTATTTTCTTTGAAATACGTTGATTCATATAGTTGTGTTTACACCAGGGAACAAGACGCATTTTGAAGGCATTTGTGCTATACTAGGATGAGCTTTAGAGCAGGTTAAAAATAATTACTCTGCCTTTTTTTCCAAATATGTATAGAACTGCCAACTTATCTAGTAACTCATTGATGTGGCTTGATTATTTGTTTATTTGTTTTCAGAGCCTCAGCTACTGAAACATTTATACCCAGCAGAAAGAAAAAGCTCGAGAATGTGACCCTTCCAGTTAAAAAAACCCCAACACAACAGAAGGCAAATAAAAAGGACTGAAAATTTACATCCTCTTTTTCTGTCATCAGATCAGCTCCAATATACCTTGTGATTTTAATGTTTCTATCTAGTGGCAGTGCTTATCATCAACTTCTGAGAAAGTTCAGCTTGCCTGCCTTGATTTTTAACCTAGAAGTGTGAAGGATTAAAAACAACCAATCAAAACCCCAGACATTATTCGGAAAAGTATCTTGAAAACTCAAGGAATTCTACAGATACTGAGACTGTGAAGGGAGGTGAAAAATACCTATGTTCCTCCTTATGATAACCTATATTAGTTAATCTTAGTTAAAATCACAGAAAAGATTATATAAGCTGGAGTTTCATTTATATTGGCAATCTGACATCAAGCCCAAAGAGGAACTCGTGCAAGAATCTGACCAGCTTACCTGATTTAACTATTGCAGCTTTCTAGCATGGGCAACCCAACACAGACTAATTCATGGGAGTTCAGATGAATGTTGTGAAACCAGAACTGCAAGCATGTGTTATAACCAGTTCATGTAAAAGGAGAAGCCCAGCCTGTGACCTTTTCCTGTAAACTAAATACAACATGCAGAGCACTCAGTGCTCTGTTTGCTCTTCTGTTTATTCTGCTGAGCCTCCAGTCCTGACTTAGTGTAGTGGTTTGGTCCAAGATACTCATTACTGTCTATCTTCTGTGAGATAAGAATTAGGAGAAACGCAAAGCAGGCACCAAACTTGAAAGAATATACAGAAGTTTATTAACAGACCTAAAAGAAGGGAAAAAAAATTATAACACCTTCAGAACTCTCCTCCTCCCCCCCACCTTCTTCCCTTCTCCCACTGACAATGTAAAAAGACAACCCTTAAGATGTTCAGTCTGTTTACCACTTCCATAATAACCTTGTTCAGTCCATTTAGAAAGAGAAGTCTCTTCTTGCTCGTGCTATGAAAACATTGTCACAACGAGACAGCTGCCCACTTCCAAATATTGTTCAGTCCATTTAGGAAGAGGAGTCTCTCTGCTCGCATGTGAGTCCCTTTCCCTGACTTGCAGCTTTTCCCGCAACTGCTTTCGAGGGTCCACTCTTGAAGTTTTTTGGGGTACAATTTTAAGGTTGAGCCATTCAGAAACAAAAAACAGAGGCCCTTCTCCTTCCCTGGGATCAAAGGGTCTTCATCATCTTCATTGTTAGGACTATCTCTGGGAGCATCTCTAGGAACTGAGGTTTTCTCCTTTCCCGTTTGGAGCAAGAGTCCTCATCTGGTCCATCTCTAGGAACTGAGGTTTTCTCCTTTCCTGTTTGGAGCAAAAGTCCTCATCGCTTCCATCTCTCCCTGTCCAAACTTCTCATGAAATTACAGCTGCGTCAGCATCTGCCTATCTCAGCGCAGGTGCTTTTGCTTACGAGCTGAACACTCCACCCCCCAGATCTTCATGAAATTACAACAGGATACTCTGATATATCATAGCTTCACAACAGAATTTCAGCTTTAAGCATCTCCTCTCTCTCTTCCCTCAGGTTTTGAGCTCTTCACAGCAATAAAAGGGTTAATGTCACCTCGGCCTTGCAGCTGGAATTTTTCTTATCACAGTGGAGAGGTGGGGAGAGACAAGCTGCTCCAGCTGCCCACGGCAAGGCAGTGGGGGGGGGTTCCACGGATGGTACAGGCCCATGGCTTCAGGATGGCCGTGGCCCGGCCCGGCCTGGCCTGAGCAGGGCCTGGGCCAGGCCCACTGGGCCCCACTGCTCCGGCCCCGCAGCCACCTGTCCCAGTGCCAGAAATGAGAGAGAGAGAGCTGGGTGGGAGTCTGTCTATTCTTAAGTGCGTATCACAGAGGCGGTCTCAATTTTAAGTGGCTTAGAGAATTGTCCATATTCAAACTGGCCAGCTGATAGGTTCTATCAGGTCCCAGAGGAAGCTGTAAGTACCCCTTAGCAAGGACATCCCTTCCGGGACTATGCTTGCTAACCTATGACACTTAGAAAGGTGATAATGGGCAATACAACCTCCCTGGAGCAGTGATGGAAGTCCTGCTTCACTTAGCAGCCATCAGAGGTACAAGATTTAGTGTCTCAGAACCAGGAGTTTTTCAAAGAATCAGGTCAGTTGAATATTAAGTTGTGCAAGAAATGCTCGAGGGTAGAAAGAAGGAGCAGAAACAATGCAGGAACTGGTTTCCAGTTATGAATCTAGTTTTAAGCATTTGAGATTTGATGAGAGATTAGTGTTTTATAGACTGATGGGAAAACAAGAGAATCCAAAAAAAGAGCAGAGTCAATCCCACTCATTGATACAGAAAAGAGCAGGGCAGGGACACAGGAGTCCCGCTACTCCTCTAATTTGAAGGATGTCTCTGAACTAGTCACTTTAAAATTAATTTTTACTAATTCCAGGACCTAGGAAGACATTATTAAAAAGTAATTGGTTTGGTTGGATTGATTGGTTTTTTACAGGTTGTTAGGCCAGGCCGTGCAAATTAATATGCACTATTGGAAGGAATGAGGGACTTGTCTTTACAAACTGTGGGCCTGCTGGAAGATGAAACTAGTACTGAGAGATAAAAGAAACAATGGGAAAGATTCCACTGACTGATGAATGGAAAGAAAGAGATTTGTCTTTACAAATAAACTATAGGTCTGCTGATAAATGAAATTGGATATTGAGAGATGAAAGAAACAAGGAGAAGAACCATAAATTCCATAAGAATTAAAATAAAGAGGGGGTTATACATTAGAAGGGAGTCTTAGGGGTTTCAGGGAGTCTGTACCTCTCAAGTACCTCAGCCAATGGGGAAAGAGAGAGGGAAATGCGGTTGGGAAATTAGGATAGAAAGGAGGCTGCGTCCTCCAAAAATTTGAGGGACCCCAGGGGAAATGCCCCATGGCCTCTCCCTTTCTTCGAATAAAGTTACAGGACTCCTTTGTCTCCTTTTTGGACATAAACCTCTGACATTGTGGATTAATTTTCCTGACACTATCATACACTGTGATACATGTAGCAGCTTCTCTACAGGCTTTTTAAACATATAAAATATTTGAGAGTAATATTCCTTGAAAGCCTGCTTTGTCCCATGTTTTCAGAGTAAAGGCATTGGCTCAGTAACCATTAATGCCACCTGAAGATGAAAGCAAAAAAAAGGCATGCAAAGACTAGTCAAGCATACTTTGTAACTACCTCAGTCAATTTAATTTAGCCTGTTAGAATTTAACAACTTGATACAGGGGTAAGAAAAGCTATGAAAATCTTTACTTATTCCTGCTTCACTGCTTTATTTACTCTAGCTCTTGTTAAACCATCAGCACAAAATGTAAATTTGGAGTTACACTGCTACTTCCCATTCACCAGGGGGGAACTAAAAGGCAACTCCTATGCAGTTAACAAAACCCACAGTGATTATTCCTCTCCTGAGTGGTTTTCACATCCCTGGTTGGCATCTGTCTTGTTCTGCACACCAGGCTCACCTGTGGATGACGATGTGGATAATCAGAGTCTCCTGTGTCCCTCAAACCAGAGCCTTGCTGCCTGACCAGTAGCGAGGGCAAATGGCACTACAGCTGATAAACCATAGCCTTGATGATTTGCTTTGGTTAATTGTACTGAAAAAACAAAGATGATTTGGTCCTACAGTGCCTTAATCTTCTCATCTCCCTCAGTAAGTTTATTTTGTCCAGCATCCATTGAAGGTTTTTTTTTAAAAAACTGCTTTGGATGCAGTGAGCTGCCTTGGCTTGCCTTAGTTCCTCAGTAGAAAAACCTGCTCCCAGACTGATTGTATGCCTTGAATGGCTCTGTGCAGTCAGAAAATGAGGAACACATTGCTGGCTAAAAATGCCATTGCACAGAACTCTACAGATCACCTACCACTTTGACCAATCAGGTCAGACCTGTGGGAGCGGAGGGGGTCTTGCTGGATACAAATACAAAGAAGGGTCCTGTAAACCGGCCTTATAGAGAGATAGCTGAGCTGCCCTGACTGCTCTCTGGAGAGAAAGGTTAAGAGGTCACTTGAACATGGCTTGTGATTACTTATGTGGGGAGAAGACAGCTTGGAAAATGTTTTTTTGAGGTAAAGGCAAACAAGGTCCAAGCCACAAGGCTAAGACATCAGAGATGCACAGGGCAGCATCACTAATATCTCTAGCTGTATTTTACTGCCACTGATCCCACAAGGCAATACGGAAGGTATGTCCTAGGCTCCCCCCTTAGACAAGTGTTTTTAGTGGGCTCAGGTGGGTGCCTGGTTTCTGGATCCAGGTAGATTAGGTACAAGGTAGGCAGTGAGCTTCTCATACAGGGTGGCTACAACATGGCCAGGAAAATATCTTGGCGATAATAATAATACTAACTCCAGGTACCCAGGGAATTTAAAAGATGAACAGGATGTTTCCCAATAGCTCTGCTGCATATAGCAAATTGCTGTGTATTTCCTTTTGTCCCTGTGACAGCCTCTGTTCAGCTTTCAGGGGGAGACTTCTGCAATGAGGGCATCAGTAAAATGAGGTGTGCATATATATGTGAGATGTAATCTTAAAATGCTGGTCAGAATTGTAGGGGGAGTGTGTGATTGGTTTGGCGGTTTTTGGTAAATGACTGGAATTTAGTCACTGTACAGTGAATAATCTCTTCTTTTCATGCCACTACCTCTGTTCTAAAAAGTGCTTTTTACAAGACAGGAAAGTACTATCAGCTCCAGTCAGTAGAGGGAAAACAGCATAGGTTTTCCAACAGATAACTCTCAGAGCTCTCCAGGAGATCAGTTGGAGAGCAAGGAACAGGCTACAGCCTCCCCGGTTGCAACTCTCTTTGCTCTTTTCAACAGACTGAATTTTGAGAGTCCAAGACAGATGAAAAATCATGCACTATAAGTTATGGCTAAAAGACTTTAAAAAGGCAGCTACCAGATTTTTGTTTCCAAAGACTGTAATGCTGCCCCATACTTCAAAGCCTCATAGCTTTTAGTGTCACTAAACAAAAATGACCATATGTCATTCAAGCCGGTGGGGCAGTGACCTCCACCAGTGCAGTTTGGTTACTGAGGCACCGCTGGGGCCACTATAGTATGACTAAGCAGCACCCCAGGGCAGTATGGTTCTAGGATCCAGATGAGGCACAAGGATATTTAAGCCATAGCTAGTGCAGCAAATGCAAAAAAAAAAAAGAATATATTTCTAAAGTAACAATTTCCCCCCTTCCCCATGCATCACAGAAAGTGCTGAGTTGGAAGGGATCCAGAAGGATCAATCATCAAGTCCAACTCGAATGTCACTCTTGAAGATAAAGTCTAAACTTCTGTAAGGAAAAACTAGTTTGTGTAATATTGGTCTTTCTCTCGAAAAAGTTGAAGAACAATGACCTCCAAAAAAAAAAATTATGTGTCAGAGATGCAACTGAACCAAAGAACTCTGTGCAGGGCTCATGTGTGAGCCCTAATTTTGGCTTGCAGGTCATTTTGCTTGGCTGGTGGGGAAATTAAGAATGAAGCACAAGGTCATACCCCGGCTGTCACTGGAGCTCCAGAATTTCACAGAACAATTAATGCACACTAAATCTGGAGATCATTAAGGTGGTGGCAGTGAATAACAATTCAGTCCTGAAAAGAAGCAAAAACTTTCTCTTAAAAAGTCACCTTTTCTTTGCATCTTTTGCTTAAAAAAAAAAAAAAACAACTGATAGAACAGATGGTTTTTCAAATGGTTCAGCTATTATTTTAATAATAATAATAGGGTAAGTCCAGCTCATTTCAAAGTCACTGCTCAAATTCTGATCAAACTAGGCAATCAGATTACCCAAACTTAACTGGGGTCTCAGATCCAACTGATTGTAACCTAGGGAATTCAGATGTTCTGGATCTAGCAAGCTGTGCTGTCAGTTCTTGGGCTGTGGCTAACACCACAGATGAAGATGAGCAAAGAAAACCTGCGTCTGCAGTGGATAATGGTAGAATATCCTATCTAAGAAGATTGTTTTCCTAAAGGGCTTCAGTTGGTGATTAACTAATGACCCTGTCCAAAATTATTTATATTTATTTCAAACAATCTCATCTGCTGTAACTGTAGTTGTAGTGGATAACAATAATGAGACATAATATGCATTAGACAACTTGTTAGATAACATGATTCATTAGACACAGAATTTTGCCTAATTCCTTAAAAAGAAATTAATTCAGAGCAACTGAGAAAAGATACCCCAACAATATATTGGTGGGAAAACTGATGTCCACAAATAAAGGTGTTATGGTCTTTGCCATAAGAAAATCTATGATGTGCTGCCTGTGCCTTCATAAAGGCAGCTGACCTCAGCAGAGTAATCCAAATTCCTCTGGCAGTCCCAGTAATGCTGACCCACAAAACTTGCATACCAAGTGTGAAGATAAGTGATTAACATCACATCAATGAACAGGAATTTCAGCCTATCTCTGCTGCACAGGCACTTGATTGAGGATTATTTGTCCTATTTATTTCCATGTAGCTGGGATCCAGATCTTTGCCTAAGTTTAAATGCCAGGAAAATATTTTAAACAGTTTATATCAGAGATTTCAAAAATGAGAAATTTTAAGAGTACCTAATGCTGGCTTGACTGTACTCCCACTGGATATGACAGCATTAACTTCAGTGGCAACAAAACAAGGCCAAAGCTGACTCTCCTTGAAAATCCCACCTTTCGGGACCAATGTTCTTTCAAATTTATTCTGCAGACAAAACTGCGTGGAGTTTTACCCATTATTCCTGACTGACCTCTGGACTGCAGGATGTTTTTCAGTCAAGGTAAATACTTTCTGCTTTTATCTTGGACTGAGAAGTTTTACATAACTTTTTAAAATGTTAGCATTATCAGGAACTAATTGACTGTAGACATCTTTTTCCCTTCTTTTAATTGCATTACCTTAACACAGCCTTCCTAGAAGAACGCTCAGTGACACTGAAGTCCCCATGGCATTTCATAGAGCCCCAACAGCTTTCCCTTCTCTCTGCAAACCAAGGAGTTCTCATAGAGCTAGAACTTGTGACAGCCTAACCTTTGCATTCTCCTTTATTAACCATTTCCCAGGTAATGTTTTAGAAGCATGAAGTGTGTGTCCTGCGGAAAGGATAACTAGCTCATGTCCATCACTCCTTCCTAAACAACTTCTTCATTTTCTCTTTGCTCGAAATCAGTAATTTTTTGTTTGGGGCTCTCTTACAGTCCCATCTCTACTATAAACCCACTGTAAATCCAAAGAAGCACCACTTAAATCAGCAAATTTGATAGGAAATAATACATGTGCTCGTAGACAGACACTTGAATCAGGGAAGATCACAGCTGCTAGCCAGCAACGCAGGTGCTGTCACATGAAAGAAATGAAAGATTATTATAACCTCCCCTTGAAGTAATGTTTCAGCTATGTCCCACAGGTATGTTTACAGGAGTTAATCCAGCACACAGTGAAAGCTGTCCTCTATAATATACACACAGAGTTTAAAACCACAAAATTAACAAGTGCTGCTTAGTCCTGGGTAATACAACTGATCTCCATACACTACTCCATCTATCAAGTGGTGCCTCTGCGTCCTTTTTGGAGCAGTTCCCACTTTGCCCGGTCAGCTCTGGACGCAGCAGGCTGCGGGGACCAGCCTCCAAAATCCGGGAGACCAGAGGTCTGGCTCGTGGGTCCTTCCACAGGACCGTGGCAATAGAGGCAGGTGGTGGAAGAAGGAGGCAGGCTCAATTGTGGATGAAATCCGGAAGGTTTATTGTGTCTCCGAACACGGGACCCCGCCCGCCAGGGGCGTCCAGCAATGAGCAACCCTGAACGCGCCTGCCAGGGGTTTTATGGGGGGATGGGGACAGGGGAGGGATGACAACGGCATCGAATCAGGGAAGGAAAAGGATGGGTCTGCGGGATGAGGGACACACAAGGGAACCTATCTTGGGAAAGGAAGGGAGGGATCCTCCCCCCAAGACCAATCACTCGACGCCCCTGCCAGAACTTTCTGGAAGCTTGGGAGGGGTGCCGGAGAGATTGGCAGGGGTCTGGGAGGAGACAAATAGAGAAAGCAGGGTTATGAACATGAAACCAGGAGGGTATAAACTGGGATGGTACAGTAACACGAAACCCAAAGGGGAGACCTGGACTGAACCAAACAAAACACACTCCCACATCTCCCCCTTTTTTGTTTTTTAAGATGGTTTAAAGTTCGGCTGGGGGTAATATTCAGAGTCTGGATAAAAGACCTCGAACTCTTGCAACTCAGGAGCCGTAGGTTCGAGCTCCGGTTCTTGCAGGGTCTCTGCATCCGGGAGTACCTCGGCTCGGTCAATATCCGTAGGGGAGGGGGAGCTTGTAATCAACTTTACTAACATTCTCTTGAGGAGTCCGAACAAAATTAGGGCAACCAACAAAACAAAAAGAAAAATCAGTCCAGGTCGGAAAACAGATCCTGCCCATCCGGATAGTCCCCATTTGCTGAAGATGTCGCCGAGCCAGTCACCAGTTTCTTTCCGAATTTGCATCACCATGGCCTGCATCTTGTCTGTGGATGTTCTCTGCCCTTGATGTAAACATATGTGGTCTTGGCCCATGGTTTGCGTCAGGACTGACCACATGTTTGCTGCCTGTTGGGGAACTATCCACGGCGACGCAGGCCATGGGAGCAGCTGCAGGATGGCAACAAGCTGCAGGCTTCTGGCGATGGCTCGGATGGACGGTGCGGGATCCATTTCTGTAGTCTCTAAACTAGAAAGAAACTCAAAAGGAAGAATATTAAAATTGGGAAGAATACCTGGGGGCGAACTTAGGGTCCAAAGGGGTGTAGGATTAACCCACCCAGGTTTTAGGGGGTGCTTGACTCCTTCCTCCAGTGGGCTGGGAAATACACGGTTTCACCCATTTTGATGGGATCCACCTGGGGCCCTCGGGGGTGGATATGCATGCATATCCCTTCCCCCATGTAACTAGTTCATGAGGGCCCTGTATTTCCCGAGTCTCCGGGTCTTTAACCAACACCGGAGGCCTTTCTTTCATTTGCAGCTGCTGAGACCGCCCGAAGTGCCGCACGATCGGTGGATTCAGGTTCTCAAAGGCACAGTTGAGGAAGTTTAGTGTGAACAGTGCCCTTGAGAGCCTGACAGCTGGGGATTCTAATTTCTTTGAGGACCTTTGCCTTTGTAGCATCCTCTTGATATTTTGGTGAGCCTTCTCGACTATTGCTTGACCTGTCGGGGAATAGGGGATGCCCGTCTTATGTTCTATTCCCCATTGCTGCAGGAAGCCCCTGAACTCCTTGGATGAATACGCAGGGCCATTGTCCGTTTTGATGACTTTGGGGATGCCCAGGGTGGCGAATGCCTGCACTAAGTGCCTTCCGACATCGCTAGCCCTTTCCCCTGCGTGGGCAGAAGCAAAGACGGCTCCGGAGAAGGTGTCCACTGACACATGTACATACTTCATTCTGCCGAATGAAGCAACATGTGTCACGTCCATCTGCCACACCTCGCAACTACTGAGTCCACGGGGGTTAATGCCGGTGCCAATGGCGGGAAGAGCTAACTGATGACATTCTGGACACGCAGCCACGATCGCTCTGGCCTGGTCATGCTTCAGATTGAACTGCCGGACCAGGGCAGGTGTGTTTTGATGGAACAGCTGATGGCTAATTTTGGCCTGCCCAAATACATCTGGGATCAGGGCCATCGCGGCTGGTGCAGCAAGGGCATCTGCCTTCCTGTTGCCTTCCACGATGAACCCGGGCAGGTCCGTGTGTGACCTGACGTGCATCACGTAATAGGGTTGCTCTCGGTGGGAGACTAGGTTAACCAATTTAGAGAGCAACTCATATAAAGCCGTGTTGGAGACCTCTTGTAAGATGGCATACTCGGCTCTGGAGACTACTCCTGCAACATATGCGGAGTCGGTAACTAAATTTAGAGGTTCGGGAAACCTTTCAAAATCCCTGACGACTGCGTCTAACTCAGCGATTGAGGTGATCCTTCCACCTCTTTAATATCAGCCTCCCACCGCTGAGTTTGGGGGTTTTTCCAAGTCATGACTGACTTGTGAGACGCCCCAGACACGTCAGTAAAAACGGTCAAGGCCTTTAAAGGTTCCTTGCTCCGAACACTCTTTGTGCTTAATTCGAATTGAACTTCCGAATTGAAAATTTTGTGGGCCGGCCTATGTAGAGAAATTTGGCCTGTGTAACCTTCCAGAGCAAATTGCAAGGCTTCACAATCATGAAGCAAGCTCTCCAACATTGCCTTGGTAATTTGGCCCGTTTGTGTCCTGATTGGTACGTGAATGCAATCAAAGTCACACCCTGATAGTTCCCTGATCCAGACTCTAGCCTTCCGGATCAGTTCCGCCATCAGCTCTTGTGGCTTAGTCATCCTTTTGGACCTGTGATGACTGAGGAAGACCCACTCTATTATCAAGAGGGGGTCCCTCTGGTCCTGGTCCTCCTTGCTCTTCCTCTTGTCTTCCCATTGGAAGACAACCCCGTGCAGGTGTGGCAGATTACCCAGGATGATGAACTTAAATGGCAAGTCAGGTCTATACCTGCTTGCTTGCCTGGTGGACATCAGGTGTTGCACCTTCTCCAAGGCTGTTCGTGCCTCTGGGGTAAGTGTCCGGGGAGAACTAAGCTCCTCTCCCCCTTTTCAACAAATCAGAAAGGGGGGCTAGGTCTTCATTGGACAGACCCAGCCACGGCCTTACCCAGTTTAAGGACCCACACAGTTTGTGGACATCCGCCAATGTCTTAATATCTGTTTGAATTGCCAATTTTTGCGGCACAATGGTCCGCTTTGTAATTTCAAGGCCCAGGTATTTCCAAGGTGGCATCCTTTGAATTTTTTCACTTTGGAGCTCGAACCCTGCAGCAACCAATGCTCCGATTGTCAGGTCAAGCACACTCGCAAGCATGTCATTGTCGGGGGCACACACGAGGACATCATCCATATAATGAAGGATGATGGCCTCCTTTGCGGCTGTGCGAACTGGGGCAAGCAAGGAAGAGACATACCATTGGCAGATGGTCGGGCTGTTCTTCATGCCCTGTGGCAACACCTTCCAATGATATCTCTTTCTTGGGGCTCCTCGGTTGATGACCGGAACCGAGAAGGCGAAACGTGGGCATCGTCAGGGTGTAGAGGAATTTGGAAAAAAACAATCTTTAATGTCAATCACGGCCAAATTCCAATTTTGGGGAAGCATTGTCGGGGGCGGCATCCCTGGTTGGAGAGAGCCCATGTCCTCAATTTCATCATTAATTTGGCGAAGGTCCTGGAGGAGCCACCATTTGTCTTTGTTAGGTTTTTTAATTACAAAGACAGGGGAATTCCAGGGGCTGTTGGTTTCCATGATATTCCCCTTCCTGAGCTGCTCCTCCACGAGCTTCTCGAGCGCCTCTAATTTCTCACCGTAGAGCGGCCACTGTTCTACCCACACTGGATGTTCCATTTTCCATGTCAGTTTCTGGGTAGGGCGCTCCTCAGTGACCACTGCGCAAAAATTCTGTGGGGGGTCGGGAATGTCAATAGTGACTCCCCACTGCTGCATGAGGTCTCTCCCCAAGAGGGGTTCCTTGTAATCCAATACGAACGGACGTATATTGGCCAATTGTCCGCTCGGCCCCTTAATTTGTACGACGCTTTTAGACTGTTTAGCCAATTGGATGCCCCCAACACCTTGTACGTGCCCTGCCACGTTTTGCAGTTCCCAGTGTGTCGGCCATTCCTGTGTGGGAATGATAGTCACATCGGCCCCTGTGTCCAGAAGTCCCTTGAGGTGAAGGACTTCTTCCCCTCTGTTGATTTTACAGTCTACCCTCGGCTTCCCTGTCCCTATTACATGAGTGGCACACACCACTGGGTGTGGCCCTCCTGCAGGGATAGCCTGGGCGACCATCTGCCCTCTAGGCAGAAACAGAGGTGGACGGACCACAGCGCAGCCAGAGAACGGGTCCTTCGGGACTAGATGTCATTAGCCCCGGAGCGACTTCGATCTCGGGTGGTGTGCAGTTAACATCTCCGACGATGACATACCTGTCAGGGCTCTGATCTCCCGCCCCCAGCTCACCACCGGTGCGGCGTGCCACTCGCTATTCCTCAGGAGGAGCGGTGTCAACAGCTGCAACCTGAAAGAACCGTCGGAAAAGGAAGTCAAGTTTGGCTGAAGTGTCATATCCAGTGATTTTGTGTCATCGCTACCTGCCCTCCCCTGTCCCTCCTTCCCCTCGCGTCCCGTCCCTTTTTTGTCTTCACGCGGGGCGGGCGCGTGCTCCTCATTCAGTTTTTTTTGTTCCCGGCCCTCAAGCCCCCCTGACCCTTGTTCTCTTTTAAATTGATAAAACTGTCTCTTGAGTGGACAATCTTTGGTCCAATGCCCGGGCTGGTCGCAGAGGAAGCAGGTGTTCTTGGTCTGCTGTTGAGGCCGCTTCTGGCTGTTCTTTGCCGGAGGTGGTCTGTTGCTTCCGCCCGCGGTCCTCTTCTGGTCCGCAGCAGTATGGTGTGTTGCTGTTCCCACCGAAATCGTTCCCCGGGATCGCTGCTTATCCAAGCCGGCAGGTTGTAGGTGTGGCGCTTCGCAGCACAAACCTCTAACATCGCCTGTATCGTCGGCGGAGGGTCCAGGGGGAGGCTCAGGATGGCCGCCTTGCACTGCGGGTTGGCGTTGATCATTGCCATCTCTGTGATGACCTCCTCTCTGGCCACCGGCTGCTTAACCTGCAACTCTACAGCTCGGGTTAATCGCTCCACAAACCTTAAGAACGATTCAGTGGGTTGCTGACAGACCCGTGAGTAACTTTCTACGGGCGCGTCCGGTCTCAGGCCAAGGAATGCCTTACCGGCCAGTTCCTTGACCTGCTGCAGCACCTCTAGGGGCAGACTCTGGGCCTGCTTCGGCGCCAATGCCCATTCCCCCTCGCCACTTAAATGGTCCATCATTATTTCCTGATTGTCGGCATCAATGGCCATATCCGAACTTTGCAGAAGCACCGGAAGGAGTTGACGGAGCTCCTTTTCCCATGCTGATTTCCAGAGCAGAAACTCTACTGAGGAAAGCAAGCACGAGAAAAGCTGATGCAAATCAAAAGGCGTCATTACTGCTCCGGAGAGATTTGCCCTTAAAAGACCGCGAAAATATTCGCTTTCTCTCCCAAACTCCTTCTGTGCCTTGCAGAGTTCTTTGATTGTTTGGTGGGAGAGGTGTTCCCAGTTGGTGTGGGTCATTCCCCCACTCCTGGACCTTTGATAAAAAACTGGAGCGGCCGAAGGAATGGAGTCCAGTTCCGGGTTCCGGTCCTCACCGTGGGAACCAGAAGGCCAAGCATGGGAACCGGAAGCAGGAAGCGGGTGGCAACCAGACACGGACCTACAACAACTTCTAGGGGCGGAGCACGGGGGCATGCACTGATGACAAGTGGGAGGGGCAACAGGGGTGGACCCAGCTTGGGTGTGGGAGGAGTTAGGGTACTGGGAGGGGTCATGACGAAAGGGGTTGGGACTGTGAGCAGAAAGGGGTTTTGGGATGAAGAAACGGGGGGAGGGCAAGAGGGGGTTTCTGCCATGTGGCACCCGTCATCTTGTCCTCGTCGGGCAGGAATCCATTTTTCTAAGTTCTCAATATAACTAAAGCGAACACAGGGTCTAGCAACTGGGGAAGTCGGGGAACGGGATAAGCCCCGGGCAGTCTGGCCAGGACCGTCTGGGCGGGGGGGCCGAGAATCCCGAGGGAAGCCAGGGAGTCGGTAGCAACCCTGCGCAGCATCGCGGTTTGCTTCCTTTGGGATGCCCGGTTTAGGGGACACGGGTTTAGGAGAAGGCTTAGGGGAAGCAACTGGGGAACCGGGGGCAGGCTGTGCTTCCCTCTCCCTTTTTTGATTTAAAGCAGACCGAATTTGTAGGTATAACAAAGAAAACTTATCTAAATCCTTTTCTTTTGCCAATTGAGATTGCGCCAATTTTTCTCCCACGGCGTTCCAAAAGGGATCGCTTAAAACCGAACTGTGGGAGCACTGAGGGAAGTGCTGGAACAGCCACCGCACAAACCGTTTTAAACACCCTTTAGAAAAACGTTTCCCCCCCCCCTCCAGGAGTCCCGCAACTTGGAAAAATACCCCCTTTTGTGCTGTGGACAATTTTGCGCCCATAATCCACAGCACGATGTCTGGAGCTTTAAAAATAAACCAACCCTTGGACACTAGCTCCCACCAGAAACCGGAGGCGACCGGACCACACTCGCCCCGGGGCTGCGCAGCCCACCCGGGGCTCCTACGAGCCGCGCACCGTGCGAAGCCGTTCACCACGCGCTGCGCGCCGACCGGGCGGGCACCACCGGGTCCCGCGCGCCCGCCGCGCCCGCTCTGCCGCCGACACTGCGGCTCACGTGGGTCTGCCTGCACGCGGGAACTGCCTCGATAGGCTTTACGGTAAGTTCCCCCCCCGGGGAAATACTTACCTGCTGGTGTCCAGGCAAGCTCCAGGCGTCCCGATTTCCACCGAGGACGACTCTGCTGGTGCTGGTGGAGCTACCGTCCTCCTCCCCAGGAGCGCAGCTCACTAAAACGGAGCCTGCTACAACTGGGGTAGCTTGGCGTCCCAAGGACACACTTGGAAGTCCAATCAGTCCCTTCCGTGGGGTCCGGTGGAAGCAGGGGCCCCGCGATGGGCGCCAAGCTGCCTCTGCGTCCTTTTTGGAGCAGTTCCCACTTTGCCCGGTCAGCTCTGGACGCAGCAGGCTGGGGGGACCAGCCTCCAGAATCCGGGAGACCAGAGGTCTGGCTCGTGGGTCCTTCCACAGGACCGTGGCAATAGAGGCAGGTGGTGGAAGAAGGAGGCAGGCTCAATTGTGGATGAAATCCGGAAGGTTTATTGTGTCTCCGAACAGGGGACCTCGCCCCCCGGGGGTGTCCAGCAATGAACAACCCTGAACGCGCCTGCCAGGGGTTTTATGGGGGGGTGGCGACAGGGGAGGGATGACAACGGCATCGAATCAGGGAAGGAAAAGGATGGGTCTGCGGGATGAGGGACACACAAGGGAACCTATCTTGGGAAAGGAAGGGAGGGATCCTCCCCCCAAGACCAATCACTCGACGCCCCTGCCAGAACTTTCTGGAAGCTTGGGAGGGGTGCCGGAGAGATTGGCAGGGGTCTGGGAGGAGACAAATAGAGAAAGCAGGGTTATGAACATGAAACCAGGAGGGTATAAACTGGGATGGTACAGTAACACGAAACCCAAAGGGGAGACGCGGACTGAACCAAACAAAACACACTCCCACAAAGTGGAGCTGACTTTTTACTCTTCCCTCAGGGAGGTCAAAAAGCTAACTTCACGACAGCTTCCTTCCATGTCCTCGGATAAAAGCTGCTATAGAAATGCAAAGCAGGTTATTAACAACATAAATAGGATTCTCTTCCCAAAACAAACACTCCCCCTTAGCACAAACTGCCATAACAATACAAAATGACAGAGCTGGGTCAAGCCACAGTGCTCCAACCCACTATCCTGTTTGTGGGATAATCACCAGACTGGGGGGGATTAGGATTCCTGTCAGTTCCTGAGATGTCCTTTTGAAGGAATGCTTTTGGATATTTTTGGACAGTCCTATATCCACCCCTATCTGTAAACCCATATGAAGAGCCTCCTTCAGTGACTGTGTAAGAATACATCCATCTCTTTTGAATGATTCTTTTCCAAGATAACTTCCACATTATGGGTAGCTGTAAAAATTCCCAAAGCAATATAACTAGAAAACATAACTAGAGTGGTTAACTATGTGCAATCCTCATTTTTTAGTTTTTTAACTGTTTTTCCCTCCATATTAATATTTTCTTTCTTAGAATTAGCTTCCTTTCTGGGTGTGTTGTATGTTTTTGCCTGCTACAAGTACTTCCATGGTTACATCAGTCTGTGAAAGGAAGGTAAGAAGTTACCAACTGGATACAGGTTAACAGCTCCAGGCTGCGCTCTGAAGCTGGGCTGAGAGCCACGGACTGGCAGTGAAAAGTGATTATAATTGAATGCAACATGTGTAAAGTGTCAGCAATGGGTCTGGAAACCCTCAGAGAAGAGGGCTGGGTGTTACAGCATAAGCCTAGGTTAGGATGTGCATGTGCTGCAGGCCAGGAGAAAGAAGAGTTTTGATGCTCACGTTATGGGCACCTGCTTTGTACTGGGTGTAATTTACAGCTACACTCAGAGAGATCTGGAAACAGAAGCAGTTTTGCATCTCAGGACTGCTGTAGGATGGGAGGCTGTCAGCGATTGAATCACTGACTCAGACCAGCAGGGAATCTGAATCGTTTATTCAAAGGAAGGAGCTGGTTTTATACACTTTTCTAAGGCACAGTATTTCCTTATATGGCGTGACCTTTCCCATGTTGCCACATCAGCAACACATTTTCTCAATGTCCTTCTATGGGGTGATCACTCGCTGTTCATCCATCTGTCAGCTCCCGGCGGGCTCCTCTCTGTAGGGCTCTGCCGTGTGACACCTCCTCCCCCCAGGGTCCGGCGGAGACAAGCCTCTCTGTGCCGCCATGTGCTCCTTTGTGCTGCCATGTGCCTCTGCAGGCAGGTTTTACAGCTCACAAACAATTCTACCTTATAATTCCTCATAGGAGGCTGCTCATGCAAGACTTGCACCACGTCTGCCTGTCTGCTATCTGCATTTCCCCTCTGTCACATTAAGACCTTTTCTCTAACCACACAAGTTTCACTAAAGGAAGCAAGCAAATCTGGCTTTGTAGGCTGATGAACCTTTACCAATCAGGTAAGAGAACAGGTCTCCAGATAAGTATACATTAATGAATGTTGAGTTCACAGCATCTCCTGATATGAATTCTGCTTCGACAAACATTGGTGGTTGTCCTGGGTTGCAGTGTATTCTATTACCATCCCCATGAGCTGTTGAAATCAGGTGGGGCAGTGTTTCCTTGCCTCCTCCCCCCAGACTATCTTCCTGTTAATTGCCCATCATTGTCCTGCTGCATGACTCAGAGATAACTCCCTCCGGACTATCTTCTGTTAATGAGCCTAATCAACACTTGGCCTCATGACTCATTACCCCATTGTGAGATGCTCCACCCAGAGGGAGGAACCAAGCATCCCATCGTGGATATAATCTGAGACTCTGAACACCAGAGACAACCTTTCCACTGGATTTCCAGAGGACAGGAGCTACACAGCCACTACTGGACCTTCTGAGGAAGAGCAGACCCTTTTTCTACAGGATCACCACTTCAGAGGACTGCAGCCACCATTCTACCAGACTGCTACCACCACCCTGCCTAATAGGGACTCAGGTTGTATCCTGACTCTGTCAGTTTGAACCAGGGTTTTCTTTTAGTTTTTTTCCCCCTTTCTTTAATTTCCCGATTAAATTGTTATTCTGACTTGGTACCTCCCACTGGTTTGTTTTCAAACTAGTAAAGCAGTATACACTGTTGGAGAGGATGAAAGTTTGGTAAGAAAGTTTCCCAGCTATGTAGGCTTGGCAGCAAGATGTGTGAATGTAGAAACTTAGCATGAGGTAGAAATGGAAGCAAGTTTTGATATAGAGTAAAAGATGTTTTGCTGAAACGCTGACCCCTGAATAACTGAGAAGGCAAAGGTTGGAGATGAGTTGGAAGGAGATTTTTAGGAATAGGACAAAGGTATGTGACTCCAAACGAGCACCTGTTTTTCACCAAGTAAATGAGTCTCAAGAAGGGCATAAGGGAATAGAAAACATGTTTTTATCAAAAAGAGCTATCGCAGGCAAACAAGAAATGTCGATGTAGCAAGAAGAAGAAGAGAGGTCTGAGAATTCTCCATGGTAAGCTTAAATTGTAACTTACTTACTCTCGTGATTGGATAATAATGACTATAAGATGGTAATGATAGTAGTTATGATAGGCTATAGGCAAATGTAAAGGTATTGTGTATGGTGCTTATTGGTTGTTATGTATTAAGATACTCTGCAAAGAAAAGTATATAATGCTTTGTAATTTGAACAGAAAGTGGCTTCAGGTATGCCTACAGCTGGAGCTGGCAGCTGTAGGGCTGGCTCTGGACACCCACTCCCTGAAATGCTGTAACTTCGCCTATGCAAGAAAGAGCTTTCAAGAGAGCCGCCTGAAGTCCAGACATCCTTCGTGAAACTTTCTCCTATAACCCTCCACTATAAACACTGAAATACATGGTTTGTTTCTTTTCACTGAAGGCACTGCACTGTCTTCTGTGTCCAGATCTAAGGCTCTCTTCCACCACCCATTATCAGTCATAAGAAGAAAATAGCACAATATATGCTTGTCATAAAATTAAAAACTTGCAATGTCTTCTAGAGGAAGATACGAAACAATCAGACTATTTTGTAGTGAACAATCCTGCAGCAGCAGGAAGACTGTCCTACAGGGCTATTTTCCATGGCTTGTGTACTGATGTTCCCGTTCTCCTTCACTACAGCTCCACCAATCCTTTACCCTCTTTGGAAGAGCTGCTGCTGGAGAGAAGGGAGAGGCTGTTTTCCAGAGCAAATATATGGAGATACTTTTATATCTCCCAGTAGGAGATGCAGTAATTCAAATAGTGCTATGAACACCAGCTAGAAGACTTGCAACTGCTAAGGAAGTTTAGGGAGCAGAAACGTAAATAAACAAACAAGCAGAGCATAATGGACTTTTCTTTAATCAACAAATGAAAAAGTCCTTTGTTCAAGAAATCTTTCCCATGCTTTACTTAAACCAATAGATTCAGCCTCTCAAGGAAATTGTAGAAGAGTGGCTGGCTTCATTATTAGACAGAGCATCACACTTTGATGAGACTGATTTTAAACCAAACAGAAGGTGTTGAGAGCCAGCCTGGCAGCCCTGGGAAATGGTTTTCCTCCAAGGCCTGCTAGTTATAAAGACAAACCCGATCTGCATCCTCAAAGAAGGGCTAAGCGAAAGACTCTTTTCATGCTCTCTTGAAACTGAGAAAATACTTCACTATTTTCATCTAGACATGGCATGCCCTGAAAGGCTATTTATATCAAGTCTTTAGGCACCAGTGAGATTCTCAGGCTCTTCCTTTCTGGTCCAGAAATCCATCTCCAAGTCAAAGTGATGACTGGTAGCAGATCTCCCAGTTCAGCAGAGGGTACCTGCCCAATAGATATGGATGTAAGAGACATGCACACCTCTCCGTCAGTTCCTTAAGGCTTCTTTCCCACACTCCTACACCTGGAGTTGCAATCAGGTGCTCAAGATTTTCTGTGGCTTTACCTACTGGTCTTCATGTCACAGGATGAGGTAGCCTCATCCTGGAGCAAGTTCTTAACTTCCACATGAAAATTTAGAAACACTGGGGGAAAGTTTTCCCTTAGAGAGGGTACTTGGAATCTCTTGTCTCTAGCAAAAGTCATGCATGTGAATGGTTTATTACTAAAACACTCCAAGGCAGTGTTCCAGCCATGTCCTTTCTGATTCCATAGACTTCAACTGTTTTGGACCAGCAGTTTCACTGTAACATACCGTTGGGGCCTTCCCCCCTGCCATGTCGTCCTGGGACAGGGGCCTGGGGGGGAGACATGGGGTTTCCCTGGCCCCTGGTCAGCCTCGTTCCCCATTGGTTGTTTTGTGTTCCCCTGCGCGGGCAAGGACCCTCGGGTCCCGTGATTGCCACAGCTCCTCAGCAGAGCTCCGATCATGCAGCTGGAGAAATAAACATCTCTCTGAAACATCTATCAAGAATCAGTCCATATATATTTATTTTCCACGGGCCTTGTTGTTTGATACGTGTGTTACAGTATCTGCACTGTAACAACATACCATGGACAGCTCATAACAGCTCATAACTTCCTGCATTCCACTTCGAGGTTTTATTTGAGTGTGATAATTCTGATTTGCTTGATAACCCTGGGTGAAGCTGGGACTGTCAGCAGCTTTCTGGATGAATACTTGGACTTCAGCATAATGGAGAAAGTCCATAAATTGCTCTGAAGACTGGTTTTTTTTTAAATAAATGAATGACATGGATGCTTTGCCTGAACCCCAAAAAAGATGGTAAGCTATATGTGAATAAAACATTAGGGCTCTTTCCTAACAGCTCATTGCAATGTAAAATGCATGTTTTTCCTGAGCTGTTTACACTTGCTCCTTTCCCTACACTCTAGGAAAAGTCAGTGAGACAGAATGTCATGTCACATCTACATTTGCTCTCTCAAATGTTCTCTTTCCCTCTGTGGTATTGCAACCCCACAAACAAATCACATAAAAACAAACCCATTAATTCACTAAGTAATTTAGTTGCAACTGGCACTGCAAGCATCAGCCCATCTTACCCATTGCCCTTCAGTTTTGCCAATGCTTCTGTATCTTCCTGCACTGCTCTTCGTTTCCCCCAGCCGTGCCTTCTGTTTTGTGCAAATGTAAAAACACTTCCATGCAATATGCTGCTGCAAGATCCCCATATTACAGGTATATCCAATGCCACTGCTGTATAAGCATATATGGAAACACTGCTTACTTCAGAAAAATGTTTAAAGCTTCACTTGGCCCCAAGTTTCTGCAAAGGACTTTTGGCTTTTATATTTTGGAATGTGCTTATAGTTCAACACATATAGTTCAAACACTCTTCCTTGTAGAAGTGAGGCCGTCCTGTGGGCATATCCCAGTCCTCACGGGAAGCCTCCTGAAGACAGGCTGTGCCCAAAACACATCACTTGTGGAGACCAGCCCAGACAAAAAGAAGGCACAGATGCTCGTGTAGCAATTGGACCTACTGCACTACCTCCCACCAAGGCACAAGACGGCTGGGGAGTGAGAAAGACTACATAAACATTCCCAGATTCCCAGAGCATGACCACAGCTCTGGCGATCATAAAGTCACAGTGAAAAGTAAACGGACTTTAAAAACAGTTTTCTGCCAGAAGAAGGGAGAAGTCATGGCTTACCACTGTGAGCTCAAAGTATGCCAATGACCAATTTAAACTATGTAGAAGAACAGAGATGCAAGGCCATGCCTGTTCTGGCAGCTCCTGATAATTCAAATTATTTAGGCAATGCTGAATATACTCATGTGAGAGCCAGCAAGAAGAAACTTTCCTTGTCATGCCTCTTGAAGACATGATTTGGCCCAAACCACTGCACATTCATAGTGGCGTTCAGTCAAATTTATATAGTGAACATGCTTATTGTTGTTCCGTAGTACACTGAGGTTGATTACCAGACCACAAGATAACTGAGAGGTGGATCAGGTTCATAATAACCTTTCATATTAAAAAGGTGGACATGTATGGACACATGGTAGTGGGGCTGGACAAGATAATCTTTAAGGTTCCTTCCAACCCAAGCCATCCTGTGATTTTATTAAGTTAGCTCATGATAAAAAGACATAACTTAGTGCCTGCAGGTAGGAAAGGTTGAAATGGCATTGGAAACCATAAGATGAAACAAGTAGAAAGATGCAAGATCTGAGTCCAGCAGTGTCTGCTGAGGGGAAAAGGATAGATCATGATGGTGAACAGGCTGGAGTTGACACAGCTGCAGAAAGGGCAGCTCTCCATCACTTACCTTCACGGAGAAAGTATATCAGGGCCAGATTTAACAACCACAGAAATCCTTAGGAATTCTTCCACTAATTTTCCATCCATGGGCTAAAATATGAAAAATCCACATACGAACCTGCCAGTGATGCCTTCAGTCAGTCAGTGTTGGAGGTTAGGATTTTTCCTATTTTTTCCTTTGTCTCAGGGAATTTTCTCCCATTTGTTGCCTAAGAGATCATAATGACAATAATTAAGAGACAAAAGATGTGTCTGGGAGGAGGAGGAGGGGGAAGGGCGAAGTTTGCTACCATCTCCTAGCCGGGGCACTTTCTCTTGGTAAGTGCAGAGATACCTTGAGATTTTGGCTGGGGGTGAGGGGCTGGGCTCGGCTGTTGTGTTGCTTGGTTTGGTTTAGCAAGCCAAGCAGACTTCCCAGAGAGCACAGCAGGGCTGCTTTGGGGAGGGCAGCTGTTCCGCTCTCCCGTAGCCCTTTCAGGAGGCTCCGCACTCCTGCTCTGGTTAGCTGTCAGCTCTGCAACACAGTGATGGTAAAGGAGGCAGAAGGGTCCCTGCATAGCAACCTCAGAGGAACTTTTATTTTACATGATGACAAGCTAGTTCCCAGAGGCAGAAAGACCATGTGGTCAGAGAGCTTGGGGTCTTATCTGGGGAGGAGGGGGGTGGAGAGAGCACATGAATGAATTATCTCAGGGCACAGGGGTGGTACATGGGCGGAGTTGGGGTACTGGAACCAATAGGGAGAATCCAAGGATGTGGCCAGGACTAGGGGCAGGGGAAGGGGCGATGTGGAAGGCAGACAATTTAATAAGAAAAGCAGTGGGGAAATACAACACTGCACTTGGCCCTCGCTTGGTCTCTTGCTCTCAGGACTGGAGGGAGGACAGTCGTGGTCTTGGTGCTGGGCTGCTGCTGCAGGGAATTCGCTGCCACGGCAGAGTTCTGTCCTTCACTGCTTCTCCTACCTTGGGTGAGCCTTTGCTTGTAAGAGCGGCCATTGTACTGGGACCTTTTCAACACCTGACCTCACTGGGAAGGACCCTCACCATCTGCTTGGCCTCAGGGGAAAATCCGGGACCCCGACCCCCTGCAGAGGGAATGTCTCCTGGTTGCTTGGGGGAGCCCGGCTGCAGCTGCCCAGCCCTGCTGTTTCTGCTGCTGCTTCGGGCATTTTGCTACACTTTAACCTGACATCCCATGTCCCCCCGACCCCCGTGGCTCCTGACACAGCTTTGGTGTTTTCCCTACACTGTGTTTGCCACCCTGGCTGTTCTTGCCTCTGCCATTCCAGCCTGCTGCTCCAAAGTTCCTGCTACAGTCCATTTCATGACCCAGAGGGGCACTGAGACTGGCTGCTTCCTGTGGGTTTGCAAAGGAAAGCCCCTTCTCTCTCTCTCTGTCTCTCCCCTCCCCACCGGCAGAGCTGCCATTGCCATGTGGAGAGAGACGGCCGAAACTCGCGCCACAGCGCCCCCTGCAGGCACGGGGGAATCATCGCAGCCGCCCTGCCCGGCCGGGAGCCACCAGCGCCCCTGCCGGCTGTGAGCGGAACTGCACCCAAGGGGAAAGTGCTTAAAGAGTGGAAAGAGACTGCTTACTTGGCTTTCTGGTACTGTTTGTTGTTGTTACCATTGTTGTTGATTGTTTGCCTTGTTATGCATAGACATACTAGTAAAGAACTGTTATTCTTTTTCCCATATCTGTGCCTGAAAGCCCCGTAATTTAAAAGTTATAATAATTTGGAGGGTAGGGGGTTATATTTTCCATTCCAAGGGAGGTTCCTGCCTTCCTTGGCAGGCACCTGTCTTTCAAAC
The DNA here is from genome assembly GCF_000738735.6 of Corvus cornix cornix. Classification (NCBI taxonomy): domain Eukaryota; kingdom Metazoa; phylum Chordata; class Aves; order Passeriformes; family Corvidae; genus Corvus; species Corvus cornix. Next base: position 10,604,257 of record NC_046334.1, read on the forward strand.
CAAGACACACAGGCAGCAGGAAGCACTGCTGCCAGAACCAAAATCAAGACAAAGCTCCAAACTATGTAACAGACTTGAAATACAGATTAGAGGAGGTCCAAAGGTCACCTACTGGTTCAAATCAGTCTTTCTTTGCCCCTGAAATGATTCCATTCCAAGCTTACCTGTTGTAGTGCTTTGGTGTGTTTCCTCCCCTCCCCTCCCTCCCCTCCCCTCCCTCCCCTCCCCTCCCCTCCCCCCTCCCCTCCCCTCCCTCCCTCCCCTCCCTCCCCTCCCCTCCCTCCCCTCCCCTCCCCTCCAAGAAATTAACAGAGACAATTTCACATGCCAGAAAAGGCAGGTGTGAGAATGCAAAGCATCATCCAGCAACACAAAGCAAGGGGATAAACATAAACAGAACATTTTAGAAGCTCCACCAGCTAATGAGAGGGCAAAAGTCAGCCTGGAGTTAAGGATGCCACCTGTTTACTGCATCACTGCTTTGTCCCCAGTAAGCCAGAGCAGAACGTCTGGGATGGAAAAGTGTTAAAGACTGACTCAACTATAATTAAAAACAAAATACACCTATAACAGATGGATGCTGGCAGTGTCAGTATTTAATATGGCTATGGTGAGAAGCACGTCACTTCCTGGCACATCACTTCCTGCCTGCTGATGGAGGAGTCAGTACCAGGCTACCAGGCTGCACATTCAACATGCAAATGTTCATCTGTTGCAAACGTTCATCTGTCAGTCACGACCAGAAATGATGATGGTCCAGAAATGAGGATGCGGCCTCAAAGCCAGTTGATATCCAGGGGTCTCTTGCTGAAAGCATCTTTTCCCAGTAAAGACTCTTCTGTGCCAGCACATGCTGAGGGGCAACTCCAGCAAGCTGCTCTGATGTGGGCCAGTCTTCTTCTTTGTGCCTCATTACCCACATCTAGAACCGTAAGGAACTGGCTGTTATGATCCAATTTAAACACAGAAGAGCAGAGGAAACTAAGTCTCTGCAAATAAAGCAGATAAAATCTAGAAAGGTTCAAAATATACCCAAAACCATTATTAAAACCAAATGATGTTAGATGTTGTTGCCAAAAAATTGATATATTTTATTTAATAGCAAAAGAGGCAAAGAGAAAGAAAGAGAAAAGAAAGAAAGAAATAGAAAAATAAGTGTGTATTGGGGGTGGGGGGACAGGGAGAGAATGACAGGGGTTAGGTGGAAGCATATCACCCATCCGAGGGTCCCAATGACATCTCGTTGCACCCCTCCATCTGGTCTGCTGGTGGTGAGGGTCCCCCGCTGCTGCGCCATGCCACCCCACGCCATGCCACACCAAAAAGTATAGAATCCAGTGGATTAATATATGTTTTGGGCAGGTGGGAATGCCCACATTGCCTCCCTTGCAGGCGGCCAGTTTGGCACTGTCCCTTGCAACATTGTGGATCTGTTGCTTCATGTTGCAGTGCTCTGGTGCAGGGTCTGGGGACTCCTTGGGCCCCCATGGTCTTTGACGGGCAATGACACTCCCTTCTGCTGTGGATGCACCTTCTCCCAGGGTGAAGGACCCCACAGCTGAGCTGGTCTGCACATTGGAGGATGGGCACTCACTGCCTCTCACCAGAGGCTTCTTCACCACATGCCCAAAGCTTCTTTCCCCCACCCTTTGGTGCGAGGGCCTGTTTGAACATGGCTGGCTGAAGGTGTTAAGCTTGTGCTATTCTTCTCCCCCAGCCTTGAATTGTTACTTTATCTTATCTTCATCAGCGAGCAGTGTAGGGCCTCAGTCAAGACCCCATTCAGGGTGAGGTGGTCTTCTCTGCAGCCTTTGTAATACAGCTTTTGCTACAATAGGCAAAAGTCCTTCATGAAGATGTTTAAGTCATAAACTATAGTATTTCAGTCTGGCATTGAGAAGGGGAATCTCACCTTAGAGGCTGTGTGTGGAGCCAAACCACACCTGACATCCCAAACAGCCAGCTGAGTGAACAGAGATCCAGTGTCTGATCCTCCATGACTCCCTGGTAGGCTGGGAACAGACAGGAAGTAGTGTCAAGCCTTGAAGGCTGCATGGCATTTTTACCTTGGACCATACATGTGCAATATGTCCATGTGCACATTCCAAAAGGCTTCTGACAACACAATTCTCACCCTGTTGTAGCAGTAGGTGATAGGGAATAACTCTAAGCGTGTGTCTTTATCCTTTCCCAGTTTTCCCATTTTCTCCAACTTCTATGTCCAGCTATGCATTTCCCTTCTTCCACCCCACCTCATCTCCATCTTGTCTCCTCCCCTGAAAGCACCTCCCTACTCCCTACTTTCGCTCCCAGCACAGAATAAACACAAAAGGTTGGAGCTGCCACCTCTAACAGGCCAAATTAAGGACCAACTTCCCTGTAGCATCTGCCTGAGCACAGGCCTCTCCTCAGAGCACAGGAAGCTTTGGTGGCCCACCTTGCTGGAGAAAGCAGCAACATGGCAGAAGGTGGTGAAGCATGTCCCATCCAGCAGCTCATTACAGCAGTCTGGGCTCTGCTGCACCGGGACAGCTGCTGGAGCTGCCTGGGATGCAGGGATTCACTTGTTGGGGTGACCCAGCCCACTGCAGGGCTGGGGTAGCGTGCCAATCAATCCCAGCCCATCCCCTGGATCGAGTTCCCCGAAGAGTCAGACTCAGAGGGTGGCTCAGAAGCCTAAGCTGCACCCCCTAGGCGGACCCCGGGTCCAAGCCACCTCCCCCAGTTCGGGAAAATTCTCGGTTACTCGGCCATTCATTGGTTCTGTTATAACTCTGGCCTCTCAGTTTATCCCAGTGGCTCTTGTTGTACATTGTATCCTCTCCCTGGCTTATAACTCATTGGTTGTTTTCCCCTTTCACTGGGGTTTTCAAATTCTCTATAAAACTGAGGACAAGGCTCCAAGGAGCCATTCCATCCCATCTCAGCAATCCCACTTCATCATGATCCCATCGCATTAAACCTGTTGGAAGCCAGACCTGAACAGCCTCTCTCTTCCTTTGTCTCTGAGCTAACGTGAGCCGATCCCATCGGCTCCTGCCATGTTTCCTCTGCCAAGAAGCCAGCTAGCTAGCTCAGCAAGCAGCTCTTTTCCTGATCCCGAAGTCGCTTCTGCGACGGGCAGAAGTAATGCAACTGGACTGTCTCTGACCTGGAGCACGCCAGAGCTCGTGCCTCGAGCACCAAACCCTGCGTTACTCACTGGCTGCTGAACCTGCTGGAGCAAGAGGGGCATCCTGGGATGTGCCATACCCAGCCTGCAACTGCTGAGGTGTAACACCTGTAACTCCACCAGGTGCTGTGATGCAGCCATACAGAAACCCCAGGGCTGATTCAGACCTGCCTGCATACAGCTTCCCTCTCCTCCATGGAAGATTGCTCACTGAGGTGAAGGAGTGGGGCAAGACATGATCCATATACACCAGGTATATGACTCAGATAACCATCTTTTATTTAGGTTTCTTTTTTTTTGTTTGTTCTTGTTTTGGTTTTTTTTCTTTAAAAGAGGTGTGTTAACATCAGGTATTTTTCTACATTTTTAGACTCTGTACAGGTCTTAGGAAATACAGGAAATAAACAATACTTAATGTACAAAGTAAAACCAGAAAACTAGAAAAATCTGAATAAAATGGAGCAAGTTGCTGTCAGGGATACAGTACAAATTAGTAATTAGACGTCATCTGAAGTGCAATACCACTGCAGTAAGGATGAGTCAAGGAATGAAATAAAAATACTCTATTTTAAACAAACAGTATATATATATATATATATATATATTTTCATATGTATATATTTTACAGATAGTAGACCCAGTGATATCTGTAGAATTGTAAAAACATATTTACAAATGACTTTTTTTTTTACCATTACATATACATCAGCACCATAGTAAGAAAGAAAAAAAACCCAAACAACCCCAAATCTAGTAAAATCTATTCTCTAGTACTTGATCCCAGTATGGAGTATTTGGAGGAAGCTTTACAAAGACAACAGAGACTCGTCTTCACCATTTATTACCAAGGCCTGTATCTCCCTGATGCACACCGACTTGCATTGGCTGCTGTGTGGTGGATGTGTGTTTCTAAGTCCTCCTTTCCCAGTTCTGTGTTGAGAGGTGAGCCCTGATTGCTCTCACCCGAGGCACAGGTGCTGTGTTGTCCCCAGCGCTGTCCTCTGCCCAGGAGGGTGGCTGCCTCTTCACCCTGTCACAGCTCTGTCACACAGGTTTGTGCCCCATGCTCACGCTGACACACACAGAGCCACAGCACCCTGGTCCCTTCAGGGTGCTGCTTCTCCCAACGTTTTCCTATCTGTTCCATTCTGACCAAGAGATGCTGACCCACACGATGAACCAAAAACTTTGGCTGGTGCTCCCTTTCACTGAATTAGGGCCCAACCTGGCTCCTGCTGAAGCAGCAGGCAGGCAAACCATGCTCATCCTCAGGAGGAGCTGCAATTGGCCCTCGTGCTGTATTTTAAAAAGGGGTCAGCTAAAAGAGATGTAATTAAAGCCATTTTTTAAAATGTAGCAGTCAGAGCAGGCTGGATTGATGGCTCACCTTGAGCCCATTAAAAATGCAGCTTGTACTGCTGCATCGCAGCATTTAGAACAGGTAATTCCCCCCACTAGGCAAGCGCAGCAAGGGAAACTATTCAAAAGAGAGTCTCAGTGGGGCAGTGAGATGGTTCCAGGCTCATTTGCTCCTAGTCTTTAATGTGATGCATATCTGTGCTCCACAGGAAAAGGCAGGACATGAAAGCGTCAAGTGCCAAGGCCCTCAGCCTCCATGGAATTCAGGGCTCAGCACTTGGCATAGCTGGGCCCAGGGAGAGCAGCACAAAAAGAGGTGATCAGGAGCTGGGGAACTGGGACTGGCACTTGTGCACTTCTGCTGCAGAGCAAGACTCATGGCTCACAGAGGCCAGCACTAGGCCAGAGGGTGCTAAAGCTCTGGACTGTGGGTCATGTTAACATTTTTTATGCACAACTATGTAACCTGATAAGCAGCTCTCAGCTGAAAACACTAAAGAGGTGATAGGTTACAGAAAACAGCCTCCAACTGCAGCTTGGGTACACACTCAGAATGGATGGTGACTCAATATTGTGTGAGATCTATCACAACTTCATCACAGGGCTGCTCAGCACTGGTCCAAATAGTGGAGATAGTGATACATCCCTATTAACTACAACCTTATTTGGGCAGACCCCATGTTTGTAATATCAATTATTTTACCCACTCATGAATGTTCTTTACAGTCATCCTTCACTGACTCCTGCTCTTCAAATATTGCAGTGAATTTTATTCCAGCAAACCAGAGGGATTAGACCAAAACCATCTGTTTAAAACTGAACATATCACATAGAGAGCCCAGACACCTTGGGGTAATACTACCTGCCAAACCTGCACTTTTCAAGAGGGGAGGAGAAAGTCTTCCTGTCTGCCAAACCCTCACTGTACTCATGCCTATTTTCTCCTCCCCTGCCTGCCCCTTTGTGGCTTGCCTGAAAAAAAAGTGCAGCCAGCTCAGCTTGCTTTACACTGAAAGAACAGGAGGGGAAGAGAGTGAACTGAGAACAACCTGGGGAGGAAGGAGAGGGAGGGTCCCCACTGAGGACCTCTGCTAATGTCTCTTGGTACCTCTCAGCCCTTCAACACCCCAGGCAGCAGGGCCATGCCAAGTGCTCTGACTTGGGAAGCACTACTGCAAGTCCCAAGGGGACTGAGCAGTTCATTAAGTTTACCCACCACTAGGCTGTCTCCAGCAGCAGTCACATAATCAATCTGCCCTCACAACACTGCCAAATTTATGTTCTCCTGCACTTGTAGTGGGGTTTATCACTCTACAGTGAAAATGGTCACCTCCCTGTGATTGTTTAGGTTTGTCATGTGAGCGTTGCATGTTCCCTTAGGACAGCTCAGAGCCAGCCCCATGGGCCTGGCCATGGCTCTCCGAGACCTGCTTGCCCCCGGGGTTAAGCCCCTTTCTGACCAGGGCCTGTGCAATTGCCCCTGGATATCTCTAGGCTTTGCTCCCAGCTCTTCCATCTGCTTCCCTGGAAGCTGCAATGTGCACAGTCATATAAGGTGGGAGATATGGGACCACCCCACACTACTGTGCAATGAAGCTTTGTTTTAAGTGGGGAGAGAACAAATTTTCCCAGCCAGAGGCATCAGCTGGCTTTTCCAGTTTCCCCATTCTGCCTCACACACACACAGAGTGGGTGCCCCCACACAACAAAGATTGCTTGGTGGAAGTTTTGGGATGCTGATGTTTTCATCGTCCCCTCAATCTTCCAAAGCTGGCTACAAGATCAGCTCAGTTTACATAATTAAAAACAAAAGAAAACAAAATAACCCCAAACCAAACCAATACAAACAAAACCCAACAATCCAGGGATGGGGAGAACATCTGACTCCCTCTTTGCTTGTTCAAACATAACAACCAAAGCTCCAGACTATACAAGCACATTCACTGGGGGTTTCCAAACAACTCATCAAGTTCTTGAATCCACTCATCCCCTGGTCCGCTCTTAATAATGGAGTCCACAAGGTCTGTGCCCTCTGCTAAACTGGAGAATGATGCCCCTGCTCCTTCGTTACTGTAGTTGTAAGATATGTCCTGAGTGGGATTCCTCTCGTAGGCCTGGCCTTGGACACTCTGAGCAAAGGTACCGCCTGGCATTTGCTGCGTTGGGGGCTGACTGAAGCCTGACATGGCAGGGACCCCTTGGGTTATTGTTGGCATCACCATCGTCCTGGCCTGGCTGGCTGCCTGTTGCCCAGGTAGTGGTTGCAGCAACTGTCTCCCCAGCATTGGGTTCAGGGCTCTCACTGTCCCACTTGTGTCCACAACTGTCTGATTGAGCCCCTGTGGGAAATGCTGCTTGGATAGCCGTGGCTGCCCGGATGGCATCGCATATGTGGTGATGCCATTGTTGAAGGGCCCCATTTCACCACTAGTCCTTCCAGGTATGCCTTGCAAGCCTCGCTGCTGCCAGTTTTGTGTTCCTTGAGGGACAGACCCCATCAGGTTTTGAAGTTGTGGTGCTTGTGGCCTTGGCAAGACCTGGCCCACAAGTCCTTTCATCTGCTGCTGATGCTGGGGAAGAGCAGAGTTTACCAGCATGGTCTGACCAAAACTGCCAACCATTCCCACTGCTTGTCCAGAGGCAGGCTGCCTTGTTCCCTGGCCTGCGCTGTGTGCCACGTTCATGCCACTTTGGTTTGGGTGCTGCAACATTTGGCTCATCCCTGTGCTCATACTGTACATTCCTGGCTGGCTGGAAGAGCTATAAGGAGCCATGCCCATATCCGACTGGCCTGCAGTGGTGGGCAGTGTGCTTGGGGTCTGGGAGGGACCCATGGCCATCATGTTCACGTTCTGGGCAATCATTCGGGATGTTCTCATGCTCTGGAGTGCTACTTGGTTTCTCACAGCCACTATATCCTGGGGTGAACCTGCACCAAAAAGGGAGGAAGGTAAGAAAGAGCCCACAACCCTGTAAAGCTTAATTAACACATCTTTGCATAAGAGAGAATCTGTAGGAGCCTCCTCAGCAGCACTTATCTACTTCAGCTACACCTAATTCAGCTTCTAGCAAGCAAATGGGAAAACTTCCACTGGTTTCCTTCATTGGCTGCAAGACAGCTGAACTTCAGTTTACCATTTGAAGTTCTCTTTTAAATATCTCCATTGTCTTTGGAAAGTAAGCCTTTAAAATGGAAATGTCAGGCCCAGAAGGCCAATCAATGTTTTTAATAGCTCAGGAGGCATAAATGAATGGATTTTCTATAGCATTGCTACGGATTAATTCTAGGAAAGAAGAAAAAATGGGCTTTTGTGGACATTTAAAGCAGGGAGAGTATATTAGTGAATCAATACTATAAGCACATTTTACTTCACCTTAGGCCAGTGATGGGAAACCAGAAAAACCTAGCCTTGTTAAATTCCACACTGTGGCAGATAACTTAACCATGCTTGCGTCTTACTTTCAGGGGTAGGGGGGAGCTATTGATTTCTGGGAAGCCAATATGCTTCTGTATTTACTATCTTTATTTAAAGACAATTACCTGGAGCCCAGATTATGCCATAGGTTCATTGTGGATTTGAGTCACTACCAAATACAACAGTCATATTTGAGTCACTAACTAAATAGTCACATTCTTCAGATTTGAGTGACTAACTAAATACAACACAAGGCAGGTGAAGCTCAGAGTGTATGAGGTGCACAATTGCTCCAGGCTCAAATGTTATTAAATGCCAGGTGTAAATATAAAATCATTGCTTAAGAATTCAGAACTGTACAACAGAATCTGAATGTTTTTAAATCAGCCCCTATTTGTTGTCCCTCAGTGGCAGACAACATCCCTGAACACTGGTCCCTGTTATTGATGTTGGCTTGGTTTCCATGAGAAATGGGTCTGGATAAAGGAAGCATCATGTCTATACATGTCATTCTATTACATAATGCAGAGGATGGCTACAACTCCATTTTCTGCAGCACCACAAGCTTCTGGTGGGTGCTTTTAGCTCCAGCACACAGCTAAATGAAACATTTTGTAGCATGAAGAGAGACCATCTGGATCTCACTGGAACAGGCCACATGTTGTGGCAGCTTTTATTTTATTCATGCTATCAAACTGCTTTCTTAATGACTGGATACTGGGGTTCCCTTGATTTCTCTTAATTTGGATCAGCTCCTTCCATGATTAGAAACAGTCTTTTTATGATGACTCCAGCAAGTGCGTAAGATACAGAGAATCTGTTAAAATCTTAATGCATCTTCAGCTATTTTTTAATTGGAAATGGCAGCTGAAAAGCTCCAAAGGAGTCAATAACAGCAAGTGGTTCACATACTGCTTTTGTTAACTACTGTCCTTGGCATAAGTGACAGGAGATTAGACAAGGAATAGTTAAATGAGAGATGCAACGGATTTTAAGATTTTAGGCCACCTTCTGGTCTCATTTACACAAAACCTACTGCACTGGATTACATTCACGTGACTAAAAAGGAAAAAATGGTGAACTATTTAAATTAGTTAATTTATGAAAATGAATTCCTTGCTCTGTCAGATTAGCCTGAACTCTCTTCTCTGTTTCTTTTAAATAACACATACAAAGGCAATGTTTCAAAGAAGCATGAATGCAGAGAGATTGTATGTGTGCATCTCAGTGGATGACCGTGCACACACTTCTTAATTTTGGAAAATCAGTTATTGGGGAAAAAAAGTAATTTCATACAGAACTTAAGGAGCCAAAGATAAAAATGAAGAGGTGATTAGAAGAAGTCACCCTGATATATGCCAGTAGAAGACGTGGCTGCCTGTTCATATCCTGGGAACCAGAATGGCAATGTGAACTGTCCAGAATTGCCTCCCTTGTTTTCTGTTGCAGCTACAGGACATTACCATGAAAATACAGCACAGGTGTGTGTTCATTTCATGTCTGTATAGAAATCATGGTTAGACATTCAGCTGATGCTTTGCACCTAAAATCTCAGAATTAACTTATTTTCCTAAGTTAAAATGAGTACACTTACATTCTTCAGTTACCTGGGAGCACATCAAAATAATACTTGTGCTTTTTTTGAGATCATTAAAAAAATCTCTATTTACATCTCAGATATTTCACTGTGTTTCCCACACCTGAGATTTATCAGTCCTTCTCCAGGTAAGCATGACCTCTCTGAAATTCTCTGCTCATCAAATTAGATACAGTGGGGAATGAAGGAGGGGAAAAACCAAGATACAGTCAGAAATGCTATCAGGAAAAAAAACTCATAAGAGTAGAAGCAAACAAGATAAACCTGTGAATGAATCCATGATGTCTGGATGTCAAAGAGGCAAAACAAATGTCAAAAAAAAAAAAAAAAAAAGCAGCTTTCACTGAAGGAAGCAGAAAGGAAAACATAAACTTAACTGAATATGCAAACTTGGGAATTCCCCTTTGGTAAAATATGTGGTGTGTGCAACAGCCTGTGTTCCTCTTCTTGTACACTGCTCAAACCCTGGTATTCAGAAACTGCACAAGCTTTCACTTGCTACCTTGAGGGGCACTGACTCCAAAACAGGAAAAATAATTTGACTTTTACCTTGGAATTGATTGACCTGTTGCACTGGATATGGGCTTCGCTGTTGATGCAGATGCTGCTGAGGCAAATGTGACTCTTGCTGCAACTGCTGCAAATGAAGGAGGGGAAAAAAAAAGCAGAAGAGACAGAAGACAGAGGTGATTAATTAATTAATGGACTGATTGCAAAACTGCAGAACTGCACTGGTTCTTATCTGGCGAGGTGTTCTGGACAGACAGGTAGAGTCATCTGGAGAGTCCTCCTCAGAGCACTTGGGCTACTCAGCACTCAGACTCTTTTTGGCTCAAAAAGGAACAAGCACTGAGGCCGACATCATTGCATCTTACCTACAGCCATTTCATCCTGACCTCTACAGCATGAGCTTAACTGTCTTCATGCAGAAAGGAGAAGGAGGGATGTGAACTAACTTTGCTCACCTAGGTCTAAGGGCAACTGTATCCACACACACTTTCCTTCCCTTAGTCCTGCCAAGGTCCAGAGGTTTGTGTTCCTGGTGCAAGACTTTGCTCCATGTCTGCACTCATAACACTCAGCTGCAAGGATTTCTGCATCCTGACCCAAGCACTGCAGCCTAGAAACATTCCTCAGCCAAAACAGAAATGGATACTAAGGCACATTTCCTCTTGTGCTTCAGTGAATGATATTTGGGAAGTGGTGACTGCAAAATGCATTGCTCCCTTGATCCAGACCACATTGCTCCTCTCTGGTTGTTTTCTACAAATACTTGTGAATATTTTAAAACAGAATCAAGGGCTGATTATAAAAACAGAGCTTTCAGATGCTAAGGTGTACTCAACTAAGCACTTACTGAAAGGACATGTCTTGTAGCATCATCCGCAGCCGTACAAATACTGTGTCCAAAACCAAGGATGTGTAACAAAGGTACAAGAACGGCAGAGATGGGAAAGAAGGAAGTATTGATCCCTGCATTCATAAGTATCTGTTACAAATTATCAAAAAGAAAGAGGGACTCTTGTTAGGCACAAACTACCCCAAAGCTAGGAACCTGAGGACTGTGACTTTGCCACTTTTCATCTCTGCCAGCACAATTGACAGCCTCAGCTTGGTGGCTTTTTAATACTTTTAGGCTTGCCCCCAGCAGCCAAGTCACTGACTGGCTCTTGGCTTTATGCATGTGAATTGGCCCAATCCATGGGATGCATTACTGCATCCTCACTCTCATGCACTTGTTCACATTTGAATCAGTTCAGGCATCTTTATCCTAAATATTTCTAGGAGCATCCTTCCTGTTCACTGAGAGTAAATTTTTCTGTTTCTCAGAAGCAACAAGAGAAAGGGGGGGAGGCAATCTGTATTTCTGTGGTTACACAGCATGCATGTTTTCTAACACAAATTTAAGCAGATGGTCTTAAGCTGTTTTTCCTTAGCAAGAGAGGAGAAGCCAAGCTTAAAGCAACTGCTGACCTCCCAGAGCATTATCTAAGTAACATTAGGGGGCTGGAACTTTAAACTTGGATCAAGTTTAGTCAATCAACAGTGTGACTTTCCAGTGGTTTTCTCTTGGGCTGCTTTGAAACTACAGCTGAATTAAGCACACACCGCCATTCAGACTGTGTAGTTTAACATCCATATTGCAAAGCCTGGGCTGCCTTAAAAGAGGGCAGCTGAGGCTGCAGGGGCAGGAGGGTTCCCGGGAAGCTGAACCAGGGCCAGCCTGTGTTTGAACTCACTCTGTGGCACAGCTGAGGAAGCCAGGTGATAGCTCCAATGCAGCTCTTCCACATTGCCACTGCCAGAGGTAGTTTCACTGTTGTCCCACTTCAGTCTCTGGTTCTCCCCTTGCTGCTGTCTCTCCCTTGTATAACCTATTTGCTCCTACTGGCACTCAATAAACCAGATTAAGGAATTGGTCTGGGTAAATAGTAACATTTTTCTTTGCTAAGGCTTCTTTTAACCCATATCCATTCTTTGTCCCAGATTCCTGTGCAGCTATGCACAGATTTTGCCAGTGCAAGACCATAATCAGAGCTAGGGGAGAGGACCTATGACTGTAACTGCAGCTGAGTCTGCTTCTGCTGGAGTAAATGCACCATTAGATGCCAGGTTAAGAGCTAACTTTTCCAGTGCCTAAAATCCAAGGTGACTGTCAAGCCCACTACTGGAAACATGGGTAATATTTGCCAAGATAATGGTAGGACTGATACAGTTGCCTCTTCTTTGACAACTATTGCTGAAACACCCAGACAAGAGCCACAGAGAGGGAATTCCCAAATCTAGGAGGAAGAGCTGGTGCTGCATTGTCTGTAGTGCTCATGCTCATCCCAGCATGCGTTGGAGACGGCTACTGTACCTGCTCCGCTAAGATCTGCTGCTGCTGCTGCTGCTGCTGCTGCTGCTGCTGCTGCTGCTGCTGCCTCTGCTCTTGGAGAAACTGCTGTTTCTGCTGCTCCATCACATGCAGCTGCGCTCTCTGCTCGATCAGCATCTGCTTCATGATGGCCACCTGGGGCTGGCTCCCAAGGAAGGGCCCCCCAGAGCTGGTGCCTGTGACTACACTGCTGGAGCCTGCCGGGACAGAAGGCTGCATGGGCCCTGTGGGTCGCGACAATCCCACCTGGTGCTCCTGTGCAAAGAGAGAGGGAAGACCTTGTTACCGGGGTGCTCCACAGGCAAGGGAAATCACAGATCACCAAGCTGAGGAGGCACAGAGTCTGTGGGTGAAGCCTAGAGCTTGGAGAAAGTGAGTCCTTGGAAAGATGCTCATGGCTTGTGACTGAGCCATGGACTGCTCCCCACAGGGAATAGGTTCCTCTTTTCTCCTGGAATCCAAAGCCCCTCAGGTAAAGCAGGAGTACTTTATAATTCATTAATAATGAAACAGTGAAGTTGTGTGCTAAGTTTTTTCATGCTTCAGAGTCATGTTTTTCTAAACTTTTTCTTCCTTCTCAAGGAGGCAAGTACATTTTCTCTTCCATTCTGTTTCCCTCTCTTCATAACAGCAATTTAACAAAGCCGTCTGGATTGAGAAGCCAAGCTGTTAGGTGCCCACAACGAATAGTGGGAGCTGGCAGCACTAATTCTTCTCCAGATCCTCAGGATTTAACTCCAGTTAGTGTTTATTCAAGATTGCCATCCTGCAGCACAGAATCAGTGTGTGTGGCTGGAAGGACGCAGTGCAAGCACCTTCCCTGCACACACCTCACTCTCTCTTCATGTTCTAAATCCAATTTGTTGCTTTTTAGTGCTAGGAAAAGCACCAGCGAAAGCCCGGGGTAAATCCCAACCCGCGTCCCGGCGGAGGGTCGGGATCAGGGTCGGGATTAGCGGAGCTCTCCCGGCGCTGCTGCCGCCGGCAGGTGGCGCTGCCCGCCCGCGGCCCTGCCCGTGCGGGGCCGGCGTCCTGCCGGCGCCTCCAGGGAGCATTCCCAGGAGTCGGCTGCGGTCTCCCAAGCCGCGCCCGCCCTGCCCGAGGCTGTCCTGCGGCCAGGGCAAACGGGGCTCACGACACCTCCAGAGCTCCCGAGGGGCCCGGCCCGGCACCACGCCGCCCCTGATGCCGTATTTGAAAACCAGCGACTGCGTGCCCGGTCCCTGTCTCGGGTGTTAAGAGCCCGTAGAACCTCTTTAATTGATGAACAGAGACGACAGGGACTTACTCAAAACCACCAACTTGATGGAAAGGACCTGTGTCACTTTAGCATCCTTTGTGCAAAACCTGCCAGGGTGAGGTTCAGGTTCACCTGCTTCACTGCGGGTTTGAGTTACGTCAGTCACTGTGTGATCTGGACGTACAGAAAGGTGATCTTGCAGCACCCACCCCAACCCAGTCAAGGAAAGGGTTAAGTTCAATGCTGAAGTGTAGCTTGGGAAATGAAGATTAGCCTTTCTGCATGAAGGTCAGGTTTTCATGACCCTTCTGAGGAAATAACAAAATACAATTTGTCCACATTTCTACTTTGCACAGATACTCCCTTAAGGGCTCTCTGCTGAAAGGCAGCTCTCTGGTATTTAGGTTCTTTCCCCTTTTAACATCTGTCTTGGTTTGAAAGTTCTCTCCCTGTTCCTCTTTCCACTTTCTCCCCCAGTACCATCCCCCACTGCACTTTGCACTTTACAACCCGGTCAAGCACGGTCCCTGAAGCATCCTAAGGACTAGGGCTGCAGCAGTGGCTGCGTCTCCCCTAAGCTAGAGTCCAGGAATTGCTAAGGATCCCTCAGCTGCTCCTGCACCAAACTCTTCATCCACACCTGTCGCTAAGCTCCTGCTTTCTTTGCTTTGGGGGGACACACACATTCATTGGCTGTCTCCAGCAGAGCTGATGGCAAAGGCTTTTTCCTACCACCCCCTGGCCCTCCCCCAGCTTCAGATGAAGTCATCAAGCTACCAATTGCATAACTGACGCACAGGACTATCCTGCCTGGGAGACAGGCCAACTGCTTCCATTTATAGACAAAAGCAGTGCCATGCTGCCAAATAATGGAGCCTTTGCTGCAGCCACTACAAGGCAGAGAAAAAGGAGGGGAAAAAACCCAGGAGCCGAAGGGCATGCTGTGAAGTGACATCCTTTGGAACTTCCTCTGCGAGCTTCAGTGCACAGCTGCCTTTGGGGCTCCAGCCCAAGTTGTCACTGAATTGCCTTCAAAAAAATCTTCCTACAGAACTCCTGTACTGGCTCCTAATGCACACATGGGTTTAGCTGAGGGACACACTCACCCCAAGCAAAAAGCACTCCATTCTCTGTTGGATTATATTATAAATTAATTCTGGAGTTTAAAAGGAAGAAAGTTTTGAAAGGACCCCCACCAGCTGACGTGAGCCTGGTGCACTGTGCAGTAGCTGAAGAAAATATGAAGATTAGCGCAAAGGTATCATTTCCAGTATTGTGTGCTTAGTCATTTTGAGGTACATCATGAAAACTTCCTGTTTCTGGTTTTAACAGGTTTAAAGCCAGGCCTTCTTCATCTAGACCACCCTCCTGCCCAGAATATTTCTTCTCCTTTCCTTTTTTTTCTTGGCAAGAGCTCTTCCCAGCTGATGATGAAAGGCCCTTATGAGATCACTGGGAGCAGCCCTGGGTTGAGTGTCCTGAAAATAACAATACAGCCCAGGCAAAAGTTCTCTGCAGGCGGGAAAATGCTCCCTAGCACCTGGGAGCAGAGCTCTTTCCCCAGTGCTCTGCAGCCTAGCACTGCTGCTGTTATCCTCTGAGGGGAGTGAGTGGAGATGACACCTGGCAATGGGCTGTGTGGCAGGGAACTGGGGATGAAGGAAGCAACGCTGGACTCTATAGGGCTGCCTCTTACAAGCCATGGCAGCTCCAGACCCAGGTGCAGTCTCACCACAGGAGCCGAACACCAAGTCAAGCAGCACTTCCACACTTAGCTTAAAAACAAAACTAATCCAAGCTTCACTGACAACCTTCTTTGCTCCTGCTTTGCCTGACAGCTCCCTCTTTGTCCTACTGCACCCTGAGCCTTCCTGCCCCTAGACTTCCTGCTCCTCCTCCTCATTCCCTGCTACCCCTTTCTCCTTCCTACACCCTCTGCCCAGCCTTTGCATTTTCCCCTCTCCACCAGCTGGCACTGCTGCCTCTTGCTTCACTCTCCAAACACTCCCATCAGCACCCAGCCTGTGGCTGCATATCACCCTTGCAGCTGCCCATGCTGGTCTCCCCAGTGGCCCATGCTCACAGCTTGGCTCACCCTGTAACTCCCAGAGACCTGCAGCAGCAAGGGGACTGCCCAACTCCTTCCCCCAGGGCCCTGTGCTTGTGTGCATGTGGACATGTGTGTACGGGGGTGCCCTGTGGGCAGGTAGTCCCTGAAGAGAGTGACAAGATGCCCTAGAAGGGGAAACACAAGTTGTATTCTCAGGCTGTGATATCTGGGAAAATGGTACAATGTGATTTCTCATTTTTCACTCTGGCTCTTTTTAACACCACCCAAAGCCACTGTGTGCTGCTCTCAGGCTGCAAACAGCTCTCTCTTGCTAACAGTGGCTCAAGCAGAGTCACAGGCATTCCAGTCAGGAACAGTGGTGCTGCAGCTCCACTGCAGGGTCCTTGCCAAGGGACAGGTGAAGCCAAGAGCTGGTTACATAAAGGAAGGATGGTGCCAAGGCCCCTCAGCTGTGCCACAGAGTGAGTTTAGACACAGGCTGGCCCTGGCTCAGCCTCCCAGGAGCCCTCCTGCCCCTGCAGCCTCCGCTGCCCACTTTTAAGGCAGCCTGGGGACAGAATCGAGAGCTTGGCCCCTGGGAGCAAAACCAGGTATTGAAGGAGCCAAAGAGCGGCCTGTTCACAGAGCCAAAAAGCAGCCACTGTTTACAAATGGTCAGCATAACACACCTGGGCAGGTTTGTAGAGCTGCAGGGCACCTGGTAAGATGAACTTGTGCAAGGATCTGGCTGCTTACTTAATGCCTCCACGGGAGTTGCCCCCTGTGGATAAACTGATCATTAGTGAAGCAACAGAAAGATAAATCCTGTGTCTTCCCAGTGTATTTCCAGGGCTCTAATGGAGTGATGGGATACTCTGCAGGATCTCGGAGTAACATGTGTGATATGTACAGTTATGCACAGTAAAAAGATAACAAAGGGGAGTGGAAATGAGATTTTCCTCTTTGTCTCAAATCTTATGTGCCTCTTCCTTATCATGCAGCAATTTATTCCTTCCACATGTCATTCAATCCCCCAACTGCAGCTAAAAGCAGTCACACAATTTCCTTTCAGAACAAGCAGAACAACCACCAGCTGAAGCCCCAAGAACCAGGCAGGGACAGCCAAGCCTGCCCATTATCCCTCTGTGCACAGCCTGATATCAGAGCCCTTGGATGTGGAGGAGCCAGCTATGCTTCCGCTGAAGGTCAGGGGGCAAAGTGGCATCTCAGGGAAAAGGGGGCTGTTCCAGGCAACTACTGGCAGAAATCAACAGAGGATGGGTATTCCACGTCTGGGAACAACTTGTTGCCCAAAAAGCTGAGAGAAACATAGCCTGGAAAGCAGGGTGTGAATGTGCAAAACGGATGAACAGACATAATATTCTGTGGCATGTGAGTGAATGGATATTGAATATACAAAGCAAATAGAACCCAGGAGATAGCTTATCCTGCACACTGCATACGAAGAATGACACTAGAAAAATGCATACAATCAGACATCTACATTTTAGAGTCAGAGCAGAAAAAGAAGACAAAAAAATGATTTGTGGCAGAAAGTGCCTGCCAGTGAGTGACTTAAAGAGCTCAATCCATTTAGCTTACCACAAAAAGAACGGAGAGATGCTTTGACCATGGTGGATAAAAATACCTTCCTGAGGCAAGAAATTCCTTAAAGAGCTCTTTTATCCAGCGAAGAAGGCAAAACCAGATACAAGGACTGGAAGCTGAAGACAGATTCAAATCAGAAAGAAGAATCACATTTTTACCCTCTGATTCCATTACGCATCAGAAACAGCAGATCTCCACAATTTGATGTCTTCAAGGATGAATGCCTTTCTGGATAAACAAAACCGTACTGCAATGGAATGGCTGTGATGTACAAGGTAGAACAGCTCTCACCTCTACACAGCCCTGAGCTGCTGCTGGGCACACAGGCACTGCGTGTGTGTGTGTGTGTTAAGAAGGGGGATCTTCAACCTATTACTGGGATCAAAAATATTACTCCATTTCCATACACTAGGTCACAGTAAAACATCATCCCTACCCAGTGTTTTCAGGGCAACCTGAAAGCACATTCCTATACTCCCCCAGAAATATTTCTATTGAATTCCTTATAATGTTGTGACTTGTTGTGTCTTGCAGGGATCTTCATCCTCTCTCTAAATCAGACTGCCCACAGGAAAACCACCTTTCTCAGAATGGTACCATCTGACAGACTAAGGGAATTACAAATCCATTCATTTCAGACTTCTGGGGATGTTTTTTGCCTCAGAAAAAACAGTGTATAGGATGAAGGGATGGAATATGCTGGTTCACAACTCCAGCTCCAGCAGCAGGCTCAGCAGAGCAGATTGCTTCACCTATTTCCTCTGTCATCTAGCTTCAGGGAGGGGCTGCAAACCTCTTCTCTCCCCCCAGGCCCCCGGTTGCCATGGTCTTTCATACAGTTGGATTTGTGCACTGAGAAGTATTAATTTATCTCAAATAACTATTTTTCAAATAACTTGTAATTGCAATTTTTATTGGTCTTATTATTTTTAGGAGAGAAAAAAAAAAGTGGATCAGCCCAAATTCAAACCAAAATAGCCTCTTTACATTCATACCTTAAAAAAAAAAAGGGAGAAATAAGCACTGGCCCCCAGGCAAGGCTGGTGGCAGGGTGGGAAGGAGGGCAAGGATTTGAAGAAACACTGAAATGCCCAACCTTATAATTTAGGCGTATTATGAAGGCTGTAATTACTCCCTTCAAAGACTGCTGCGTGAAGCTGTGCCATCATGGCATTCCACAGTGTGTCCTACCACTCAGAAAGCAAGAGGGAACCTTCAGGGAGCAAAAGGCAGGAGGAGGGAGTTGAAAACCTGGCCCATGCCAGAACTTTTCCATGCCATATCCCCGCTGCCTTCTCCCACAGCTGAGGGCTTCCAAGGGTACAAATCAGCCCCTCAAGAGGAGCTGTGACCTGCCCTTTCAGTGCCAGCTCGGCTCTGTCTTGGTCGATTTCCTGGGACTTTGGAAACTGGTTCTGGAGAAAAACTAAGTGAGAGCTGAGCTCACGGAGGCCACTGGACCCTGAAGCTGGTGCCTGATAGAAATTCTCCTGCTGCAGGTTTTAGCTTTAATCAATGCCCCCTTCAAGCCCATCCTGGAACAGGAGGGAGGAAAGCTAATGTGAAGCGTAAGGATAATCACGGCTAGAGAGCCCCTGGAAAGAGGGAGAGAAGAAAAATGGAAGATGAAAGCAGGCAAATGGTTTAAACAAACACTCACACAGGGCCAATGAAAAGGGGGAACAGAGGAAAATGACACAATAAAAATAAATGCTGTAAGAGAAAGAAAAGCTTCTAAGCACACACAGGGAAAAATGTGGGGCTTGGAAAAAGCAAAAGTGTAAGAAAAAGATGCTCTAATGGAGCTCTCTAGCAGTTAACACTCCCCATTACCAGGCAACCCCTTTCCTTCTAATGGCCTGAGCCTCTACCATATTATCATTTGGACCCCATGGAGCTCACTGGTTGTTGAGGTATTTTGCAGAGCCTGGCTCTAGCTCACGCCTAGCAGAAGCTGCCTGAAGTCTCCTGTGGATGACTGCAGAGATTTTTTTTACTCTAGGTGGAATTTTGTTAAATTTCCTCTTGGTTGTTTTGTTTGAGCATAAACAAAAGGTATTTTTTCACACTTAGGGGCGTTTTTCAGATCCTCTTCTCAGTGCTGTGATAAATGAAATATTTCATTTTTAGAAATTCCAACTTGGCACTTGTGTTGCTCCTCAGCAAGCAGTGTGTAATTTGCCAAGCCTGAAAGAATCCTGGCTGAGAAATAAACACAGTGGGCCATATGCTCTCCTTCTCATATGCAGAAGGCACCTTACCTCAAAAATTGGGAAGAAGCTGCGATCACCCCCATGGTGTTGCTTCTGCCAAGGCAAAAAAATATCCACAGAAAGATGTATGGCAAAGGCTCTCACAAAGTAGCCCTCTTCCTGCACGGCTCCAGGGACCTCTCCTGCACTGTCCCTGACCCTGTGGCTGGTCTCTGGCCTGGTAGGAATGCAGGGAGGGGTCAGGGAGTGTGTTTGCCATGTCCCTGGTGCTCGCAGTAAAGCGGCACTGTCTTCCTGGGTATTTCCTGGCACAGCTTGGGAGTGATCTGCAGCTCACAACTGCTCCTTTCACACTGCTCTCTTCTCCCTCATTCACATCGTGCCCTCAGGAGAGCGAGATCACACACCAGCAGGATCGGGTGCAGTGAGGCCTTCCTTCTGCTCTGTGCCCATACAGGACACAGAGGGAGAGTGTACCTTGGATACCCAGTAACTCAGATCCCTGGTGGGCTTCAGCAGATTACGAGTGGGACTGATAAAAGGTGCTTACGAGGAATGGTCATCTGTATCTATTCATGCATAAATTCCATGATCTTCCTCTGCCTGACAGTGACTTCAAAGAGCTGGAATAACGCCCTTGCCTTGTTTGTATGTGCTTGTCTGTGCAGGCCCTCTGGAGGTGGGACTTCCATCTCGAATCAAGAGCCAAATATTTCCATAAGGTAGCCGGCAGGCCCAAGGGAAGTGGTCCAGCTGCCTGGCAAAGCCACAGGATCTTTGTTGTGGTTTCACATAATTAGCTGCTGATAAACCAAGCTGGTTGGGACGGCACAACAGGTGTAGGATTTCATTAGACAGTTCTTTTAACATCCTTGAATTCAAGCAACCCAGATCACCTAGTTGCAGCACTTGAAACTCATTTGATTTTTTCTTCCCTGTCGGATGTGGTCTTTGTATTTCCATCAGCCACCTGGCCTGTACTTTGACACTCAGTCATCTTAGTCCTACTGAAAACTGAGATAAGGTATTCTGATTTGGGCTATGCCTAGCTTGTCTTTAAGGTCTTTCACCTTGACATGTCCCATATGTATGGTTTCCTCTATTTGTATAACTAAGGAAAACCTCACAATTGAATTAATTTCCTTTGCAAGGCCTAGCTCAGCTCAGGTTTTAGAAGAACTGACTTTATCCCTAGACTTCCAGGTCTCTAAGGTATAGCTTGCTTTGCTGATCAAGCCCTTATTTATGCTGTCTGAGGCTTTCTAGATAGCCTTGATACTGCTTAAGCTTTAAATTTCCTTTTTTTTAAATTTTTTTTTTACTTCCTCCACAACATGAATGCTTTTTTTGCCTCCTTCTATGCTGCCATCTTCCTAATGCCTACTTATCTTTGCCAGCTTAACTAGCCCTCCCAGCGCAATCCCAGCTGCCTTTTTGCAGCCTTTGACTCACCTCTGAAACCCTGCCTTCACTGGAGACAGGTCTTTGCACAGAACTGTGTTGATCTCTCCCATGAGAGACTTAAAGCAAGACATGATCTCCTTCTACACCCACTTCCCATCCTGCCCACCTCTCTGCTCCTGGCCACAGAGGAGGCGGCTTCATCCATGGTTCCCAGCCCTTCTGCTTGTCCTGGCAGTCTCACTGGGTCCTCTCTTCTCATCTCTCTTGCCCCCATCTTCCTTCTCCTTTTTTTATATCTCACTCTTCTCTCGCTCTTTCCCATTGCAGCACATGCATGCTTTATCTCTATGCTTAAAAAAAAAGTCACTATGAGTCAACCCTTGACTCCTAGTGACTCTCCAGCTCTCACTCTATCTCTTCTCACTGTCAGCTTTAAGCTTATTGAGTGTGCTGCTGATGATTTATATGATTTAGACTGAATTTAGGCTCCATCTCCAACAGATTCTTTTCCAAACAGGCTTTCACATCTTTCCTGTCACAAAACCGGAATCACAGAGTTTCTAATTTCCTTTGTCTGGCTGCAGGTCTGCACTACACCAGGCTCTCTGTCATAGCCTGTCAACTCCTTCTGAAAATCTGGTCCTCCTTTCTCAGTGCTCCTACTTGACCCCAACACCTTCATGTGCTTTCTCAGGGTTACTCAGAGTAGTTCGTCACTGCTCACCCTTCTACCTGCTGCCATTCTGTGGCTCTGTGTCCTCATTCCTTGTCTCCTTTCCCTTTCCCTTGTGTCTCCGAGTGAGCTCTCCCTCTGTACACATTCAGGAACCTTCTCTGCACCAGTGACTCACTGACCTGCCTCTCTGTCCCTGGCCACTTCCCAGCTGTTCTGACTAAATTCATGCTCTGCCTCTTCGATTGTCTTGTGGATATCTGTCAGATCAAGCTCGAAGAAGGCTCTCATCTTACTCCCTAGGCCTGCTCTCCTTCCTGTTCCTTCAGTCCCTGTGGGCAGCACCATGGCCTGGCTGTCACTCAGTCCATGGCCTGGTTATTATCTATGCCCCCATGCTCTGTGCAGTCCCACAGCCAGGTTCCCACTGCCTCACGCCCTGACACTTGCAATCTTACCCTGCTTGTAGACAGCCCAAGTTCTGCTGTCCTGCTCATTTTCTTTGCCTGTCATCCCGCCTGTGCCATCTCTCTCCTTGCAGACCTCTCTTGGATTCCCTTTACTCTGGATTTCCACACCCTCCCTTGCTCTCAAATTCAGCTGCAGCATATGCCACCTCACACATCATCTCTCTCTCACTGCTGAGACTTTCTGTCACCCCATCACAACCCACTCTTTTCCACATGCTACATTTTAGCTAGAAGTGCCTTCATGCTTTCCTCCCTGCTGGATCTCATTCTTGGGAGGACAGCCTCCAAATCACAGAAATCTGACCCTGAATTCTGCCCCCAGTATAGTTACATTTGTAGAAGTTTCTGTCTCCATGATGTCCAGCTGTCTTCTGTTTCCTTGTACTCCCTGGTGTGTTTGTTTCCCTGCATTATCTCTTATCTTACTCTTAGGTTAGAAGTATTTGTAGGGAAAGAAACATATTTACATCCTGCATCTGCAGAGAGCCCAGAACAATGAGACTCCTAAACTGGGACCATGGCTCAGAGGTGCAATAAATAGTGTAACAAAACTTCAATCTGCATACAGCTAAATACACTATTTTATATTCTGTAGGTATGAAAACACCAACATTTTACTGTGCCCTTGCTTCACTTCTCCTTCTTTTAAATAAGGATGAGCTATTGTGTGCTGAAAAAGCCAGGAAATAAGTTACAGTTCCCACGGCAATTGTAACTCAGCCCCCTCCAGTGCAGCACAAAGGTTATCATCATGTACAATAACAGGGGATGCTGAACACATGCAAAGTGACCAAATTACTGTCATGGCAGATAGCCAGGTCTTTGAACTTCTGTGCAGGTAAAATCTTAGGCATTTACTGGGCTTTTAGCATTTAAGTCTGGAAATGTGAAGTCCAATACCCTATAAATGAAAGTCAGAATTATGTTGAATAGCAAGTAGCTGGTGCCGGCTTGGCGCCCTCCTTGAAGAGACACAGCTAATGGCAATAAGAAATATTTTCATTACTTTACGAGCTCTGGTAGCTGTCAACTGAGAGAGGGATCTACCGATCAGAGAAATCTGGGGAGACAGCAGTGTGTCAGAACAAATGAAAAGACTTGACACAGAGGGCACATTTTTGTTGAGCAATTTGCATTAGCACTTCTGGACAAATTCTACATTTCACATGCAATTCACAAACCAACAGCAGCATTGCTAATTGGTGCAGTTGCCACTCAACTGAGGTGCCTTGTTTGAGCTATCACTAACAGGAATGAAGACTACAGTCTTTCTTTAGAAAAAAATACAGCAATTATTTTCCAGACTTTAAGTTGGGTTCCCCCTGCCCCCACTTTCATCCTTGTAATTTCATTATCTCACTAACTTAAAAAGGACATGGAATAGAAAAAATGCAAATCTCAGAAAAGTCCTGCTGGAGTTATTAATTAAAAACACCACTGTTCGCAAAGAATGATGCCCTTCATTAATACACCCTGCCATCACTGTGAATTTGACCATGTCTCAGGGTCCCAATGCAAAGCTATATGTGTATCTGAAAAAAACAACAGTAAGTGGCAGAGCACTGGTGACTCAAAATCCCAGACACCAAACCAAGGCTGTGCTCTGCACAAATCTAAAATACTGATGGGATGACAGAATCTCTCTGCTCCCTCTTAGGTGATATTAGAAGTTATTTAACTGAAAACAGGGCAGATCTCCCATCCATCATTCTTTATCTTTTGTAAAGTTGAGTCTCCTGAGAAAAGGAAAAAGCATCCGTACTGCAGCTTTCTATTACCACTGCTCAGAATGCTCAGACAGCTGCAGCTCCGCTGAAGGAAAGTTTGGCTGACTCATTTTTGGAAGTTAGAGGGCTATTTTTAGGAAACATTTCCTTTAGGCCCCATACAGTGCAAAATCCAAAGAAGCTAATGGCATTAGCAGTTGCATAGATTATTGATGACCTCCTCTAGCCGAGCATTCACATTTCCTTACTACATTTTTTCATAATGTATAATGAAAAAGGGAACAACCTACAATTAAAGAACTTCCAAAACAGCTTTGATACCTTTTCTGTCATATGCTCAATGAGAAACCAATGTGCAATAGCAAAAAATGGAACAGCAGGAGAGAAACTATACAGATGCACCGAGAGCTAAATCTAATTCTGAAGAACTTGGTGCTAATGGCATATTTTGGTTGCATCTCTGTGGATGAATAAGTGTCTGTAATGGAGTTGCATTCTGACCCTGATCTTTTTGCAGCTGCAAGAATCCCATCCCCTTTCTTGCTTCCCTTGTGATCTCATTGGCCCCATTGTAAGGGTCCAGCTTCACTGTTGTAGAAGTCACTAGCAAAAGCCACATCTTATCCATATCTCCCAGCTGTGCTCTCCTTGGAAGGAATAAGAAAAGCTACAGTAAAGCCAGGAACTCCCAATCCTGATCACAAGGGACAGTCCTGGACACTGATGTTGCTTTATTTTCTGCGGTGAAGCACAAAGCAGGTTGTTGGGCAAACTCCTGCAGTACAACTTTCTGGTGTAAGTACCTCTGCTTAGGCTTCCTTCTGCTACACCCTGGGTTACTGGCACAGCAGTCACTTCCCAGTGACTAAATCCTGATTTGGAAGCCAAATTATTTTGAGTCTGACTGCACAGTCTTCTTGGTAATCAGTGCTATGCACATCCCCTGCTCCCCAGGCTGAAATCAGTTGGTATTTGTGGAAACAGGGGCTGGCTGGGTGCTCTGTGTGTGTCCTGTCCCAAACACGGGTCCCTCTCTGAGCATCCCACCAGTATTCACCTGGTGCACCATGGAAAAAGGGAGCCTCTGAAATCCCCAGCGATATGGGTTGCTTCCTTCCTTCCTTATCCTTTGTCTGTGTTCAAAAGACTTTGCCCAGAGAGCTGATACCTCAAACCCTTCACAAAGCAAAGCCAACAGTGGCTCTGTGAAACCATGGGCTGTACTTCCCAGTGATAGAGCCAGGTTCCAATCTACCAACACGTGGTGTGGCTGTCAGCTGTAAGTCTACAAAAACTGCAGAAGATAGCTTTGGATCTCTTAATACCTTATTTCTGATAGGTGGAGGGACTGGGGAGTGTGCAGCTTCCCACTTGCTTAAATATAATTCACTACAAAATATCAAACAGATACATTCAGCCCTTTGTAGACATATCATTACCTTATGTGTTCATGTAACACATATCTGTAGCATATTGGCAGTACACCTAGTTAATGTGTGGGAGACTCCTAGGTTCAAAGTCTCCAATGTTTCTTTTGTTCTCTAATGAATCCTTCTTTTGTTTAGTTCCACGTCCCCTTAGGTTGTAGCTGTAACTCTGTTATTAGCATCCTAAAAATTTTTTCCTCCAAAATTACCTACAACACTGCAATAGACTGGGAACCTAGTAGGAAACACCTAAATGAATCACAATTCTTACTTCAGACAGGTTTAACGGCTCTGGGTCGTTTTTCAGCAGCACTGTTGCTTCATTAGCAAACTCGCTAATCAAATATTCCCTCTAACACCATGTGAGGCAATATTCCCGTGCCATATTCCAGCTGGTAAGCTGGGTTCATAATGTTTCAAATAAAAGACGCAGTCATCACTACTAGGAGTGTCGCAATTTTTGTGAGTCTCTGCAGATTCTCATCTGCTTCTTAGTGTCCAAAAATCAAAGCACTCAGGCATCTCCACGGTAGCCCACTGAAAATGTTGAGCTGTATCCTTTGGGTGCAAACATTTTGTTGAATTTTCACTGGATTTCAACCTAATTACCCCACACCTGATTTTCTAGATATTATGTATGAAAACACATATGTAAGACTGAAATATCTCTGACACACAGACTGGCAGCTGGGGTGTCCATCAGAATCACCATCCATCCTGGTGCTGGCATCTTTCTGGGCTTCACCAAAAGCAACCAACAAGTTCTGGGAAACAAGGAGCTGAAGATGCTGCTAAGGATCTGCTACCACAGATAGGCACAAAGACAGAAAGTCTTTACCCATTCGGCTGTGAATGAAATGCAGTGGGGGTTTTGCTTTTAGAAAAATGCCAAGTTTATATCAACTGAGTTACTGTGCTTTCAGTGTGCTGATTCCAGGTCTTTCCAAAGTTACCAGGCCTCTTCTCCAAGACATCCTAGGGACTGCCAGAGATAGCCAGTGGTCAGGGTGTGATCTAGGGCATTTCCTCTGTGAGAAACCCAGCGGTCAGGCAGGAAGGCCACACTACTGGCAGAAGTGTCAGGACTCTCCAGTGCTGTGCTGCTTTTACACCTCATGGACATCTCCAGCAACTCAACTGCAGTGCTCACGCTTCCTTGTCCTGCAGCCAGAATACCTGTGCACCCCAGTAAGGCAGTTCAGCTGTATAAAAAGGATTTGGATTCTCAGCATGGTGACACATGTCTAACTTTGTCAGACATCTCCAAATTGTAACAGAGTCAGACTTCAGTGTTCAGTTTGTCACTGTGAAAACACCAGCTCCTTAACAAGCATAGCACATTAGCAATGTACATTGTTGCCCTATACTCATCAACCAGCATTATTATTTTTGTTTAAATGTAAGTGGCATGTTTTCTTTGCTGGCTTCCTTCCAAATTAATCTGTTACTCCGAGCTGAGGTAGTAGTACGTGTTTTCACTGCCTACAATGAGACATTTCTCTCTTAAAAGATATGAACACACCATTGCCTGAAAAAGGCATGGTGACAATGCTCAGGAAAAAAACCCCAAGCATAAATAAACCACAGTCTTCCTCTCCCTGATATTTCAGAAACAATTCTGCAGCAAACTCCAGCTCCTTTGGCTCGCCACTAAAACCAGCAAAGATGCAAGCCAAGGCAGAGCCGCAAGCCTTCAAAAGCTGCTGGGGGAAGTGGTACAGGAAGCTTGTGGAATGGCCCTATCTTCCTGCTGCTCCTCCTCACAGCACACTGTGAACCTCTATCCTGTAGCTCTCTACAGTGACTGTAAGTGCAGTGAGAGCCATAGATGTCATCTGGAAGCACCCTTGCTTTGGAAAACCAAACAGCTCCACACTCACACCGGTCAACAACCAAATGCAGCTGCAGAGGAGGAAAGCTGCTGCATCTTCAGCAGGTGCTGGGCACGGACACAGCTGTTTGCAGGAGAAAATGACTGAAGATTTATAATGACAAAATCAAGGTGCACAGCCTGAAGGACTAATTAGCTTTATTTCATTCCCTCAAAATATTTCCTTATGGTCTAAAATGTGTGGCACCAGTTTGGCAGTTCGGTGATTTTATGTGAAACAAGCCAGTGTTGTGCGTCTAATTTCCAGGCTTTTACTGTTATTATCCCTCACTAAACTTGGACTGCTTCAAAATTTACTTTCTCATCTTTCTTAAGCGCTGTGGCCTTGCACAAGTGAAAACCTACAACACTTTTCTGCAGCCAAAGTCTGCCTGGAGGGTGAAAACCTTCCTCCGCAATGGCCCTGGTTGCCAAAGCTGAGTGCAGTGCTGCAATGCAGGTCACATGGCATTTTCTAGGGATTTACAAACAAGATTAGCACAGAGAGGTCCAAAGATTGGTTAAATACCAAAACAAACTTATTACCTAATTAATTGAACTAGGCCTCACCTCCTCCAGAATGACTCGACCTGTTCAGCACTGGAAAGGCTAGTGTTGACACTGCCCCTGTTTGCCTGGCTGCATGTCAGCCCAGAAAGAATATTTAGCTCCAGTGCACTTGCGGGATTGCATCTCGCAGCTCCACAGGAAATCTCTGGAGTCAGAGCTAAAGATATCACTGCACACTCAGAAATTCACGGCCAGCTGTAAAAGTGGGGTGGTCAGAGTGCTCAACAGCCTCCTTTCAAATGAGCGAGGAGGCTGAATTAAACACTTCACTGTGCTGGGTTCACGGCAGGCAGGGTGCACCCACGGAACCCAAAATAGCAACAGAGGAGGCTCTTCTCTTGCTGGGGATAAGGCTGAATTGATACATCCCGTTCCCAATCCCACGCTCATGAGTAGAGGGGAGGGGGAGAAGTCTGAGGAGGGAGAACTGGGCGCTACTGTGCTGAACGAGCACACAGAGATCTCCTCCTCCTCTGAAGCTTTCAGAAATTTTAAGAGTTGTCAGATCCATTTCAAGAGAGAGAAATCATAAAAAAGAACACACATCTAACATAGGCTTTCTTTTCCATTAAAGAATATCTACACATGGGTTGTGGTACCAATTGCAGGGCAAGTGAACAGACAGAGAATCCTGTCAAATCTTTGTTCTTGATGTTTTTAAATGGCGTTTTGCCTGATGCTCTCATGGCTCCTGAGCAATCTCTCCAGCACTGGGCAAGCATGGGGTACCTTGGCCACAACCTCACCTACTGCCTCAGTCTTGGAGGAGGATCAGGCCCCTTCACTTCACCACAGTTAAGGCATGAACATGACACAGAACCTTTCCCTACTGAGATAATGAAAAGGCAGGATGCAAAAACAGGTCCTGTTTTCTGTTAGTAGGTGCTTTCTTACTCTGTCTTGTCATTTTCTCTCAAGTGATGGCTAGCTGACTGTTTGCATTTCATAGCTTTGGGAATGCTCTGTACCATCCAAGCAATTCCAGTCAGCCAGAGTACACCTCTCTTTGCTCAGTGACAGGACAGCTCTGTGTGTTTATGAAGCAAGATCAAAAATGTGTAAATGTAAACAAGTTGTCCCTCTTTGAAGAGCTCCTTGGGATTCAGTGTTCTGTCAGTAGCATTGTAAGGAAGTACTGTGGTCTTAGGGTCCTGCATGCTGTTGATACAGAAAAAAAAGGAACTGATTTCAGAATCTTATTTAGATCAACCTGTTTTCTTTCAGGCAAAAAGCCTGTGGTGCCACCTGGCTACAGCTGACTGGTCTCCCAAGAACAAATAAATTTCTTTGCTTCCAGACAGGTCATTAACTGGTGGAAAGGGGGCAGGTAGGTGTATGCAGCCTAGGAAGTGTGCAGGATATGTTTTTATCAACCCTACACAGGAGAAGATGTTGTAAGACTGGTGTTTGGCAGCCTGATATATTCACAATCCACATTTTGGACAAATCACTGCTGTGCCTGATGCCTCAGCATCCCTACCCCTACAGACAGAACAGTGACAGTTCCTCTGATTCCAACAAACTGCCCCAACCCCAGAAAGGCAACAGGATCAGGGAGCTACAGTGCCAGCACGCTTTAGTTACATCCTCAGATAAAACATTTTCTCCAAATAAAAGCCCAGAATTTTATTTCTTGTCTGCATGTGCCTAAACAAATCAACTGACAAAAAACCTTTCCTCAAGACTGAAGAAAGAAAATAAATTTCTCTATCCTATGTGATTCCCACTTCCTTTGAGCAATGTCACTAAGAACATAGATTAAGGAGCAGGCAGGAAAAGGACAGCAGGATTCTTGGCTAAAACTGAGGGCTTTGCTGTGGCCCAGGCAGTGCCAGCTTCTGCGGATGCTGAGACAAGCATCTCCTCATTTCTGCCAGGGTGAGATGGAGCGGCAGAGCCCCATGAATCCATCACGGTTGTTGGGAGCTGACAGCCATGTGTTCCCACTTCAGCAAACTGCTTCCCCTTTGTCATGTGTCACTTGAGTGCTGCACACTACCAGGCACACACCTGGCCCCTCCTTACAGGCACCTCTGCCGCACCAGAGCAATGCTCGGTTGCCATCAGAAGATTTAAGGGAGGATGTGGAGATGAGGGCCAAGGCTGGCCATGGTTGCTGCTCTGGGCTGCTTTTGGCAGCACTGATGGCAACACTGATGGCTGGTGATGGTGTCTCTCAGGCTGTGCTACACCACCAGCACTCACTCACTGCTGTGTCCACAGGAAGCAAAGTTCAGTGAACAGGAGACTCCCCAAGCAGGGAGCAACCCCACAGATTTCCCATGAGTGGAAGAACTGAGGAAGTTGTGGACCTCTTCTGCACCAAGGCTCTGGTCCAGCTGCAAGAGCATGTGCCAGGGTACGAGGCTGCTCAGCAGCCTGCTCTCCTGGGGTGGCTCTTCAGCATGGTGACAGCTCTGCAGAGCAATGTGCCATACTCCCAAAAAGTTGCCGTGCCAAGTCATTACCTGATTGGCAGATAATGGAAGTCAAGCCACAGTCCCCTGAGTATGCACCAGATACTTAGACTGCAAAACCACTGCTTTGGTTAAGCTGTCTATACTTTCTATTATGTGATGTGCTTTGAGCTAAAAAGGGTCTCCTTGGATAATCCCAGCATTTTAGACCTGTATTGCCAGCAGTGCTCTCTAAGGGCACTGTTTAGAGAAGTGTCATGTACGAACAACGGAATCACAGAAGACAGTGATGGAGAAGATCAGCTAGCCTGTCTCTCAGCTCCCATGAGGACTTTTCAGTCCAACGCACTGGAATTACTGTAATGAGAGAATCTTGCAGCACATCAATGCTCCTTAACAAACAATGAAAAGGGAAGAGGAGGTGATCAAGAACTTTGTGATACATATGCCCGTTAGCAGAGAGGTCCTTCTAGAGATGGCCTGGAGAGTGCTCTTGTTAAAAGCCAGTGGGATGAGTGACATTTAAAAAAAAAAAGGGATACATGTGTCACTTTTCCACAGCTCTTTCCTGGCTCAGTTCAGACAATTATGACTTAACTACCAGGGTTAAGTTGAAGCTTTCCACTGTGTCAGAGAACAAGATAGAGAGGAACACCGTCAAGTTCTTTGGGTATTGAAATCTCATTTGCAGGAAGGGAAGGCATTCTCTGCCAGCTCTTTCTTTCACATCTAAAAGAAAAAAGTCAAACTAGGTACAAAGGAAGAATGTGGTGGATATTTTTCCCCAGTAGCCTTTACCTGTGGTCTTTTATTTGCATGGCTGCTGGGAGAGGAGCATCCTCAGAGGCTCTCTGGAGTAAAACTGCCTTTGCATTTCACAAAAGGGGAACGGTGCCTTCCCTACAAGCCTCCTCCTGATGAGCTCCATCAGAAGCTTTCCAAGTTAGTTTCTGTCAGAGCCACCAACATGCCACAAGCCTGCTGGGTCCCTGCCCCAGGAGGGGTGACATGCCAGTGGGTAAAGGCTACGCTGGCAGTGAAACCACATCCCTGCATGTGCAGCAAGGTGCTACTTGACCACCCTCCTTGGATGCACTCCCTGAAGCTGCCACTTGGCACTGAGAGAGGAGATCTGGGAGCTTAACTTTAACCTGAGGTGCCTACTCAGACAGAAGATGCCTCTGAGTTTCACTCAGCTCCAAAGTGCTGCTGAGGCTTGGCAAACACCTCCCAATGGGAAGGAGAGAGATAGGCAAGAAAGTGATCTGCAAGCTTCCACAGCCTGGGAGTGAAATACCCTACTCACACTACTGAAGAGGATAAGAAAGTGGTCAGGCTTATAATGACTTGTGCCCTACAATCAACATCAAGCTGTAAATACCACTGGAAGATGCGTCTCCCTGACGATCACTGCTTCTGCACGAAACTCGCAGAATGACAAGATGCTCCTGGTTTCTGGAGTGCTGCAAATCTCAGTGCTGCAGCTCTCTCATGTTTCAAAATCAGGAGCTCGTCTTGCCTTTGTTCACCAGAGTTAAGGACAGAAGATACACCCGCACTTGGTTCTGTTCTGTTCCAGATGTAAAACTTTACATCCATGGAGTACAGAAACTTGCTTAAAAAATACAAGAGCTGTAGTGAGACATTCAGTCATCTCACTCCAGGAATCCAAGTCTTGGGACAAAACCCAACAGATAAAATCCCATGGTGTAACAACATTACCACATGGTCAGATTCCAAAAGGGATAAACAGAAGAGACACTGTTCTCCCTGAAGAGGTCTGGGAAGGCAGAAACTTAAGGCAAAATCATGTAGAAATTGATTAAATTTATTTATAGAGTTGCCAATGTAACAAAATGTTATGATGGCATTTAGTTATGTTTAGAATTGGAAGATAGGTTTTGCTTCTTGCTTAATACCCATTTCTTAAGACTTTTCCCCCAAAGTTTAAATGGAGCACTACAAGCCAAGAAATACAAGATGCAGCAGCCCTTTGCTTGCCCAGAATCCACTATGAGATCCTGAATGTATTATACAGTGAGGATAATATTTCCAGTGTGTTGTGACACACGTGCAGAATGTTATTGCTTCTTCCACACACGTCTCACTGCTTACAGAGCAAAATTTGTTCTTGGACGCTTGCACAAAGACCATGCCAAAAACAATGGATGTGCCTGTACACCTTCAAACACCAGGTTTTGGCTTCGTGGAGGGAAAGTTTTTGTTGTTGTTTGGTTTTCAGAAAAGGCCTCTTTCCAAAGGTACAGGGAACCACCCTTCTGCAAAACAACAAATTACAAGTGTTTTCCTCAACCACACATGCCCTCTGTGGAAACTTAAGAGGATTCATTTGGGAAAGCAGGAAGGGACTGCACCAAGGTCTGTAAGGAAGCGTTTATTTCTTTTTCTTATTTTTCTCATTGTTAAATGATCTGCCTCTCCTCTAGGCCGTGGTACACATTGCATAGCTTTAGTTTTAATTGCTGTCCACATATATCTCTGCTTGTGAGGTTCATGATTGCCTCATTTCATGAAGCAAATCCCAGACTTCACATCATAGGAGATGTGGCAGGAAGCAGTTACCCTTCATGAAGAAACAACGCTCGTGAGGAATTTTACTGCTGTGTCCACTTTTGATGCAAAGAAAGAGAAGGGACATCTGGCTGAGGGAAGGGGAAAGAACAAATTTTTACCTTCTGGGGCAGCAAAACTATGGTAACTTCTGTTCAAATCTTCTACATGATGCTTCTTTATGCTGACGGCTTTCCACCCATTCTCAACAGTTCTCTGTTTTAGTGCATGGCCCATCCTTGCTCTCTTCTACTTTTCCATATTAGTCTGCAGCAGCATGTAAAGTGCTCCAGGATTCTCAGCCTCAACATGTTTCTTTATCCAACAGAAACATCTGTTTTCAGGGACTTAACAGGCAGGCACACATATGGCCCTCTCCTTCACACCAGCATCTTTTCTACTGACCTAAATGAAACTCGTATTGTACAAACCAGTCCCAACAAAAGTCAACAATTTTATATTGCAGCGATCACAACCAACGTGAAGATGGTAAATGAGCCAGTAACACCCAACTATTGCTGTCACCAGAAAATCTTCACTTTCACCAAAAATGCCTCTCAGAGAATCTCTACCCACATAATTTCAACACTCTGTGTAAACTGCTTAGGTAGGTTTCTGATGCTTAGCATTTTTACATCTTCTATACCAACACCTAAAACCTTTTTCTGTAGAAAATGGGGTTTCCCAGATGAGGCCATTTCAGAATTTGGGGTGCCAGGAGGGGCAGGACAGCTCAAAGCCCTGTTGCAGTACTGGGCTCATCTGTGACCTGCCTGTTTTGAAATAATAAACTCACTCATAACTCATGTTTGTGAACTTAACACTGGGTACAGTGTTAAGCCTCTCAAAAAGTACCTCTGTCAGAAGACAGAGATGCACTTGTGGTCAGGTCCAGGCTACTGAAAGTTTCAGCAGCCAGATGATTAGGGAAAAAAACCCACCAGCATCTATTTACAGACCCACATATCCACCAGTTGGATTTTATTTTCATCCACAGTGGGATCTTCCATCTATATAGCCTTTGAAATATGAATCTGAAACTTTATGCTGGAGGACAGAATTAAAAATCATTTGTTACCCAGTGTCATGCTCTTGAGTTTATTTCAACTCTTTTTCCTTAACTGTGCTAAAATAATGAATATTAAGTACTGGTGGCAGCAGCAGCAAGAGCAGCAGCTGCAGAGAGACATCCAAACCCAATCCATGCTACAAAAGGAAAGGAGTAATAAAATTTCTCTCCTTCTCCTTTACTTTCTTTTCACATTTTTTTCCCAAGGATTCTACTGTCATTATTGTCTACTTAATCTTTTTCTTTCCCTGCTCTTTTCTACCAAGGGGTGTGGGGGACTGTAAGAGGTTGGAGGATTTCACATCAGTCCTCCACTTATTTTAGGTACTGACTGCTTCTGGAATATGTAATTAAATCCTAACAACTGGGTAAGAAGAAGGGGTTCCTACCAAACTTTGCTCTGAAATACTAAATACTAAATCTGTGAAATACTAAATCTATGACTTTCATACAAGGTGCAGGAAGTGTCCTGTGGCATCTCTGTGCCAGGCTGGTTAATGGATCTTCATTCCCTAAAACAGCCACAGTAACAATTTATGAGTTGTATAAGTTGACCTGGTTAGTGTAATGTTTACTGCACAAATGTAATGATTTTTTTTCATTAAAGGCTACCAAGAATGAAATAAGTAGTCCTGGCAAGCCATCCATGAGTGATCATGGGTCTGCTGGGAGACAAAATGTGCCCTGTCAGCACTGCAGGTCTGACTACCTGCGTCTAGCCAGCTAACAAATGGTTTGGGAAGGACTCCACACAAATCAGGGGGGAGCAAGAACAAAAACTGAAGAAGTTCAGAGAGGGACTCTATGAACAAGAAAAGCATTTGCTGAGGAAAGACAACTGAGAAGGACATCTACTGGGATGTCCTGAAAAATCTACTGGAGGTATCATCTGCTGGGCAGGCAGGTGTGCATGGGCACCACTGATTTAAAATATATTTAATCACGGGGACTGTCCCTACTGTTAATAAAGAAAACTTGGTTTGCCACTGGCCATATGCTCCTATGAGGAAGCCAAACAGATTTGTCCAAACTCAGCCCAGTTGACCACAAGTTAGTACATACAGTGTAGAAGTAGGAAGATGTCAGACATGAGACTGGGGAAAGGTAACAGCTTGATGCGCAAGCCTTGCAAGGCAGACTTGAGGGAGTCCAGGAAGGAAACAGAGGAGTTCCTAGTTCTGTCACTGTTGCAAGTCTCACTTGAGTTTTGGAAGCTTCAGAAAGTTAACTTTCATTACAGTCTTCCACTTAATAAATGTACAGAATTAGTTTGAAGGATCTGGAGGGAGACACTGGTTGACATCTGGGACACATCAGGGGGCCAGAGCCCTATCTTAGCCATCGTTTGTGGCTTTCTTTGCACATTAGGAAGGCTGATAGAGGAGCTTTACTGATGAGCTGTATTTTTTTACCATGACAGTAGTTTGGAATCAAGTTATGCTATTGATAATTTACCCTTTGAAGCTGACAAATACAGACAATGAAAATATATGTTCTGCTGCCCCTTGCTCTCTCACAAGCGCTTTTCTCTATAGACATACAGGCACATGTAAAAATTAAGTAAGAAAAATTGTCCTATATTTGAATTTTTTTTAATCATCAAGCTAGGGGACTTGTGCAAGGGCATTGTGTTTATCAGAACTAGACTCCTGTCAGAAAATGCTGTAGCTGACTGGTTTCTTAAAAAAAAAAAAGAAAACAAAACAAAAGAAAAAAGTAACATGCCTGTGCAGCCGAAATTATAGAAACAGTCTTTCAGAGCAGGCAGCAAGAGACTTGGCAGTTTTCTCTGGCTGTGTAGCTCAGTGTGACTAACATGACCAAATGTCAACACATGCTCCCTAAACCCTCAACCAGCCTAATCTAGCAGGACTGTCCTCAGAGATGAGTTCCTTAAATCAAGGATCCAAGCATCAGTGTGATAGATGCGCTGCTCCAAGCAGTGTGGAGCATGGCCACGCTGGGTGAGCTGATAAACAGCCACCCAGAGCTGATGAGATCTGCCTGCTCCTCTCCTGCACGGCCTCAGTGTTGTATCCAGGACTCACAGCACAGAAACGTGCTGCGGAGCCCAAGCCTGCACCATCCTGCCTGGAGGGAAGGGCTTAAGAACCACTTTGCCTCATTTGCAGTCAGACTCTGCTTTCCCCTGCTGAACACCTATGTCCCTGCCTCTCAGCTCTCCATGATGGGACAGCCAAAACTGAGAGGTTGCTTTGCAAACAGCACAAAGGCGAGCAGCTCTCAGCTGCCACTCGCTGCAACAGCCAGGGGGTGTTTGTTGGGGTGGCTGGTGGCAGACCTCTATATAACTGGGAGTGAATGGGGCTTCTGTGTGTCTTTCATGCCTTTGTGTACAACTGAAGTGTGGGACAATGAGAATGGAAACATTTTGCCTGTTGTTGACATCCAACTGCCTCCTGGAGGATACAGTCTCCACCAGACAGATGGCTAATTTCTTTACCCTAACCTCCGTCTCCTGCACTCCAATGTTAGTATGATGTTCTGCCCCTGGAGTGAAGCCCTAATTGCTGTCAAATGTTCAGAGACAAAAGTGGTTGTCTATATATCACTCATGCAAGTGTTGTTACGAGGGTGTGAATTAAACAGCAGAAGTCACTTGTCAATTGATTCCAACCTGAGCCATTTTGCTCAAACCCTGGCTTGCACTTTAAAGAATGAAGCTTGACGATTTCTATTTCAGTGCAGGCAGGGACTGTGTGCACAAGAAGATGCAGCATCATTCACTGAAGGACCCTCAGCCGCTCTGCCTTCATTAGGCTTACAAAGGACATGGGGTGCTCTTTCTCCTGATCATTCAGAAATCCTCCCATTTTCCTCCCATGAAGAAAAATGTTCATTTTCCTTTGTCCTCACCAGCTAAACACAAGTGGCTGTTCAGCCTGAAATGCGCACTGAGCACAAAGCCAAGACACAGAGTTCCTCATTTGTCTTTCTCACACATAAGACGTATTTTGGGACCGACGAAGTTCTCGTTTCCCAAAGATGCAGCTACCATTGAACAGGCAGGTAATACTAATGGCCAGACGGTGACAGTCAGCTATTGGGAGTCTGATTAGATGCACATTTATTGTCAAATTATGTTGTGTGACAGCACAGGCTGCTGAACACCATTTTAACATGCAGAGTAACACCTCAGGAGGCTCTTCATTATGCATTCAGTGGGCTATTTTCAGACTAAACAGCATGTCAGTGGCTGTGTTTATCCTTTTCCACCTGGGCAGAGGAAACAGTTCAATGTTCCTCCAGGGAATTAATGCATATTACAACCCATACATCGATTCTCCTCAACAGACAGAAATGGCCAGACATATTACATGTCTCCAGAAAATATTGAGGTCCTGACAAAGAGGGATTGCTAGGGGAAAAAATGAGTTTGAGCAGAGATCCTGAGTTTAAAGGAAGCCAAATTCTCCAGGATCAGCATGAAACCCTGCCTGCTCTCCCCCCATGCTGAGGTGCACAGGCACAAGCGGCACATGGACACGCAGAGCCTCTTGTGCAACAGCTTCTGACAGCACTGTGAGAGGGGAATGCTTTTCCTGGGTCTGAAAGTGGTGGTGGGAGTCAGGCGAGCCAAACTGCATCAGTGTCTGCCCTGTGATGCTGCTGGGCTGAGAAGGCAGCATCTGCAATGGGGCTCATGGGGGCTTTCCCCCTCTCCCTGTCTCTTTCCCAGCATGATTTACTTCCACTTGCTGAGAATACTTCATCTCACAGCCTTTAACAAATTCTGCTGGTGGCTTCCTGGGAATGGATTCATTCCTGTGCCTGTGACTCCACAGCAGTGACTGAAAAATGTAAAAATCAGTACTCTTCCTCTTCTTTTTCTTCCCTTAACTCACACAGCTTTGATAAAAAATGGCACCCACAAGAAGCTATTCTCCCCAAATCTTGGATAACACCTGGGAGTTTTCCCAGACATAGCAAGGCCAACAAAGAGCAATAAAAATGTTACAGGATGCCCATGTGTTTTTGGCTCATAGAGGGGAGGGAACGGGATGGACATGGCCTATGTAGAGATGGTGAGGGTGGGGGACATCACTGCCAGTGATGGCAGGGAGAAGGGGTGAGGGAAGGGAGGTGGGCAGTTGAAGCCTTATGGCAAGAGCAGGTCTTCTCCTTTGAGAGCTCATGGCCTGGCACGGATCAGGAGGTGCAAAGAGGAACCTGAGCCCTGAAGGCAAGATCCAGGTCTCAGCCCATCATGTCAGGCTCCTAGAAGGGATTCAAGTCAAGATGCTGACTCTGCCATTTATTTATTCCCAGATTTTTAAGTGGCTGCTCTACAGTACTTACTAAGTTTGGCACAGTCTGGACTCAGAGCAGCTTGAGATCCAAACGGAGTCACTTTTAATTAAACACCTCTAATTAAACACAGAGACATAGTGGGTGGTTCTTGAAGTCCCTAAGATGAAGACCACTGAGAACTCAGAGAGTCTCTTGGGGAAAGCTTCATAGTCCTCTCATGCCCTCACATTCCTCCTGAGGCATTGGCTCTGACCCACTGTCCAGGATGGGATGCTAGGTTGGGATGCCAGGTCCATGGGCTCAGGCTGGTCACTGTCAGGTGCTTAATGTCCCCCCTGCCCCCAGCATTTTCAGGACAGGGAGGGCAGCGAGGGAGGAAGCAACATATATTCTGTGAGCAGCTCTGACATGGAAGATCGCAAGGTCAGCAGTCCCCCCTCTCCACCAGTAAAACCTAAACCCAACTTGAAATGAAAGAGTGTTTATTAATATTGACATTTCTATGGTGCCTGCCCAGCTGATTAGAGGTAACAGCTGTGAAGCCAGCAGTGAAGAGGCGTGATGTCCCAGAAGCTGAAAAAACACTTTATATTCTGTTTTATTACTGATTTAACAGCCACACGAAAAGATTTAGAGCCAAGTTTCTGCAGACTGAGAGGACCACACAGCTCCACATAAGCACCCGCAGTGCCTCTCTGGGGTTGGGGCACACACCAGGAATGGTCATGTGAGCACCCATGGGACCTGGGAGGGTCTGCTGGTACCTGCAGAAGGTGGAGGTGATTCCCAGCTGTTCCAGGCTGGGCAGTGGAGGATGCAGGTGCTGCTGGCAGCTCCTCAGAGGCAGGTATGCTTCTCCTCAAAGTGATGGCAAAGCACATTTGGGAAGGTTTTCTGTGGCAGAGGAATATTGAATTCATTATGCTGCAGGTAAAAACTTGGAGGTTAAAATGAAATGGCAGCAGGTGCATCTAATAAGATTACTAGGTTCCCCTGGGATGCACTGGGAGAGCAGTTTCACTGTGTATTTCAAACCAGGCTATACTGTTGAAATCAACAGGATTTTAGTTGCAAAAGGCAAGCTAATTGGGAATTCAATTTGTGATTATTCAGGTATAAGGCATAACACAGCCAGAGATGTGCTCAAACAAAATCGGCTTGATCCAACTTAGGAAGAACGAAGTGGATATACCTCCTGAGTACAAATGTATGAGACCTGAGTATGGAGATACAGGTGGAAAGTACACCTTGCAGAGATTTCTGTACTGTCCTTAAAGAGACATTACAGTGAAAACAGAATGAAATATATAATGCTAAAATACCATTTAGATTCTGAGGCTCTCTGCTTTAATACTTTGCACAGCCTCAGAGGAGGGGCTAGATATACCACAGCCTGAACTAAGCAAACAGTTCCCAGATCTGTAGCTTACAGATAACCTTATGCAATGAACTGAAACAAACCTTTGACTTTATTTTTCTATATCTGTAAAAAAATTAGAACAAACTGTAATTCTGCCATGTTGCATCTAAACAGAACCTGTACAGCCACCTTTCAGATGTGCTTATAAGGCAGAACTGACAGCCTGAATGGAGGAGATGCTCTGAAGATCCTATACAACCCTTCAAATAAATCTCTGAATTTCTATTTGAGCCAATCAATCAGGCTTTCCAAGTGTCAGCTGGTAACACACACATCTGTCAGCATCCAAGTGCTGCAGTAATAGGGTAAGCTGTATTCACAGCTGGAAACTTAGTTTAGCCATTGCTTACACTTAAGTAAAAGATAACCCTGGATTATGCATTTCACAGAGTAGAGGTTAAAAACAGGACTGGGGTTTGGGTTAATGCCAGTACAGTGTTTCTCTCTGATCCCAAGCACATGTGAGGTTACCTGTAGTAAAGTTTTCCCTCAGTTCCACCTTCTGTGCTGTCCAGGAAAAATAAGGGAGAGCTCCCACTGCAACTGGGACTCATCTGCACAGCTTGTAGATCCAAAAGGAGATAGCTTTAACTGTAAAAAAATCCTATCCTATTCTCTGTGGGAAGCTTCCAGCTTTGTCCTGGGAGCATACACTTGCTTACCTTTATATCACTACATTGACTGGCATGTTGACAACTGATATTAATATCAACACAAGGTGTCCAAGTACCCCTGGGATCCAACCAGCCCTCGTGAGCCTGTATGGCTCAGGTTTAGAGAGCATCTCTGAATGTTCCACCTGAAGAGATGGCAGTGAGATAGACATTTCAGCTGGCTAAGTAGAAATAAATGTGTTCAAGTCACCTCCAGCAGAACCATGTGCAAACTAGAGCCCTAGTAAACTCTGAGGAAGACACAAAGAAGACTATTTTAAAATCCAGCAAGTAATGAAACAACTTTACCATGACTCAGAAGTGCTTCAAGAGGTCACAATCAATCAGTCAACAGAGATGAGCACACACCTAACTCTAAAAGAGACACAGACTCTTCTACACTTTCAGTGAAGGTTTCCCAGAGCTTTGTTCACAAAGGAGCTCTCTGGGAGGTACCTGGAACACACCAACTTCAGCAGCCTGGGTCTCATGGGGGAATCTATCCCAATTTTCTGGACAGCCATCCTATGAAGCAGCATCCATGGATTCGGCAATGTAACAAATGAAACACCTGGCAGCTTGCCCTGCAATTGCTGTTTGGAACTGCTAGGAGAGAGAGACAGGCCCTTTCTTTGGACCATCCTCCTTTTCCCTCTGACTGGGAACTCCCATAGTCCCTCACACTGTCTCTCCCCCAGTGAAACTGGAACCACTCCCATGCCATCAGTGAGAGCTGGTGAGAGATGCCAGTGACTAAATGTGGCTCTCAGTGAGGCTATCCAGAGGCTGTAGCAAGGAGCAGGGACAGTTCACCTCTCTCTCCCATGCCAGCCTGCAGGATCAATGAACCCATCTGCAAGGGTGGGAGAGTGGCTCTTGAGGTGACAGTCCTTGCTGAGTGACACAAGGGCTTCATCACCACTGTCACAAGGATTTCAGTGCAGGAAATCAGCCCTCCCATATCCACATGGGAACTGCGAGTTTTTCCACTCAGTCAGCAGCCTCCTTAGAACTGAGACTCACTGTGAGATAGAATGCAGATACAGATATTTTAACACCATTTTATGATTCCTAACAGCTTCACCTCAAAGGCAAGGTGCTTTTTAATTCTGGTTCATTTTTAAACAGCAGGAAATGTAGTTTAATACGTTTTACAAAAGTGGTAAGAACAGAAAGGCAAAAATGTAGGCAATTGAGAGAATAAATGAAACAGGAAACCGAAAGTTGTACCTGCAAGACAGTACACACGTTTCATGCAGAACTGATTAGAATGAACCAGAGGGTTTAAGAAAGCAAGAAGTGTGTACTAGAGAAATAGTAGGATGCCACTGCTGACACAGAGGTCTTTATCCCAAACTACTTCTTCACCCTTGGCTCTTTACCTGTTTGTGTCCCAGTTCTCCTAAAAGGGAAATCAACTGCTTCCTTTCTGATAATTAGGAGGTTAACCCCAGCACTAACTGTGCTGTTGGCACACCTACTGGTGATGACAGAGGGGTACTGGGCCAGGAGGGCTCCCCAGGCTTGGCCCACCATGTGTGGGAAGCAGGCTAAAATCCCTGCACTCCCCTGCAAGCATGCAAGCTCACTCACCTTCCATCTGTCAGCTCTGACAGATGAGACTGGAGCTGTGTCCATCCCACTGCTCTTCCACAGTGGGCTACCTGTGTGGTAGGGAGAGCTTCACTGCTGGAAAAGCCTCTCTTGCACAGCTGCAGTCCATTAAGGCAAACTGCAGTCTGTGTCAGTTCACCTTAATGTGCTGGGCTGTGAGCTATGGCTGTTCACGAGCTGATTCAAAAATGATTAAGTGTCTCTTGCTCCAGGGGCAGCTACTTTGGGATCAGGGATGGATGACAGCTGGGCACAGCAACTTCCTCCACTGCTGCATGTTAACTCACACATTCTTCCAGGCCAGGGCCCTCAGAAGGAGGGAGGGTGACTGAGGGACTTACCACAGTCTGGTTTAATATAGAGCCTGTCAGGTGTGCCACACACATGTGTAAGGCCATGTGCCATCCCTTTGCAGTTGTTCTCCCACACACCTTAACTCATTCCCACCCACAGACAAGCCCATAAACTATCTTTTCCTCTCTATTGCAAGTGCCCGTGTGCTTTTATGGAGAGAGGAGTGCCTGAAGAGCATGGAAATGGCAACCCAAAAAGGGGAGGATGCTACTGGCTCTGCGAGCCATGCCCAGGGCCCGGCACTTGTGGAACCTGGGAGCGAGCAGCAGGAGAATGCACAGTGAGCACACATTTCTCCCCTCTTCTCAGCCCAGAGACTGTGCTGGAGACAGTAAAAGCAACTTGTCTGGGAGACTGACTCCAGCTGCCTGTCAG
Organism: Corvus cornix cornix; assembly: GCF_000738735.6. Lineage (NCBI taxonomy): Eukaryota > Metazoa > Chordata > Aves > Passeriformes > Corvidae > Corvus > Corvus cornix. Next base: position 10,646,676 of record NC_046334.1, read on the forward strand.
CCATGCTGGCTGCACTCCTTTGTTCCTTAGTCTTTCTCTTAGGGCCCTGCTCAGAGGGAGACTGCAGCTGGGCTCCATGCCCACAAAGAAGGAAGGGAATGAGATGTCTGACGCACTGGCAGAGCAGCTTGTTTGCAGCAAGGAAAAGAGGCCATGTCAGCTCTGGCGCTGCACTAGGAATGGCAGTGGGCTTCCCCTGGGGAGATCAGAAGAATAAGTGGGTACTACAGAACCAATTGGTGCAGGTTGTATTTCAAAGATAAATTGCTGAACAGCAATACTCACCTGCAAGGCAGCAGGCAGGGCTCACACAGAGAACCAGCAGCACACCTACGAAATGCTGAGAGCCAGCATGTTGGTCTTCCCACAGCAGTGGCTCTTGTGCCATCATGCAACTCTGCTGCCCAGCTCACATATCCCTCCATAAGCCAGAGGCTGCTCCAGGTAGGTTCCAAGGGGTGGTGGGCTCAGGGGAGAGGAGTCTGGTCCAGTGTGGCCCAGTGGCAGAACAGGAACACAAGCCAGACCTCCAGGCTCCTACTCTGGTCCTCATGCCTGTCACCTTTAGCTTCCTTGCTTATATGCACTGACTCTATTTTATATAAATTTACATTTTTTTTCTTAGTCGCAGCTATGCCACCAAAACTACTCAGGCCATTTTGAAGCAGCAGTTGCAGATTTATACTAAATACAATAACAACTACACCCTGCTGCTTCTACTCAGAAAGCGAAGGATTGAATTGAGCAATGCCCTCTTCTTGGAGTTTGCAGTTGGTGGCCACTCCTGTAAGCACTGCTTCAGATCCCTGTTATTTTAGTATCCCCATCTTTATGAGTGCCCAGGGAAAGTGAAGTCACAGCTTTGCAGCTTCCTGGAGCAGCTGTCCCCCTGCACCGCTGCAGCCGGCAAAAGCTGACACCAGAGCCTGGCACTCTGCTTTTTATTGCCATTCCTCTCCTAATTGGAGTGACAAGGAGCATGCGGAGTCATGCACCAACCCGAGGAGATACTAGCTAATTGAAACTGTGCCTCACTGCACTAAATGCTAGTCAAATCAATCTCTTCCTTCTTCCTCTCACCTCCATCTCATTCTCTCCACCTTCCCTGTGCCTTCATTCTTCCCTCCCCCTCTCTTCCTTCTCAGCCCCTCCTTCCCCAAATCCCCCCCACTGTCTGACTTCTAATCCCTCTAGGGCAATTAAAAGCAGGACCAACAACAAAGGGAAGGCGACAGGAAACCCTATTATTCATCCTCTGCAGCACATTGTCCCCTCAGGTTTGCAGCACCCACCCCTGCTGCAGGTAGCTGGCCCCTGGGGCAGGGGTCTCCACAAGCTGGGGTACCTGGGGTGCTGTGCAGTGGCTGTGGGTGCCTTCCCCCCTCCCTGCACTTAAGAGGCACTCATCTTTCTCAGTGCAATTACCACAAATGATTTATGTGGCCAGTCAAGAGGGCCTGCCAGGGTTCTTATTTCATCTCTGAAAAAAGGAACTCTGCTGGAATTTTATCAGGGAGCTTGGATTAAATTGACAGCTGCCTTTTGTTTTGTTTTTAAAGACCTTCCCTTCAGAGCACAGCATTCTGCCTGGATTTTGGCAGGGGGAGGGAATCCAACACCATATGAGGGTACAAGCCCCTCCTGTAAGAGAAAAATCCATTTACTTCTCTCTATATATATTTTAAGTGAGGCCATTTTTAAGGAGCTGACATCTGCAAGTGATCCCCACTCCCACCGACTTGAAGCGGCATTTTATTTCACTTCACTGAAGCCATGAAAGCAACAGCTTTTCCTCCCCAGTGCAAATGTCTGTTAGGCTGACAGAGGGAAACGATGGAGTCTCCATCTCAACACGAGCACAGTCATCTTAAAATGCTGTCAGCCCTGCCGCACACAAAGCCTCCTGCATCCTGTTCCACAAATATGCCAAGGCACAGGGAGAGATGTGCACAGGCAGCCAGGGACATCCACATACACATATTCCACTCAGGAGCACAGGGAGGCAGATACTGGCATGTTTCAGAGAGACCCCATGCAGGCAGACATGCTGGGACACACCGGAGCAGACTGTGTAGAGCAGGCAGGCACACGCGCCGCAGCGCAGCGCACACGCGGGAGACATGCCAGCAGGCATGCAGCTACACACAAATCACCCAAAAATGTGCCCAAAAGGCACATGCATAGGCAGAAGGCATAGACAGACACACAGACAAAGCTGATTACAACTTCAGGCACTGCCAACAGCAAGAGGTATTAACAAGTATTTAACAAAGTCAGCTGTCTCTTGCCTTCCTTTGCTTTAGTGGCTGGTTCTTGCACACACTTTGAACAGATTTGAAAGCATTTGTTCTCTAGATAACATGATTTGGGCTTTGTATATATATTTGGGACGCAAAGTCTAACACAAGGACATAAAATTATTGAGGATGCCAGCAGAGATTACAGCATCAATGCTGAGAGGTCTAGATATATATTTATTGCCTTAAAAACAATTCTGGGTTTGATACAAAGCAGCAGTCTTTCTCTGTACTGCAGGGTGGTAGGGGGAAGGAGAAGAGCATGTTAATTCTGTATTTAAAAAAGTCAATAGGATTACAAAATAGAGATGAGCAGTCCAATAACAATGTTAAAAAGGTACAGAAAGAGGATGCAGGGTGGCATAGTTCACACAAGCAAGAGGCATGTCTCATGGCAAAGGACTCTGTCAACCTGAAATCCAGGCATTTCCCAGACATAAGCTACAGTATTTTCAATAAATTCACCTACCCAGATGGCTGCTCTCACTTCTGTTTTTCTTCTATTGATGTTTTCATACTTTCAGATGATTCTCTGCCTGACATCACTTTGCAGATGAGCTAAACATGCATTTGGGGTGATGAAAAAAGCTCGGACACCAATGACAGGTGTGGTGCTCAGTGCACCAAAACATTTGATAGGGGAAAAAATTAAAACACTGGTTTGCCTCATACTTTTTCCCCTTGGCACTTTAGGTTTTGCCATCATCAATAGTAACCTTAACTGATTTCAGAAGCAGAAACAATTTAAAGCCAGCTAGCATCCTTTTAAATGCAAAACCTTTAAGCTACATGTGTTTTTTGCTACTCTGTCCACAGAAACTGCACTCAAAAGATGTTACTTCATTTATTACAATATGGCCACATTTTCTTATTCCTTCCTGCCTCCCATCACTACTTTTCCCCTAAGTGGGCATGTTTACAGAGACTTAAGAACTTCCAGCTCCCACACCCCAGGAGAATGATCTCCTTGCTATAGGCTATAGCTGGTAGGAACATTCTGCTCTCCTCCTCAAGCCAGGGGTGAATGCTTTGGTGTTTAAAGACCAAGCTGGCAGCATCTTCACCCACAATCTCTTATAAAGATTGCACCAAGATCAGTCACTCCTCCCTGCCTCTAGTCATATCACTTGGATAAAGGAGGAGAGCTGAGTATTCTGTTAAACAAAGAGGGTTATGCTAATTTTATGCTAATTAGGTGTATCCATGCAGCCCTGCTATAGAATTACTTCCCCCTGCCCAGGCCTTCTTCAGCTGCAGAAAGGATGACAGGGGGAGGTGACAAGGCACAGTAAGGATGAATGCAATGCAGGGAGTCCAGCAGTACTCAGGAAAAGAAAAAAACCCTGTTACTTTAGGTGGGTTTACTCTCTTTTGGTGGCTCCATTCCCTTCCAGTGCAACCCTTGGCAAGGCTGCCAAGCTCTCAGCCCCAGAAATAGCATGTCAAGCAGCAGAAAAAACAGAGGGGAGGGGGAGATGCAGATAAAAATAGAGAGAAATGTTGATTGCATTGTTACTGCTTCAATTAAGCTCAGACACTTCAGCCTGATGAGTCAACAGCAATGACAAGAGGGCACAGAAAACAAGAGCAACTGCAATGCAAACCAGTTTACCAGTCCCACTAATGTGGAAAGCACTGAACTCCCAAACCAGTCACTGTGATAGGGAAAGGAGGAAATGCTCTAACATTGTCCCTTCTGCACCAGTCTGACAACAGCAGCAGAAGCCACAAAAAGACAGTGAGTTAATAATGACTGGGCAGGAGAGCTGATGGCTTGGACCAGAACAGCCCTCCCCAGCCCAGCATGCAGTACTGGGCCAGTAAAAGTGGGGCACTGGAGGTCAGCTCGGCTTGTTCAAATGTAGCCATTGTATTCTCCAGGGTCTTAAATCATGCTTGTGATTCTTTGTGTGTTTCAGCGGTGGCGGCAGAGACAGGGAAGTAACAGATGGGTATAATTACAGGGACCAAGGCACAGTCTCTTCTCCACCACCCCATGTGATGCACATTTTCTCTACAAGAACAGACTGCCTTGCATCCCCCCATGAGTGGGGGTGATCCAACTTCCTCCCCACACCACCTCTGCTGCTGGGAGCTGACAGAGCAGGGATTTTGGTCAGGGCAGCAGTGCAAATATAACATATGCTGAGTGAGAGGGAGGACCAGTAGCACTACAAAATGAGAGGCTGGGTGGGAGCATCCACCAGCTGCCCCTGTCGGTCCCTCTCTGAGTGTCAGAGGACAGGCAAGGGGCTGAGGCAGGAGCCAGCAGGGTGGAAGGTGGGCAAAAACTCTCAAATAAGCTCTAGTTGGGGTTGTCTGTGGTTGTCTGTGTCACCCACTATGTAAAGTCACCTCTGAAAAGAAAGGAAGAGATGCAGTTGGTCATAACTTCAAATGGTCTGTCTCTCGGCCTCGCCACACCAATCCCTGGGAAATGTTCACCTCTCCCTGTGAAGTGGTTTACAACACATATAACATCAACATTTATTGCACCATCTGCCAGCACTCCTCCTTTTACCAACCCCATCAAAGGAATGCTGAGGAAGTCATGTATGGAACCACTTATAATCAGCAGCAGTGCCATAAAGCTCTGCTCTGCAGCCTGGGCTGCCCAGGTTATCCCACCATGTCCCAGTTCAGGCATTCATTCTATTCTTGTCCTGTCAGGGTAACATAATGTTCTTACACTTAGAGACTTTGTTAGCCCAGTGTCCCATCTCTGATAGTAGCCAGCCACAAATTCTTAAGGAAAGTGTAAAAGGAACAAGGACAGATGCACAGTGAGCCGGCCCCTGGGATCCCTCCCAGTGTCCATCAATTAGGATTAAGAGCATCCTGTGCTGTTGACTGTATAGATCTAACAGCCTTGTTCTCAACTGCAAAGCTCTCCTTGGTGCATTTAAATGATTCCTTTTACATACAATCTCTGCAGCAGCATGCAGCAGGGAATTCTGCATATTGAGTTGATGTTGTGCAGAAAAACAAACAAAACAAAATGAAAATGAAAACATGCTTCAGCTTTAAACCTACTACCCACTCCTGTGCTGCTGAAATGCTGCAGAGACACTACATTATCATGGGAAATCTCACATTTGGGGCAGTTCCCTGGGTACCCAGCTGCTTCCTGAAGTTCCACGTCTCCTTTACTGAACAGCTTTTCAAGTGATTCCCACCTGTCTGTCACTGACTAGGCAGCCATTGATTGTGGCAGGGATATACAACTTTAGGATGATGCTATGCCTAGGTTAAAAAAGTCCCATCAATCTGCATGGTTTGGGCTTGCTGTGCCTGCTGGTATTTGAGAAAGTAGAAGTGCCAAGCCTCTGCCTCCTTTGTCTAGGGGAGGAGGAGCCCAGTTAACGTGGGGTTCACTGGGGTGGCATTTGGCAGAAGTCTGGAAACAGGCTCCCAGGCATAGCCTAGCACAGCCTGTCACTCCACTACCAGTCCCTCCCACCCTAAACTCACAGAGAATACAGTGTAACACCAGAGTTTGCTGAGCTGGGCTAACGTCCCTTCAGGAGAAAGGAAATGCCATGGTGAGTCAGGATGCTCCATAATCGCACCTGGGAATTGCTCTTTACCTTCCCAACTGCGGCGGCATCCAGCTGCTGAAAGGAAAATAAATACACCTGGAAACAATAGCACCTGAGGTGAAAACCTGCATACCCTGCTGCACAGGGAAATACAGTTATCCACTCTCAAGACATGGATCTGTCAGAGAGGAAAGGGGCTGGCACAGGATTAGAGAGAGCAACATTTGAAAGTCCTCAGATCCCGTGTTTGCACACAGGCGGGGCCAGATCCAAGTTTCACAGTCTTGCTGGTAGCTATTCATCAAAATACTTCCACTGCCAATTTGGACAACATTTGTTAAAAATCTATGTTCAGTTCACAAGGCTAGCACCAGACTGTCCAAATAAATGACCAATTAATCTCTTTTCTTAATGTTATCTCCCAATATTTAGGATTACTTCATGCCAGATACCCTGCTGAAAGGAGGAGGGTTGGGATGGGGGAGGAGTGGAGAGGGGGCTGCTCAGGGGAAGAGCCCAGCCAATATTCATTCTGTTTTGTTCCCCTGTGAGATCCTTTCCATCACACTACTGAGCACAACACAATTAGTGAAAAGGGCCCATTTTTCCTCCAGGAGCCAAGGTCCCAAAAAGGTACAGCTTCAACATCATTAGCAGTTCATCTTCTTAAACCTCCGGGCAGCCCCTAGGCAGATCCCCTCATGCACACCCCTCCCCCCTTTTGGTCTCTGCTTATCAAACTAATGAAGCACATCTACACTGAAAGGTCTTGAGGTAGAAGACAGCAGCTTAACCATGATTCAGTACATGTCTTTTCCCCTCCTCCTCTTCATCAAATAAAGCAAGCAGAATTTCCTACATTTAAATGGAAGGGAGGAGGAAGGAAGGAGGGTAAGGGGAGGGAGACATTTGTCTAGTAATTCCCAGCAGAAGGAGATGTCTGTTTACTTTCTTTGACTGAGCACTTGCATATTAAAAAGGCTCAGCTCCTTAGTGGACAGGATTTATCAGTGCCACATTTTCTACTTAATAGGCCAGAGCTGGCAATGCCTGCTTCAGGTAGCTGGAGACTGAAACAACTTTACGTGACCTTCCCCTTGCCCTTCTCTGAGTCCCCTCTGTACAGGGGAGCCACCAGAGGACTCAGAGGGAGCTGAGAGCCGAGGGCCATGTGGTGAGGAAGGGATGCTTCGTGTGCCTTAGTACTAAAACAAGAAGACCACTGCAAAAACAATGAAAGCACAACAAGGCTCCATTAGCTTTTTTCCATTCAGTGATATCCGGAAAGGCAATTTCCAGCTTTAGATAAAAACACATAAACATCTTTCATCATGTCACTGACCTAAATATAGATGATTTCTTCAAGGCAAGAGAAAAAAAAAAAAAAAGAGGAAAAAAGCCCTATTCTTATACCTTCAAAAGCTATGAAGCCCTACAAGCAGACTGCAGTAAAGAGGAGCAATAGATAACCAGTCAGATGTAAAAAGAGAGAGAAAGGAATACATATTCTTGAATGATTGTCCTGATGGATGATTATCCTGGGCCCAGCTTTCACCTGCCCTGTGACACAGGCTTTTTCCATGTCTTCCTGGACACTTGCCTGTCTCCTGGGCTGCCTGCTCCTGGCACCCAGAGCTTTTCCCTGCAGCACAGCACAGCAAGCAGGAGCTTTGCTTCACCATAAAGTGAATTAATCCCACCTTAGCCAGGCCACTATGCTGCCCTAAGGGGTCAGGCCATGTTTTTCAAAGGTACATAAAGTTGCCCTTGGACCTAGGGACACACTTTGAAACATGTCAAAGCTACACAGGAGCCCAAGTAGTGCCAGACTCCAGTAGCACTTGAGCACAAAACCAAGAGCGCTTGATTGTGTTTCCTTCAGGGTCACCCTCACATCACAGTAAAGTTGCACTGCTCTTGTGAAGGGTAAATGGTTTTGCTCTCAGTACCTGTGCTGGTTTGCAGCAGCAATCCCCAAAACCATAGTGCCAGGGACCCACCACTTAACTAACAAGCTAGAGGGTTCCTGTATGTGTAACACATATGCTGGAAGCACAGGGATGTGCAGGCAAGGTCTTTCCACTAATACAACCTAGCATTAAATATCAGCGACAAGTCATGATTCTCCACATTTAATGCATGTCCTACCATTCAGAACCACAGAATCACACTTTATGACCCTCACTGTGTGCTGGGGACAGAATTGGGTACTTAATTGCTTCCTGCCTCAGTTTACCCCATCCATAAATGGTACATTGGCAGAGTATACAGAAAAACTACCATCTTGGGATGGTGTGAGAACTGTCATAGGTGTTTGCAAAGACAGATGCGCATATTGGTGATCACCTGCTGTTTTTTAAAATCAAGTAACATGCACTTAAATACTATATGCAGCCTTCCAGTACCTTATAGCACTTTTCAGTACCTAAGGGAGAGCCTACAAGAGAGCTGGAGTGGGACATTTTACAAGGGCATGTAGTGACAGGACAAGGGGGAATGGCTTCACACTGACAGAGGGTAAGTTTAGATTGGGTATTAGGAACAAATTCTTTTCTGTGAGGGTGGTGAGGCACTGCCACAGGTTGTCCAGAGAAGCTGTGGATGCCCCATCCCTGGGAGTGTTCAAGGCCAAGTTGGATGGGGCCCTGAGCAATTTGGTCTGGTGGAAGGTGTCCCTGCCCATGGCAGGGGTATTGGAATGAGATGATCTTTTAAGGTTCCTTGCAATGCAAACTATTCTGTGGTTCTGTGAGAGCTGTTGTCACGGTTTCAACTCAGTCTTCCTTCTGCTGGGTCAGGGGGAGCTTTGCCTGAGAAAGGCCTTTGGGAGCATGAAAGTTATTGTTTACTCAGTAAAACAAAATCATTCTTGTCAAATAAACTGTATACTATTTTAAAAAGAGTTCAGTAGGGATAGTTCATTGTCATAAGCACTTCCTGCTGTACAGTCACTTCCTAAGTGTTGTGTAATTGTCACTGATGAGGGACTGACAAACCACTTTGAGTTTAATCTGCCAGAGACTGCCTTCCTTTAGACCCAAACAGAAACTCCCTCTTTCTCCCTAACGTGAGACCATCCTGCATTTGCAACAATAGTCTTGGTTCTTCTGAGACAAGGCAAAAGAAAAGCTCAACCACTGTACCTGCTTTGCAATTTTACTGTATTGCAAAGACATAACAAACCTCAAGTTTTGTCTCTTGAAAGGCAGGGACCAGATGAAACTAGCCACAAATACCATGCAAGTATCAGCTTCATCACAGACCGACCTTTACAGAGTACAATGTTGACTGAAACCCAAGGAAACCATAGGACCATTCTTTTAAAAACAAGTTTGAAAAATCACAACAAATGACCATTTTTTTCTCTCCCATTAATGTGGGTTAAGAGTACTTTCTATCAATGCAGGTGAGATGAGTGTCAAAAGGAAAAAAACCAAACACAAAGGAAGGAGCTGGAAGCAGATAGCTCAGGGAAGTCCTCCTTGGGGGACATGAGGTTTGCAGAGAACCAGCATCGACAGCACTCCATGGAAGTGTGACTGCAGATGTGAATGGCTCTGCCAGAGCGAGACACCTGCACACTCAACCCCATAGGCAGATCTTTGGGTCGGTGGGTTTAGTGAGGTTGTGGGCCTGGGCTGCACCCTTGTGCCTTGCTCTTGTCACTAGTTGCTAGGCAGAAATAAGACCTGGCCAGGAATAGCAGCATAACAAAACCATGTCAAAATTCCATATTCCTTGTCTCACAAAATACCTACTGCTTAAACTGTCAGAGGAAACTAAAAGCTCTCAACTACTCTCACCTCCATAGCATAATTTGCTTTATTTTTTTTCTTGTGGAAATGCACACTCTTGCACTAAAGGCTACTTCTCATGTCTCATAATATGGTCTTTGACTCAAAGGAATCTGCACTACAGTGTTTGTAAAATTTGCTGCTGATCTTATAAGACTCTGAAGACTTCTCCAGCACTGTCAATCCTGTGCACATACCCAGCTGACCTGAAAGACTACTGGAAAAGCTCTGGTGCCCTCCATGATGGGTACTTGCATGGCTGGTAGGTTCTGTGTTTCCTGATTTTCAGGCCAGCATGGGGATTGCTCAGTGCACGTGTCCACACAAGTGAAAAGACCTTTGTGGTAGGTTAGAGAAACCCACTGCATGATGACTTCCTTTCAAGGGCAGGCACCAGCTGGGTTACTATTTCTCTCGTGTTTCACTATGGCTATTCTGAGATGTACCCATGAAGCTGCAGCCCTATCCCAAATTCTTGTGTCCTTTAAAATATTTAATCAACCACTCCATGGGCTGAAGATGGCAGCAGGCCAATGCCTTATCCACAAAACAGCAGAGGATTATCCTGGGTTATGATACTGTTCTCTAGGTTCCACACATCCAGTGCATTTACACACATCACTGTGCTACTTGCCTCTTTATCATTTTAGCTCGAGGTAAAAACTTAGTCCTACCTACACAAAGGACCTGCTTTTTGCCATCCTTAATGAATGTATCACACCACTGTTAACACTCAGAATATGTGCAATCTGAAGTTAAGCTTGTTGGGTGAAAGTCGGGGGAACTAACGGGGAACTTCTCATCACAACTGCCCTGGGGAAACACTGTGTCTCTTCAGGAAATTTGTGTGAAAATAAACCATAACTGCATGCAAGCACACACACAGAGAGACAGAAGGACTGCCTACATGATTTGACTATGAGCGTTCTGACACACAAACAATGACAATACCCAGAAGCATCAAGAACACAATCATGGGTTTTCTCTAAATCTCCTTCCTGTTTGTGTCACCATTAGGTTTCTGCCAATAGTAACTGATGCCTGGTCGTGGTGTTCAGCTCCTCTGTTTCCTGGCTGAGCTGTAAGTGGAGACAAATTCAGCGTTGGAGGCCAAGAGCCGGCCTGGCCCTGTGGGTCTCTTTGCCCCCTGCCCTGGTGTGGAGCACTGCTAGGAAACCCTCAGCAGGAGCAGCTAAAGCAGCACAGCTGGAGAGCTGCCAGTGTTAAGATGCACAAGGTTCAGGAGCTAAAGGAATGCAAAACCTGCATAGATATAGCCTGAAAGTACATATCAATAATATTAAGGGAGAAAATTCTTTGAACTGTAGAATCATAGAACGGTTTTGGGTTGGAGGAGACCTTAAATACCATCTCGTTCCAACCCTCCACATACAGGGACACCTTCCACTAGATTGAATTAAAGTTATCCATTTTCTGTACCTGACAGAGAAAAACATGCTCTACAAAATGAGCAGGTTCTGTTTTTGCCCCTTTTAAGTTTGTACTGGTGGTTGGATAGCAGTTCCTATCTGAGTCAGATGGGCACCTTTCTGAGAGTGCCTGTGTTTGTTGTCAGCTTGTGTGCATTATCACATTGTAATCAATCCAACAGCCCATCTCTTACCTAAAATATAAATACTAATTTGAGGGCTCAGGAAGAACAGCTATTTTATTTTCAGTTAAAGAAAGAAGAGAAAAAGAGACGATGAGGCTGGGCATCATAACAGTAATTTATGATTTTACTGGTGTATTATCATTGGGTAATAAGAACAACTTGAAACTGCCAATTATCTCATAAGAGGGGTATCACCTTTTCTATTTTGAATGACTCCATCGATAAATGCAGATTCTGCTTGCTAACAATCCATCACATTGTCAGTGGCCTTACAACAGGAGAGACTGCATGAGAAAGGGAGACAAACAAACCTGCAAACACACAAACACTTGATGTGAGCTGAGCCCTTGGCTGGGCAACAGAGCAAGGGGAGGGGGAGAGGGGGCCAGGAGGAATCGCCTGGAGCAGTCGGCAGGTCACACACACAGAGTGTGCAACAGCAAACTCAGTTTACAAAGAGACATCTGTTCCATTACTTCGATGCATTGTGGCTAATTACATCCTGGCCCATCTGTGAAATGACAGCCACTTATTCTCCAATGAACCATGAAATCTGTACATGTTCATTGTGGGCAGTGGGGAGTAAGAGGAGTGCAGGGGAGTAGGGGAGGGGGGAGGATGGAGAGGGGAGAAAAGGAGAATGGCACCAAGGCGAAGCACCAAGAAAACACCGTAACTCTCATTCCTGTCTGGTGTCAGCCGGGAAAGAAGGAATTCTGGAAGAAAAGCCCTAACAAAGCACGGCCATTTTGATGCAGGGCTGCAAAACCTACTCTAACCCAAAGCTCCTCACTCCCCATTTTTGTGTGTGTAGGGGAGTGAGATGTGCCAGCAGCAGAAATTATACCAGACCTGCATCCTGTGCTTTACATGCAGATTTCTATGATGTTTCTGCCATTGCTGCTTATATCATCCCTACCTACTGGTCCCACAGCTTTGTCAGAGGTTATTCTCCTATACATAAACCTAAGTTTAGGCTCAGATGAATTAAAACCAAGGACTTAGCCCCCACCATCTCCAACAGATTTTTAGAAAAATGAAAGAAACTGCAAGAAAATGAATCTCACCTCAACTTTTCTACATGTAACAAAAAGAGCCTTGCATTCAGGCATGACTGCAAGCCCCTGAGTTACATAAGACAATGCATCTTATTTCCATACCTGGAGGAAATAAGCCAAAGTATGGCATTCAGCACCATACCAGCTAAGAAGGGTTAAATCCTGATCCTGGTAAGTCTGTCAGGAAACCTGCAAACTTTTCAGCAAACTTGCGTGAAATATCAGCCAAAGGCTGCAAAAATTTGACAGCCAGTTTTGTTAGGGGAATGGTGGCTTAGCTTGATGCTAGCGCAGAGCTCTTATAGCAGCAGCTTCACCAGCAGCTATCAACAATTAGTGACTTCTGATCCCATATCCAGCCACAATCCTGCTGCACAAATTTCTGCAAAATTCCCTTTTTTTGGTGGCTCTGGTGAACGGGGCTCAGTGGTGGTGGAAGTAGCGAAACTATTACGAGGCAATTAAAAAATGGCTGTGGGGTTGAGAGCGAGGCACAGACTAGAAACAGGGCCCGGTTGCTCAATGCCAGCTTGGTAACTGGAGGCGCTGCTTTTGTTTCAGGATTTCTGGTGTAAAAACATCACTTTCCCATTAATGCAATCACTCTGTGTGGATTTGGGCAGAATTTGCTCAGTGTGATGAATTGCTCACTCCCAAAATATCAGCAAAACTAAGCGTACAAGGAAGGAGGGTAAGGAGGATTGCTCATATCATCTACAAGCCAAAGCTGTGGAAATCTGATGAAGTCTAAAATCAGTATTGCAACAGACAAACTAAAGCAAGCTAGGATGCTTTGGGATGGGATTTCTTGCATTTGGCCATGGGCTAAAGGAAGATGTTAATCCATTTGAATCCCTGACTGAACCATATCCTGCAAGTGTTACAGACATTCAAGATAGTCAGGTCTAGAGGGGAAGAAAAATACAATTAATCTAGGTTCTCTTACGTGATACACCAACAGATGCAAAAAAAGGTAAGCACTATAGGGGGCTGGCTAGTGTTCACAGCCTAAAGCAAATACACCTGAGGCTGAAACATAAGGATAAATAGTGCAAGCTTGGTGGTTTTGCTCCAGCTTTAAAACTGGCCTCAGTAGCTGTTGACAAACCAATATAACAGGGATAAAAAGGAATCACGACCTAGTGTTGGGAGCAAAAGTAAATGGAAAATTTAATATTTTTTTTCATTAAAATGTTCACTACTTCCTCCAGCTTTTGGTCTGCGTTCTGTTGAGTCTCCTTTAATCATTCTTTTCTGATGAAGGCTTCAACACTTCTTAAGGCCAGAATGCACATTGAAAGTCACCTTGCTTATGACACACAGGTCACAGACCCAGGCAGTGAAGAAGCTTGAATCTTGTTGTGGTCAAGCAGGGATCCTACAACCCAGCCTTTTAGCGAGCCCTGTGGTCCAGCTGGGACATGAGGATGCTGGAAGAGTGGTGTCTCTAGGACAACCTACCCATCCCGCGTGAAAGCAGCAGCAGCAACTGAGCTCTGTGTGGTGTTTTTGTAGTGGGCAGGGTGGTGGCCAGGGTTTTGCAGGGTTTCTCCATAGGTAGATGCAGAAACTCCTACACCCTTGAGCTCTGCTAGTGGTTAGCATATAGTTTGTGAATCTCAAAGGTAAAGCACATCTCTTCTGAAGCACCTGCTTTGTCTGACAGGTTTGAAGCAAGTGGCTCAGTCTCACTGTACTTGACAAAACCTGAAAACCTTTTGAAAGGCAACTGAGTGGTGTCAGTCTAATTTAGAATGGATGATACATCCATTTTACCAATTTCACTGCACAACAGGCAATTGGAGAAGGCAAACCAAGGGGAAGGAGAGGGCTGACTGAGCTGAATTCAATCTTGCAGTGGGTTCTTCTGCTGGAACAGCTGGTGCTTAGTCTATGGATAAATAAAGGACTTCATTTTCCATGGACATCAGGCTGCCTTTCCTCACCAGCACTAAACTCAGCCTCACAAAAGAGGAGATTAACAGAAAAAGAAGCTCACAGTGTGAAACTGTACAAAGAGCTTACAGGAAGGATTTGTAGTAAATTAATATCACTAGCAAGCATACAGTTCCCAGAAGCTCACAAGGTTTTGGTGTAAACTGTGGTTTAGTTGGCTCACCCATTAGGTGTAGGATCCAGCAACCTCAGTTGCACAGAGGGACCTCCTTCCATCCTGCCTTAACGATGAGCTTGGTCTCAGCCATGGTTTTGTTGGATGTATTGACCCGTCACTTCTGATCATTCATCTGGGAGTGATGGCCAGCACAGCATCTTAGCCTGCTTTTGGCTCTGGAGCCTTAATGTTTTACACTAGGTTACCACAAGCTCAACTTAATGAGCATCAAGAAAGCGTATCAAGTGTGGGCCTAGGATTGATCCTGAGTTCATTCTGATCTGGAAAGATTAAAAGAGATTAAGAGAGATACTCCTCTATTTTCTTTTTCCCTTACCTTTCACATTGAATATGGACACCCAAGGTGAGTTTCTTCTCTCTTCTCTAGCAAAAGCGATGACAACTGGAGGAAAGCAAACGGGTGACATTACAGGAGTCACAAGTAAAAAATGAAGCAATGGCAGAAGGCAAGGTTTTTAATCATTCCATTTAAAATGCTGCTTCCCTCTGAGTTTGTGTGGTATGAATTTTTCCTCATATCTATTTCAATAAGGAATGAAGAATTTGTAACAAAGGACATCTGTTCTGTAAATGCAAAGCTTCCAGCTTTTCAATAAAGATGAAAAAAATGTCTTTGAGACTTTCAGGAGTTTCTCTGTCAGAAAGTAGAGATATCCTTGAGGCCTATACAGCAAAGTGAAAGCTACCTGCTCTCTTTCAGAATCCATCCCTTCTCCCCTGTTGTCTGATGTGAAACTCTTTTTAAGTCATTTTCTCCACCTGTAAAATAAAGGTGACCAGCACAGTATTTCAAAGATATGGCTCTGTGCTTGCTCTTAGGTAAATTCTTCTAAGGCAAGGGAGGTATGACTTTGCAAAAGCTGAAAGCATTCCCAACCAGCAGCTGGAAAGAACAAAGTGCTAAACTCCTCCCCTGAGAACTCTGCCTGTTCACAGAGAGATGCCACCTTTCCGAGCCCTCCTGGTTATACCACTACCCCCCCAGACTTCCTGAGCTGCTGATGCTTATCTCTAAGGTAGGGCAGATGCATGCACTGATTTTTCTTAGGGAAGAAGACAGCAAGCCAACTGCTACTTATTCCCCCATTACCTGGTTACAGTCCTGCTACCAAGGTGATTAGACAGCAATGCATAAAGAAACCAGCTGAAAATAACTAAAAAATCATTTTGCCTTAAAAGAAAAGACTGGAGGGGGATATTTGTCTCTAAATTTGAAGGTTGACACAAGCAGCATTTGAACTGGCTTTAAAATATTAGTCGCTCACCTCTTAACCTGGCAGAAAGCTGGCTAGCTTGGGCCTTTGAAAGTTCAGTATAAAAGGGATAGAGGAGGAAAGAAAACTTTGGGAATATATATTAATTAACAAGCCAGCAGGGGAAGGGTTTTCAGTAAATGAATGCCATGCTCACTAAGGAAAACAAAACCTGGAAGAGGCATTAAGAATATGTGTGCACATACACAAAAGATACAACAGGGCTGCTATGTGCATCAGTGCTTGGAACCCTGCAGTCAGCTGCTGGGTCCTCTGTTCACAAAGGCTACCTGTAAGTAAATCTGGATAGGAACTGCTTCTGAAAACGTAGAGCAAGGCAAATTACACATACTTTACAGCTGCACACAAAAATGACAAGTTCCAGATGCTTCAGAAAAGCCATCCCAGGAAACAAATGAAACGCAGGCACAAGCCCTAGTGGAAAAAACACTTCACATGTGAGCTTGCATGAGAGGGGAAGAGGGAAGGAGAGGGGCTATATTTTGGCAGAGGACAAGCTCAGTGTTCCTTTTTGTAAGTACACATAAACCCAAACTTCAAATAAAACACCTGTCATGCAGAGCTGACTTGTGCTTGCAACTACATAGCATGAAGTGATGCCACATACTCAGATTTATTTATCCAGCAGCAGGGATGCAAAGTGGTCTAACAGGAAGAGCTTACCCATTGGGAAAGCCAATCCATGGAAAGCATAATTTCAAGGAATTCAGAGTGCTTGTTATTCAAATAAACCTACTGTGACTGTGGTAGCTTGGAGGGAAAGAGTGTGTTTAATTCTGATGTGCACACTGGGAAGTGATGGCACAGCTGGGCTACCCAGGATGGCTGAAAAAGAGCTCTGCCTCCCAGCCCTTGGCTACTGACCTTGGAGCTTCAGCTTCCAGAGTGTAACACTCAATTACTGGAATGGTCATTGGCATAATGAAAATCACAAGTTTAAGTCCCTCTGTGAGCCTGCTTTACAGCAGCTGCAAGTTCTGATTCCTGGAGATGGAGAATATGCAGCTGGACCTTGAGTGCAAGGGGCTGCTGAGGACATGGGTCCCAGGACAGTGGCCCTCCCGGCCAGTCACAATTAGCAGTGCTTGCTAGTGAGAGACCCAAGTCATTAGCTGGCATGGAAAGCTAATCACCTGTCTGCTCTTACAAAAGGGATGGTCCCTAGAGGAGAAAGGTTGGTGGCTGGGACCACTCAATGGACAATGTCTGTTCTCTAAATGGTGTCCTATGAATAAATCAATGTCCAAATCCCAGGGCTTCTAAACCTCTACAGACACAAACACTCAGAAAGTATATACATTAAAAAATTATTCTGAATAAAAATGCCTCCCCTTGAGCCCCGGCTTTCCAATGCCATCTCCCTGGTTGACCCTTCCCTGCCCAGACTGTCCTGTCTGTCTCTGTTTTGTTGTTCCCATAGTACATTATTTGTTGAAATAAATACGGAGATAAGGCTGAGCAAGACAGCCAAGACAGCCAGATTGAAATAAATTCATCACTCATGGGCTCTCAAGGGAAGAAAACCGTGCATTTTTTCTAAATGATTATTTCTGAAACACTGAAGGAATGGCTATATCACTAATGAGGCCAGTGCTCCATGACTGCTGATTATAAATGACCTAAAAAGAGACAAGGGGATGGTGTATGTGTGTACAGGGGGATGGGAAAAGAGATGAATTGTTCTTCCTTAGGATCTGGAATTGACTCCCTGGGCTTCTCAAAAGTCTGAGAGCATTTGTAGTTCACCACAAAGGCAGGCCTGGCATATTTACAGCTGCACAAGGAAGTTTGGACTGCAGTGCTGGGCTATTCTAAGAAGTAGACACACAATTCCTCTCCTCCCATGATAGGTCACCATCTACTCACTGCAATAATAATTAAAAAGGAAAATGAGCTCTCAGTCCCCCACGGGTCTAAATTATAGGGCCTGCAGGTTGATGCAGCCAGACTTGAGGCTAAAGCAAAGAATAAGATTCACTTATGTCTTCTCTCACTCACTAATTCCCATGGAAACAAGAAGCTCCCGACAAATTACTCAAATATGCTTGCAAAAATCTTACTCATATGTTTGGCTGGCTACCTTCCCCCATGCTTTCAGGTTGAATGATTACAGGTGCATTACACATGCAGCAATCCCAGGGCAGCTGATGGTGGAACAGAGCAGGATGGCCGCATGTAAAGGAGGGCCGGATGCCATCTACAAGCAGGAAAATTAGTAATGTGAATTCAGAGAATAATATCACAATTTGGCCATAAAAAGCTGCAGCCTTCAGATTGCTAGCAGTATTATTTATATCACATGGTATGTTGAAGTGAGAGCATTTAGAAGTAAAAGACATCTAAGGAACAGCCCCGATACAAAATGTGATTTCAGGGTACTGAGAAGACGGGGTTTACTTATTTATTTAAGGCTTGGTTTGTATACAGAAATTACTCAGGACACCTTGGAGAGCAGAGATCTGAAAATAAACTTCTGCAGAAACTCAGACAAAGGAGCCTTGACAGATATTAAGTGGATTCTAGTCACACACCACTGCCAGAGGTTTCCTAGCACTTTGTAAAGACTGTCCCTTTTTTGCAGGTAGCAACATCCTTTTGCCTGACCTGACAGAATTTGAGAGATGCAGCTTTGCTTCCGTCAAAACTGTTCCAACTTGTGTGTGGATTTAGGGTAGTAAATGGGAGCATTCTCAGTGCAGAGGCTCAGATCAGGGCCCCTACAATTACCTATAGTCTCTATTTCAGCTGACTCAGGCAGCTCATCACTAATACTTACTGCAGTCTCAATGGGGAACTCCAGAAGGTTTTCTCCCCGTCTCAGGAGATACCCCTTCCTTGGAGCCTGGGATCACTCACTGATCTCCTCACAGGTACCCATCTTTACAATGATGGAAAGCCTGTGTACACTTAGCATAGCTGCTAAATCTAGGGGTGGAGGCAGGGCAGAAAAGTTTAACTAAGTTTTCCTCCTTTGCACAGGTCATTTGTCACAACGCTTTATAGCTAATAACCACTCTGTAAAATTTATAAGGCAATTATAGAACAGGGAAATAATTCACTAATAGCCTATATAAGGTGGTTTAGAAATCTTGTAGGAAAAAACTCCAATCTATTAAATGCCACAGGTTTCAGAAACAAATGCTGTAGGCGACACTCTTTAAGCCTTTTGAGTTCAGGAGGCCTAGATCTCTGCAAGATCTGTTTGAGCCTAGCCAGTGCGACAGCTCTTCCCTCAGAAATATCACTGCTGGGAGCTGGGGCTACCAGCCAGCTGCACACAACCTATGCTGGAGCCCATTTCCTTTCCATCTCTCAATGGTTGCAGACAGAGTTCCTTTCTCTATCCCTCATGTAAGTCAACCTACAGATAAATGAAGTACCTCATTTGCTTTTCCAAAAGCCACTACTTCACCACAGAAAGTAAATCTGACAAGCAAGTGAAGACCATCCACCGGGCTACACTGCCTCTCTCCCTCTTGCTTGGAGCAGGGAGCATAAAGAAATCAGCCCAGATGCTGTATCACTATCATTTCAGAAGTTCTCTAATGAATCTGAGCCCAGGTTGGAGCTTTAAAAGACTGCAGTGGTGTGTCAGCATAAATAGCCAAAACTAGTGTCGTGTCAAGTGGTAACAAGGCCACTGCTGTTTTTACAAGCATCATGCACTTAGCAGATAAAAATTAGCATCCTACCCAAGACACCACAAGTCGCCCTTATCACTGGCAAAGAGAAACAATGCCCGTGCATGATTGCTGGTACTCGGGGCCACTGATAGCAAGTTCAATTTCTTACAAGCTGTCCATTAGTATGATGAAGGGACTAATAACCACCACACATGGGGCTTTATCTTTTCTTTTTCCTCTTGTTGGTCCAATGGCAACTGCTAATAGCTTTCTGGGGCTCCTTTAAATAAACAGAATTAATTACCCTGCACAATGATACTGTGGCTTACAGACAACTAATTATGTCATGGAGGGCTTTCTTAACATGTACGTTTATTTGCAGAGGGCCACGTCTAACATGAAGCAAATTTATTCAGTCTTTATGCTATCAGCTGGTACAAAAATGACACTGAATACACAGCAGATCCAGATTGCACAGCTTTAGCAGGCAAGCTCTCCCAGGAGGCTGAAAAACAACACATGGAGTACCCATATTCCAGAACATGTGTAGCTGCGTGGCTGCGAGCCTCCTGCACACTGACTGTGGCGCCACAGCACAGACTGTGACTGTTGTGTAAATAAAGCTCTGCTTTTCTTCACTCATGTTTGCTATATGTTGAACAGACAATCACCACTTGCTACGCCTTATGCCCTGACTATATGCCTTGCTGGAGGAATAATGGAAATCCTGGGCCAAAAAAAAAAAACCCAACAGGACAGAACTCAACAGATGGGCAACATGAAAAAAAAGATACATTGGGAAACTGTTGTAAGAGAAGAAGAAAAAGAGAAGTTAAGTGACTGACTCACTGTATGTTATGTGGCCAGCTGCGTTAGAGGCTGGAAACAAACTTAGGGTTCCCTGACACCCGCTCCCTTGCTTAGACAGAGATAGCACCAAACCAAAACGAATTTTTTAAAAATAGACTTTACAGAGAGATATCTAACTGACAGGTTCACATCAAATTATTCAAAGTGGATGTGACTGAATGCCTTTTTGCACTCCTGCAAACCTAAAAAGACTTTATTCTTTAAAGTCAGATGCTGAGTGAGAGGATTTTTTAAGGTGTGCAGCCCCCTTCTCCCCACTCCCAGCATAAACAGCAAATGAAAGCATTTGATTTGTAAGCATTTCTGGACAGCCATGTTGTACAAAACAGTAACTCCTTCTCCTCAGGGACAATATCCTGAAAGGATGAAGCAAGGACACCTCTCAAACCACGTTCATAATGATCCTTAGCATTAACAAGAGTTATATGTGTAAGAAGAAGCATATATCTTGCTAAGCAAGTGAGAGTGGCACCTGAACTGATAGAAGAGGGCGGACTATCTTATTCACAGCTATTAGCTGACTGGTCAAAGTACCTGAGTAGAAATGTATGTTCAATTATACATGTATTCAACTCTTGGACATGTATCATGACCACCTACACCTCTACGAAGAACATGGTCCTTAACTTGCTGTTTGAGGCATTTGAGTCAATGGGCTTCATAAGAAAATTATAGCCTTTACAAAGGAGCTTCAAAAATCTCATTTAAGATGTTTTCTGCAATTCTCTAAGGCTCTACCTTTCCCTTCACACAAGAGGATGATTTTTACAGGGAGCAAACTGAACGATGAATTGCAAGCTCACTGTAGAACTGTACCAGAAACAGGAGACAGAGAGATTTCTCAGGGACCAGACTGACCTCGATGAGCAACTTCCAGATAAAAACTACCGTGCTTGGTCTCCCAAGCACTATGATTTTCAGAGGTGGGTCACTTCAGTTATATCTCTCCTGGTAGCAACAGACAGCCCTAGCAGATACGACACACTCTCAGAGGGCTCCCCTTTACAAAAGAAACCATTAGACGATGACAGGACAGGCACAGAGAATTCTGACATGGAAGTCAGATTAAAAAAAAAGGCATGAATGAGACAAAGAACAAGGGTGCACCATGTCCTGGGTTCCTCAGCATGCCCCTGCTGCACGATGCCATGGAGATGTGATCTCCTGCTGTAGGCCAGTGGAACAGCAGAAGACTTTAGGCAGAAAGTGGCCAAACCAACCTGTTGAGAACTGTGCAATGTTAGGCACAAAGAGGTCATGTGAGGTCCTTGTTACAGTTAGCGTTACCCACCTCAGTTTTGTACTGCCCAACTCTGATAACTCAAGTGACAACAGAAGAGGAAAGGACTCTGGACAAGTTGATTAAAGGATGGAGAAACATGCCAATCCTAAAATAGAGCTTCTTCACAGAACCATCCTCTCTTCCTTTAAGCCTCTGATTTTCAGTACAATTTTAAGGAAACTATATGTACTTACACGGCAGCAATACCCACGATCTAGTTAGTGACTCCCAAAGGAAACCCTGAAGTTTCTTACAGCATTTTTGTTACTCTTATGCAAGGGAGATTAAAAGACCATCACACAGCAGCCAACCTTGAATTCTTAAAAATCAGGAAGCGAATCCCTAAAATCATAGAATAGAATATCTTGAGTTGGAACGGACCCACAAGGATCACAGAGTCCAACTCCTGGCCCTGCATAGGACATCCCAGGAATCACACTCTGTGCCTGAAAGCACTGTGCAAACACTCCTTGAACTCTGTCAGGTTTGATGCTGTGACCACTGCGCCAGGGAGTCTGTTCCAGGCTCAACCACCCTCAGGGTGAAAAGTTTCTTCTGATGTCCAACCTCCCTGACTCAGCTTCAGGCCATTCCCTCAGGTCCTGTCACTGGTCACCAGAGATAAGAGATCAGACCTCAATATTTCTTCTTAGTATAATGTTTTGTCTTTTTCTCCTTTGTCCATTTTTGCAGGTGCCAGGTTCAAGCTCTCCTTTCCTAGAAGATGCCTTTTCCAAAACACAAAAATGAAGACTGTCAGAGTGTGAAACCTTTCAAAGAAGACACCAAATAACAACTCCAGGCTAAAATGTAAGCTGGAAAACATGGATTGTCTTCTGAAAGCATGGTTCTCACTCATCAACACTTCTGAGACACAGGAATAGGGAGAAGTCACATGTGTGTTTTGGTCTCTTCAAATGAAATCCCATTGCCTGAGTTCCCAAGACCAATGGCCACATATGGAAAAAAGGGGGGAATAAGCAATTTCATGCAGTCTGATACTATACTCCTGTGCTACTCGCCCTGTGTTAACCTACCTGTTGAGGTTGTTGAGGTAGCAAATCATGTAACATATTGATTTTTTAGCTATTTTAAGTGAATATAGGATCTATATGTGCATTTTTCCTTCAAAGAATGAAGCTGTAGAGGGCACAGCAAGACACATTTTGTTCTGTCAAAGCAGTCTGTGAGTGGAAAAGAAAACCTTTGCTTTCTGGTGTTACAGACAGAGGTATGAAAAGAGAACAGGCTCCTGGTGCCTCCACACATGCAGGTGCCACTGAGTGAGTGCAGAGACCCATGCTCCGATCACAAGACAGCACTGAAGGATGTCAAAATTGCTGAAGAACCCCATGACTGCAGGCAAGCAGTGATTTCCCTCTGCCTTTAAGACTCATATCTTCAAATTTATAGCCCAAACAGGAGTCCAAAAATGGGCAACACACTAAAACTTCCTTCCAGAAAGGGGAAAGCATCTGTTCCAGTTAGGTTGACTGTATCTGAACCCCAGGTCACCTTCTGTGTGCAGCTGCGCAGGGAAACCAAATTCCCCATAGGATGCAGTTCCACATGGGTGATTGACATAGATGGTCAGGCACCCTGACAGGCACTACTGACAGGCACCCTGAAACTTTGGCATTTGTTCCACATTTTAATTCCTCAAGCTTTAGTACTGTAGGATTCATACCTCAGAAGCTACGATTCTTGGGGACAGCATACAATTTACAGAGGGGCTCTGCACCTTTCCTTTCTTCTTCCCTTTCTTCTTCCCTTTCTCTTCTGGAGTTTTATACAGGACTTTAATTCATTTCCTTTCCCTGCCCCGCCCCCTCCCCCCCCCCCCCCCCCCCCCCCCCTGCCTCCAGCTGCTTTCAATTGATACAGGAGAAAGTAGAGGTCACAGGAAGAGTGAAGACACATAATCTAATTTTCATTTTGTCCATTCATCATGCATTATTTCAGCCAGCCATTTAACAAGGTGGAACTCTAGAGTGATCACTCTCTAGGGTGATGGGGTAAAATTCACTCTAATTCCCATTGCTGCTCCACAGTCCTGTTCATGCTGCACAGAGCAGCCTCTCCTTCTTACAGAGAAAAATGGATCTACATCTCCCAAAAAGCATATGCTGTCCTGGAAGTCTTCTCAAGAGCTTTTTACTAAATTTAAAAGTGTCAAGCTGAAGCTGTTGGTGCTTCATTTGTGGGTGGCTGGATTCTGGGGAGGTGTGACTCAAAGCAAGCCAAATAAGAAGCTCTGTATTTTAGAACATTTTGATATGAAGCTGTCACTATTGCTACACATTATTCTAGCTCACAAATCAGAAAGCCTAGAAGTAGTTCTCTGTGTCTGCACCCTTTATATACTCTCTGCTATTTGCCAGACTCCGAGCTAGTCAGGATCAAATCTCCTAAAGTGAGACAGTTCTGGAAATTACAGAGATGTGCACTAATCATAGGTAAGGTCAAGGAGACTGGATGTATTGGGCCTTGCACATCCACAGATGAGACAGAAAAAGGCACCTTCTTTCTCTGCTGGGGTTTGATGAGTACTGCAACATTTGCCATCTTGGAAGATGATGTCTCAGCCCCTCTCTCTATCTCACTTTTGTTTAATTGTTTGGCAAAGTGACCTTAGTGTGTGGAGGGGAAGAAATCTCCCTCTGATTTAAGAATAGTCCTTAGCAGCTGTGTTGGGAGTGAGGGCTGAGGAACCCAAGGAGAACTGCAGCAAGGGACACTTCTCAGTGATCACCTGTCTGCTCAACAGGAGTGACCAGGCCTCCTCTCTATGTCCATGGATAACTCTGGACATCCCAGTTACTCTATATTGAAGGAAGCTTCTGTATTTCACAAGGTTTCTATGCCAGCTGTGAATGCCCCAGTCTCCTTCCACTCCCTGTGCTTTTGTCAGAGAAAGAGAGCAAAGGCTTATCCTGGACTTCAAGGCAAGAGACCCAAGGACACATACCTCCCCTGGAGGGGAAAAAACAGGTTTTCCAAACGAAAAAGGTGATAAACCTGAGAAGTGTTATCTCCCTCAGAGGCCACTCAAGGGCATAATTCATTGGAAAGTAAGAATTAGCAGTACATTCCTTTGCCCTTTCAAGGAACAGTGGGATTTTTAAAGGAACAGGAGTGCAGATGCACGGAAGTAGGATAAAATTTGAGTAGGTCAAAGTCTGAGTTGCTGACAATCACTATTTTGGAGGGACCCTGAGCAGTTCAGCTTTGCGATGGAAAAGGCATTTGCCAAGACAGCATTGCCACTCTGGAGCCTTTTGCTCTACTCTGATGACAGAGGTGCTCAATGGTTCTAGGGAAAAAACTGTGTCCTGCAGCTGGCTGTCCATCTTTCTCCAAAAATTTACAACTTTGTTTCCAGGACACTTCTCTAGTAAGATCACTGACTCAAGTAAAGGGGCCATGAGCCCAATCTTTAAGTCCCCAAAACTACAGGGATTTCCCAAAATGCCAGTACTGTATCATCCCTGACACAGGCTATGGAGAGGTGTCATGGGGACCAAAAGCCCCTTTAGTGCAACTCTGATAGGAACAGGGTGACAAACAGGTGAAATGAAAGATTTATTACATTTTATTTGCCAATTCTTGAGGGCTAACAGCCAATGCCTGTGAAACCAGGAATATGGGAAGGGTAACAGGGATTATATTTATCTGTCAGTGTTACTAAT
Organism: Corvus cornix cornix; assembly: GCF_000738735.6. Classification (NCBI taxonomy): domain Eukaryota; kingdom Metazoa; phylum Chordata; class Aves; order Passeriformes; family Corvidae; genus Corvus; species Corvus cornix. The sequence goes on from NC_046334.1 coordinate 10,671,851, forward strand.
AAAATTTACCAACTGTGGAAGATGTTTGGGCATTCTTGTCTAGTCAGATCAAAATAATAAAGATACAGAGAGAAATTTTTAAAAGAAGAAATGAGAATTAGAGACTCAACCTGCACTCACTTTCTGTGGGATTCAGGAGCATCACTGCCTTTTTGAAAACTTCCCTTTGCATGTGAAGAACAGAGTCATGTGAACTGAAATGCTAGACCTGCTGTCAAGAGTATGGAACAAGAACAGGCAGACTGTGTCTGCACCCCTCAGTTCTTATGATTCTATTAAATTAATTTTTAGTGCTCCAAAACGGAATTACCATAAAGTTCAGGATTGATTATGTGTAATAATTAAAAGAATTTTCACAACACCATTACTGAGCAAGCCCTCTGTATTACAAGCAACTTTATCAATTGCTGAGCCAAACCACATTTCACAAGGCAAAAACCTGATCGGGCCACATTTGCCAGGTGAGTATTATGTAGTGTCTCCTTTTCAGGTGCTTGATCTGACAGTAGCAGCACAGACTGGAAATCTTAGCTGCTTGGTTTGATTTTTGCTACATGTGTGTTTTCAGTAAATTACATATTGCAAGCAACCCCTGGATGCACAATCCCACCTCTGCTAATAGACTTTTCTATTCTGACAGGGACAATCAGCATGAAATAATCCCCTTCAACTTACAAAAGAAGTTCCCAGTCTCTGAGTTTTAAACTATTAGCGATCCATCACTTGCAACAAAACCCAATACAGATCCTGTGTTAACAGCCTGGATTTTAAATATTCACTATTCATGGTGGCTGTTTGTCTGTGTGTGCAGGAATGACTAAATGTGCTCTGGCTTCCAGGGACACCATCAAAAACAAGAGGGGATTGCGTAAGTGGACTGTTTCCTGGTTTAAGGATTTAAATTAGTTTCCTCTTTTCCCCCATCATGCATTATTCTAAGCAAGAGGATGTAACTCTGCTTGCAGGACGGAAACAAGAAGCAGATGATGCAACAGGAAAGCATGGACAGATATGCACAGAGGCCAATTAAAAAAAATTATTTTAATAGCACCACCATTTGAATGCAAAATGCAAAGAGAAATGACGATAAACACCCAAGCTTGCTTCTAAAAGGAATGAATAAGCCCAAAAATCCTTCAAAAAGATTTTATTAAAAAAATCTGACATGTGCCTTTTAAATAGATAAAACAGTTCAACTTTAGAGTGACTTAAATACAACACTTTGTCATAACCGTAGTTTTGTACTTGGATCCAGATACTATGACAGAAACACTTGATAGCAAATAGAAAAAAAATATGACAGGTCCCCATTCCTGACCAATAATGGTACAAAACATGTGCATAGGATTTGAAGAACAACATCAACAAATTCTTTAAACCCTTGTCTGCCTTCTGCAACTGAGCCAGGATATTTCCTTCCAAAATAAGCCTGAAAACACCTTTTTCTTTTTAATCATATGTTGCCTTTAGGCATTTTAGATTTGTGTTTTTCTCCTGTATCCAGATACTTCCTTTGTGGGAAAGCAAAAGTAAACATAAAAAAGAAATGCAATGAGTATGGTCAAAATGTCTCAGTGATGATCATCTTTTTTGGTGATACTGGGATGATTTTGCCATCTTAAAAATCAAGCCTAACTGAATGCTGCTAAGGCATCCAAAACTGCACCAAAAAATTATGGTCCTACCCTATTAATTTCTGTTTTCCAAGGATTGCTACTGATATAACGATTGGAAGACATGACCTACTTTCTGTATTTTCAGAAAATACAAATAAGGAAGATCTCATTCCTAAATATATTTAAAAACCAGAAGAAAGAGAGGGGAGTCACAAGCAGAGAGGTGGGCTTGCGTGAGGTAGAGGTAGTTTGCCAGACAACACAAAACATTCCTGGTTTTCACTACTGACCACAACTTTTTTTTTTAAGAAGGGCATTTATGCAAAAAGGAATTCACTCACTCAATACCAAGCCACTGGCAAATAAAATAATTGCATCGGATGTACTCCCCTGTCTTCTCTGGAAGAAGAATGTGCCTTTGCACAGTGCTTGACCACCTGAAGCTGCCCCAAAACTGCTGGCCGGGGGCTGCCTGTGCTGGGACTCAAGGCAACCACAGCTGCACTCCAAACCTTGGGACGTGGTTCTGTCATTAAAGGATAGCAAACTTCCATGCGCAGAGGTGGCTCTTGGACAAACCTGAGGCTTAGTTTGCTGTAGGTTACTTCCTGGGGTCCCCATGTGAAAAAGGCTCCAAAATATCCCTTGGGTACCAACTGCTGCTTATTCCCCAGCACTTATTCCCCAACTTAAAAGCCCCACAGCTTTGAAGCAGTGTATGACCTGTTTCTGCAGTAATAGATGTGAATTTCTCAGAACTAATTATCAGAAGGAGTATACACCTTCTCTACAAATCCATCTAAACACTGAAGCTTTACTAAATACACTCTGTTCCCTTCTCAAACTACATGGGTCTGATTTTCCTGCACAGGATGAGGTAGGATCTTGCTGCTACCAAAGCTGAAAGCCCAAATGCAACATGACTAAGAACTGAATCGCCCTGTTTCCAGAACTAAGGCAGGCTCCACATGCTAATTCTCTGCTAAGCCAAAGCATGGGGCTTTGATTTCCTAACCTCAGAATGTTATCTGGCTCTGGTGTAGGATTACCATTAGCTCTGTACATCTGTCTTTACAGTAGGGTCACTGTCACACCATATGTCACTTGGACAACCTTTATTCTTTCTAGATTTTTGTCTTTTTTAAAATCAGTGTTCATCTGGAAGAGCCTGGATTCCCTTGACTTTCAAAATCTGCTTTGCATTGCTAATGCATGAGGCTGTAGGCAAAGTCGCATTAGTAAGACAGAGAAAGACACAGAGAGAGACACTAAAAACCTGCTAAGACAAAATGTTTTCAGGTTGCTCTTCTCTTCAATACTAACAAAAAAACCCCTCAACTGCCCAACATCAGAGAAGGTTTATTCAATTTCAATTTACCAAACAAATGACCTTTTTTTTTTCTAAAATGGCTTCTGCATAAGTTCATTATCTTCAACAAATATTCCTGACTTGCAGCAGTGTAACAAGAGAGAGTCTGACCTAGAAAGAGTAGGTCAGGCTCCACATGGAAGCCATGACAGGGTGGCAAGTCACAGCTTCAGTACACACAAGGTATCCCAATATTTTGATACAGGAGGAAAAAACTCCTGCAAAATTCATGGACAATTAATTCTCCCTCTCCCCCCTCTAGTACTGTAGTAAGAGAAAGGGTCATCAGTCTCCAGATTGTCACTCTCTCAGAGGAACAACAAAAGACAGAAATCAGGGGATCTGGAGGGAGAATTGAAATGGGTCTTTCAAGATCAGTGGCCAGCCTTCTGGGACATTATGAGGATTTTATACTTCTGTAGTACCTTTCATCCTGTCATAGGTTAGCAAGCATAGTCCCGGAAGGGATGTCCTTGCTAAGGGGTGCTTACTGCTTCCTCTGTGACCTGATAGAACCTATCAGCTGGCCAGTTTGAATATGGACAATTCTTTAAGCCACTTAAAATTGTGACCGCCTCTGTGATGCACACTTAAGAATAGACAACACCCCCCCCCCCCCCCCCCCCCATTTCTCTCTTGTTTCCGGTGCTGGGACAGGTGACTGCGGGCCCCGTGCGGGACATAGGGGGAAAGAAGATGACCAAACCATAGGGAAGCCAGAAGGAAAGAGGAAAAAAACAGCCACAGCTTGCTTTAAAGGGCAAGGACAACAAGTCAAACCACATATATAAGAAGCAAATGGAAACACTCCACAGCCACTCAGAAACAAAAGCAAGACCTGGAGAATTGTATTGAAGCTGCAAGGGAGATCCAGGGCACGTTCCTGTTGTAGAAGAAGACAACGTGGCTGTTGCAGTGGTTGAGTCCACTGCAAGAATGACCAAGGAGCCACAGAGCCCCAAAACAGTGGAGGTCTGCTGGTGGGCAGGCTCAGAGGTCTAAGACCACCCCCCTTTACCCTTTTAAAGTCTATGTTCTAGTTAGTTCTCCTTTCCTTGATACCCCACTGGTTCCCGGGTCCCTTGTTCCACCCCTTGCCTTCCCCAGTGGTCACTGTCCTGTCACCCCATGTCCGTTCCACCCGCTGGCTGCCAAATGCCAGGTTCTGATGTTCTGCCCTCCCCTGGTGCCAATCTGGATAAAACCCCGGACCCCTCAGTGTTCTGTGTTCTTTGTCTCTGGATCCCTTTGAGCGGGGACCCCAATAAACCCCTTGGAACTCCATACAAAGGACCCCTCCCGCCTCTTTATCCCCGGCGACGCTGCAGGAGCTATCCAACTTGTGTGTGTGAGTGGCTGCGAGTATTTACCAACTCTGGTGTGTCAGAGTGTGTCCAAGTGTGTTTGCGCGGCATCCCCCAGAGCTGCTCCGACAGGGACGCAATCAGGATGGACTCTTTCCACCCCCCCACTCGCGCATCGCATCACAGGGCTTTTTCTACCAGTTTAAGAATGAGCAAGTCGCAGCAGAGTTCAGACTCAAGATGAGGATGCTGAAGAAAAGAGCCTGTCTCTCATTGAAAACCACAAAGGTTCCTTGCCTCACTTCTATGCCTCATCTTCCACTGCTTTTCCAATGAAAAAGTCCACCATGGAATGCAGACAAAAGAGCAGCATAAGCTACATCCCTGCCAGGGTATCCAGTGGATTAAAGGTGCTCCTGCACCCCCGACTCAAACTGGTCAGCTCAAAAGTGTCATTAGAGAGCTCATGCAAACAGTTTTCAAACAAATTCAGCTACACTCAGACACAAAGATACATCAAGTTTATAATCTGTTGTTGTTCCACTGAGAGTAAATCCTCACCTAAGCCTCAATTTTTAAAAATCAGTCTTAACAGCTCATCTTCCTGTGCCTTTTGTATTTCCCTATCCCCTTGAAGTCTGGGGCATCCGGGTATGACTGTGATCTTGCCCATGATGAGATGGTAAGATACAAATGACAGAGGAAGAGACTACAGGTTGACCTCATTGTCAGATAAAATCCATTATGTGTGATTAAAACTTAACAAAATGCAGTCACATTAAAAATTACTATCATGAAGTGCACCATGATTTACTGACTAAATGAATGAGAAATTTATCTGAATAAAATAGTCCTAGCCCTCCTGCATTGGCAACGCATGATAAATTGCTGATTGTGCAAAGATCATTGTTTGCTGTTGGATGACTTACACACATTGATTTTTCCTAACAACACTAATTATCATAATAGCACCTCCACATATATTACATAAAGTTTCCTCGTAGCAAGCAAAAATTATTTCAGGCCTTCAGGTCCCAAACTGCAAAGAATGAAGATGAAAGGAAGAATTTACAAGCTACCTCCTTGCCTTTTATTGTGCAGATCAAAGGTCCAACCCACTGGATCTTACTTAATCTTGAAGAGATGGGAACAACATTCAAGAAAATTCAGGCATTGTGCAATCACAGCTGTGATCACAGTGGGTTGTTTTTTGCACAGTAGTGATCTAATTTTGTGAGGCCAAAAAAAGTCTTTAAGAAAGAAGAATGCAATCCCAAAGAAAAAGAAAAAAAAACCCTTAGTTTCTCCAATTTCATTAAGATGCACAGGGGCAGACTGTGCAGTCCTTACATAAGTGCTCCCATTGAGGTTGTGTAGGTGAGAAATCTCTCACTAAGTTGAAAAGGCAAAGCAGGGTCTATTAATAGGAAAATAAAAGTGGTGGAATAGATAAGAAAAATGGAGGAGAGAGAGAGACACCACGTATTCTCAATTAACTGAAAATCAATCACAATGACCCATGTTATTTTCTTCGAGAAATCTGAGAGGTGATAAAAGACCACCTTAAAAGAAAAACAAACAACAATGCCCTGCCATTCAGTGTCCTCTCAGTACCTGTTTTCAGACTTACCCATTAGGATTTTCCAAAAGTCCTTGCTTTTTACAGAGGAATGTGATGCTCAGGAGCATGAATAAACTACCCTATATACTGACATGAATGTTTTGGGTTTTTTGACCCAGTACATTGTATTATAGCAGAGAGCCTAGACAGAAGCAGAGCAAAGCAGACACATCAGCTGCCTTTGGGTGAAAGAGCCAAAGGTGCCAGAGTGCACCCAGGAGAGCTCCCAGTCTGTGCTGGCCACTCCACAGCTGCTGTCTGCTATAGGAAGCACAATGCTGGAAGTTCTGCTTAAGTTACAGCCCTGACATTTCCACTCTACTCTGACCTGTGCTGCCCAGAAGCCAAAGAGCGTGCACCCTCTCTGGCACAAGGCTTGCCAAGTAGTTGGGAAGCAGAGAAGGCAAGAAGGATGCTCCAGACAGGTGAGTGGATAATAAGGCGTAAGGGTTCTGTTGGCGTTTATTCAGCTTTCCCTGGCCAGCTGCAGTGGGAAACATCTTGCTGACAGCAATGCAGGATTGACATGCGTGGTATGAGCAGTGCAGCTTTTACTGAAAGGCAGAAGGGCTTAGGGGCCCTGTTCTTTTCACAGTCTGCTTTCTCCTGAAGGACTGCACTGGTACCCATGGTTTTCCCCCTCCCTGACCCCCAGTTATTGCCAAGCTGGGGCCTTTTCCACTGCTCCATTAGCACAAAAATCCCAGGTTTGCAGTGCATCTGACACGCTGTCCATCCCCAGCCAAAGCAGGCTTCGAGCAAGGGTGCCTGCTCGAAGGGTAAATGGACCCATGTCCCTTTCAGCAGGGCCCTTGGAAAACAGCCCACCCCTTATGTAACCTGGATTTTTTATTTTGATAGCAGTTTTCACTCCTGTCTGCACCTTGGGAAGGACTGGGGATGTAATCCCTGTGCTGTTTGCAAACCAGGTACAGGAATGGGTAAGTGGAAAGGGAAATTTCCAGAGCGGCACAGCTGGTGACTTCTCTTGTGTCATGGTGAGAGATCTCTGACATCTCCCACTGACATCCAGAGCTTTACCTGCTTCAGACACAAAATTTTTGGTACATACAGTTTCCCCATTGTATTGTCTTTTACCTAGGGGATGCGAGCAGGTGCTTGGACAAACACAGAAATGATTCTCCTTGATCCTGGACTAGCAACCCCCATGTAGTCAGATGAATAAGGTGAATCCATCTTCAGAGTGACCGCATACACTAAATTTTACTGTACACCCATGGGCATTGTGTAGTTTGTGATACACATAGTAACTACTCCAGAAATGTCTTAAAAGGTTTTAAATATTTCTGTTCTATGCATGTGTCTGTGGGAACAATGAAGCTGTCTTCAAGTGATGGGACCAGTTTCACATGATATGAAGGGCTTAAAAGTCACTCTCCCAAAAAAATCACTTAAAATTGCTTTTCCATCTGTAAGTCTGCAAGGGTTTGTAACCCTAATTTACTGCATTCTCCTGCCATAGACAAATCCTCTAAGTGTGTATGTCCCTGGCAACTTAACAATAGAAAATTCCTACATTTTTAGTTTTGTTTTAGCCATTTGTGATAAGGGAAAACTACAAATAATCTTGATCCAGTGAAGCATTTCCATAGTTTGGAATACTAAAATTCTAGTTGAAATGGATTAGTGGTCAGACTGCAGGTGGGGAGGCCAAATTTCTCTCATGGATGTTGCTACTACATGAGTAAGACTATAGCTGAGATTCCCCAGTCCTTCATCTGTCCCATGACTGGTTAAAAAACCATTTAATATGGCAACAAGTATTTAATACTATTTCCATCTTCCAGAGGTATACAGACCACAGAAAGCCGTGGTGTCAGCAGTAATTTCCTGTGAACTGTGGCAATACCAAAACAAGGTCCTGTGCTATTAAATGGGTAAGGAGGGGAAACAGAGAGCGAAAAGCTGGATGAGAGGAAACAGGAGGTACACTTGAGCAGGGAACTTAGAGGGAGAGAAAGAAAAATGGATCATGGAGTAGAGGGAGAGAGAAAAGGAGCAGACAAAAAATATAGGACAGATTAAAACCGAAAAACAAGAGGGAAAAAAAACCCCAAACCTCCCCAACCTGCTGAATTCAGAGGGAAAGAAGTACACACTGGAAAAATAATTCCCTGGAAAGTGCATGTTGAGCAGTCTCAGGAATCTTGCTTTCTCTAGGCAATATCATGTACAAAAATGAATTTAAAATTCAGATTCCTTTGAGAATGTTTACTCTTGAAGGAATATCATGTCACAAAAGGAGGAGTCATCTCAGGATGGACCTTACACACTCTCTAGGTAGACACTTTCAAATTATTTTTCTTTCTGTTTTTTAAAGACACTGACTTTTCTCTAGTTTCTCCAAACAACATAAGCAAACAAAAGGCATCTTATAGGTTTACCTGTTTTTCAAACCAGCAGATTTTAACCAGAAGTGAGGGACCTGGCAGAACAGATTCTACAGAAGGGTGCTAGCATGAGCAGCCAAAGACAAAGCTTCTGGAGTGAGTAATCGGCTTTAATGCTGCCCAAATGTGAAACAGAAGCGAAAAGGAGACAGAGGAAACACGTTTTGCCAAACTCGGGTTTGCTTTCTTATGAGATACTTGACCCTCTCTAGGCAGCTCTTCTATTAACAGTCGAGGAAGAGCTGCTAACAAGCTCCCACCGGGTGTAAATGAGGAAGCACCTGTTTGGAAGAAGATGTGTTGCCACAGAATGGGTGGTTTTGTCCCAATGTGTAAGATATGCTTGCAGGCTAATGCATACAAAATGTTCCTCTCACACATGAAAAAGGGGCTGAGTACAGGATGGGAGGACTTCAGAAAGCAACAACAGAGCAAAGTACATAGAGACCAACAGACCAGTTCCTCTTCTTATTAACAAATTTGGCTGTCTCAGACAACACTAAGCTGGTGAACATTAACATAAAGAGGGCAAGTTCCCCACTGCCCATGAGGAATGAAATCTTTGCTGAGAGAGCAGAAGCCACGTTCTTTAGCAAATTAGATGCATCAGCTGGGATTTGGCAGAACCTCCTGAGCACAGGACTCCAAACCTGCACTTAACCACTTACTGGGACAGCCTTTCAAGAAGTATTAAGTGTTCCTATTAAGGACACATACATGTTGCAGCATTAGGAAATCTTTCTGGAGGGAACACACATGCTGATAACATACTGCTTCTAGGTAGCATTAGGCTTGAATATTTAGAAATTATTTGGAAAGCACCAGAAATAGGATCCACATAGATAAAATGAAAGACAAAATAGGAATTCAGAAGTGAAAGGTACACATTGCTGCTGAGCTGGAACATTCTAGCCATCCAAAGAGCACAGAGTGATTATCAGAGAGCACTCCTTCACACAGACACAGGTTAGGTAGAAGCTGAGCTCAAAGCTTTGAATGGATGCTGACACTGCTCCTGGTATTGCTGCTCTGGGATCAGGTGGTCAAGCCCTCTGCTGAGGCACAACCAGGCTGTAAGTCACATTGCTTTAGAGAAGGGACAGAAAAGCTCCTGGTATTATATGTCCAAAAAGCCAAAAAGTTATACTAGCCACAAAGGAGTATCTAAACACAAGTTTATAAAGGGCTGTTGGGCTCCACATGTAACTCCACAAAACACAATGACATTTGCTCACAAGTTCGGAACACTCCTGAGCTACACTCATGAACTGCAGTAAACAAAGGTAAACAAAAATGAGCCCCTAAAAATGGGACTATTACTTTTCCTTTGAAAATACGAGACTTACTTGGTCCTAAGTTCCTAGCTAGAACATTAGTCAGTACTTACTGATGTCCTCCTCAAGCAAAAGAGCTGAGATGTATTCATGCTTCTGGGACAAACAGCCTCTTTCAGTGCCATCAAAATGTTCCTGGGGCAGGGGAGTGGAGGGAGGACGTTTAAGGAACACAGGGATTACAACAGAGAGGGGATTTTCTCTTTTTGGCAGCGCTTAGTCTCCCAGACTTCTCTCTGTGTCTTTCTTTCTCTTCTGCCATTTCTTGCACCTTACAGAGCAGCACAGGTAATTGTGGACATTCCAGTTGTGGCATTTCTGATTTTCAGTGCTCTTCACAATGCTACCCAAAATGAAGCTGTCACTGTGTGTAATCTTTAATTAGCTGCAACACCTCTGAGGTGGGCACTGCCTCTTCCGACATGTGGCTCTGATACCCTCCACAAAGCTCCATCACAGCAGAAATACCTAGATTTTCTTCCCTCACAATGTTGGTTTTTTTAACAGCTTGATCAGGTGTACAGGACTGCCTGAAGGAGAAGTTGGGAAAGGATTGCCATGTATTCCCCCATTTGCAAAGGAACCCGTTTCCCGATTACACTGGTAACTGGTGATTGGTACATGGGGAGAGGAACTCTGCAGTTTCCCCTGTTCCCTAGGCTAGCTCTCTGTGTGCACCAGCCCTTCTGGCCTGCCCCCCACAAAAACCAATGCCATTCCTAGCTAGCCTACTAACAGGAAAGAGGAGGTATTGCAGGAGACAGAAAAGGAGGATGTGTACAGTATGGGGAGTCAGCAAACAGTCCTGTGGGGGGAGGAGGACCCCATGCTGACTTTCATAATTTCCCCCCCCTTCCTCCTCCGAGGATGTCTCTTCTTCCATTTACCCAAGTATACAGCCATGGGCAGGGAAGGAGTCACCCACGTGTTTTAAAAAAAAAAAAAAAAAGGGAAAAGATTGAGGAAAAATAAAGATAACAACAGGATGGAGGTTGCTTTTAAGATAATCACAATCTAGTTCAAAAATTAGAGGATACCCTATATTCTTTACCCTTATCGATTGATTATTTGATAGTTTTCTTTGCTGCAAGCTCCTTGACACAGAGAAAACAGAGCAGAGGGAGAATGCAGGGGAAGAAAAGGAGGTCCATGGCAGAGCAGGCTGGGTGATCACGGTGGAGCTGAAACTGCATGAAACCTACTTAACTGAGTTAAGCAGCAAAGACAGTCCATCCTTCACACAGTAAAGAGAGCACAGGGGAGAATACTGCTTGTTCAAGAATAATTATTGCTGCAAGAATATTTCTATATGTACAATTAAACTCTTCTTGAAATACTACTGAAAAAATTAAATATCAAGTTTGCTTTTAATTAAATCTCAGCTTGTATATGCCCCTACTTTGGAGGGAGATGCAAAAAGAGATGGAAAAAGTTAATTTTTAATCCAGTCTCTTGTTCTCTTTACAAAGGGTGGGAAAGACAATGAGACTATGCTTAAACTGAAAAATAAACTCCCGGACTACCCAGAAGAGGCTTTCTTAGCAAAGGGATTTGCTAACAGTTTGTTTCCTGCAGAACAGGATAGTCAAAAGGCAATTTTAAATCTAATGTCGGCAGAGATACATGAAATGACACTGAGGCTTAGAAATGCCGCTGAGGGTGGAAATGGAGCCTGAAAGGAGGCAGTTTGTTTCATCTCTTATAATCAGTACAGAGAGCAGTAAGGGCCCAGATCTCAGTAATCTAAAGTTCATTGTTATATGACTGATGAAGGCTAAACATTTATTTATTTAATTATTTGTATTCAGATCTTTAGAAATTATAAGGACCCTCACCCACTCCCCTTTAAGTGGTTATTCTGTGGAAATAAGATAGGTCTGAATGTGTTCAGATCCAAAACAGTGCCAGAGAAAATGGGTGGACAACTGCAAAGCCTTTCCTTGGCCTTTCCAGCAAGGCCTGTTCTTTTCCAAAATGAGTTGCAAGACTTGCTTGACTCCCACTACCAGCAAGGGAAAGCCGACCACCAATCTCACTGGTTAGCCTGAGACCTGGAAGATTGGGCAGAGAAGGAAGAAGAGATCTTCCCTGCCCCTCTGAAAAAGAGATGAAGTAGAGAGACCTTCTTGGCCCTGGATCTGTACTGTTAAATCTGGCCAGGAGCTGCTGCTGATTTTATCACTGCTGCAAACTACAAGGTCCAGTAAATCCACTGCACTCACAGCCTTCTTGTTGGTGGCAGATGAAGGAATTTTGGTACACGTTGAGCAATTACTTCACCTGTGAATTCAGTATGGACTGTAACTTGGAAACAATGTAATTTCCTTTTTTTGACGTGTATTTTCAAAAAGGACTATGTGACACCTTAGAAATACAAGTACAACCAAAGGGAAGCTTCCAAGAAAGAGGTCTGGAGTTGCACCAGAACCTTGATGGTACAGTTGGGTAAAAGAACAGGTTGGATTGGAATGGGGGTAAGGGAAATCCCCAGTATTACATTATCTTATAATGCCACTGCAAGATTCATAATTTCACATGTTTTCCCTTCACTTTCATATTCTAAAACCAAAAGGGGAAGGGAGAATCACAGCTTTACTCTAAAAAGCAAACTCCTGTCCCAGATGGATACAGAACAGCTGGAAGTCAAGAATCCTAGGAGTTCAGAAAACAGGAAGATAACTACTACCTTATCCCCAATATGTATTAATTTTATGAGCTCATGATCTTAAAGCAATTTTAGAATTTCTGAATATTTCCAACCAGCAGTGTTATGAGGCATGAGTTGACTGTTTTTTAGACATTCAGACTTCTATATTTATGAATTTAAACACAGGAATATACATTCCTGTAAAATTAAGGTCTGATTAATATTTTTGAGATGTTGAGAAGCAAATTGGCAAGCTCAGAAATTGTGGAAGGGAAATGAATAAATATAGGGGCAAGAAGTATTCTAAATGTCTACAATCCAAGAAAAGGTAAAGCTAAGGATATATGGACTTACAAAATTTACACAGGGACAAATCTAAAACTTAAATATTATCTAAGTGCAAGCTAGGATTCAATCTGCATCATGGTTTGGTCATGCAAGATCCCAGACTGGAGAAAAAGGTATCTGAACAAGTCAAACCAAAATGCTCAGACAAGTGCTCTGCAAGCTCTGGCAACCAGTAGTGAGGCACTAAAGGCTAAATAGACAAAGTACTCTCAAGGATGGGAAACTTACTCTTTGTCTTTGGAATGAGTCTTCTCTCAAAATAAAAATGGAAAATAACAAAATCTAACTCATGAGCTGAACTCACTATCTATGTGAAAACAGGACAGGTGCTGGTTTGCAATAAACAATGAGCACGAAGAGTTACAAAGGCCCGGGGACAATAAGAAGTTGGTTATGGCTGCTATTGCTGAAAGCAGGTGGAACAGGTCATGGGACTGGAAAGCTAAAATGAATGATGCTAACTTGCGCTTTCAGGAAAAAATGGCACAAAAAGCCCCCAAGGAAAGGGTAGCCCTCTATGTAAAAATATGCTGCTACTGGCTATAGACATTTCAAAACCACAGTGCTTCACAACTGCAATTGTAGTGCATAAAACTGAAGGAGAGTTGATTGGCACACATCGAATCATTAAACTATTGGACCTTGCTAACTAACAGGACAAACTGCATTTTACATAGCAATCTAGGTCATGTAGAAAGGAAAAGTCTAAAAAAAAAGTATAGGGGACATTTAATATACACTTTGTGCAGTCAGTAATACAAATTATCTGCATCTAAAAATAACGTAGGACATTTTCTTTACAGATGTGAATAATACACACTGTAAGTCTTCAAGAAACTAGATAAGAAGAAAATAACTCAACAATGTATTTTTATAAATCTTAAACAAATGGAGAAGTTTCTAGGAATCAAAGATTTACCACTACAACTGTGTTTTTTAAAGTGGAAAAGACCAGACACACTCTCTAGCAAGACAATGGAACAACTGGTTTCAGCTCTCTACCGGCAATGACTTGGAGGATTTAACAGTGAATACTGGTCAGCATGGTTTCAGGACAGTAGGTTTCACCAAATAATTTAATAGAATCATAGGGTTATTTAGGCTGGAAAAGACCTCTAACATCACCGAGTTCAGCCTTTAACCCAACACTGCCAAGTTCACCACTAAACCACAGCCCTAAGGGCCACATGTGCATGTCTCTTAAATACCCCCAGGGATGGTGAATCAATCACTTTCCTGAGCAGTCTGTTCCCATTTCCTTACAATAGGATGAGTGGTTTAGTTGGGGCATGGGAGCAATGTTCTTATACTTTGATTTTGCAAGGTTTAGGCTGGGGAAAAAAATTTGAAGAAAAACACTGCCATATGAAATGAACAAAGTTTGTATTACATTAATAAGTACACACCCACAGGTCACAAAATGAGGAAACACCAACAAAATTGGGTTTTAGGATTATGCCATGGAGATCTTAGCCAAATGCTATCCAATATTTGTTTCTAGTGATTTATGCTAACATGGCCTCCTTCCCAACACAATGGACAGATGACAGCAGGCATGGTAAGAAGGCTAGGCTATGTTCACAAATTGCCTGGTAAAATGGTCAGAATCCATCCAAGCAAATTTTGTTAACCCACCTGTCCTTAAAAGTCTACCAGAGACTGATTTCTAGGGAGCACATTTGGACTTTTGTAAAAGGCAGGCGCTGCATCTAAACTCTAAGTCAAAGCTTTTGCGGAAAGCAGTGTCTACAAGTCAAATATAACATAGACATATTCATTCATGTAGGCATTCACTACAGCTCTATAGGCAGCTCAGCAAATGATCCTCACTGTCTCCTTATTTCCATTCCAGCCTGTCTCTCCTAAAATCTGGTAAGACAGTTGTGTCTCTGTCACACTTTCATGGAGTGAATACAAATCTGTCTTTCGTCTTTACTTTCAGGCAGGCTTTTAAAAAAGGCCAAATTCCAGAACAGGAACAATCTCTTTTTCCCACTGTCCCAAAGATAACCTTCAAAAAAGTGCAAAATCTCTTTTACAATTCCGGAGAGAAACACACCTTTTCACTTCTAAAGGACAACAATGATTATGTTTTGGAAATGTTCTCAGACACAGGTCTCTCCCTTTATCTTTGGCATGCAAAACCAGACTGAGCCGATGATACCTCTTGAATGTGTAAGATTAAAACAAAGGACAGATAATTAAATGTGAAGATATGCTTGCAGGATGGTGTCATTTTTCTCCTTCATTCACATCCGTACAATTTTAACAATATAAGCAGTGGTTTCAATAGGCAATAATTGTGGCATCCTCACAGTCCCATGCAGGCAAAGAGCTGCAGTCTAGTTTTATTTTTCTTACACCCATGGAGAATTCTGTTCTGTTTTGACCTCTCATTACTTGCCCTCACACACTTGGCTCCAAACATCAAATTCTGCCTCAGCCCTCCAACTTTTTTTCCATTGGGCTGCTTTTTTCTCTTACCATTATGCATTTGTATTGAACAGCTGGAACCAAGAAAGGGCATAATTAATTATTCTTAAATTTCCCAAAGAAAACGTTTTTATTTTTCTCAGTTTGAAATTACTTTTTGGTTTGAGGAAAAAGAGAAAAAAGTGCCTCCCATAAAACCTTGCATACATCTCAAAAACTTAATGGAACATTTTAGGTAAAACAACAGTGTAATTTTTGAAAAGGAGGTGGGTTCAGGCTTTCTTCCTTTCATTTCTAAAATCGTATAAAAAGTCTAAACAAAGTCACTTCTGCATCTTGGTGTGGAACTGATTTCTTTTATTATCACTTGAGAGCCAGAAGAGAAGAGGACCTCTACCCCTCAAATACCTATTAAGTTAGCATCCCTGTGAAAATCTACTTGCTGGATTAGCCTATAAACTCCACCTAAGCAAAAATGGAAGAACCACCCAGAAGAAGCAAGAGCAAAAAAGGGCAACACCTGTGACAATTGGGTTTAGGGCAGATCAGGGTACATGGAGCAAGGTAAAGAGCAGGTAATTCTAAGTACGAGTTGGACCAAGTAGAGAACAGTCAGGCATGAGGGAATATTAGTAGGACAGAGTCTTGATAAGGTAGACGAGTCAGGAACGACCATGAGTTTTGCTGGATATAGATGGGTCAGGGTCTGCCTATGGTTTTAACACTCAGTTCCAGAAAAAAATCCCATTAAAATTACCTTCAGGCCACCCCTGGAAAAATCCCTGCCTCAAAAATCCAAACCAGTATCTGCTTCATGCAAAAACACCCCATCCAATGCCCCTTTGAAGAGAAACAAGGTATAGAATAAGATACAGGACTTAATGGTTCAGGGCACATGGGTTGTTCAGCAACAGTGTGTAGAGGGCTACAACTGTAGTGCCAGTACCAGTCCTGGATCTCCACAGAAAAGCAAAGGACTAACACATCTGACAGGAAGAGTCTCAATACCCACAGTGCAGAGAGCCTTTAGAGAAATCCTACTTCTGCTGGATACTAGTTCTGCTAGCTAGGTTGCTAATTTAGCACTCCACCTGTCCAACCACTCATGCACATATTGAACAGAAAGGCTTCCTCTCTTTACAAGAGTAGGCAGTGATGCTCAGCATGCCCAGGACACAAGCCCAAAGCCTACTCTTGTAAAGAGAGGAAGCCTTTCTGATGATGTCTAAATCAGCTTTTGGTTCTCAAATATGCCCTTGTAAGAGTAACTTGACAGAAGTATATGGTCACTGCTAACTAGATGCAATAGGTAGATTCTTTTTCCTCTTAAATACAATTTGTTAAATCACTGTGATTATTTAACACAAACATACACTTTTACAAATCTCCATCAAACCCCAAAACTATAGTTTATAGTAGAAACTATAAACTGACAGAAAGATACATTCACTTTACATTCAGAAATGTATTTCAAACTGAAGAGTGCAATATTCTTGTTTTTCATCTGTGACCACATAGTAAGCAGATAATCTGCATCAGTCTGGGTTTAACTTAACAATATCAACATTTTACCACTTTTGCAAAAACAGTAAGTTCCATCAAGCGCATCTCACAATAATAAGCTTTCTAATTTTCCACAGGAAAATGCTTTTCAGGGAAGCAGGAGAGAAAGAAGGAAGAAATTACAGTTAGAAACTTATTGTTTCAACCTTTCTCACAAAAAAATCCCTTCAGTGTAGGCAAGTGGGTTCCACAAGTAGTAAAGGGGCCTTTTGACATCTACACCAAAGCAAGAACTCCCTCATCCTGGATGGATCAATAAATGTGAATTGCACATAAAATATAACAAAGTATGGCTCTGCCTTAAGTTTCTTCTTTGTATGCCACAGAAATGACTTAATATCTGGACTTGTTTATGGAAGAATGTCTAGTTGTATCCAAATATCTAGTTTTTCCTATATTAAAAAAAAAAGAGGAACTGAGTGAGATTAGATATATGAAACCTTGACTACACATTCATATTGGGGAATTGCAGAGAGATACTAACATGAATTTCTTGACTCATGAAATAGAGAAGGTGGCATTAACTCTTTCACACAGGCAGTTCATCCTCTCAACTGTTTGATGGGTCTTTGAGTTCAACAGATTTGACAAGAGCAAAAGAAAGAAACAATAAAGCATTAGACAGCATGACCAAGCATCCTCTGCCTCTCAGTTACAAACCAACAAATCTGTAGCTCCAATTACAGTCTGAGTTCCATGTCATTATTGCAGTAGTTCTCTAGATAAGCCTTCCCAAAGAGAAGAGGCTTTAGATCACCTGTGTCTAATGCAATAGGCAAGCAGAATTAATGTAAAAATAAAAAGCTTTGAGCTGTCACCATACATCCTGAACCAAAACCAGGAGGCAGATGAACATTTCTTTTTGTTTTGCAATTAATTTTAAATAACATGTGATGTCCTCTGACCTGGTAAAGCTCCTACTCCTCCTTATTGGTTGATCCCCAAACTCCACAAGTTGAAGGAATGACAAATTTTGCTGTATTTCTACATGCATTACAGTGTGAGTCACAGTTAAACCATGCTCAGAATTAAGTATTCCTTGTAGGTGGTGTGGAAACAGCTAATTTGGTGAAAAGCTGTTATGCTAAAATGATCAACTAACAATTCTATTCGTGTATTATACACTATTAGTGTATATCAGACTTCTTGACATGTTTTGGTGGCATGTAACTTCTGTGAAGGTATCGCCTACTTTGGGAATTGATTATTAACTTTAATCCATTTTTAAACTCTACCTACTTTGGTAATTGATTACTAACTTTAATAATTTTTAAACTCTCAAAACAACATTTAGAAAATTTGTTCTTGAACCTTTCCATCACACCAGTGGCCAGATCTTTACAGGGGCTGCACAATTAAGAATACCCTGCTGACCCAGGAGGCGACAGGGCATTGATGTAACCACTATTCAAACTGGTTATTAACTCATTACAAAGCATTCCCCAAGTCTGGCAACTGCTGCACCGTAGCTTAGCGTGGAATACACGTGAGACAGTGATGCCAAAGCATTGAAGCCAAATGGCTTTAGCCTCTTGCTGAAAGACAAAACACTTTGGGTTGCTAAAGACTGCTTGAAAGTCCCAGAATAAACCATCTCATCTCATCATCATGGTCCAAGCACCACTAAAAGCATTCTGTTGTTCTTACTTTTTCCAGTCAAAACCAAAGGCACCCAAAATGTTCATCCTTTGTTCCCAGAGCCAAAATGCCAAAAATGCTGTTTAAAGCTGGCTTGATCTCTACCCCAAGAAGAAAGGACCAACCACTCCATCTTTTTGTTACAATGCTAACTGCACTGTGGGAAACTAAGCCATGCAGTGGTTTGGGATCCACAACCATCAAGTCTTGCATTATGAAAAAAAAAGGAAACAAACCCTCCAAGGAGAAGTGATTTCTGACCCAAAATTTCCCAGAGTGGCCCTACACACTCATCAGAGGAAGCACAGGAAAGAGCAGTGAATTAACAACAGGTCTAAAGTATAATGCAACGTAATTTCAGTTGTTTCTTAAAATGATCATGCTCCAATACCATGTGAAAAATCCAAGAAGCATCTGCAATGATATTCCATGCTTTCCAGGAGAAAGAGGAGGTGAGTGAAGGAGACTGGACAAAGAGGTACTAAGCCTTTGTATTGGCCTCTCGTTGTCGTGCACTCACACTTACCTGACCAAGGGCAGGGAGTGTTGTATATGCCATGGGCTGATTTATCATTCCTTTCTGCTTCATGATGAGCATGCGTTTTTGCTCCTCGCTCAGGTGTGCCATCTGAGCTGGCATCTGTGGCTGCTGGGATTGCTGCTGCTGGATGTATGGCATCATGGGGTTCTTCCCAGGATTTGCCATTGGTGAGGTCATCCTCTGACTCAGTTCAGTATTGAAATGGGTCAGAGGTTTGGTGTTGCCATAAGAAAGCATATTGGGCTGTTTGCTCAAGGAGTTTGTGACCAAGTTATTTGGCTGCTGACTGATCATGTTCATGTGATTTTGAGGGAGGTAGTTATTAATTGTGGTCTTCTGGGGATTGTTTGCCATAGGAGGCACTACTGGGTTTTGGTTGCTAAAGGCTTGAGAGTACATCATTGGACTATTTGGTTTGTCTGCACTGAAGGGTCCTCCGTAGGGGCTAGATGGAGGCCCCACCGGTGACCAGCTTGAGGGCTGATTTGGATGCTGTTGCTGCTTCTGCTGCATGAGCTTGGCTCTTTGCTGCTGCTGGGCTGCCATCTGCTTGAGCTGCTCAGCTGGGGACAGGTCAGCGCTCGGCAGGGACACTGGCCCAGGCCCTGATCCTGCAACAGCCGATGCTGGGTTCATCAGGAAGCCATTTCCAGAGCGTGCCTGCATCTGTCCGGGAGTGTGGGCCTGGCTGGGAGTCTGAGGGGACTGGGCAATACAGTTTGCTGGTGATCCAGCACGGACTGGGGCCGGTGGTGCGCTGGATGCAGAAGCAATGCTGGAGGCTGTGGAGATGTTGGAAAATGGAGGACCGGAAGAAGATGGTCTGACCTGGGGAGACCCTAATGGGACATGAGCAAATGGAGAATGGGATGGATCGCTTTTTACGCTTGCACTCTCCTGGGTCTCTGTGGCAGGCCTGGGAAATTCGGGTTCCTTCTTCTCTTCAAAGTCTTCATTGAACAAATCCTGTATATCATCTTCTGGGACAGTGTTCGCCAGCTCATCTATGAGCTCCTGCCACTCCTGATCATTTAGGTTAATGTCTGAGAAGAGCTTGTTCTGATTTGAAAGAGATGTTTCAGAAGTGTCTATGCAGCTGGAGTCATCCAAAGGCTCTTGCTTTAGTTCCTTGTTCTGCAGGATGTTAAAACTATCATCCAGCTCATTGCAGCCATTAACAGGGAGCTTTATCTCGGAAAGCCCACCATTTTCACCCAAGCCTTCTAGACCACTCCTGTGACTTCCACTGTTCTGCAGGGGCAGAGAAGCTTTCATGTCAAGCTGGTGAAGAGGAGAAACAGCAGGCAAAGGCAAATTAATGGGCAAGCTGTTGATTGCCTCAATGCTTGACACATCCTTTCGTGTCCGCTTGCTGGTCGGAGAAAAGTTCCCATCACAAACTCCGTTCTGCTGTTCTCCATTGAGAGGTGAACGTGTGCCTTCCAACTTCCTTTTGACTGTCTCTTGAAGCTTAAAGAAAATAAGAGGAAAGAAAAAATTAACCATTTGCAGATGCAAAAAAAGTGCTCATGGGCACTGTGACAAGATACTCCTCATCAAGCCAGTGACAGTAAGTTTTAAAACTGATTAGGAAGTTCCTCTGATTTCATTCTTATGCTTGATCAATTTGAAAACACAGTATAAAAAAACTCAAACAACCAAACACCTCCCCCTGCCCCAAACCAAACCTTCCCTTGACTAGGAAAGCAGAACCGTAAAATAAGTCTGTGCTTTCCAAGCCAAGTCTGTGCTAACTTCCAAGAAATTTAGGGAGCAAGTTGACTAATTCAGCTTGTTAGTGCCTAATACAGGGATGAGATTTAAGCAGTGTGCCTAACACAGTGAGGACTCTTAAATTGGAACAAAAAAAGAAAAAAGGAATCACTAAAATTTACTTTTCCCTCTGAAATTCTTTTTGTTGGAAGTTTCTAGAAGCTTCTTTAAATATAACTGCAATACAATTGATTGACTACTTATATTGAAATGTGTTGTTGACAAAAAACATTTTTAATATAGTTTCATTTGATTAGCCCTCTGTTCTTGGCTAACATATTGAGAATCACTTTTAAGGGAGGAAAAAATATATCCACCCTAGAAAATAGAAGGCACTTTGCATAACGTTAACTCAATCAAATAATGAAAAAAAAAGGAAATCAGCTGTGTGCTAGGAGCTAACATAAAATGTAAATAGCTAACAGAAATAATAGCAAGATAAGTCTCCAGAAAAGCAAATAAATTGGAATATAAGAATTTTATAAAATATAATGTGTTAACATCAGCTTTAAGTCAGGTTAAAGAAGCATAGCAAAGAACTGTAACAAGGTACAGTCCTCCCCACTCACACCCAAGTTGAGTCCTTCACTTACGTACCAGGCTAAAAAAAGCATCTCTCTTCAGCTAAGGCAAAAAACAATAGTGGGGAGGAGAGGAAGCAAAGAGGTCACAGCTCTAGCAAATGCCTTCAGGACACACTTGCATCCTTGATACTAGAACAATAGAAGACAAAATACTGAAAGATTTTATCAATTTTTAAAGTATTCTTACTGGTAGGAAAGTCCCAGATACGAAGCTCCCACCCCTTCCCTAACCTAGAGGTCCTCAACCTTCTTTCTTTTCACAATCCAGATCCCATTTATTTCTCCCATCCCAGAGGACTGGTTCCCCTTTCATCCCATGTATAAGACAGGCAAGCAAATCCATATCTTGCTTAGGATTTGGAGGGAGTGGTTCTGGGAAGGCTGTGCCCTCCTCCTGCCCCTCAGGCCAGCGTGGCCTGTTTCAGCACACAATGCAGAGGGATGTGGCTGGCACAGGCATTGCTGCAGCCACAGCTGAGCATGCATGGGACACCAAGCTACTGGTGAGGCTGCTCTTCTGCAGAGAACCAAGCAGAAAGGCAAGGCTGTGGGTCTAAGCAGACCATCAATTCTTTGATTTGCACTGGAGCAGAACAGTTTTTTAATGTAGGAAATCAATTAACATGTGAATAAGAGTCACCAGTGGGTCACTGTTGGCATAAGTGACTGAGACTTTGCTGCCTGTTCTGCCTTGCACAAAGCCAGCATGTGCCAAGCTCCCACAGGCAGAAATTCCTCCACTTCTTGGCTTCTGTGGTGCCACACAGACCAGCCGAGTGGTGACCACAGCCTCTGCCACATGGCTGATCTCTTCCTCTGGTGTCTGCTCTTAAAACTCTGAATTTGGAGAGTTGTGGATGTTGATCTTGGAGATGAGAAAGTCCTGGGCAGATCTTTATAGCACCTTCCAATTCCCAAAGGGCACACAAGAAAGCTGGAGAAGGACTATCTCCAAGTGATAGGATAAGGGGGAATGGCTTCAAACTGATAGAGTGTGGGTTTAGATATTAGGAAGAAATTCTTCCCTGTGAGGATGGTGAGGCACTGGCACAGGTTGCTTAGAGAAGCTGTGGATGTCCCGTCCCTGGAAGTGTTCAAGGCCAGCCTGGATGAGGCTCTGAGCAACCTGGTCTAGTGGAAGGTGTCCCCGCCTATGGCAAGGAGGTTGGAATTAGATGATTTTTAAGGTCCCTTCCAACTTAGACCATTCTGTGCATTTATGCCTGTGCAGCACTGCCTCTGTGCACCCTGAGACTCTCCCCTCCCCAGTTTCTGGAGATGAGGGAACAGCCCAGCCAGTGGTTTGCATACGAAGTTCCTCTCCCTGTGTTGCAGGCTGTGATGAGGAACCAGCCTGCAGCAATGTGGAGGTCAGGAAGGCTGTGAGCATATTTTGGGCCTCCCTATCAAGTCCCTGTCACTGTGTTACCACTCCTCTCCCACCTGCAGCAGCTCTTGTCCCCATGAGCTCTGCAGATGCAGGTGGGAATGCACACTGTGCCACTCTCTCTGGATTAATGCCTGGCATAGACAGGTTTATCAGCCATAGTCTGCAGGAACCCACTAGGCTGCAGAGCGCAGAGCCCTGCAGGAAAGGACCACCTTCTCAGCTCTGTGCCACAGCAGCAGAGCTCTGGGTGCTTGCCCAGAGGTGGTAATTGCCTCAATCTGTGCCAGTTAGCAGCCATGTGGAAAGGAAGTCAACACCCAAGACTAGTGTGAAGGATCAAAATCAGATCCCACAAGGGGACTTATGGTATAGGTCTCACCTCTGCTCCCTCCCTACCCTAAAAACCCATGTTAAGCTGAACACCAGTGTGTGTGACATTACAGCTCTCTGCTGCTTTTTGAGTTGTGTATCTGCCGTGCTGCAGAATCCTACAGTTGAGTTTGTTCCACTGATCTTTATATAACCCTGGATCAGACCCTGGAGACAGGAAAGGATGGTACAGATGCGGTAATGGCACAGCAGCACAGCTCCAGGGCAAGAAAAGAAAAAGCATGAGCTGGCCTCAAGTGCAGGTGGTCAGTTGATATAATGGGTTAAAATAGCATATTTAAATATTGCGCTAATGGGCCACTCACACAATTTACAGCTGAAATCACCCATTTCAACTCCTAAGCCATCTCACTACAGAGTCACTATTGCCACATCAGAAAAACATTCACCAAACAGCAAGTGACTCAAGACCAAACTCAATGGGCATACACAGGCAAAAACAGGATTTGAAGAAATGTTCAAAATGTGTCGTGGCCCTTTACCCCAAGTTCATATTGACCAAATGCTGGGTTAAAGTAAGAACGGGACCTGGTGGCAGGCTTCTCATCATGAAGTAAAGTTCCTATAAGGAAAAGATGGGAAAAAAGTTGTCTTAAGGCAGGGAGTAGTCAGAGTAATTATCTCCTGAGGAATACAAGCAAACTGACTCCATACATTTTGCAAGTTTGAATGAATCCTTGACAAAATACTGGTAAGAGTGATATGCTTTCACATGGTTTCATGCTTTCAGGTTTATTTTATCCTGAATCTATCACCTTATTTGTATATGAATGTTCACCAAAAGAATCTATCTAGTCTGGCAAATAACCAGCCCTAAAAATATCAGTTCCTAAAGTTTCATCATGTGCTGGAACTTGGATGTCCCCCTCTACAAATATACAGTGACTTTAGTGAACGTAAAAGCAGGCCCAGTATATAAATATTAATAAACATGTTTATTATGCATTACAACAAAAAGCAGCTTGACATGGAAACTATTTTCTATCAAATATGAAGCTTACAGAAGTTGTGCCTTGTTGCAAAAAGAAATTAAACCTCTTCTAAGTTTGTACCTCCACATTGTTCTCCTTCAGAGACTTTAGGACTTGGTAGGTTAACAGGCACTAATCTTTTTATTTTCTTTTTTTGCTCATTGAAAAACTGTAGGTAGACAAAAACTTAACATGAAAGGTTTGTTTGAAGGCAACATGCTGGGTACAACCTTTGCAGGTGGGGAAGCACCTTGATTCCAGCATTTTGGAGGAGTTGGGAGCCATAACAATAGATGTATCTTCTTTTTCTGAGGTACAACACAGAAATACCCTTATCAAATGATTTCAATGAAAACTTTCCTTTTCATATCTTGATTTCATTCCCAATCACCACGTTAACTCTTGGATGGTTTGGATATCCTACACTGAGCATATACTGGCAAACAGTTTACCACCACCAGGATTCCACAGTGTCTTAGACTAAAACCTCAGCACTTCCCTCTATAAACACAATCCCTGAAGTAAAATAGTATCTCTTAAAGTACCCTCCTTCTCCTTCCTAGTACAAATACACAGTTTGTGCATGTTTTACAGCATGCATCACGAAGATATTAGCAGGAGCTGAGAGATTGATGTCTAGGAACAGAAGGCTGTTGCCACATAAAAAAAAAGGAAAATGTTAAAATCAAAGGAAAATATTAAAATAAAACAACCCCCTTGCCAGCTTCATAAGCCTTTAGCTTTAATCACACAAAATATTTGGCTGATGAATCTTCATTTCACAGCGGTTTTCTACCCCAAAGCAAAAGAGGGTGAAGCAGGACTCTCGATTCTTTATATGCCTTTGGAGAAACTCCAGTTGCAGAGTGAGAAAAGGTCAAATTTGGCACGTTGACTTTTTAAATCACTTTCAGTTGGAGGAGAGGCAGGGGGACAGAAGCTGTGCACGCAAATGCACACTGACCCGAACAGTCTAATCCAACCCATCCTGAAATCCTCGGCAGAGCTTCTTGGACATGCCGTGACAGACCCAATAGATAAACAAGACTGTGTGGAGGCTGTTGGCAGGGCTTTCATCTGTGAGGAGAAGCTGCTCCGCTTCATCTCACCAGCAGCAATTCATTTTTCAAAAGAAATGAGACAGAGGTACTGTTGTTATAGCAACAGCCGAGCCACTCACTAGCCCATCCTCCACTGTGGAGCTGCCTTTGGTGGGTGGCTGTTCCAGTCGTCCATGGGGAGTGACTGGGGCTGTGGCAGCAGAATAGTCGTTTCATTGCTTCTTAAAAAAACCCCAACACAAAAACCAGGGGGAGGTGGGGAAGCCGAGAGGCTAAATTCTCTCTATGCCAATAGAAGTTGGACATGATTCACAGGGTCTAACACAGGTCCACCTCTCCTCTGTGAGCCCCCAGATGAGGCTGATATCACTTTTACAGATGTTTTTGTGTACCAGCTACATGTAGCCACTGACTTTCCCTAGGGCAGCTCCAGCCACTTCAATACAAGGGCAACAACTCTGAGAGGTCTGGTCCACTTGGCTCCCCAGCTCTGCTGGAACATGCCCTGCTCTGGAGCTATCTTTGCTCCCTGTGGAAAAGCAGAGAAACTAGCCAATGCCGAAATTCTTCCACAGAGAATATGCATGTGTAGAAAAAACAAGAATTATCATCTTCTCCACATGCTCTTCTGTGACTCTTTCTGTTAAAAATTGTTCTTTTCAGTTCTTCATGTTGCATGAGTCTGGCCCACCAGTCATCATGACCTTCAGTTCCTTTCCATGAAATGAATTCAAGTCTTGGCCCTTCCTCCAGGGTTTCTACTCTCCCTTCCATCAGTGTGTCTGTTCCTGAGTTTGCCCCACCTTTCTTCTCCCTTTTTCTGCTAGAGCTTCTCCAGAAAGATCTTGATACTTTTTACCTCCAACAGGGAGTACTTACCATGAGCTCTGCCAAACACCACCCCAATTCAGCAGCCTCCAGCCTGCAACCTGATGACTGAGTCAAGTTTGCTACTTAACTTGTGCTGCACACAAATCCTATCAACAATTTAGGAAGTGTCCCAGGGGTGGCCGTGAAGTGACACTAAGCAAGTGGATTTGACAAGACAGCATCTGAGATCAGTAAGGAATAATCAGCATTGCCATTTGCATGCCAGCAATTCAGCTTCAGCGTTTGAAAAGATTTTTTGCACTCACCTCCTTGCTGTATCACCTCTGACACTGCCATTCTAAAGTCAGTGTTGCCAGAGTGCCACTGCCTGAGGTACAGCCACATCTTGTCACCAGTGTTTTAAGTCCACCAGCTCCATAGTGGCCTCCCAATGACACCTGCTCCAGTGTCCTGCAGAGGTGGTGGGGATCACAGGACCTGTTTCAAAAACCCGTTGGAACTGACCTCAGACAAGCAGCCAAGCAAAGTGGAGGCGAGTTACATATCACCACTTCCCACAAATGAAAGTATTTCATGCATCCAATCACTCCCCTACTATTTGAATTTCCTCATGCTGCTGAAAGCATGGCACTGATGCCTGCTAACTCGCAGGATGAAGCCTGATGTAGCAAATTGATTTTGGAGCACAACTGCTCATTTAAAGCACATGCTGTGCTCTTCCACGCTAGGCCTGGCTGCCCAGCTCTTGTTGGCCAGGGCAATGTTTCAGATATGCAGGAAATTCACGTGAAATCTGTCTGAAGTTGGTAAAATCTCATCCTGCCAACCTAGCCAGTAACCTGTACAACTCTGCAGGCTCACAGAGTAACCTCTGCCCCAGGGAAGGGGTCAACCTTTTGCCCCTTACGCTGCAAAGGGCTGCTGGGGACTCTTGTCATCACCGTTGTTTTTGCCATCAGTCACCAGAAGAACGAAACACCTCGCAGTAATAGAAAAATGATGATCAAGGCACTGGTTAAACCTGCAAGAGCTAACAGGGAGAAAACCAACCTACTTCCTCACATTTTAGCCAGTCAGACAGAAAGGGTTTCTCACTGAAGAGTGAGAGTAAAAAGTCATGGTGCCTGGATGCAAAGTTGAACCTGAGTTGATGGACAGTCTTTTAGACTAATGACGCTTCTCGCAATTTACGTATTTAAACCGCGTGGAAAGGCGGGAATTGCCTTTTGTCCCAGCTCGCCTGCCGGAAGGTGGGGGGGGCCTCGGAGCCTCCGGGCCCCGCTGGGCCAGGCCGGGCCCCCTGCTACCTTCCCCTTTTCCCAACGCCGCGGCACGGACCCTGGATCTCTGGGGGAGGAACTATCCCAGAGCCACAGGCAGCTAAAACCAGCCATAGTCTGCCACACAGCTAAACCCATCTGGCGCGACTTCTTGGGACTGGTGGGTCCCACTCCTCTCCACGCGGAGCTGGTGGAGCCAGCAGGAGCCAGTGGAGCCTCCTTTCTGCAGCCAGCACACTTGGCGCTAAACTGAGGAAGACACCATGCAGCCAGCAGCACAGAGGGAGCGAGGCTTTCTTCCACTGTAAAGCCAGAACAAGAACACTCTTCAGCATGGTGGTTTCAGAGCCAGAGAGAAAGAGAAAGTGAGTCATGTGAGACAAAGCTGAAAATGGCAACCGGAGAAAAAGAGGGTGGTGCCGCGTTTTTCGCGCGTAGCTTAAAAAAACTTTCTTGCCTGCCGTGGTAAGAAACTGTAATATCACAATCTGTTTGTCTCTTTAATCCATTTGAAGTACATGGGGGGATGGAGAATTCATGTGTGGCCCGTGAAGACTCTGAGGAGTGCCTATGCCAAGCTATATAAAAGCAGCGAGAGGCTTTTAGAGACTTGTGGGGAAGAAGGCCTTTGTGTTCGGGTCAAAATAACTCATCCTTAAAAAGATTAATAACCCCATGTGATGGCCCATGTTTGGCAGTGTGAAGGAACTGAGATTTTTCATGGAAGAGATGTTTTTACACCAGAGCAGATTGTTTCTTTCTGGGTGGGTCTGCTGTTGGTGGCAGTTTAGGAACCACATGAAGCAGAAGAAACCCTTTTTTCCTTAAGCATAAAAGAGAGACTTTTCAAGAATTGCAACACTGACTAAAACCCCAGGTTCTGTTATCCTTTGTGCAAGTTGAATATAAGTGAGAGAAGTGCTGGAAAAAAGGGGAGGTTTGGTTTAATTTTTTGTTATTTCTTTTTACTTTTAATTCTGTTAGTAATAAACTTTTTTTCTTTGTACAGCAACTGTTTCAGTTTGAACCTGTTTTACCTCGCAGCTCTCAAGTTTTCCTCAATATTTTCTTATTTTCCCCTTATGAAAATAACAGATTTCGTGTGCTTGACGCTTAGCTGCGTCAAACCACGACAAGAGCACAAATTATTTAATGGATGGAATGCTGTTATCATTGTCAAAGAGCCTTCCTGCCCAAGTATATGATCTACATGTATGTATGATCTACTCCTCTTCAGATCCATCTAATTTAATTTTGCTTCGGCCCTGTACTAGTTTGAAAACGAACCAGTGGGAGGCACCAAGTCAGAATAACAATTTAATAGGGAAATTAAAGAAAAGGAAAAAATAAAAGAAAACCCTGGTTCAAACTGACAGAGTCAGGATACAACCTGACACCCTGTTAGTCAGGGTGGTGGTAGCAGTCTGGTAGAATGGTGGCTGCAGTCCTCCTGAAGTGGTGGATGTGGTTCTGTTGAAGCAGTGATCCTGTAGAAGGGTCTGCTCTTCCTTGGAAGGTTCAGTGGTGGCTATGTAGCTCCTGTCCTCTGGAAATCCAGTGGAAAGGGTTGTCTCTGGTGTTCGGAATCTCAGATTATATCCAGGATGGAATGCTTGCTTGGTTCCTCCCTCTGGGTGGAGCATCTCACAATGGGATGATGAGTCATGAGGCCAAGTGTTGATGAGGCTCATTAACAGAAGATGGTCCGGAGGGAGTTATCTCTGAGTCATGCAGCAGGGCATTGATGGGCCATTAACAGAAAGATAGTCTGGGGGCAGAAGGCAAGGAAACACTGCCCCACCTGATTTCAACAGCTCATGAGGATGGTAATAGAATACACTGCAACCCAGGACATTATCCACCCCTTATTCTATTACCATCTACATCATCCCAAATCAATACCGTCCTTAAACTCTACACACACACACACACACACACACACACACATATATACAATGAAACCCTACACACAGTTCGCACCTGGTATACAACAGGTTTCCCCATCTTTCTGCATTACCTGCCAAGTGTAACCGGGTCCTTGAGCAAAGACAATCCTACGGATGGGTTTGCCTTTGCCTGATGTGGGATTAATCCAAACAGTCTTTCCTAAAATACCTCTCAGGTGTACCACAGGGACTCTATCTCCATCCACTGTGTGCAAGGGTTCAGACTCAGTGGGACCAGCTCAACTGATGGACCCTTGGGTATTGACCACCCAGGTGGCCTTTGCTAAGTTCACTTCCCAATTTTTGAAGGTCCCCCCACCAAGTGCCTTTAAGGTGGTTTTAAGCAGTCCATTGCAGCGTTCAACTTTCCCAGCAGCTGGTGCATGATAAGGGATATGATATATCCATCCGATACTGTGTTCTGTGGCCCAGGTGATTATGAGGCTGTTCTTAAAATAAGTCCCATTGTCTGACTCAATCCTCTCAGGGGTGCCATGTCTCCACAAGACTTGCTTTTCCAGGCCCAAGATGGTGTTCCGGGCTGTAGCATGAGGCACAGGTTAAGTCTCCAGCCATCCAGTGGTTGCTTCAACCATGGTCAACACGTAGCACTTGCCTTGGTGGGTCTGGGGAAGTGTGATGTAGTCAACTTGCCAGGCTTCCCCATACCTATACTTTGACAGTCGTCTACCGTACCACAGAGGCTTCACCCGCTTGGCCTGTTTGATTGCAGCACAGGTCTCGCAACTGTGGATGACCTGTGAGATGCTGTCCACGGTAAGGTCCACCCCTCAGTCACGGGCCCATCGGTATGTTGCATCTCTCCCCTGATGACCAGAGGCATCATGGGCCCAACGAGCTAGGAATAATTCTCCCTTGTGCTGCCAGTCCAGATCCACCTGAGATACTTTCACCTTGGCAGCTTGGTCCACCTGCTCATTGTTGCGATGCTCTTCATTAGGCCGAATCTTGGGTACGTGCGCATCCATGTGTTGAACCTTCAAGGTCAGCCTCTCTACTTGGGCGACGATGTCCTGCCAAATCTCAGCGGCCCAGATTGGTTTTCCTCTGCGCTGCCAGTTGGCCCTCTTCCACCTTTCCAGCCAACCCCACAGAGCATTGGCTACCATCCATGAATTAGTGTAGAGGTAGAGCTTTGGCCACTTCTCTCTTTCAGCTATGTCCAGAGCTAATTGGACAGCTTTGAGTTCAGCAAATTGGCTCGATCCACCTTCTCCTTCAGTAGCTTGTGCAACTTGTTGTGTGGGGCTCCATACAGTGGCTTTCCATTTCCAGATAGTGCCTACGATTCGGCAGGAACTATCAGTGAAGAGGGCATATCGTCTTTCAGACTCCGGTAGCTCATCACATGGTGGGGCTTCCTCGGCACAGGTCACTTGCTCTTCCTCTCCTTCAGAAGATAATCCAAAAGTCTCACCTTCAGGCCAGTTTGTTATGATTTCCAGAATCCCAGGGCGATTCAGGTTTCCAATACAGGCACGCTGCGTGATGAGGGTGATCCATTTGCTCCAAGTAGCATCGGTGGTGTGATGCGTGGAAGGAACCTTTCCCTTGAACATCCAACCCAGCACTGGTAATCAGGGTGCCAGAAGCAACTGTGCTTCTGTGCCAATTACCTCTGAGGCAGCTTGAACTCTACCTGGCTAGAGGAAGGGCCTCTCTATTCCTGGTCATGGTACACGTTGCTTCCTTCTGGTGAATATGCTCCCGAGATCCCTTCAAGAGGATCGGTCACATTATCATTCCTATACCATCTGGAGTTCTGTGCAGGAGAGACTGGAGCAGCGTTGACTCTAGATGAGCTTCTTGTGGTAGTTGTCCCTCTTTTTAGTTCACGTACCCTGGCTGCTAAGGAGGAGGTGGGTTTTCCATGCCACTTACTCATGTCTTCTCCATGTTCCTGAAGGAAAAACCAGAGATTATCTCATGGAGTGTATCCTCTCTCCCTGGTTGGGGGACGCCTGCTCCTAATGGCAGAGACTCTTGTTGGTTCTGGTGGGATGTGGTAAATTTCTTCCTTAAGTTCCTTTTTCAGTTTCTGATGGCCTTCTTCAATCAAGCTCCGGATTTGCTCAGCCAGCCTTGTTTCCATGGATGAGACATGGGTGCGAAATGGGGCTGTGACAGTGTCCTCGTAAATCCTCAGTTTGTTGACCAAGATGCCCACCCTGTCCTCACCTTCCCTCCATTGCAGCGTTGCCAGGTAATGGGAGTATATCTCTGGTCCAAGATGTGTGAATCTCAACCACACCTGTGATGTGCACTGGACACCATCTGGGCTCTTAGGAAATCTCTTGTCTTCTGAGAAAATTATTTCCAGCACAGCCAATTCCCTCAGGCGCTGGATACCTTGTTCCATTGTGCTCCATTTTCATTGGTGCACCTGGAGGTCTTCTTTACAAAGGTACCTGTCCCTTACACTTGTAAGCAGTCGCTGCCAGAAGCTGAGAGTTTCTTGGGTTCTCCCGATCCCCTGGTCAATCACCACATCCCAGGACAGAGATCCCAGTTGCCTGGCCTCACTTCCGTCCAGAATGGTGTCATTGGCTGCAGTGTCCCAGATGCGGAGCAGCCAGGTCAGGATAGACTCGTTCATCTGGCGGGTGAATTCCCTCCGCAGGTCTCGCAGCTCACCCAGGGATAGCAACCAAGTGATGATCTCTGGCTCTGTTTCTTCTGCTGGGTGCGAAGGTCCTGCTGCATCCTCGTTGGTCACTATGCGGACTGATTTGCTTTTTGATTTCTTCTTCTGAACGGGGCAACTGCAATCGGTTTAGGCTGTTCTGGTCCACTGACAGTTTGCGTGGAGACGCTGATGGTGCTTTTGGTTCCTTTCTCCTCTGTGTCAGTTTGCTTAGACATGGATGCTGTTGTTTTGCATTTGGTTTCTTTCTCCTCTGTGACAGTCTGCGTAGAGATGGACACTGTTGCTTTGCTTTTGGTTCCTTTCTTCTTTGTGAAAGGCTGTACAGACATGGTGTTTGTTGCTTTGCTCCTTTTTCCCTCCTCCTCAAGCAGACGTTGCACCACACCAAGTAGTGTTTTGTTTCTAAGCATGGTGTACACAATGAAGGCCATAGAGAAAAAAAAGAATAGAACTGACAAGAAGATCATACCATCCTTAACATCCAGAGGGAACTCAATATTTTCAAAAACTGCTGTGCCTGGCCTGAAAGGCTGGAAGAAACCACTCTCTACTCTTCCCACCAGGGGCTGGGTGTGATTGCTGAGGAGATCCCAGACATAGCAGCCCAGACTAGGACAGCCAAACAAAACTGAGTATATACTCTGAATGGTATTCATCGCCTCGCAGGTTATTATGCTATAGACATAATAAACCAATAAAGAAATTCTTATACCATTCCCTGGTTTTAACAGGAGCAATACAACAGGCAGGTAGTTACCCATGTGAGGAAAAATATAGAGACCAGGATACAGTATCCATATAGACAAGCTGAGCACCAGGGTGAATAGGTTTCTGTTAATACAAAATTGTAATTCTGACTTTCTCTCAGAGCAAGCCCCACACTGGGCGCCAAAATATGTACTAGTTTGAAAACGAACCAGTGGGAGGCACCAAGTCAGAATAACAATTTAATAGGGAAATTAAAGAAAAGGAAAAAAATAAAAGAAAACCCTGGTTCAAACTGACAGAGTCAGGATACAACCTGACACCCTGTTAGTCAGGGTGGTGGTAGCAGTCTGGTAGAATGGTGGCTGCAGTCCTCCTGAAGTGGTGGATGTGGTTCTGTTGAAGCAGTGATCCTGTAGAAGGGTCTGCTCTTCCTTGGAAGGTTCAGTGGTGGCTATGTAGCTCCTGTCCTCTGGAAATCCAGTGGAAAGGGTTGTCTCTGGTGTTCGGAATCTCAGATTATATCCAGGATGGAATGCTTGCTTGGTTCCTCCCTCTGGGTGGAGCATCTCACAATGGGATGATGAGTCATGAGGCCAGCCGTTGATGTACTCATTAACAGAAGATGGTCCAGAGGGAGTTATCTCTGAGTCATGCAGCAGGGCATTGATGGGCCATTAACAGAAAGATAGTCTGGGGGCAGAAGGCAAGGAAACACTGCCCCACCTGCTTTCAGCATCTCATGCGGACGGTAATGGAATACACTGCAACCCAGGACAGGCCCAATAGGCTAAACACTGACAAAGCAGTAACCTCGTTGCTTTGGGAGTGCCAGCACTGCTCCATTTGTGCAAAAGTCTTAGTGAAGGTGCTAAGAGCCTGCAAACTGAACTACTGAGCTGGCCGTGTCTACTCGTGCCTCTCACACCCAGCAGCAGAGCTCTACTCTCTCTGAAAGTGTCCTTGCAGATGGCATGAGCTGCATTTTCAGGGTGTGTTATGAGGATTTAGTCAAGCAACCTCTAACTGACTTGTCTGGCAGTTGCTCTGGTAAGTCTTCACCCTTGGAAAACATTTCCAGTCTGCTTTGTATCTGGACAGAAGACAGGCTATGATAAAAAGAAGACATTGGAGATTATTAAAGCTGTGCCTCCAAACGAACTCCTACAAATCAGGGTAGAAACGATATGCAGGAACCTCTTGTATTTTAATTTAAGAACCAGCAAAACAACATACCCAGAGTTGTTGCACATGCACCATAGCTACTCAGTAGCTCTTTAAACTGTGTATGTGACATGAGGAATGGTTTCCTGGGGAAAATTTTGTCCTAGTTCATCCTTGGATGAGCACAAGTCATAGCAGGGTAGTGAAATACGCTGTTGGCATCTTGCCTGACTAGCAAAGGTGTATGTGGGACACGAAAGCATTCCTGTCCTCTGCAAAGGAGGAGCAGCTGTGTGACAGCCTCTGCTTTCCTTGTCATTAAGGCACCAGTAGGATGTGAGCCCTGTTCCTGATTTCAGAACTGACAGACTAAAACCTTGTCCAACTGATGTAAGGGAAAAGCCCTTCCTATACTTAGGGCAAGCAAATTACCTTCCAGCTGCTTGCAAAATACTGCCATGGCACAATCTACATACATATTACTCCAGAATATTCTCAGAGAAACTCTGAAGAATGAGCCAGAAGAGATGGTGAAGGCATGACAGTACTCCCCTGATGACACCATAGATTTCCATGGACTAGGAGTTTCTGTTGGATCTCTTTTATTACCAAAGCCTATCTAGTGCATGATCTCTAGAAGCCAGATAGCAAGCTGACAGAAGGCTGAACTCAGAAATGGCACAGTTGTCTTCCATTCATATCATTGGTGTTAACTCCCAACACACATCACTTCATGGCAACATACTTATTCCATACGTGCATGAAGCAGCACCTTCCAGTTCCTCAAATCGATGTGGGCTAAGTAATTTCGGGGATTCTTCCACATGACTAAGTTCAAGTTCATGCTTTTTGAAGCAAAATGTTTCATACAATTGGAAAAGGAAGGAAATGAGAGCCACATCGTCTATACACTGTACCTGTTCAAGCCCACACATTTTAGTCACCCTCTTGGGGTAACATCATAAATGAAACTTCCACTTGAAAATAATTTAAATATCAAATTAACAGATTTCCACAACTAACACATTAAAAGAAAAAATTTTGGGAATCAGTTATACTGTGTTGCAAACAAAATGGTGAATTTAGCCTCCTCTTCCCCATCTGTTCCCCGTGCCTGAATGGGCAGCTTCACTGAGGACATAGGTCAGCTGAAGATTTTTCTGCAACGACAAATACCTTTAAAGGGGTGCAGGTTATTTAAGTACAGGTTGAACAATTAACAATACAGTAAGCATTGCAAAGGAGACCCAAGCATGGGGGAAGGGGAGGGAAATGAATCCTTTGCATGGTAATTAATTCTCATATTTTTTCTACATTTTAATTGTTTGCATAGTAATGAGACATCTTTTGGGGAAAGGAAAAAAAAATCCAACATGGGACAGATGAGTTTGGAAATAAATTTGTGCTCAGCTACTGACCATTTAAAAATAAATAATAAAATCACATAACTGAAAATGCCAAAATAGAAAATATGTCAGAGACAGCTTTTTCCTTCAGTCAGACAATTCCCTGATCAGCACAATCAGCTTGATCCATCTCTAGGAAAGAGGAGAAATGCAGGAACTGGTTGGTTGTCTTGACTTTACATATCTCTTTAAAAGAAGACAGGCAGCAGCCGTTTTGAAAGACTTGTGGACAAAACCCATGGATCAATCCTGAAAGGTGCTGAAGCCCTCAGGTCACAGAACCATAGAAAGGTCTGGGTTGGAAGGGACCTTATAGAGCATCCTGTTCCAATACGCCTGCCATGGGCAGGGATAACACCCCAGATCAGGTTGTTTAGGGCCCCATCCAACCTGCCTTGAACACTCCATGGTGAATCCCCTTAAGCTCCCTAGGAATCAGGGGCACATTGATAAGGTAATTTCTTCTGCACCAAAATTTCTTCAGAGATAGACACTATGTCTGATGGAACAACTCCTCTCTGCATTTATTTTTTGGCTTCAATGCAAGTTATAGACAGTACTGGAAAAAAAAAAAATGCAGGATCACTGAAGCTCTGTGAAGACTCAAGGACTCAAAGGACTGTATAGGATGCCCCAGACATGTTCTGAATTGTTCTGAGCACAGTTTGAGAGCTATTTGACAAGGGCTAAAGGCCAGACAGCACTGAACAGCAGATTTGCCCTAAATATGGCCAAGTAAACCATACAAACTTTAGCTCTTTGTGGCCTCAGTACCTTCACCTCAAGCTGATCTCAGGTCCCACAAAGGCACACAGCACAACTAATGGAAAAGCACATGTCTGGTCTCCCAGCTCCCAGCAATTACCAGAGTCACAGACTCACGAGGCTGGACCTGCTGTGTGGCATCAACTGCAAATGTACTATTTAAGTCTACTGATGAAGTATAAAGAAAAAGATTTTAAGCAAATGAAGGCCCTGATTCAGCACAGTATTTAGCACATGCTTCACCTTGAGTACACTAAGCAACCTAAAAGACAAAGAATGGTTTATGCAATAAATGACATCAGACCAAGACCTTTGCTCAGATCTTACCTTCTTTATTTCATCTACAGTAGCTGTCTCCAACACAGGATAAACCTCTTCTTCTCTCCCATCTTACTCTGGATATACATACACAGTGTTGAACTCATGGCAGCAACGGCAGGAAGATTCCCAAATCCCAGAGGTGTGTAAGGCTTAGAGATCTCTCCACACAAACAAAAAAGATTACCAGGAGAAAGGTGGGCAGTGTTCTGCCAAACAGGTCACGTTCCCAGTTAGTTATGGCCATGGACCACATTACAACCAGGCACTTTTATCTATTTGTGTATTTTGAAAACAGCCCTCCAAGGGAAGGAACTGCAACTCATAATGCTATAGATGTCTGTACATTCCCAGTGTACACAACACAGTTTTTTGGTTTTTTTACTTTTTTCCTTTTGCTATCAAAAAAACTTCCCTGGTTTTTCCACACAAGTGCACACATGCACATGTAGTCACTGCCCATGATACCCACATGGGTTTTAATCTCAGAAATCTATGCGTACTAAGCATATATTAGCAGCTAATTAAAATTAAATTTAGACTTCAAGTCCCATTCACCACTGAAGGTTTGGACCTTTAACAGTGCTAAATAAATGCAAGACTAAAAAACACTTCTTGTTGTTGTAGTAGGTAAAGACCAAGTCACATAGAACACTACAATTCTTTCCTAAACCCCTTGAAGGTCTGAAGCACTAGACATCATAGTTTGCTATTAAATAAGCCATAGAAATGCATTATAAGCCAGTGTGAATTCATATAATGGGCTTCCACTAATCTTATTTTCCTTTTCAAAAGACTTCTCCTTCCCTCCTTTTTCTCATATTGTAGGAATGATAAGCCACCTAGTACTAAGTGATTTTAATTTGTTAGTCTGAAGACACAGTACTCTTGGGCTACTACCAGAATTATGTGGATTTAGTCTCAGAAAAACATAGGTGAGATGAATCTAAAAAGAAAAATAAACCTAATTGTGTGTCTACCCCCCCAACCATCATTTATCACTTAAATGCTGTCATTCAGATGCAAACATACATTAAACCTCTAAATTTCACTTCAGAAAACAGAGTAGGCAGCTGCCTAAAGCTGTGTATTAAATAAGTGGCAGGGTTAGAATTTGACTCAAATCTCCCAAATCCTGTCCCCAGCCAATGGGAATACAAAATATCTTCTATCTTGTCAGATCAATGTGCTTTTATGTCTCCTTTTTTTCTTATTCAGGAAAAAAAAGGAGTGTGTATGGGGAGCTATGAACAGGACACGGAGTCTGGGAACTGTTGTAGGCACCATAAGAAAGATGCAGGCAAAAACAGGTCAAGTCATTCCAGTCTTAAGAATGCAATTCATATCCCCTAGACCAGGCTGAGATGGGAATGAGATAAATCATGCTCCAGAAATGTCTTTTTCTGTTCACTGATCTTAAAGGGAGCCTTGGTAATTAGCTGAAAAAGACACATCCACAGTCAGATACCTTCATGTGGACCCTCCCCAAGCCACCGTTATTTGCCCAGTCACAATTAGGGCACTAATTACATGCTACTGCTGTTGACATCTGTGTTTAATAAAGATTTCTGCCTGGGTTGGGTCTTTCCCCCAGTTTCATTTCCAGAGGCTTCAGTTTTGTTCCTCTAAACTCTAAGAAAACAAGCTTAAAATCTTCCTAGTTTGGCCTATAATAATGATACTACATTTGCTCTTGGAAAGAGCATTACTTTCTTGCCTTGCCAAGGGAAAAAAGGTTGTGCAGCTCCAAGTTCTTGCTTAATAACTAACTTTCATGTTCAATCACTTCTGGGTTATTTAAGAGAGGCAAGGAGAAGAGGAGAACTAGCAGGAGGAGCTGTCAGTTTAAATCCCAGATAAACAGTAAGTAGTGTAACAACCATGATGGTCTAAGCAAAGTCTACAGAAAGGGGAAAAAAAAAAAGTATTTTTAATTAGACACACAGGGAACCGCGGACAAGCTTTGGGGTAAGCAAGCCCTTCTTCCTTCTTTAATTACAGTTATAGTAACCTTAGTAACAACTGTAACTATGAGAAAACATGCTAAAGAAATTATATAAAACCATGTAGATATCGGGCGTATAGGATTGTGTGCAAATCTGCTGTGTGATCATTTCCGATAGTACAAAATTTGTTTTTAAAGGAAATTACATGGACAGCAGGTTGAGGCTTTTCCTAGGGCTATTTACAATACTCCTTTATTTTTTCTCATTTCTTCTAAGCTTTTCAAAACAATCAAATGAAAATAAAAGCCTGGCAATTGGCATATTTCAGAATTACATTAAGGGCCCAGCTTTAAAATGCACAGCTGCCTGACTTTTTTTCAATGCCAGGTGGATGACACAAGGCCAAGAACAACCTTGAATAGTGTGGCTCCTTATGGCTGTAGGATTTGCAGGGACTGTGATTTCATTATATCTGGGGACATAAGTCATTACTATTTTCTTTACTTTTTTTCCAAAACTCAAAAGCTTTCTGATATTGCCAAACTCCAAATTCAGACCTGCAATAATCATATTAGAAACATTCAATGCTGTAAACAGAGGATTTTCCTGACTCATCAGTAAAGTAGTGGCAGCCTTCTCCTCTCCCTGCTAATGAGAAAGGACTGCAATGCCTGGAACTAAAGCAGATATTTTTCCCATTGAGTGTTCCCAATGTCTGTACAGCAGCATGATCTACCCAACAAAGTTCTCTCCATACAGGGCGTGGAAATGTTACCAGAGAACTACTAAGTGGACCCCAGGTAAAAGGCTCCCTAAGGAGCCGCAGGGGAACACAAGGGCACAGCACCCTTCTTGGGAATGCCGTCTCCCCAGGTAGCCATTTTGGAGCAGAGGTTCAAACCACAAAAGATTCAGACTAAACCACAGAACTGCAGAGATTCTCCTCTTGGTCCCAGCACAGCAGGGCTGCACAAGGCCTGTGTGCTCTGGCATTCCTGGCTCCAACCTTTCCTAGTAAAGGCACACAGCACAGGAGTTCCCACTGGGGATAAAGCTGCTCTCCTGCTAAGAGCTACAATTGGTCCCTGCCTCCTCTGCTTTCCCAGTGCTCTGCTGGAGCCCTGGAGCTCTCACCCGGGTGGCAGCAGTGATTGGAGGAGGCTGTAACAAGTGGCAAGATACCATTGCAGATCTGTGCAGTGATGTGAAGCTGCAGGGAGCTGGGTGTGAAATGTGCAGGTGGGAAACATTTGCTCCCCCCTTGCACAGTCCCATCTTTTTCCCTCTCCTGTCCCAGTTCAGATCTCACAGCCTCACAGTGTGAGCGTTCTGCAGCCTCAAGTTTTGTGGCTGCAGAAAGCAAGGTAGCCTTAGAGCATGAGCTTTCCTTGTGACAGCTACAGGGCCTCTGCTTGCCCGGTGCATGTTCATATGCTGCAAACAGCCTCTCCCCGTCTTTCTGACTTCTTTCTTCCCAGCTCTGCTGGTGTTTACAGGTCTTGAATAAAGCCATGAGAAAAACAGCCCTCATTACCAGTTTCCTCAAAAAGCCAATTGGAGCAGGGCATTCATCTCCTCCAGCAATTTTCAAACTCACATGAAAAACATGAAAGGAGACAAAGCCTAGGGTTGCTCCAGGAATTCCATCTACCACCAGTGAGAGGAATTTGCATAACATGCCCCCCATACTCAGTGCAAACAAGAAACTTCTGCTACAACTGTTTTCTTGGCTTTCCTCATTTCACCTCACTCTTCAGGAACAAGAAGAAACCTTCTTCACATATGCAGGGGGCCGCAAAAGCAAACTGTGTACAGATGGGCTCAGCAAGAAGTTCTTAGACCTGGGATATCTGGAAGATGTGCCAGGGAAGGCTGACTGTGTGGTTGCTCTGTTTCTTACACTCTACTTGCTCACTGGTGAGTGGACGCCGGGCTAAATGCCCCTTTGAGATGACCCAGTACAACAGTTCCTATACCCACAGCATCTGCAGAAGAAATGTTACTTAGAAGATCTTTACTAAAATAAAACAAACAGAACCCTTCCTCTACCAGATTTTCATGTTATGAAGCATTTTGATGATAATGTATGATTTTACAAAGCAGGAGCTATACAAGGCAATGTGGTACAAACTCATTTCTAGTAGCCCCTAAATAAAGAGGCATTGGTGCAAAAGAACAGCCTTAATCCCCTGCTTTACTGCTTTTTGAACATGGACTGAATGCCAGATTGTGGCCATCCTGTCAGAAGATAACCAACTGACCATGCTTTCTGTTCTTCCCCTGTTCATCCCCCACCTCCTCTCAAAACTTGCAGCTCCAACACAACCAAAACCTACCTATCTGATTTTGGGTTCTGAAAGACTATTACTATAATTCGGAAGAAGGAAGAACTGTGATAACTACCACACCAAACATGAGGAGGCATATGTAAGCAATTTTAGCTGTTAGGATCTCAACATCCTTTGTAAAGAGAACTCCTCTCACTAATACACAGTGCATACAATACAAGTAAAATATATTTTTTCATATACAGAGAGTTTCTGTTTCACATGGAAAGTGAAAGACACCAGTAGGAGCTGCAGACGAGAGAACCTTGAGGCCAAAATCTTCAGTGTGCCAAGGTTCCTGATACAAAGGACGATGTTATGTTGAAAAATTAGGTTTTGCTACAGAACAGACCAGTCACATCATAGATAAAAAGTCACAGAACTGATAAAAGTCACTTAAGGAAATGTGAATTGTTATGATACTCAGAATGCATTTTCTCTGTCTTGTATGTGTAATGGGATCCTCTCCGAAAATGTAATCTAATAGAATTTAATTAAACAATAAACTAATTAATTTTTTTGAAATATAGAAGAATAAATATATGGAGATCCTAGAAAGGCAAAGAGACTATTTTTTCTTTTTCCTAGTTTGCCTTATTTTTCACATATGATGCTGTGACTCAAATTAACTCCACATAAATTCTGAATATAAAAAAATCACCAAATTAATTTTTTAATAGGGAAGGGGGAAAAAAAATCAACTTCGTTGGCAGAACTTGAACTCCATTCCTCAGAATGATTAGTTTGGCCACTGGAGGGCTCCAATATTGTTTCATAAAAGCAAAAGAAAGTTTACTAGGAAGGATAAACATATAAATAGCCTGGGCAATAAAGTTCAAACATAATACTCAACCTGAACCAAGATCTATGGGCTTGCAAGCATTTCATAAGAGTCAGGACTAATTTAACTGTTATTTTGCTCTTGTAGCACAAAAGGAGTTGAAGAAGAATGATTTTCCTACAGTTTGGCTAAAAACGTCTCCTCCAATACACCTATAATAATACCTATTAAAAATGGTTTTGTATGCAATTGCAGAATGAGGAGGTGTCTGCAGGAAAGCAAAACCCATAGGTTTTCTTGCTACATGTTAGTAAAACATTTCTTCATGAAAGCCCAGTGCTGCAGAGTACAAAAGAAGCACATTCTCTGTCCCTCTCGTGACTCCAGTCTTCCCAACAAAAGTTTACAGAGATAAATCAGACAACTCAGCAACTGGGAGCACAGGGAGGTGCTCCTGCTACATGAAGTCCTTCATGGTTCTTCTTTGGATAAGCCATTGTTGGGAGTTGCCTTTTATTTTTTAAGAGAATTTATATGTTCAGGTACAGAAAGTCAAGGAATAACTGGCCCTAAAACAAATGGGTCTTTTCGCAGTAACATGGCAGCCAAGATCTCATCAGAAAAATGTTACATGGTCCTGCAGAAGCAAGTACAGGCATTGATGTCAGTTGATAAGCTAATGACTGCACCTTATCAGCTGATAAGCTAATGACTGCACTGCTCCAGTTAATGATAAAACAAAAGCTATTTCAGTATAGGAGCATGAGAAAAAGTATTTTGGACATCATTCTACCTACAAACATATGGGAGGGGAAAAAAAAATGTCTAAATACCCCCTGGACTCCCCAATCCTTCCAGCTGGGGTGGGGAGAATTAAGCCTGGGCTGAGATGCTAAATGTTGGAAGTTTCACACTGAGCCAAATTCTGCAAGTGACTTAAGCAGTGCTGAAAATAAAGGAGGTTTATTGGAAATACTGAAAGATGCTTGTGGGTACTATGATAAGCCCAACTGACCACTGTTCTTGTTTGATGAAGTGCACTGTACTGGGCTGATGCACAAAAGATCATGGTTTGCTGGCACACACTATTTTTTTCTGCTTCTTCAATATAAAGGAAAAAAGGAAAAAAAAAAAAGCTTGCTTAAAATATCCCTGCTGCTCTCCTGTAGCCCCTTCCTCCAGCACATCACACATTAATGCCAGTCTGCTGGGAGACTGCAATTCGAACATAATGAGATATTAATGAGCTTTGCACATATCCCCAGTTGCAAGAGTTCCCCCCCTCTGTAGCTCATTTCTCACAAAGCTACAGAGATGTTTTGCTTGTTTTCGTGACACTGCATTTGTGACTCCCCCATCCTGCCCCCCCTCCCCCCCTCCCAGCAAACCCTGCTGCACCCTTCCTCTTAAGCTGCCAGCTCTAAAGAGCACCAAATGGGCTGGCACTGTCTTGTTTCCCAGACTAATGGATGCTTGTTTAAACACTGGAACTGTTTGCATTGCTGCGGCTCACTGCATGTTAAACACAGTCCTCTGAAACCCTATGCCAATCCAATAAAGGTATCAGCAGTTCAGCATGGGGAGGCAATTACTATAAAGTCCCAAGTGTGCCTTCTAAGCTCAAGGAAGGAAAATTTGATCGAACAACTAAAAGCAAAATCTGATTCAGTTCAGCATCACTAGGAAGACACGAGGTTTCACTGCAGCCAGGCCTGTGGAGGGCAGGAGGAAGTCAATGGGTGAGCTGGGGAGAGCAACTGCACATTGTTAAGAGGGCTTTAAAGCTGGCCTGGTAGTGATGCTCTCCTGCCTCCACAGAGCTCCTTCCCCCTTCATCCACATGCCAAGGTGTGCTCTCTTTCCTCCCCCCCTCCACCCTGCTTCTTTTTTTTTTTTTTTTGTGATTTTAAATTATATGCTGCCGATTTTGTTTCATCCTTCATCAATTCTTGACACAATTATTCCCCTGATAAAGGTCTTTTCCTCTGTACAAAGTCATTGTCATATCAAAGGGAAAGTGAGCAGCTATGATAGCGGGCTGATGGTAACCAAAAAAAGATCTGTGCTTCATTGAGAGATGAAAAAAAAATCCAAATCTCAGACTAACGACAGTCAATATTTCAATGGACCTGCTCTTTACCTGGCTCAGGGCAGAAAGTCAAGGGAGAAAGAAGATGCATTTCCATTCATTTAATCCATAGAAACAAAGCTGCTTTAAAATGTTCTACTTCCTTTACTTTTAAGTGAAAGATTTTAAACAGACTCTGTAAGATGGCCTCACTCTGAGAGCAGCTTTGCAAATGCTATGGAAAGTTTTCCAAGCACTTTTTGTGGCTGCAGCTACCCTCAGAAACCTAGGAAAAGGGGATTTGCTGTACCAGATGAGGCCAGCAAGCCAGCAAGCTTGGTATCCTGCCCCTAGTTGTGTTCCACAGCTCCGAGAGTGTGGGGGGCTAAAACTTTCCCTTCCATGCTGCAGGGAAGGGATTGCGTGTACAGCTGGGAATCAGGGGGTAA
This sequence comes from Corvus cornix cornix, assembly GCF_000738735.6. Classification (NCBI taxonomy): domain Eukaryota; kingdom Metazoa; phylum Chordata; class Aves; order Passeriformes; family Corvidae; genus Corvus; species Corvus cornix. Next base: position 10,715,499 of record NC_046334.1, read on the forward strand.
ATCTTTGAGGGTGAACCTGTCCGCCTCAGAGCTGAGTCTCCAATACTGTGGGCCAAGTTTGCTCTGTAGAAGGACACAGCTGGCAGAACACAACTGGCAGCAGCCCATGCCCAGAGTTCCCGACCACTGCCCCAGCCAGGGCTGACATCTGGCTAATGTGCTTAAGGATCAAGCTGTCCCTTCAAAGCAAAGTTCTCACAGGTCAGAAATGCAGTGAGATGCTAAGAATTGCAGACTGAAAGGTAGAGGGTTGTGCCAATTAGCTGATTACTGAAGGATGAATATCATCTGACTGCCATCACTCCCACTGGGAGAAACTGCCATTCTCCACACTGCAGCAAGGAGGGCAGGGAGAAGAAGCATTGCCTAGTTTTGAAAAGGGCTATCTACGGGGGAGACTGCTTCTTTATTTATTTTCTTACAATTTAAGAAAACAACTTGTGGGGAGAGGATGGAATTAATCCCAAAATCTCACCTTTCCTGCTCTAGAATTACTCTTGGAGCTGCAAACACCCTGCAGACTCCAAACTCAGGGCAGGCAACAGGATGCCACAGGCAGCCTGAGTACAGCTAGTAAGAGAGTGACTGCCTGATGGGTGTTTTGACAGAAATTAGGAGCTTTAAACCAAGAGGGTAAAAGTGCTGGGAAACATTTGTTTTGTTTATATCTATATATAAAAAAAAGCACAGTAACTTTCCTATTTTCAGTTTTACAGCAAAACACAAACAAACAAACAGCACTTGTTTTTGCTGGCATTCCTTGCCAGAGCTGAGGCAGGGGGGAGGATGAGCTGGAGAAATAATGTCTAGGTAAAGGGGGAATCCTTCCACACACTGCTCTTCAGTTAGTGCTTGGAATCCAGAGATTTAATTTCCACACCTTAGAACAAAGATTGTTACTAAGAGGACAGGGCAAAGAGCACCATTGTCCTGGGTGGAGCAGTGCAGTAGCCAGAGCCTAACCAATACCAAAACAAAAACCAGGCTGTCTTGAAAGCATCACACCTAGAGATCCCCGAGAGGCTCTTGTCACATTATAACTCCTTCACTTTCTTGAAGCTGAGAATACAGTTTATGTGAGGGCTTGAGAAATCCACTCACCTACTCACCAGTGGCAAGTAGAATGATTTCTTGATGAGACTGGGGAACGACGTGGCTCTTAAAATCATCAACTGCTGCAGAATCGAGCCTTTAATTTGAACAAGACCACACAAGATCAAAAACCCCAGCCCTTGTGATTGCACAGATAACTTCCCAAATATGACCCATTGATGTGCTTATGTTTCTGAGTCTGCAGACAGGCTTCTGCTGTTCCCAAGAAGCTGCACCGTGAAATCAGTAAGACTCATTAAGGATAATCAGTACCCTATGGGCAGCAGCAAAACTGCCAAGAATCCTGCCAGTTTTGTCCTTCTACTGTTACTGGGGAAGCTCTGGCTGACAGGAAAGGTAGATGTCACACTTGCTTACATTCAGCAGTCAGAGGAAGTTGCAGATGAAGTCCTGTGGAAAGGTCTAGCCACAGCATCCCACAAAGAATATCAGCATTTGCTCCAGTCAGAGAAGGGCTTTGCAATCTCACAATCACCTACACGTGTGTTCCATCCCACTGCAACACGGGATGAGGCTCTTTTCTGTCTCCTTTTGGATCCTGGTATACTGCTTATCCTTGAGCTCCTTGACAAGCTTTCCTGACTCCTGACACCCCACTGTGCTGGCGAGTTGATAATCTTCAATTCCTCAGCTTTGAGATGCACAGGGAGCTACACCATGAAAGACAGAATAGGCTGTTAAATAACACAAGGTGTGCTGGATGTTATTTTCATGCTCTTAACTCTAGCACTGCAACTAGAGGATCTGCCACCCACTGTCTTCCTATATGTTACTAGTGAACCACTAAGGAGATATCTTGGGATTCAAGGAAGGCACCCAGTGGTCCCTTCAGCTTGTTCAAAGTCTGCCTCACCCAGCTCCCATCTCATTTCAGTCACTTCCAGTTTTCGCTTGTTGCCTTCAGCCTAGAACCTCTTTGGGCACTGAGCTGGCCCTGGACCACACCATACATGCTCTCTGACACAGACTAGCATAAGTGACAAAATAGATGTGTAGACAGGGCCACTGAAGTTGAATCACCATGGAGATTTTAATTTTAGAATGAAATTACTACCAATTTTTAAAGATTCAGTTACTTGAAGGCATAGATTACATACTTGTTAATTGTTTAAAACATATTTCACAATTTGATTTGAAATGGTACCTCTGAAGGGACTGACTGGTTTCCATTTTTGAGATATGACTCAAGGAAATGCACAGAGAACACAGTAAGGTTTAAAGCAACAAGAATTTCCTCCTTCCCATCCACTTTGAATAAAATGCACTATGACAGCATAGTTATACATTTACAGTTTAAGTTGATCATTCCTCAGAATAAAATAGCTTTTTCCAGGAACCTAGAACCTAGATTTACACAATGGAGATAGTTTCCTATTAATCAATATTGTGGAAGAAAAGTGTAATAAATTGCTGTACATCCACTGTCTGTAATCTGTTTAGATAAAAATCCTGAACATTCTTATAATTCACACTTTCAAGGAAATAAATGGAAGGATTGACAGAGACTGCATTTGTCTGGAGAAAAATCTAGGGGAAAGAAAAAATCCCCTGAGTGTTCCTCAACCATAGTATCATCTCATCAGAAAATGCACAGTGTGATGCTGAGGTAAAGGAAATGGAGAAGATGCCATTTCCTGCTTCATTTCCCCCAGAGAGAATCTGGAGCTAGGTTTCATCATTACAAATCTGAACTACCACATGTAGACTAAATGGTTTGTTTGCAGTCCCAGGACTCCAAGGGAAGCACTCAGTTACAAGCAGCAGTGGCTGAACTCTGCCTCTGTGAAGTGGAAGGGCAGTGAGAGAAAGTGGAGGTGTGAAGAGTAAGGAACGGGGGTTGTCACTTCCAATCTTGGTTTCTAGGTCCTGAGTAGGGTAAGTACAAGCTCCACTATAGAAGATACACTTACTGGCCTGGGAAGTGGAATTCAGGTTGTCAGTTACAGAAACAAGAGAGGAAAAAAACCCACCAAAACACCAAAAGCAACCACCTACATTTCCATTTCCAGAACAGTTCAAATATTAAGTGTGTCTCATCTACATGTATAAAGGAGCCAGGTTTTGAAAAATGCCAAGTGTCAGATTTCTGAACATGAGACCTTTGCACATAAGGAACTCTGAACAGGTATCCCAAAACTGAAAGACAATTCTGGAAATGTTTCTTGTTCCTGCCAGTTCACATCAATAATCCCTGCCTTGAAATCAGCAACATTAGACTGGCATTCACTGTCACTAACCATACAAAAATCAGCCACATAACAGTGCACAAAAATGGCAAGTCATCAGTTGTACTTCACTGAAGGTACCTAATGAGAACGTTATGATATGCCCAAGCATCAATAAACTTACATCAGAAGCTGCTGACTACATGTGGTTTTGGACGGGCTCTTTAAGAAGCTTGAAGAATGGAGGCAAATTAGATGCTATTTGAAAGCACTTTGCAGAACACCCTGAGAGTGGCCAGGGGGCAGAATTTGGAAAGCACTCTAGGGATTGATGGCTTTGTGTTACTGACAGACAAGGGAGGCTGGTTTGGTTTCAAACAGCTGAAAATATCCCCACTTTTGGTCATCCGCCATGTCTCACGCTGGAACCTTTGGTGTTGTATTTCAACCATCTCCCCAGATTCTTGCAACTCATAGTACAGCATTTAAAACAAACTGAAAACAGTGCCAGGTTCACCTTAAAATGCCTCACTGAAATAATTTCCAAAGTGGATTCTGGTACTTCCCCAAATAAAGTGTGTGACAGAGCCAAAGTGTTTCACTTGCAGTGATGCTAAGGACTGAGCATGGCCAGCCTGTGCCATAAGGACTGGATCTGGCCTGCAAGGTAGTTTTTCTTGGTGCCCATGTCAGCAAGGCAAACCAATTACCATTTTCAGCATGCTTCTGGTGTCTTGAGCACTGCCAGCTGGTTGAAAGGACTGGCACTTATAAAAAGGATTGTGGCTGATCAGGGCTTTTTTCTACCAGTTAACAACTGCCTTCTTTGGCCTAAGACACCAGGATTTATAGATTTAAGGTCATCCAGTAGCATATACTTTCTCTTTTTTCTATGGCATATTTAGATAATCAGAGGAATGGTTATTAATGGTAACAATAAAGAAAATAAATCAATAAATCAGAGTAATGTAATTCCAGTAACTGGCAAGGGTAACTGTTGGGGTCCCTCCCCCTGCCATGGAGCCCTGGGAGAGGAGCCCTGGGGGGGAGGCACGGGGTTTCCCTGCCCCTGCTCAGCCTCGTTCCCATTGGTTGGTTTGTGTTTCCCTGCGCGGGCAGAAGGACCCTTGGTCCGGTGACTGTAACAGTTCCTCAGCAGAGCTCCGGCCATGCGGCTGGAGAAATAAACATCTCTGAAACAGCTATCAAGAATCTGTCTGTCCATATATATTTCTTTTCCACGGGACTCCTGGTTTGGTATATGCATGTTACAGTATCCCCGCTGTAGCAGGTAACTTAGAGATCAAAACTCAGATGTCAACCTAAAACTCAGATTACAAAGTAATTTTTCAGAGGCCATGCTATTCATAGACAATTAACACTGACGCCTACAGGAAACCTCACCCAGCTATGGGACAGGTATCCAATCCTCTCTAAGTCACTTCAGCTCTACAGTGGCCCAGAGAACTCCAGCTTATACTTCTTTAGACATGTTGTGAGAGTGTTCTTATATAGGAAACACCATCACATACTTCCTTTCCTATAACAGCTTCCTTCCTCTCTCTGGGCTCACAGGGATGTGTGCTGATGTGGATGCATATCAATGTGTGAAGAAGTTCACTACACATTTCAGTCTCTGCTAATTATCCAGTTTGCATCTGTTCAGCTGTACTTCTGCCTTGCATCTTGTTTCACCCAAGGAAATCTTGTAGAAAGCTTGAAGAAAAGAAAAAAAAATCCAGGAAAATATAATGTTTCCCTTGGCATTTCTGTATTAGTGGCCAGGCTGATAGTTCTGCCTATGGAAGTGACAAGTTTTGCATTGTTTGGCTGGCATTTCTCCTTCAGAAGCAAGCACAGAAACCGTCAGCAACAGTGTTGTACAGAGTGAAAGAAACAATCTGTTCAAAGCCTTTCCTGGATGCTCTTCCAATAAAAGTTGAGAGATTATTTTCTTGCAATTTGAACAAGTGATCACTCCCAACCTGAGCTTCCAGAATTTAAACAGTCCTGTGATTATTTTAATTCTGGATTATGATCCACACTTCACATAAATCCCCTACCTGAGTGACAGCTGCGAATCAAAACCACAACAGACATCATGGGTAGGCCAAGTGAGCAGCCTTCTGGGCTGCCTGATTTTGGCAGCTAATACCTGCAGCAGCTTCTGTTTTCCTGCTCGATGCTGGCCAGAATGACCTCAGGACAGCAAGCTGGCAGATTTTGCAAGTAACACACAGTGTTGAAGACTCGGATCCATTAGGAACCAGGTCCCTTGTGTCAGCTGCAAACACAACTCAGCTGTGAATGCCACAAAGTTAGGGAATACTTGAGTTGCACTTTTCAGGTAGCCCCCTCCACCCTGCCTCATTTTGATTACTTTGTCTTCCAGGGCTTTATCTTCATTCCAGCTTACAAAGTGTCTCCTGCTGGTGGACTGACAAAAAGAGAGCCAGTAACAAAGCAGCCTAATATTGTCTTAGTCAAAAAAGTCTCCTCAGAAGAATAAGTGACAGGAGGGAAGTGGAAACCCCGTGGATCAAAAGTACACAAAGGCTGTGCTGATTTTATCTCTGCAACCCCAGCTCCTATTGATGTTTATTCCTGAAACATGTCAGTAATAACAGGAACATCAGCCAGCACTGATTTCAAGACGGGAGAGAAAGGAGAATGTCTTTTTTCTTCTCTCCCTCATTTAGCTCCCATGGGCAGCCCCTACCTGGACCAGCTCTCTTGTGTCTAGGGCTCTGCCAAGAGGCTGTGCCCTGGCTCAGGGCAGGGAATACCCTGCATGGCTGTCCTGGCATTTTCTGGGCCTTTGCCCAGCTATTGGTGGCTTACCCCTTCATATATTATACATTACAGACTTCATGATGTTTACAGGCTGGACAGCTAAATATTTACCTGATCTAATTTACCCAATCAAACTTCGGGCCTGGTAAACTTATTATAGTAACAGGTGACTCTTGACCCTTCGGTCAAGAGCCTCTTCCTCTCTGCTTCCCGAGGTCCATGATGGGTGTGTTGTGAAACCAGAGCCTGGCTGTCACTGCATTAGGGTCCGGGAAGAGAAGATGATAGAAAGCTACTTTTAAGCCAGACCTGCCATAATTTTGGTCTCAGATGGAAAGATTTACACCCCAGACTGAAGTTTCCAGCACTACCGTTTATAGGAGCAAGGAGGGAGACAGAGCAACATTCTCTCCAGCGCTTCCCTCCTTCTCCTTTCCACCCATCTACACTTCTCAGCGGAGCTGGAGAACAGAAGGTCTCAAGGTGTCTGTTATCCTCTTGGCCATTCCTGCTAGACCAAGCCCTGAGGTGCCAGCAGTAACCTTGCAATGAAGTAGCAATACATTAAAGAGAGGATGAATGGCATTAATACAGCTCTCCTTAAAGGAGCATACTGATATTAGGACTAGGAGTAGGGAAATAAAAAAAATAAATCACAGCATCCTCACTTAAAACTACCTCTAATGCAGAGATGTTACAGGACCTTTAAAGAGAAGATATGGGATTGAGAGAGACCAACAGGAGGTAAAAATGTTCTGTGTATGAAGCCCTTTGCCCAGTCTGCTTCAATAAGTCAGTATTTCTCAGCAACAAGCACTCAAATTCATGGAAGTGCCTTCATGGCAATGGAACAGACTATACAAAGAAACTCTGCTTTACCATTTATTTAATGACCTGGGGAAGGTATTAGTCAAAACATTTATCCTACGAAGCTACATTAAATCAACCATTTCAATCTGTTCTCTTCCAAAAGCTTTGGTCTCTGTGGAAGAGCTTTTCTCTACACATTCCACAGAAAGACAAGACAATCTTTTTGTCTCCTTTTTTCTAGACAAATGTTCTGTTTGTCTTACTAGTTTATTATTTTTACCCATAACAATCAGATTGTTATGTAATTCTTAACTGCAGCAAGAATTGTGTAAAGACTAATGCCTAGATCTCACTGACAGAAAGGATTTTAACATCTCAGATTATGTTTAAAAAACATAAACACACCAGAGTTGTTCTAGGCAAGATATTCATTCTACTTTCCCAGGTGATGCCACTTTGTTCTGGCACACTGTCAATAAAGAAAACCAGATTACAAAGGTCTTGGCTTTGTTTTTACATTGTCGTAGAGTAGACAGGCAAAGAACTGGAATGTCAAAATCCAGCCCATAATTAATAAATGCAACTCAAAACATTCTTTCCTTCACTGTGCGAAGTATTGCTTGAGCCGAGAGGCCAAAATCACAGGGAAGAGGTTTATTTGTTCGACTTTCAGATAGCAGCTCTACTCAGGCAAGTTTCAGAAAACTGAGGGACCTTCAGTATTTCAGAAAGTGAGGAAGCTTTTCATCCTTTCTATAGGAAATGAGCACGCTTCTCATGGAATGGCAGCCATGATACTCTTAAGGCCAAGAAACAGAGCACACAGGCAAAATACCACCTCCTGATCCTGAATTATTTAACCCATGCCCAGCCACTGGGGTTATTACTGTACCACTAATATTCTAGTAAATTGCTGGACTGTCTTTGAGAATGGCTATGGCTAAATTAAAAATTTGTTCAATTATTATTATTTCCAACTAGAGTTTCTCTCTTTCGGGATTTTGCAAATGGCACCTGTGTACATTTTCTGCTCATAGGGTGAGCAGTCTCAGTAGAATCCTTACACCATGTGAGGGTCCCATTGGAATGGAAAACAGTTTACCCTAGGTAGATGAATTTATATTGTTACATTATAAAAGCTTTTGCAGAAAGAAGACTTTGTAGCAGGTGTCAAGCTTCTGTACTGTGTCATCTATCATCAAATTTCAAAGACATCTGGCCAATTATTTTATTTTCCTTTTAAAAACCAAGAAGGGGAAATAGAAGCAAATTTAACATTTACATTACTATTTGAGAAAGTGAAAATAATGTTTTTTCTAGCAGGTTATTTCATATTTACTTTTTAGTGTAACATGTTGACAAATTAATATTTTCTAGAAAACTTCTCTGCTACCATTAAAAAATGGGTTTTTTTCCACTTTATGACAGCGTTAATCAATGTTAAAATAATTTTTTAAAAAGGTGGGCAGATGCTGCTCACTTTGAATTACTTCGTTTCTTTAGGGAATCTTTTCCTAGGTGCAGACTGATTTTGGACTTTCAAATTCCTTTGTTTGATCAGACAGCTCAGCATACCTTGGCTCTGCTTTACTTCCCCCAGCATCTGACTTTTGCAAAACACTGAAACCTTCTCCTGCAGCAGAATGCTAACAGCAGCAATGCAGATTTCTTGGAGTAACTCCAATGGGAACTCAGTCCTGCATTGCATTTGAGAACTTTCTTAAAGGTACCACTATAATTTAGGCTGTAATCCTTACCCTCAGAAACACGCAGGATTATGCAAATTGTGCCGCCCAAGTAAGAAACATGTATCCCTTGACATAGCACTGTTTGGGGAGAGGTCAAGGTTTTTACGCTGCTTAAACTATAACTCTTTCCCACCACAAGTTACCTTGTATGCACACACAGCTCAAGAAGACAGATAACAACTCCTCTGAATGAGGGAAAGAGTCCTTAAGAAAAAACAAACACAGACCACCCAGTCCCCATTTCCCCCAAATCTTCCTTGTTTTCTGTTTTCTAAGCATTTTTCTCTGCAGCCTTAAGATCCTTTGCTGTTTATGTCCAACACCTGCCCCAAAAGCTCTCAACCACCACCACACCACACATCACTACTCCCTGCAGCAAAGCATGCTGGCCTCTGCACAATGCATCCCAATTTCATGATAAGGACAAAAGTCTCCTTAGAGCTTGGCAATTCTTGTAAGCAAATAGCAGCTATCTCTTAAGGCAGGGAGGCTGAATCATGTGCACCTTTTCATTGTTTTTGGATGTAAAACTTGCTAAACTTATTAGTTTTATTTTTCTATTGCAATCCTCTAGTAGCTACCCACTCATAAGCAGCAAATATGAATCCATGTTAAAAATCTGAGCAGATAATTTAGGGTGCAATAAAAAAGTGAATTGCAAGTTGCAGGAAGGGGGAAAAAAGTAAAAAGTAAGAAAAAAAAGCAACAGCAACCTGCTACAACTTCCTCCTGACATTGTTTCATTTCAGCTGGTGAGAAGTTCCACGCTGGGAACCACAGATACTATGGCTGGTTTTGTCAGAGAATCCTTCTCAAGTTTCACCTAACCCATTTAAACTCCTGCTACTGTTGCAAAAGCATCATAAAAATAGCAGCAAAACTGTGCTTTTTGAAGCAAGCAGTGCAGAAAAATATCCTTCACAAAAGCAAAGTTTGTAGCACGCTGTAATTAAGCTCCCATCCTGACAGTGGGAGCATGGAGTTACATGCTAAATATAGCAGAAGGCTCTCCAATGTACAACCCCCTTTCTAATGCAAGATTTACAAAATTAGTGAGTATATGCCAGCCTCCACCTAGTAATTCTTTAAGACATATTTGGGGTTCCAGTGCAGGGAACTTTACAGCAGGGATTTAATGTAGTCTCTGGTGTCAATAATTTTGGTTGGTTTATTCCTTGCCTACACAGTGCTCAGAGCAGAGCATCCCCTACTCACAGGCAGGAAGAGCAGCCTCTGCCAGGCCTGTTGGCTCAAGCAGGCAGCAGCACACACACAACACAAAGACAAATCCCCCTAACCCTTGACTTTTCCCCTAATATTGATCTCTTTACCCAGCTTCCAGCAACTGCTTCTCATGACATTTTACCTTGAGCTGGAAAGGCAGTAAGGACTCCATCAGCTTTGGATTGTCTTTCTTTAATTCAGTCTAAAGCAGAGATTTAAACCAGTTTGGACTAGCTCATACTAAAATGCAGCATGGCTGACAGGCATGAATGAGACCACACCAAATTTAAACTGAGTTTGGAAACCATCTTCTTAATTAGATATTCTTAATGTCAGGAAAATTAATCCACAATATCAGAGGTTTTATGTCAAAAAAGGAGACAGAGGAGTCCTGTAACTTTATTCAAATAAAGGGAGAGGCCATGGGGCATTCCCCTGAGGTCTCTCAAATTGTTAGAGGATGCAGCCTCCTTTCTATCCTAATTTCCCAGCCACATTTCCTTCTCTCTTTCCCCACTGGCTGAGGTACTTGAGAGGTGTGGGCTTCCCGAATCACCTAATACAGACCCCCTTCTAAAGTGCATCCCACCCCCCTTATTTTTCTTTGTGTCTCTGTTCTTTTTCTCGAAGTCCAGGAATTTAGCATGGCCTTGGGTAAGCAACAGTCTGTGTCAATTAGTGGAATTCCTATGGAATTTATGGTTCCTCGCATTGCTTCTTTCACCTATCAGTATCTGTGTTTATCTACCAGCAGGCCCACAGTTCGTTTTTAAAGACACCTCCTCCTCATTCCTTTCATTAATATAGATCAGCTCCAAATCCTAACTGCATCATCTGATGGCAGAATAATTAATAATTTCCCCAAACAAACTTTCTTTTAATTTCGGAGAAATTGAACTCTAGCCTGTGTTTTATCTCTATATTTCTGGTCCAGGTTGCAGGTCTTCTCATCTGCATCCTGTACCATCTCTGGTGCAAAGCAAAGAGGAAGGAAGCTCTGGGGTCACCCTCCATGGCAGTGCCCATGCTGCTGGAACTTCTCATGGGTGGGTAAGTGGCTATTGATGAGAGCCTCTGAAGAGGTGGACATAACTCTGAGTTGGACAACACTACTGGGGCCCTCCCCCCTGCCGTGGGGTCCTGGGAGAGGGGCCCCGGGGGGGAGACACAGGGTTTCCCTAGCCCCTGGTCAGCCTTGTTCCCCATTGGTTGTTTTGTGTTCCCCTGCGTGGGCAAGGACCCTCGGGTCCCGTGATTGCCACAGTTCCTCAGCAGAGCTCCGGCCATGTGGCTGGAGAAATAAACATCTCTCTGAAACATCTATCAAGAATCAGTCCATATATATTTCTTTTCACGGGCCTCGTTGTTTCATACATCGTGTTGCAGTATCCACACTGTTAGAAGTGGTAGATAACGCGGGCAAGACACCGATCCTTAAGGACAGAAAATTTGTGAGTAAAAACCACTCTAGATCTCTCTCTTCTCACCTTGGTTTGGATATTCTCTCTGGATTATGGAGGAACCATGGAAAGACTCTTGGCTCTCAGAGCTGCATATGGACATTTATCTTAAACTTGAAAGGATTCTTGAACAACGATTTGTAAATTTTAGCTTAATTCAAGCTCAGAAAGAACTGAAACACTTCCTGGCATGGTTGTTTAAGAACTTTTTCTATGTTTCTTGGGATTTAATTCTTACCAAACACTTTTGGAACACCGTTTGGACACAGTTAATTTTTGAGTCAACATATATGCCGAGGGAAGAATATTTTCATGAATATTATTTAATTACCAAGACTGTTGAACAATGTCAGCTGTGTCCTGGTGAAGGGAAGCCTGCCTCAGAGTCCATGCGACCACGGCCATGTGGACCGAGAGCTCTGTGAGCAGCAGTGAGGCAGTTCCCGCGCGTGGGCGGAGCGGCGCGAGCTGCAGTGTCGGCAGCAGAGAAAGGCGCGGTGGGAGCGGTGCGACCCGGTGGTGCCCGCCTGGCCCTGTGCAGCACGTGGTGGAGCGAGCCCCGGGAACGCCCGACTAAGAGGTGCGGTGCGCGGGCGGCTTCTGGTGGCGGCAGAGCGGAGCCATGCCTAGCTGAAATGCACACTGGAGCAGGGCGCTGGGGGGCTGTTGCTTGGCCCGGCCGAGACGTGGGCGCAGCCCCAGGCAGCAGCAGCGCAGCTGAGAGCAGAGGCGGTGGAGCACAGAGAGCTGAGTGGCGCGGCCCGGCCTGGCCCGCACGGCCCCAAGTGTGACCCCGGGAAGAGCGCGCAGGCACGAGCAACCCCGATGGCTCCAACATGGGAGCGAGTGAAAGTGAAAGAGAAAGCAGGAACGCAGCGAGACAGAAAACAGGAGCCACTTGAAAAAAGGAAAAAATCACCGTAGCTAAGGTTTTAGGAATAGTAAAATGGTATCATGTTAAATAAAATTATGGTTTTATAATGAGATGTGACAACCAGCAAGACATATTCATTCATAGAACTGCTACTAAAAAGAATAACCCTGAAAAATGCATCCCAAGCTTGGGAGATGGAGAGGTGGTAGAATTCAAAATTGTGCAAGGTATAAAAGGGTTACAAGCAGCAGATGTCACTGGGCCTGATGGTGTTTCTGTAAAAGGCAGTATATATGCTAAAAATCGTAGTCATATTAGACAATACCTCCATTATAAGGCCCCCCTACAGTCTCCCTTTCCTAATTCCACCTTTCCCTTTTACCCTATATCCTATCACCCCCAGTGTATTCCAAATCTGTTTTTCACCCCATGGCTTCCCTATACAATTGCCTTTCCTTACAACTCCTCTCCGATGCCGAGAAGGGGATGAAAATGGGGAGGGAAGAAATTAAATTCTCTCCTGCCTCAGTTTCCCCACAAAGCATGCCCAGAGAGTCCTGTCTCCCTTCTGTCAGCCTTAAGATGTTCCAGAGAATGTGTTTGGACATTTAAAGACTCAGGAGGGTGGCTTGTTTTGTTTTGAAACTGTCCTTGTTATCTCATGTTTATCCAGTTGTTTTCAATGTTAAGTTTTAAATCTCTTTTTGTTTAATGTTGGGGCCCTCCCCCCTGCCATGGGGTCCTGGGAGAGGGGCCCCGGGGGGGAGACACAGGGTTTCCCTAGCCCCTGCTCAGCCTCGTTCCCATTGGTTGTTTTGTGTTCCCCTGCGCGGGCAGAAGGACCCTTGGTCCGGTGACTGTAACAGTTCCTCAGCAGAGCTCCGGCCATGCGGCTGGAGAAATAAACATCTCTCTGAAACAGCTATCAAGAACCAGTCCATATATATTTCTTTCCATGGGCCTCATCTGATACATCGTGTTGCAGTATCCACACTGTAACACAACACCAGGCAGGATTGAGTGTTTCCAAGGAGGTGTGCATTGCGACTGCTTCAGACAGCTGTAATGTCTCCAAAGCAGCTGGGTAAACTATAAAAATAGCAACGTGCTCCCAGCAAAAATCCATTTTTGATTGAGTCCAGCCTGCTCCTCCCTGCACTCTGTAAGCTGAGCCCTGCTGCTGACAACATGCAGCTCAAAGCTGGGCTCTGGGCTTTGTGGCCAGTTCCATGGACCTGTGCAGCACCTAGGCAAGCTTGGCAGAAGCAGAATCCAGCTCCTCAGCTCCATCCCTGATGGCTAACCAGGCCAAGCTGAACCTACAGGAGAGCTACAGGAACATGGGAATACCCTGGCAATACTACCAAATATTGGGATGTGCTCAGGTACTTACAAGAGAAGCATGCTTCCCCAGTCTACATGACCCTGGATGAGCCCAAGGATGTAACTTTTTCTGCCCTCCCTTTCCCAGCATTTAATCTGTGCAAAATTCAGGCCTGCTGCTGTGCACAGCATTTAATGCTGATCTGCACACTACATCATTCACCTTCCTGAAGGTGGGCATGACAGTGACAGCACAGAGCATCAGACCTGTGTGTCCCTCTTTGATCCCCAGGCTGTCTTATGGATGGACAGGCAAACTTCCTGACATAAAGCACCCCGCATGCCTACGGCTGCTGTTCCTCTTGGAAGTCTTAATACTTCTGTTCTGTACAGCACCATGCAGGATAAACCTCCCTCCTACTGCATATACCAAAAGTCACATGGAAAATTGAGCAGTGTCACAGCCTGTATCAATGTCCTTTAAAAAGAAAATTCCAAGCCCTGTATTTAGTAGGAGGCTCCCAGCTGTGTGTGGAAGCTGTGAACATTTAACAGTGAGCAAATCCACTATTTACCCATGGCTGTTTTCCTTGTGGTTGTTTCTTTTTTTCAGTAGCATGCATGTATGCCTTTGGTGTTTACTGTTAGCAAGTTTCAATGTGCTGGCATGGCTAAAAGTGACCACAAAGCCAATGCAAGCAGGCAAAGAGGAGAAGCAGAAGTAGAAATGTCAGGAGGCACAGACTCCAACTTTGCAATCCTGCAGCAGTAAGGACCAAGGTGACCCAGCTATCATGGAGAAGAACTGGATCCCTGGGTCACAATGGTCATACCTGTGTGAGGGAGGAAAGAGCACAGCAGTACAGATCACACCACCTCCCTGTCCTCTGAGGCTGTGTGTTGAGAATCAATAGCTTCCCCAGGCAGGGTCCAACATCCCAGCCCACAGGATCAATTCAGACCCATGATTTCATAGTTATTCTGCTGTGAACTCCTTGCAAATCCCAGCGGTGATTTAAGAGCTGTGCCAATAGCAGAGCCATGAACTCTCCTTATTGGAGGCAAGATCTGAGTTTCCTCAAAGCGACATTCAGCCTGTCTTTTTCCTGGGCTGTGGCACAATCACCACCTTCTGCTTACAGACACAGCTTCAGGTGAAACAATACAAGCTAATTCCACCATGGAATAAAGGGGACAAAGGGAGGCCTTTAAAAAGTACCTGGGACGTGATAAAATAGCTGCCCCCAGCAAATCCTCAGCCTATACCACACCCTGATACAAGTGCTGGAAGGTTAGAAACAAGCTTGCATTCATTCATTTTTTAAAAATATCTATTTTCCAAGGCCAGTAATTGTATCAAATTTTTCAGGATTAGATTTTTCCACCTTCACAGCTGTTTTCAGTCCAAGATACCAAAAAGACAGACATAACAATGACTAACATTGTCCATTTTCCTTTGTCTCAGTCCCAGGACTTGCAGATTTGGAGCAATTCAGTGCAAGTATGTATCACAGGAGAAAATAATTATTTTTATGAATGTCCTTCATAATTATGGAGAGTAGAATTATTTATGTAGTGAAACATACTCAAAAACTCTAATAAAATACACTGTGCATCTTTTACTTTTTGAGGAACATCTGCATCAATGGCAAAGAGAAAGAAAAATGAGAAATGATGTGTTCATGAAGAGCTCCAAACATTACTTCAGGCATTAAGGTATAGTGGTTTTGCCAGAGAATACCTCCAGTAAGGTATAGTGAATACAGCCCTTGTTATAGTGGACAGGGCTAGGTGAGCTCTCCAGAGAGCTACTTGGATTCCTCTAACTTAGTTCCTGCTCCAGAAATGCCCCTGGCACCCTTGAAAACAACCAGGATCTACCTGGTTTTGATTGATCAGCACAGCAGTTGTGTTCTTTACTGCCTTGTTGCTCAGTCTCTTTTTTATCCCTTCCTAAACTGCAGTAAAAACATTCCCCCAAACTGAAGCCAGCAGGGCAACACAATTATGATAAGACTCGCAAAATATAACCATTTGCATATCCGTGACTGACACAGAAGATCATTAATTAGGCATTCTGAGTATATGTATATATGTATAAATTAGCATCTATTCATCATTTAGACTGTAATAGGTTTTTTTATATCTGAATATTAACTATGTAGGAAAATTACTAAGTTTTCCATGGAAGGGCATCCAACAAGAAATTTCATCAGCAAAAAATAAAATGAGAATTACAAAAATAATCAAAATAGTGGAATGAGCACTGAAGAATCTGACCTTGGTAGTGCCTATCCCTGCTCTGTTCCACCTCACTTGTTGCAAGCTCTCTGCTACCTCTCTCAACACCCAAGCACATGCATCCCCAACAATTCTTTATGGTGGGAGCATTTCAGCAGTACTATTTTTGACTGAATTTAAAAGGCAATGTAAAAACCTTCAGGATTTCACACATCTGCCACCCACAATCCCTACACCTCATTAATATTAAAGAGGATGCAGACTGAGAGCAGAGCTTCTAACTACACCACTACCCAGCAGAGCTCCTGAAGACACACATCTTGCACCAGCGCAGACTAATTCTTACTGGGGAGAATAATTAGAAGGAAACGGGACTTTTAAGTTTTTTAAAAAGCTGAATGTAACCTCTTTGCCGGAAGTAAAAGACACTTCAAAGACTGCACTTTCGCAAATGAAAGAAATCTGGTGATTTTGGAAGTGTGAGATGACAACTTGAAAAATTACCAAAGCTTTACAGCTCTTGAACAGAAATAAACAAGGCAGGAATGCTGGAAACATTTATAGGGAAGACAGAAACTAATGAAGATATAACTGCCAATAACAATATTAACAGAGTTTGCTCAGAGCTACAAAATGCACAAAGGGTAGACAAAAAAAAAAGATAACAAGAGGGTCTCAGGTGGCAAAAGCAGAAGCAGCTGCTTTGCTGTGCTGCTTTACCCTTTCCAAACATCTGGCCTGTTCTTTTAATAACACTGACGCTTACAGTCAACCAGTGAAATGGAAAACCAATAGAGAAATGGAAAACCAACAGAAGCAGCATCCTCCAAAGGGTAGATATTTATCTAGCAGAAAATGAAGATGAACTTCGTAACATGGAAGTTCTTACTGGGCTACCTATATGGCACCCTATTAGTAAACACAGAAAATGGAAAGCACACTAGCAAAAGAACAAAGTGTGAAACCTCTGTTTTCTTTTGTTATTTTTCCGCTTCCAAAATAGGGATCACAGACTGTTTCTTGTCCATCACAGTGGTGGCTCTTACTTGCAATGGTTAGGCAGCTGCTATCCCAGCATCTTCTGCATTGGTAGAGATGGAAAGTCCATAATCACATTATTAATCACATTAGTTCTGTGTGATATCATTGAGAGCAGTGCAGCTGTGTGACTGATACATAAGTTATTTAAGCTGAGCAATGAAATTGAGTATCTGGGAAAGAAAAAAAGAAAAAAAAAGGAAGAAATTTAAAGAATATCTGATTTTTTTTAATGTGGGTTTTTTTGTGATTCAAGTTTCCTGAATTCAGCTAAATTTAGATTCAGGGGTAGCAAGTACAAAAGATGTACTCTCACAAGCCCTCCTCATTCCTCCTACTCTTTGACTTCATCAATGTGCAAGCCCACTGACCTTGCTTAGCATCTCTGCCCTACCCTATTATTACTACTACGATACCACCTTTAAAATATCCATATACAGAACCCATTACAATATTGTGAACTTATTGAAGCATGTCCACACGCACATCTAAAAGAAACAAAACTGGTAGCAGCATTTAGTGGTCTAGGTTTCTTCTCTTCAGCTTAAAAAAAAAAAAAATAGGAAGGAAACTCTGGCTTAATATTCTGCCTTTCTGCAAATGTCAATGTCATACATCATCTCTGCATTTTGGTTGTTTTTAGCTCTCGAGCTCCAGGTCTGATCTAGACAGTTGTGGAGCGCTGACAGCTCCCACTAAACACACGCAAGAATGACCCCAGCTTTGCCAGAACTAAGCAGGGGGTGGGTACAACTTTCTAAAGGTCCTTCAGAACAAACAGAAGAAACTTGTGATTTTCTGCTTGCCAGCTTTTGACTGCATGCCTACTGAGCAGGATCCCTAAAATTACATGGCTTATGAAGGCAGGGAGAAGACAGGTCATAGCTGTGTCTTGGAGACAAAGCTGCGCCGAGTAGTATGTGGATGAAGGTAAAAGAGCATCATAGATAACAACATATAGACAAGCAAATGTCATTTCTCTTGGTGTCAAGGCATCAATTTTAACCACAAAAGCTAAGAAGATCATTTAAGTGAGACTCCTCTGTGCCAAGAAAATCCACCCACCAATCCAGACTAATACCCGCCAGGCAACAAGCCATAGGAACCACACAAATAAACCAGAAAATTCAACTACGTAGCAAAATGAAAACTGATGAGGTAAACAGACATAACTTGGTCCAGCTGGGTCTTTTCAAATGTCGTGATTAAATATGAACAGGACAGGTAAGGGTAGTCTACAGGATCCAGTGCTCAAAGCAGACTCAAAGAAGTGCAAGGTTCCTGTTTCAGCCTATAATGAAAGAGCAAAGGCAAGGGCCTTGCAGATTTTATCAAAAGGGCCTGTTCTTCTGTACTTAAGAAGCTGCTAATGATCTGGTTGAATGGGCGTGAATCCCTGAAGGAAGGATCCTTCAAAGATGGAACAAAAATCTTTGACTGAGGCTTTGACAAAAATAAAGTGCCTTCTGACAGTTTGGGACAAAATCATCTCTGAAAGCTGAACATAATTCAAGCATTTATTCCAAACTCTTGTATCATCCACTGGCTATAGGAAAGGGATTGATTTCTTGAAAAAGACTGTTCTGGCAAGAGGATGAGTGACAAAAGGGGAAAAAAGATCTATCAACATTTACATGGAAGAAATAGACCGCCTTTGGTGTGCCAGGCCACAGCTTTTCCTTTTTTTTTTCTTTTATTTTTGGACAATGCTCTCAGGCACATGGTTCTTTTGGTTGTCCTGTCCAGAGCTAGGAGTTAAGACTTGATCCTTGTGGGTCCCTTCCAATTCAGGACATTGTACGATTCTATGATTTTCTCCAGGGACTATTAAACTACCACTCAGACTGCTACAGCAAGCCTCCTTCAAGAGTTTGGGACAGACTCTCCTCTCGGCCAAAGTAGTTGTCTCAATGGCCCACCACAACCAGACTTCATTCACAGTAGAAAGTTTATAGTGCAAGAACTCTTCTGGGAGACATCATCCTGAGAAAGAAAACAAACTGAAAGAAAATAAAAGGGAAACACCTACAAGGGTCCAGTAGCATCAGAGGGGAAGGTTACTCAAAGTCTGAAAAAATGAAGAAGAAACAACCCATCTGTCAGTTTGCTTGCTGGCTCTTGCCAAGTACCATTTTGTGAGCCTCAAAAACCTGAATTTACCAGAATCCTGCTCTAGGTAAAGCAACACTAGTTATACAACTTGATCTTAATTGAAATATTTGGTGCCTGCTGATATGTTCAAACAAATTCACCAGATCTTGATTATGCACTGGCAATTAAAGCCATTAAGTCAGTAGACAGACAGCAGGTTATTTCATTGCTATTTGACAAAGCCAGCCGACGTTCTTTCCCCTGTCTATGTGACAGCACTGTAATTAGCAGTAATCAAATACTATTTGTGTGAGGTGTTGTGAGTCTGCTTCCTTAGCTAGCAAGATACTTCTGCCAATTGCAGAACACAGAAACCTACCTCTGGTCAGACCATGCACAAGATAGAAAAAGGGGAAGAAAACAATGAAACAGGAGGAACAAAGGATGATTGCTTATTTCAGGCTGAAGGAGTTCTTGAAAGCAAGATTAAAAATTAAGAACATTTTTTTATTTCTGCAAGCTATATATTAAAAAAAGTTAAGCTAAAATACAAAAGCATGATCAAGGAATATTGCGAAATACAATAATAATTAAAATTATATTTAGCATTTATGTATTCCCTGCTTGAGGAACGCATGCAACTTCTATTAGATTAATGGATGTTCTACTCATGCATCAAACAGAGACTAAAGCCTAATAGTGCATTACATTTTCGAAGTGCTGTACAAACATTAACTAATTAATCCTCGTAACTACCCTGCATGGTAGGTAAGTGATACATGAAGTATATATCTGAGCAAGCCCAAGAGCAAGACAGCACCACTCTGTGCTCTTTAACACAGACCAGAAATTAATCACATTTATGCTGCACCGAAATCAGATGTATTCTACAAGAGCAAGAGAGGCACCCATGGTGAGCCAAGTTCACTGAAGTCAGCAAGAAAAGAAGTAAATTACAGCTCTCTCTCTCTCTTCCCTCCTTCCCTGGGCTCTGGTGGGCCACTCTTGATGAGTGCAAAGTATTAATGCCCACTGCTTCCCATTTAAATTTCTCCTGGGTGGAGAGAGCTCTTGAACCCTGGGAAGAGAAAGGAAAAGATCCATAGGAGCCTCATCACTGCAGACTTCTCCTCTGTCAGTACCATTCCCTTTGATATCTTGATCTTCCCTGCTTTCTGCTACTATTCTTCCTGGCAGGCTTCAAAACCTTTAGTAAAGTCTGTAATTCAAAGTTGCAACAGGACCCCAGGAGGAGGAACTCAGCCCATGATTTGGGTATTCCAATTACAACACCTGAGTCACTTCTCTTTAAATAGTAATCTAGCAGTGAACATGCTTCATCTTTCCCTGGTGAAGACTGCATTCTGAACACCCACTCTCAAGAGGCCATAGGCAGGTATAACTTTACAAGCAGAAAACTACTTTAATGCCATGTAAAAAAGTCCCAGGAGATATATGCTTAAAGAACATTTTATACATGTAACAAGACTACACAGTAGTACATTGCGGGGGGGTGGGGGGGTGTGCCCTTTGAGAAGAAAAGTCAGGAACGAGGGTTGTTGCGAGGTGGGAGGTCAGTCTCTTTTCCCAGGTAACAAGTGACAGCAAAAGAGGAAATGGCCTCAAGTTGTGCCAGGGAAGGTTAGGATTGGATATTAGGAAAAAAGTCTTCACTGAGAGGGTGGTCAGGCATTGGAACAGGCTGCCCAGGGAAGTGGTGGAGTCACTATCCCTGCAGGTGTTTAAAAGATGTGTAGATGTGGCACTTGGGGACACAGTTTAGCAATGAACACAGCAGTGCTATGTTAACAATTAGACTCAATGATCTTAGAGGTCTTTTGAAACCTTAGTGATTCTATGACAAATATTAAATCAGAAGGGAAAATGAAAAGCAGACCAGGTGTTATAAATGTATGGTGATGTGGCTTTTTGCATGTTACATAATTGTTATGAATGTATTGTGATGTTGGTTTTTTGCATGTTACTTAATGTTGGAGAAACTTTGCCTAGGTTCTAGGATGTAATGCACGGTATAGAATGTCTATTGTTTGTGTAGTTGGTTTGGAGAAGGTGGGCAGAGAGTCTTCACATTCCTGGAATATCTTATCAGAGAAGAAGAAGACCTGAAACCAGAGAGAATTGATGGAGGGAGCAGAGACAGAATGGAGCCAAGGAGGAAGATAAGGCTTATGGGACGGACGATACTTAGAAACTCTAAAGAATTCATGAATTATGTATGATGATGATGAATATGCAATAAGTGATGTACTTTCAAAGATGATCTTTTGGATGTAGAACTGTGCCTTTGGCTCTGCCAAAACAGCCGGTCGTAATACCCTTTTTGCTGTTGTCCCCTAATTGTCCCTTTTATTAAATTTTTCTTAAAATTTTACAAAGAATGAACCTTGTTGTTGGGGTTTTAGAAGCTCTCCTGGTGGTTTTTTTTCTGTTAAAGGAATTTTGCCCATACATGTTGCTAGGGGGACAAATGGCTGGGTACTTAAGAAAACAAAAGAGGTGCCTATGGGGGTGGGGTGCATCTGGCTACTCTTTTGTTTCACCTGGGTGTGCGGGCAGTTGGTCTCCGGCGTTTGGACAGAGAGAGAGGTTGCTTTCTTTGGCTGCTTATCCTTCTGCCGGAGAAAAACCCCGGGATCCCAAGCCTGCCTTTCCCTGCCCCGCTGGGAGCTGGGCCGTGGCTGCCCTGCCCCTGCCGTTGCTTTGAGCCTTCGCTATGTTGTAGCCGTGCTCACCCTGCCTGCCCAGACCTCTGGGGGGTTCCCCATTTGGATACATCTCGTCTGCCACCTGGGATTTGTGCTCATCCCTGCCATTCCAGCCTGCCGTTCCTGAGGGTCCGGCCAGACACCAGGATCGGCTGCCCAGGGGTTTGTGAAGCCTTTGTTCCATCCCTCCCTGGGATCCCAGGCCACCAGTGCCACGTGCTCCCCGAGCTCGCTCCGGAGCGCCCCCTGCAGCCGCGGGGGAACCATCGCACCTGCCCTGCTCACCGGGAGCCGCCAGCGCCCCTGCCGGCTGCGAGCGGAACTGCACCCGAGGGGAAAGGGCCTGACAGCTGAGAAGGCTGGGACTGGGTTTGTGATTGTTTGCTGTTACTGCCATAGTTATTGTTGTCTGTTTGGCTTGTTATACAGATATAGATATATAATAGTAAAGAACTGTTATTCCTATTTCCCATATCTTTGCCTAAAAGCCCCTTGATTTCAAAATTATAATAACTTGGAGGGAAGGGGGGTCGCATCTGCCATTCCAAGGGAGGCTCCTGCCTTCCTTAGCAGACACCTGTCTTTTCAAACCGAGACAGATCTTGGTGCCCAATGTGGGGCCTGAGGGCATTAAGAGAAAGGGGTGGAAAAGGAATAACAGTTCCTGGGTAACTTAGTTTTTGTGTGTTGGATATAGGAACCTTGTTAGGCAGCACTATGTGGTCTACTTTACCCTGGTTCGGGTGGCAGGTGGTCGTGGCTATATTCTTCCCCTTTGCAGCTCCTTACCTAAACATGGGTCCTCTGACTAAGACTACCATTGCTGTTATCCAGTTTGCACTATGGGTCAAGAAGGTGAGGAATTCATGGGCTTTTAACTTCCTCCAGAATGTGGGCACGTGGATAAAGGCTATCACACACTGAATGCATGTTTTTGGGGTTATGTTAAAAATGGTACCTTCTGTGAGGAAATGACACCAGGGGAAGTTTTCTCCCAACCCCTCAACCAGTTCTTTGGGCCCACCCCACCAATTTTCGAACAGTTTAGATTTCCTCTGAGTACTAACCAACTGGTGCTGATAGGCCTACTCTATTTAGCAGTCAGGGATAAGTTGAGATTGGCTTAGATAACTACCCAGACACCGGCCCCAGACACTAGAGATCCTGCCCCACAGCCTGACCCTGCCCCACAGGCTGATACTGCCCAACAGCCCACCTCAGAAATGGACTACCTGAACTGTGTGGGGATACTGATGAAGGGGATGCAGGAGATGCGCCAGGAGACATGCCAAGTGCTAAGGGAATACACCTCCTCAGCTAGTGAAAAACCCTCTCCCTGCCCCAAAGAGGGTTAGTCCAATGGTGCAGCAGTGGAACCCATGGATGTTACAACCGTCCAGGTTTCAGCTGAACCACAAGGACAATCACAGCCAGCAGCAGTCTTCCCTGTGCAAAGGAGGAAGTATAAGACCAACAAATCAGTACGACCAGTTAATGATGATGGGGAACCAGGGCCCTCACAAACCAGCAGGAGGGTCAGAGCCGGAAATCATCACTGAGTCCGTGTCGTATGACAGTCTCCGTAATATGCAAAAAGACATTGTGCGGTGGGGGCGTGAGCCTTATACAACCTGGCTGCTTCGGGTTTGGGACCTTATGGGCACAGGTGTGCAACTGGATAGTGGTGAGGCAAGGTATCTGGGATCGTTGACCCGGGATCCAGGTGTGGACCAGATATTTGTGAGGGAGCCAGGGCCCCTTTCTCTCTGGGAGCGGCTCTTAATGAGTGTGAGAGAAAGGTTCATTCACAAAGAAAGAATGCAGGAGTACCATCATAGAATGCAGTGGAAGACACTCGAGGAAGGGATCCAGCAGCTAAGAGAGGTGGCAGTATTAGAGGTACTCTTTGGGAGGGACGGACAGCATGATAATGACCCTGACAAGGTCAGGTGCACAGGACAGATGATGTGGAACCTGGCAAAGCTAGGGCCACAGCAATACACCACCTTCATTGCAATGATTGATACTGACAATAACCGAGAAACAGCGGGCTCTGTTGCCAACAAGCTCAGGAATTATGACAGTATGGTCAATGGTCTGCTGAAAGCTCATGTCTCTGCTGTGGTCCAGGACCTCAAAGAGTAGATGAAGGAGATGAGGAAGGAAATGAGGGAGGAGATGAGGGAGGAGATGAGGAGGGTCAGTGTGGCACCAGTGCGAGTCACAGGCCCCCAAGTCAGAGCCCGTTGTCCCCCAGCTAGAGAGAGAGGGTACACCCCACGAGCTGAGCTGTGGTTTTTTCTGTGTGAGTATGGGGAAGACATGAGAAGGTGGGATGGGAAACCCACCTCTGTCCTGGCAGCGTGGGTGCGTGAACTCAAGGAGGGAGGCACTAACCGAGGGGGTTCCGCTAAGGTGAAAGTAGCCTCAGCCTCCCGTGACCAAGCTGCCAGGTATTACAGAAGGGAGGATGGTATGTCAGATCCCCTTGAAGGTACCTCGAGCATGTACGCCCAGGGAAAGAATGATAACCAGGGCTAGAGGGGCCCTGCCTCTAGCCAGGAAGAAGAACAGGAGAACCGGGTTTTCTGGATGGTGTGGATCCGATGGCCTGGCACATCAGAGCCACAAAAATATGATGCGTTGGTTGATACTGGGGCACAGTGTACTTTAATGCCATCGGGACATGTGGGGGCAGAACCTGTATCCATCGCTGGGGTGACCGGGGGATCACAGCAGTTGACCCTGTTGGAAGCTGAGGTGAGCCTGACTGGGAAGGAGTGGCAAAAGCATCCAACTGTGACTGGCCCAGAACCCCGTGTATTCTGGGCATAGACTTCCTCCGGAATGGCTATTACAGAGACCCGAAAGGATTCAGGTGGACATTTGGGATTGCTGCTGTGGAGGCAGAAGGCATTAGGCAATTGAACACCCTGCCTGGACTATCAGAGAATCCTTCTGCAGTCGGGCTCCTGAAAGTGGAAGAGCAACAAGTGCCAACTGCCACCTCAACAGTGCACCGCTGGCAGTATCAGACAAATAGAGATGCTGTGATCCCCATCCACAAGATGATCCGTGAGCTGGAGAGCCAAGGGGTGGTCAGCAAGACCCATTCACCCTTCAACAGCCCCATTTGGCCTGTGCGCAAATCTGAAGGAGAATGGAGATTGACTGTGGACTATTGTGGCTTGAATGAAGTGACTCCACCATTGAGTGCTGCTGCGCCGGACATGTTGGAGCTCCAGTATGAGCTGGAGTCCAAAGCAGCGAAGTGGTACGCCACTATTGACATTGCCAATGCATTTTTCTCCATTCCTTTGGCAGCAGAGTGCAGGCCTCAGTTTGCCTTCACCTGGAGGGGCGCGCAGTACACCTGGAACCGATTGCCCCAGGCGTGGAAGCACAGTCCCACCATCTGCCATGGACTGATCCAGACTGCACTGGAAGAGGGTGAGGCCCAAGAACATCCGCAGTACATTGATGACATCATTGTGTGGGGGAACATGGCATCGGAGGTATTTGAGAAAGGAGAGAAAATCATCCAAATTCTCCTAGAAGCTGGTTTCGCCATCAAGAAGAGCAAAGTCAAGGGACCTGCCCAAGAGATCCAGTTCCTGGGAGTAAAGTGGCAAGATGGATGACGTCAGATTCCCACTGAGGTCATCAATAAGATCACAGCAATGTCTCCACCGACCAACAAGAAGGAAACACAAGCTTTCCTAGGTGCCATAGGTTTCTGGAGAATGCACATTCCCGAGTACAGCCAGATCATGAGCCCTCTCTACCTGGTTACCCGCAGGAAGAACGATTTCCACTGGGGCCCTGAACAGCAACAAGCCTTGGCCCAGATCAAGCAGGAAATCACTCATGCCGTAGCCCTTGGCCCAGTCAGGACAGGACCAGAGGTGAAGAATGTGCTCTACTCTGCAGCCGGGAGCCATGGTCTGTCCTGGAGCCTTTGGCAGAAGGTGCCTGGTGAGACTCGGGGCTGACCACTGGGATTCTGGAGTCAAAGCTACAGAGGGTCTGAAGCCAACTACATTCCAACAGAGAAAAAAATCTTGGCAGTTTATGAAGGAGTTCAAGCTGCCTCAGAAGTAATCAGCACAGAGGCACAACTCCTCTTGGCACCCCGACTACCTTCAAAGGAAAGGTTCCTTCCACGCATCACGCCACCGACGCTACTTGGAGCAAATGGATTGCCCTCATCACGCAGCACACCCGAATTGGAAACCCAAGTTGCCCTGGGATCTTGGAAATAATTACAAACTGGCTGGAAGATGAGACTTTTGGGTTATCTGAAGAAGAAGAAGAGGAACAGGTGACACGTGCCGAGGAAGCCCCACCATATAACGAGCTACCAGAGAGTGAAAGACAATACGCCCTCTTCACTGATGGTTCCTGTCGAATTGTAGGCGCTAGCCAGAGATGGAAAGCCGCTGTATGGAGCCCCACACAACAAGTTGCACAGGCTACTGAAGGAGAAGGTGGATCAAGCCAACTCGCTGAACTCAAAGCTGTTCAACTAGCTCTGGATATAGCTGAAAGAGAGAAGTGGCCAAAGCTCTACCTCTACACTGATTCATGGATGGTAGCCAATGCTCTGTGGGGTTGGCTGGAAAGGTGGAAGAAGGCAAACTGGCAGCGCAGAGGAAAACCAATCTGGGCTGCTGATGAGTGGAAAAACATCGCTGCCCGAGTAAGAAAGCTGGTTGTGAAAGTCTGCCATGTAGATGCCCACGTCCCCAAGAGCCAGGCTAATGAAGAGCATCGTAACAACAAACAGGTAGATCAGGCTGTGAAAATAGAGGTGTCCCAGATAGACTTGGATTGGCATCATAAAGGGGAGCTGTTCCTAGCTCGATGGGCCCATGATGCCTCAGGCCATCAGGGCAGAGATGCCACCTATAAGTGGGCACGAGACCGAGGGGTGGATCTAACCATGGACAGTATCTCCCAGGTGATCCATGATTGTGAGACATGAGCTGCGATCAAGCAGGCCAAGCAGGTGAAGCCCCTGTGGTATGGTGGGCGGTGGTCCAAATACAAGTATGGGGAGGCCTGGCAGATTGATTACATCACACTGCCTCAAACCCGCCAAGGCAAGCGCTATGTGCTCACAATGGTAGAAGCCACCACTGGATGGCTGGAGACCTACCCTGTGCCTCACGCTACTGCCCGGAACACCATCCTGGGCCTTGAAAAGCAAGTCCTTCGGAGGCATGATACCCCTGAGAGAATCGAGTCTGACAATGGGACTCATTTCAAGAATGGCCTTATAAACACCTGGGCTAGAGAACATGGCATTGAGTGGGTGTACCACATCCCTTACCAGGCACCAGCAGCTGGGGAGGTTGAGTGGAGTAATGGATTGCTTAAAACCACCTTGAAGGCACTGGGTGGGGGGACTTTCAAAAACTGGGAGGTGCATTTAGCAAGAGCCACCTGGTTAGTTAACACCTGAGGCTCCACCAGCCAAGCAGGCCCTGCCCAATCCGAACCCCTACAAACAACAGATGGAGATAAGGTTCCAGTGGTGCACGAGATGTATGTTTGGAAAAACTGTTTGGGTTAATTCGGCCTCGAGCAGAGACAGACCCATCCGTGGGGTTGTCTTCGCTCAGGGACCAGATTGGACCTGGTGGGTGATGCAAAAGGATGGAGAGACCCGATGCATACCTCAAAGGGACCTTGTTTTAGGGTGAACTACCCATGGCTCTGTACTTGTATCATTATCCGCAGATATATATGTATATAATTCGGGTGATGCATGTATTTATATGGTTAAAAGGGTTAAGTTTCATGTAACATGGTAACATGTTAGTATGGGAAAAATTCGGGGTGGATAATTGTTGGGGTTTTAGGAGCTCTCCTGGTGGTTTTTTTTCTGTTAAAGGAATTTTCCCCATATGTGTTGCTAGGGGGACAAATGGCTGGGTACTTAAGAAAACAAAAGAGGTGCCTATGGGGGTGGGGTGCATCTGGCTACTCTTGTTTCACCTGGGTGTGCGGGCAGTCGGTCTCCGGCGTTTGGACAGAGAGAGAGGTTGCTTTCTTTGGCTGCTTATCCTTCTGCCGGAGAAAAACCCCGGGATCCCAAGCCTGCCTTTCCCTGCCCCGCTGGGAGCTGGGCCGTGGCTGCCCTGCCCCTGCCGTTGCTTTGAGCCTTCGCTATGTTGTAGCCGTGCTCACCCTGCCTGCCCAGACCTCTGGGGGGTTCCCCATTTGGATACATCTCGTCTGCCACCTGGGATTTGTGCTCATCCCTGCCATTCCAGCCTGCCGTTCCTGAGGGTCCGGCCAGACACCAGGATCGGCTGCCCAGGGGTTTGTGAAGCCTTTGTTCCATCCCTCCCTGGGATCCCAGGCCACCAGTGCCACGTGCTCCCCGAGCTCGCTCCGGAGCGCCCCCTGCAGCCGCGGGGGAACCATCGCACCTGCCCTGCTCACCGGGAGCCGCCAGCGCCCCTGCCGGCTGCGAGCGGAACTGCACCCGAGGGGAAAGGGCCTGACAGCTGAGAAGGCTGGGACTGGGTTTGTGATTGTTTGCTGTTACTGCCATAGTTATTGTTGTCTGTTTGGCTTGTTATACAGATATAGATATATAATAGTAAAGAACTGTTATTCCTATTTCCCATATCTTTGCCTAAAAGCCCCTTGATTTCAAAATTATAATAACTTGGAGGGAAAGGGAGTCACATCTGCCATTCCAAGGGAGGCTCCTGCCTTCCTTAGCAGACACCTGCCTTTTAAAACTGAGACATTTGTTTTTCACACCAGGTAAGAACTGAAAGCATTGCACTGCACTATTTTGATCACTACTCTGCTTTCCAAAATTCACTCAGCCCAGTACATACCATAGTGAAACAGTGCAGTAGCAGGTTCTCTGGCAAACCAACACAAAGACATTAACCATGTTTAAGTTTCCCCTAAAGCCTTGAAAGCTCAGTGCCAGAGTTGAGGCCACAGATGAAATCCATGGGTCTCTGACAGGATGGTGTTCTCCATGGAGAGAGGCCAAGATCAACCTTCCTTTCTGCACACATGATCCTGATCTCAGCATCAGCCATGGGCACTTTTCCATGGCTGTACTTCCCTGTGAAGTGATGTGTGCCATTTACAAGCCCAGAGCAGATGGGTGCTCAGGGAGAAGCATGTGTAGGAACAAAAACTCACGTTCAAGAAAGATGCTTTTAAAATGGTGCTTTACCACCTTTTGGTGTCATATCAAACACATGAACAGCCGGTATGAAATAAGAGAAATTTTCTTTAAAGAATGATCAGAGTTTTGTTTAAAAGTCATTCACACAAATTCATATGCCAAATCTTCAGCTAGAGGTGGTGCTCAAAACTGGTTCACCCCGACTGCTTTAGTATGCAGGGTTTGGGGCTTGCATGGCAATGGGAACTGTGGATGCCTCAGCTGGTGTGTTTGGTCTTCAAAGATAGAAACACATTTGAAACATTCTGTTTGCTTTTGCCACAGGCTGCCTAGAAAGTTTACAGACACATATCCTAAATACATATGTACTTGCATCACTCCACAATATCAATGAAGTTTCAACAAGACCATGTGTAAATCTGCTTAGAAAATGAACTTTCATGTGCCCTAGAGCTTCCTGGACAATAAATGTACCACGGCGTAGGGAAGAAACAGAAGTGACAACAGTGAAGCTCCTGATGCTTGGGATGGAAAACAGATCTGAGTCTTGGCTTGAACAATTGAAAATTGAATTGAACTTTCTGGGTAGTGCTTTTTCTGTTTATAAAAATCAGGTTAAGACTTTCCAAACTGTGTGTCCTCAACTACAGGCAGCTGAACCCAATGTGGGTTACAGTCATCTTTCTCTTTATTTAATGTGATTCAGAGTCCTCTGTGGTAGCAAACACAGCCTTTGCCCCAGATGGGTGCCCCAGCACTGGTCAGTTTTACCTCAAGTGATAGAGCAGTGTCCCTCCTAACAGAAGGCAAGCACAAATCTGCAGGAGGTAACAATAACTCTGTTTTGCATTGGAACTTGTGTATTATTTTTAGCTGTTTTTCTTTCAAGGAGAAAGAGATTTTCGCAAAATCTTGTCTTGGTGAGGAATCCACCCATAAGCATAGGGAACAGAAGGGCAGCCTCCTAACCCTGGAAGCCGTATTACATGCTGGAAAGCCTGCTGTGAGCTCCGCCCTTACAGCTCTCAGTTTTAGGGGCAAGCGTTTGCCATCAGCCTCCTCCACCCTCCCCACCCCATCCAGGCCAGGGGATCCACCTTCCCTTTCCTGAGTAAATGGAAGCCCTGAAACAATCCCTGCACACAACTCCTGCAACTTCACACTGCCCTGTCTTCACAAAATGAAGACAACTAAAGGAAATTTCTTGCATACCTTCCCTAAACCTGTTGGTTGATATGAGAGAGAGAGAGAAAAGCACAGAGATATGAGATTGTGAGAAACTGGTCTCATTTCAAAGGAGCCCTCCCTTGCTGCTAGCAAATATTCAGCAAATGTTGTGACCATTTAATTTCTATCCTCTCTCTTCCCCCAGTCAATAACTATATAATTTCTGTAGATGTTGAGGAAATATTCCCTGATCAGCTGAAATTCCATGTAGACAAATGCAAGGTAATGCATATAAAGAACTGTGGTTTCCTCATGCCTGCTGATGGATGTTACCTTAACTCCAACTGCCTAGAAAATTCTTCAGCACTGCTGTAGGCAGCTGAGTGAAAACACCTGCTCTATACAGAAGGGCAAAAAAGTGGCAAAGAAGAGGCAAAGAAACAAAACAACAGGATGGGGAACGTGTTAATACCATGAAATTAAAAAAAAAAAGTAAAGGGGTAAGTAAAGCCTTCATGAACACTCCTGCTCAAATACTTGCTACTTAATTTCAAAAAGGATACATGTTATTACAGGGATGGAGAATCCATCTGAGGAAGGATTTTAGAGATCCGAACTATTCATTTCAGAGAGAACTCAAGTCAGTACTGACATGATAAAAATTATGTCCAATAATATATGCTTTAAGGAAGGTCTAACTCCCTTTTTCTTATTCTTTTCTTAAACAGAAATAAATGAAGACCCTGGCATTTAGTGAAAATACATCTAAAGGGCAGTATGATTAAAAATAATGTTCAATGTCTTCTTGAGTCATAGTCTCAAAGATTTCAAAAATAATACATGTTCACAGCTAAGGAGATTTATAAGGGTTATCAACCCTTCTGCATCAGCCAAAGGATAACTGGGATAACCAAGGAGAGGAAGAAATTCCTCCTTGAAGGCCTCACTATAGCATCTCTTGGGATTTCCAAAGTGCCTGTGCAAGCTGAGCACCCAGTTCCTTCTGAAATCCATGGCAATTATGTGCTGAGATCCCACAATGCTGTTGACCACCACCTCATTCCCCCCAAAACACAAACCTACATCTTTAAACATCTAAAGCTATGCCTACATAAGGCCAGAGACAAGCAGCAATAGAGCCTGGGGAACCAGACTGCTCTAAAAGTAGCAGAGGCCAGCTCAGCATGGGCTCTGTGGATGGTGAACGGAGGACAGGAGGGACAGGTCTCTGCCCCAAGCCACTGTACAGAACAAACTTGGCTGGATCACCTCAGCAAATCCTGTGCTGGGGCTCTGCCCACTTCTGGAAAGCCAGGGGCCCCAGTCCAACTCTGAGGACAACCCTCTCCTTTGGTATGTCACACAGCTTCCGTTTGGGATAAATGTGACACATCCACGTCTCCAGGTTCACAAGCAACGTGACAGGCTTCCCGTTCAAAGCCAAGATGGAGTTGCATCAGATACAACTCTGGCTTGGTTTTCAAAAAGGCCTAATTCTGCTCTCACTTTGACTTTTCACTAATGCAAATGAATTAACTCCAGCTACATGCTAATACTGCTAAGAATACAATTCTGAAATCACAGAAGGCTATTTTCAGGATTTTCTTTTACTTCATGAAAGAGCCTTAACTCTCCTAGTCTTTCAAAGTAAGCCAAAACATTCAGATGTTGCTGGTACAAACTGCGTCATACAAGACACAGACATAAAGAGTAAAACAAGTGCTATAATTTAACATTCAGGCAGTCACTGCACAGACCCTATGTATTGTTGCAGATGAACAAAAGTTTAGAACTGACTCCTCTTTCCAGAGAAGTAAAGAACAGCCCTGCCTGCCCCCACCCCCCCGGCTTTCTGTTTTGTTTTGTTTTTCAAATTGCACAAACCAGTCTCATGGTTTGTGCAATTACAACAAGAATGTATAAATGGAGCTGCTTGGCCTAAGGAATTGCTCCTAACTCAAAGAAATCCAAAACACTGACACTTGTTTGTTTCCTTTTAACGCTACTGATGGCTTCCTGTCACAAATCCTTTCTATCTTTTGCCCAATTACTCGTCGACAGAGTTCCCCAGCTCCCCTCTGAGCTTCACTTCAGCACTTTCAGGCCTGAACTGACCAAAGTAACACATGCAGGAGAGTTTCATTCTGCAAAGTCAGTGACCCTGCCCCATTAGTCAAGGCTGCTCCTGCCAAGCTGAGCACTTTGCAGGCCCGCCCTTTTAGCTTGGGTTTTACAGTCAACCAAAACCTTCCCTTCATTTCATAAAGGATTCCAGAAACATGGAAGACTAAGTTCAAATCTCTGAGGAAAGAAGCCAATTTACCATCCCAGTGGACAGAAAGCAGATTAGCAGACTTAGGCTCCCTGGTCTCAGTGCCGAGCATGTACAAGGGAGGGAAACTCATCTCCTGTCCCTTTGCGTGACATTTGCCTCATCAGGAGTGCCCAAGCTACCCACAACACAGCCCTCCTCATTCATACTGAGGGCATTTCAGGAGCATGCAGGAACAATGTACGCAGCCCACAGGGGAGTCTGAAAGAATTTGTACATGTTGTCCAAGGAGAAGGAGAGATGATGCTGCCAACCAGCATATACCATATACTCCTTGAAGCCCAAGACTGTGTTGTGGGGACAGAGGCTTCTATTACTCTGGGCACTGGTGATGGCAAGAAGCACAAAAGCCACTCTTCTACAGTGACAATATTCTGCCCTATGTGACTGCAGCCACTGTATTTTTCTTCCCCTTGTACTGGGAGTAAGAGCAGCCCATATTGCTCAGTGTTCTCCAGGATTTACATGCCAGAAAATTATGTGCACCCTCTTTTTCTCTCCCTCCCTCCCTCCCTCCCTCCCTCCCTCTGTCTCTCCCTTGCATTTACACACACAGAGCAGCCATCCCCTCCTCCTTTCCATTTATCCTGGGTGCCTGCACGAAGCTGGGAAGCACATCTGCACTGCAAGCCACACCTGCTCAGCACACCAGGCTCTGCTCTGACTCACGGCAAAGAAAGTTTCAGTTCAAGGGGTGGGAGGTGAAGAGATGAAAAATATCTGGCAAAGTAATGGGATTAACATCAGCAGTACCGTGTAAATCATCATCTTGTGGGTGTCTTTTTCTAGTCACACCAGCTAAAAGCAATAAACCAAAGCATAAACAAGACACCTCCCTCAGCACAAGTTACATTAAAGTAATGCAATTCCCAAGGCAGCCCCAGCATCAGTCTGTTTCTGTTCTAAGGCAGAGTTGCAAAATTTTACTCATACACTCAAGGCAAGTCATATTTTGATGGACAAGTGAAATAAGTAGATTTTTCGTTATAAGTGTCCCACTAAAAGGCTGACAAATAAATCTTCCTGCAGTTGTGTTATCTTCTATAGCAGTTTTGCTGCTCAGTGTTAGGAATATTTAACAGATATTTAAATACATTTCTTTGTGCTCATATAGAATTGCCTTTGTGCAGTGTAGAAAGTCCAAGTTTTTGTCTCAGCCATACTTCATCTACTGATGTTTCTATTTAGGAAGAGCAAGCTTATTCCAAAGGTGTGTAATAGGACAGTATCAGTCAAACCACTAACATTTCTTAGAACACCCTGAATTCATCTGCTCTTCTGCTGGAAATAAAAAAAAAAGAGAAGGGAACCACTATCAAAGAAAAACAAGAGGCTGTGTTCTCACTTCTCCATCTCTAGTGTGCGTTTGGAATTCACAGAGATCACTGTACAACACTGTTCACAAGAAACTTTAAAAGGTGAGACCACAATTTACATAAATGAATTTGTCGGTTCCAGCAAAATATGTCCTAATGATTGAAATTCTTGCTTGGTCATGCTGTAGAACAAAAATATTTCTGAAAGGTTCTTCAGCTTTCTGTGCCTTCCTGTTTATAGACAGATAAAACTCTTTCAGAGCTGGAGCACAGTAAATTACTGCTTCAGAGACTGTGACTTTCCTCTGCTCCCGGTTATGCACATTAGTATCAGCTGTAACCCAGGTGTAGTCAGATTCCAAAGGCCTACATCCTTTCAGAATCTGAAATGAAGTTTTTTTCACTTAAAAATAAAAATCCATCTGTTCAATTTAGCTGTTCTCTAGTCCTGTCATCCAAGTACATATTTTGCTACCTAAACATAATTAGTCAAAATAAAAATCTGCTCCAGTGGTTAACTGCCATCCAAAAATTTTTTTTTTTATCCGGCTCCTTCAGAGAATAAAGAGTATAAAGAGGATTTAAGCACAAAACAAACATAGTCTCTCTGCTGCTAGTGGCAAGGAAAAGAAAATGCAGACAGCAAAGGTATTGCCTAAATACAGTGTGGAATAGACTCCCTCTAACCAGATATGTGCACTCACACAAAGGCATCTGCCAGCAGAGCTAGTGCAAGCACCAGCCAAGGGCTATTTTAAAAGTGCAGCTTGCAGAGCATTTCCTCAAACCAAGCTGAAAACCATGGAAAAGGACTCTCTGGCTGGCACATATACAAGTATACTCCAGCTCTAGCAGCAGGCCCAGTGTGACATCCCAGCCTAAAGTGACATGCCAGTGGGAATGTGGCCTGCGTCATTCCATGGCCACCCTTTTGGTTGGACACAACCCTCCCAGTGTCCCCGCTGGGTGCTCTGCTGCTGCCTTCCACCTCAGTGCTGCCTGGCCACCGGGAAGCCCCTCCACACACTTTATCCTCAGCCAGTTCCCTTGGCCAGCCTGCATGGCCAAATTTAACCCACTTTCACTGCATGCCTGGAAAAGGAGAAATTAAAAAAAAAGACAGGATTGTGCTGCCTCCATTTTGAGAGCATAGTATCAGACACCGAACTTTAGAAAACTCCCCTGGGACTGTTCAGACTAGGGAAAACATGCTGATTCCAGTGAACTGCCTTAATTTGATTGATTATCACACTTTACTGCCAGTGTAGAAGCATTTAGCCCTACTCACACAGTACTAGCAGGCCAAGTAAATGTTACAGACTGAAACACCCTTGCAAACATGGCTTTACTAGGAAGGCCTTAAATGAGCCTGAGATAAAATAAGCTCTATTTTGTTACTAGATTAGAGCTGAGAGCTATTTGTAGGGACATATCCTGTCTTTATTATCACCATTTACTGCTCATTTACATGTATTGTATAAACATCCAGCCTCTTACTTGGGTGCAAAGATACAAATTTCAGTGCTTAACTGCAGGCATGTGAAAAGCATGTTAAAAATGCCCTTCTCTTTCTTGTTCCACTGACTCTTAGTTTAAAAGAAGGTAGTGACTGCAAGGATTCACTAATTATATTAATTTGAGTTACATGCCAAGATGCTCTGTACAAAACTCTGCATTGCTTTAATTCCCTACAGTTTTAAGTGTAACTACTTTAGACAGTCAATATCTTTTCTGCCTGTATAAAGCTGTTTTGTTCTTGGAAGACCCCTGGTTTGTACCACAGACTCATGGCTGAGTGTGAGCCTGATGGGGCTGCGACCACTAATGACTTAATTTTTTTTATGTTCTTAGTCCCTAAATTGCAAGGCAATTTTCACACAAATACTTTAAATTGAAAGAGCATGGGTTTAGATCAGAAATTAGGAAGAAATTCTTTGCTGTGAGGGTGGTGAGGCACTGGAACAGTTTGCCCGAGAAGTCGTGGATGCCCCATCCCTGGAAGTGTTCAAGGCCAGGCTGGATGGGGCTTTGAGTAACCTAGTCTAGTGGGAAGTGTTACTGCCCATGACAGGAGTGTTGGAAAGAGATGGTCTTTAAGGTCCCTGCTAATCCAAACCATTCTATAATTCTATGAATGACAGGGCCCTAGGACTTTGCCCCTGCCAGTACTAGCTGCCTGCCCTGGCAGAGGAAGAGGCTGGCTAAGCAGATAAATGACTAGTGTCCTGCATCTCCATCTCTGCTCCCTTTCCCTCCTGCATACAGTGTAATGCTGGCTGCACTGCTCCCTTTTAGGCAATGTTCACACATTCAAAACTCAAATGTAAGAAATGAAAACACTGTGTGTTTATAAAGGTGCTTCCTGCATGAGTTTGCTCTGTCCCTCACACCTCTGTTCTTGTGAAGATCACAGCTGCAATATAAAATATATGATTTTTAACTGTTCAGCAGGATTATTCTGCCAGGGCTGGCCGCAAATGAATTAGAGGAGGGGTTGAAAGAATGAAGAAAAGCCTTCTCTTCCTCAGAGCCTGCAGCCAAAGCAAAAGAAGAAAGACTGCTCCTTCTTCCCCCCATTCCCAACACACATTCCTGTCTCTACAGTTCCTAGGATGTGATGTTCATGTTCCAATAATGAAGATAACATACTGTCAGGGACTGAAATGGTTCATGCCTTAAACATTGTTATGAAGGAGTTTTGTCCATTATTGCAAAAACTGTATGAAGAAGCTAAAACCACAGAAGCCCACTCCTCCTTGAAGATGCCTGACTGGAACTTTGGACTCTGAGTTAAGCCGCCTAGATAAGATACCAGGCAACACTATTGTTCAATCATCTCAGGTCTAGAGAGAAACAAACAAAGCTGAGGGAAAGAAATGCATCTACAAGAAAGCCAAACACAGCAGAGAATCATCCCTGGCTGGGTTTGGGGTGGGGGAGAGCACGACCCACAGAGGCCAGGTTTACACAGACACCCCTTTCCTCAAATGAGGGTGGGGGGAGGAGGTTTAGGGTGTGTGGCATAACCTGTGGTCAGCGGCAGTGAACACCCATCCTCCCTTACACAAATCGGCCCAGCTATGAAACCCTGAGCCCCACAGGCCACATGCCATGTAGGAGGCAGCTGAGGGGTGTCATAATCCACCAAAGACCCCCCAAAGGGCTCCCCAGACTCATTCCTGAGGCATTGCACCGCAGCACTGCACATGACACAAAGTGATGCAACAGATCCAGAGTCTGCTGCAAGAGACTGTGTTAAACTGCTTCCACTCTGCTCCCCTGGGGAGGT
This sequence comes from Corvus cornix cornix, assembly GCF_000738735.6. Taxonomy (NCBI): domain Eukaryota; kingdom Metazoa; phylum Chordata; class Aves; order Passeriformes; family Corvidae; genus Corvus; species Corvus cornix. The sequence goes on from NC_046334.1 coordinate 10,752,371, forward strand.
ACCTAGGCATTCCCACCCAGCCTGAGCGTTTGTTAATCCATTCTGCGCTTCTTGGGGGACCCTCACCACCAAGAAGACCAGCTGGAGAGGATCATTGGGATGCTGGTGGGATCCACAGAGTGGGGATATTTTCTTTATTTTGCCTCTGTCACTCTCTTTCCGTCCCCCCACCTTTTTGCTACTTCTTTTTCTTCCCTTTTCTCTCTCTGTCTCATATTTACTATTTAATAAAACCCATACTATTGACTTTGGCATATGGGCTCGTCTGCACCTTAATTTGGGCAGAGGCATTTCTAACAACTTAAAAAAAATCAACCGTAACAGGCACATCTCCATAGCAAGCACTGGCCCAGGAAGTGATGTGGACTTTGGTGATGTATACCCACAAAAGCCTTTTGACCGATGAGCCTTTTTCTCATGAAAAACTTCAGCTAGTGAGGAACCCAGTGCTGATGAAGCTGTCTTCACATAGTCATGCTGCTGCTGCTGCAAATCCTAAAGCTGAGGTTATGGAAGAGTTAGGAACATGCAGTCACACCCAAAAGGAAGCTATACTGCAAATGGCACCCATGCAATGGGCTGATGCTAGGGCCTCTGAACCCTAGTGGAGTGTAATAATGCAGAAGATTGACAGAACCATAAAAAAGTTACCCAAAAAGTCTAATAAGACTGATACAACTTTCATCAGGTGCCATGAAACCTCCTGCAGGAATCAATGGCCACATCATGTCATCAGCACCGGGCAAAAATGGAGATGTTGCCGTGACCATTGTCATCCAAAGGAGATGCAACTATTAAGTGCAGGGAACCATAAAAAGCTATGGGCTTTTGCAGAACTTCTCATGACTTGAGAATATTCTACATCTCTATTATATATTGACTGATGTTATATGTATACTTGTGCATGTGAAATGCTTAAGAGACACAGAAAGTTGCTTAGTGTTGTTTGATCAGCAAAGGGCTCAACTTTCTGCAGAAAACAAAATTATTCTATACAATGCTTCTGAAGCAGAAAACTTCATTGCTGATAGAAAATTTTCTAAGCTGACTCTCTGTCTCTCTTGACCATTGTTGGGGCTTAGGACTTTTCCTTCTGTTTCTTTCAGGGAATTTTCTCCCATATGTTGGTAAGAGACAATAATGACCGGCACTTAAGAGAGACAAAAGAAGTTGCTGTGGCTCAGGGGAAGGGTACAGCTGGCTACTCTCTTTACCTGGGGGGTTTTCTCTTGGAGGCACAAGACATACTTCGAGATTTGGGTTGGGGGAAGGGGCTGGGCGCAGCTCCTTGATCTCTTTCTCTCGCTTCTCAGCACTGGAGGGGAGATAGGCTGCGGTCACTGTGGGGAGAATTCACCACCACTGCAAGGCTCTGTCTCCTGCTGTATTCTACTCCACTTCCATGAGTGGAGCTCTGCTCATAAGAGCGGACGTGGCACTGGGACCTTAACACCCTAACTCACAAAACAAAAGACCCACACCATCCACTCAGGTGCCTCAGTGGAAACCCCAGGACCCCGAGTCCCTTCCTCTTCTCAGGGAGCTTCTCCTGGCTGCATTTGGGAGCCCGGCTGCCGCTGCCCAGCCCTGCTGCTTCTCTGCCACTGCTCCGGGGTTTTTTTTTGCCTGTAGCCACACATGCTGTGCCTACCGGGACACCCTGCAGCTCCTGTCACAGTTGCTGAGTTTCTGCTACCTTGTGCTTGCTACCCCGGGTGAGCCTGACCTGCTGTTCCAGCAGCTGGTCCAAGGTTCCTGCTGCAGCCCGTTTTCACCATCCAGCCTGCCCGCCATTACCATGTGAGGGAGATGCAGCTGAACTCGCGCCACAGCGCCCCCTGCAGGCGCGGGGGAATCATCACAGCCGCCCTGCCTGGCCGGGAGCCACCAGCGCCCCTGCCGGCTGTGAGCGGAACTGCACCCAAGGGGAAAGGGCCCGCGGCCGAGAGAGGCTGGCACTGGCTTCTGGTTCTGCTTGCCGCTGCTGTTGTTGTTTTTGTTTGTTTGCCTTGATATACATGTACAAACTAGTAAAGAACTGTTATTCCTTTTCCCATATCTGTGCCTGAAAACCCCGTAATTTCAAAGTTACAATAATTCAGAGGGAAGGGGGGTCATACGTTCCATTCCAAGGGAGGTTCCTGGCTTCCTTGGCAGACACCTGTCTCTCAAACGGAGACAAGCATAAACACCCATACACCCATGTATCAACATACTAGGCCTGTTTCTCAGGCAAGTGTTCCCTGGCTCTCCACTTCCTTGTCCCATGCCAGCAGTAACGTTCATGAAGCTGCACAATGGACTGCTCCCTGATTTGAACTCACGGTCCCCCAAAACAGGAAACTTTTCAGCTGAACTGCTCCTGAGTCAGATCTTGTGAATGATAAACAGTGCAAACAGAAAGCAAAGGGCAGGAGACACGTGGAGGTGCCTGTCTCACTTCCCCAAAGACTCCTGCTGGACATAAGAAACTGGAATAACCTTGACCTTAGTGTACTCTTTGCCCCAGTACTTGAAGCATTAAACACAACCAATTTCTACCATTTGCTTTATTTAGAAACCAGACTGCTCACTGTCAAAAGAAGAACCTCATTTTCATGGTCACACTGAGTTAGGTTCTATGGTATTATTTAAAGATAAATGACACAAACCAGCAGCTCAGCTCTATGTCAAATGACAAAACTGAGTTACTGAAATTGTATTTGGTCACTGCTTCTTGTTTTTTTCTTAAAGGCAGCAGGCATCTGCAGAGCCTCCCTGAGCACACTGAAATGTGTACAAGTGCCTCACCAGCCAAGGACAGTTTCTTCTCTCATCCTCCTTCCACAGTCTCACTGGTGTAAGTGGAATTATTTGTTCAACTGCAAAGAATGCTCTTTGACAACAAACGTGTTCTTCAGTGTCAAAAAATCCCCAAACTAAAATGTACAACCTGAAGGGCTGGTAGGAAATTCTCTCCTTACAAGGATATGGTGCATGGCAGAAACAGGAAAATTTGACATGAAGATGTCTGCCTATGATTTTAAAGGCATTTTCCAAGACTAATACTATCCCAATTCCTGTGTGGATCAGGATCATTCCTGACTGAAGTTCCAGTTCAGGAGCATCTGATACATTTCAAGTTCTTTTTTATTCAGGACAGCAAATTCACTACATGGTTAAACAAACACGTGCACAGAGGCAGAGGACTGACCAGGTTATAGCAGGAGACTTACCACATCATCTCATCGTTAAGAAATGACCTTGATCAAGGTCAAAAATCTTGGAAACACAGAGAAAAAACACACTGTCAATGCCCCTGTGGTGCCAGTTCTGTGAATAAAGGACTCCAGTGTTCAGTGCTGTCATTTCTGTAGCAGTTATGAATGCAGAAAAACTCAACTTGTAAATAAAAAGCCCAAAGATGCCATAAGAATACTCAAGTCTCTGAACATTTCAAACAATTAAATACTACCCTAACTTTAAAGGCCGTAACTGACTACTGGTTATTTAAAATTTATCTTCAAGCTCTGCTTTTAAAAAAAGGCTTTTCCTGTGAAAAATAAAGAATTCCATCCGAATCAAACACATGTTAAGAGACCTTGCTGTCTTCCACTGCAGTGCATTAGCAGAGATCCAGGTTGACTTCCTCCCCCTCTTCTGCTCATTACCATCAGTTTTGAGAACTGATTAGCTGTGGTTGTTATTCATTAGTCACATCTCCAAAATCTGAATTATAAACATCCCTGTGAGGTCTTATTCTAATCAACCTATTTTGAGTCTTGCAATTAATACTAACACCAGAAAAATAATTGAGCAGTGTACATTTAAAGACCACCCCCTCTTCCCACAAAAATCCAGGCTTAGATATGCACGAAAAGGAAGACTAAAATAAGACCTACAAACTACCATTGCTGCTGTAAATCCTTCTCCCATGTTCACTGCAGCCAGTTCAGCTGGTTAATACAGGTGACATAATGGGTACACAGTAAATACGAAGCAGCCATCAGTGATTTTGCTGATGGGGTCAGAGGCTACACAGCTGATAGATCTCAGGAGGACAAGAACATGCAGGCATGACAGATTAAGTGGCTGCCATTGGCTGTGTGCTTGCTCTGAACACTCAGCTATGGATGATAATCAATTACTTGGGGCTGCTAATGATACTGATTAAATGCACTTAGCACTTGGCAGCTCGAGGGCTACCACCCTGATACTAACAGGCTACCCATAGATAAGAGGGAAGAAGGGGCTGGTACCAACAAAATCCTCAAAGTCAACAAGCAAATTGGCTTGTTCCTTCTTTGCCACCCTGCTTAAAATTATAAAATAAGTATTTGCTTAGGAGTAAGCATGTTCTTTCCCATAAAACAATACAACTTGGAAATGCTATGGCCATCTGTGGGGCCAACAGTTCACATGCAGGGACCCCGCAGTGCTTCAAGAATGATCTGTCACAGGAAACAAAGTGTATTACCATTGTACATATTGACTTCCAGAAGTCTGTGTAACAGGTTACCTGTTTCCTGACATTACTTCCCAGGCTTGACCTGTGATCCAGTGTGATTTGGCCTCCTCATCATTATCATTAGCTCAAGATGTTGATCTCTTCCCAACTTTTACAACTAGGGAAGGTAAAACTTTTGCCACAGGTTTCAGAGAGTGTAAGGTTGGGGCAAACATTTCTTAGTTTGTCTCAGGCATCCTAAACCACCACTCCTCCTTTTAATGACTGGGAGAGGGGTGAAGGTTTGGAGTTTTCATTGTAATTTATAAATAACTAAGACCTTGTTCTACTGCTTTAACTGTAGAGGTTATTTATTCCCTATTCCTATACAGAAAAAAGATTAATTGCATAGTGATATAATGCCATGTTAGGAATTTCTAAAATTATACCCTTAATTTTAGGGGACTATACCCCCCCTTTAAGGGGCTAAACCAAAAGTAATGCTCTGACAGAGGAAATCAGTTCTCTAATTGGCAATAAAAGTAAGTTAGACCAGACCTCATGTCCTGGATGGTCCTTTGCTCTCAGAACTGGAATTCTGGGCATTTGAAACCAACTTTTCATCCCTGGGGAATCAGCCTTCCTTCTGTTATAGGGCAGACAGTCCCACAGTAACACTGACTGACCATATGGATCAGTTAGCAAGATGGAACATACTCAAAAATGTCTTTACAAGTACACTTGCATTTAATCATCACAAGAAAAATAAATTTTGAAGAAATTACCAAACAGAACTGTCTGAGGAGAATTTGTAGCAGCTAGTTCTGCAGATAACTGTGTATTCACTGGCAACCCTTTCCCTGAATGCAGAAAATTAACTGCAGAAAACATCTTACTTTTCAAATAATAATAAACCAGCAAATTAACATAGTGCAGATCTGTACCACCCAGCCGTTTTGCAAACCAGGTGCCAAGATTCCTCCTCATCTATTCTGGGGCTACCTCATCACTGAGCAGCAGCCTGGGACATAAGGCAGTGTATTCCATACCTGCTTGAACAGCAGGGGGGAGTTTCAACAGGCAGAATGCAGGAACTATTGGGATTCTTAGCTAAAATTTACTCATTGTGCATAGAATGAAAAGAAGAATCCACACCACAAAGCACAGCGAGGATTCATTAAAATCTTAAGAAAGAAGCTTGTACTAAGAGTCCTGCTTAGTTAGTAATTATTCATTACTGAAAAAGCTAAGTACGGCAGCAATGACAGTTAATCCCTTCTTTCCCTCCCTTCTTCCTGCAGAAAATGGCACAGGAATCCATCACAATTTCCAGTTTTCAAAACCTCAGTTCTAGGGCTCAAGATACCCCAGAAGGGGTATCGTTTTCCCAGAAGGAAAAAGCTTCTCCTATCTCCAAATGTTCCAGCCTTCCAGTAAGTGCTGCCTGAGGCTGACAAGTTCAAGACATAAAGCCAGGCTGCTGGGGAAAATCAAACTTGGTCTGCACAAAATGACCTTGTGCAGCAGCAGGTTCAGCACAGGTACCTACAGCTCAAACAATCACATCCCTCTGTCCCCACTACTGCCTACAATATTGACAGCAAACTGGGGCTTGCCCTAGAAATTGTAGGCAAAAGGGAGGTTTTCTTGCTACCCGCAAGGAATGAGATGGTGTAGTCAGTCACTTAGTGGACCACATAGTGGTAGATAGAGGGGCAAGGCATTAATTCCAACACAGGAAACTGCAATTACATACCAGCAAAAAGGTGTTCAGTGTGAGTGGAGCCAAACACTGGTGCAGGTGGGCCAGAGAAACCGTGGAGTCTCCATCCTTGGGGATACTCAACGCCAAACTGAATACAATCCCCAACAACCTGAAGCAGCTGGCCCAGCTTTAAACAGCGGCTGCGCTGGATGACCTTCAAGAGCTGCAACTACTTGATCCTTCTTCCACAATGCAGGTTTTAAGGGAAGAACCTACATAGCTCTGGGGATTTCTTCTTGCTTTTAGCCATGGAATACAGCAAGATAGCACAGCACTGGAAGGTGAGAATGGAGAAACAAGCACTCTCATTACTTCAATTAATTATTTCAGTTGTGAATAATGAAGGCACAAGGGTATCTTTTTTTCTGCTATATCTGGGCTGCACAGGTGTTGATACCTTCAGTTGTTACAATGGATCCTGATACGCAGTTAGGGCTTACAGGCACTTCCAAAACAAGCATGAGCTTGTTGCCAGCTTGGAGGATGTTAGTCAGGTGCTTTTTACTAACATAGAATGCACTCACTCCAACATATGCTGTCACACACATTCAAGGAAAACAGAAACCAAAAAACAAAACACCAACCAACCAACCACTCTGTGTTCAATTAAAGTATGTTAAAAGGCAAAAATCTGGGAAGCAAATCCTATCCTCACGAGAAGACATTAAACCAATGAAGAATGATTTCCCAGTGAGCCTCTTGGCCACAAAATTCTGAGAACACACCAGAGAGGTAGCTACTTTTATGCAACTTGCTAATGCTATGCATCAAATAATTCTTGTTCTTACTGCCTGCTCCATCTCAGGGCTCCTTTGAGGCAATTACTAGTAACCTGCTATTGCATTCCATTAAACAATTCAACTCTCAAAATAAATGCAATAAACTAATCCTTTCCTGCAACAGATTCAGTCTACTCATTCTCCTGGCTATTCCACATACCCAGCTAATACACAATATCATAAACATCAGCATTTTCTCCAGTGTATTAGGTGTATAGTATAGAGATGCATACGTCAGGGCCTGATATGCCATATGCCACAAATATTATCTTTGATAAGTTGGTATTTTGAGCAAACATTTCAGAAATAATTCCTATCATTCAAGTCCTCCAGAATATTCAGTTCACCATGTCATTGCAATTCTCCCTTCCTTCATTCATCTGGATGCTCAAATGCAGCTCTCAAAAATGTGCCTCTCTTACCTTTCCCTGGGACCAGAAAACTAGTTTTCCATATTGAATCATTATTTGTTTCCATGGATCTCTCTGGGTTCCTCTGACAACTTTATCTTACTGATGAGGATAAATGTTTTTTCAAAAGCTACTGCCAGACTGCCCTCACTCCCAGACGTCACAGAATGTAGTTGGCAGAATCTGTCAAAAATAACTCACATGGTCTGAGGGATCTGAAAATCACAACTGATCATTTTGAAAACACAGTTGATACACAGCAACTTTGCATAGGTCCACTTCACCACCAGTACACAATCCCTTCCTGCCTTTTTCTTTCTCCTGGTCCCCATGGGAATTATTAATTTGAAAAACAAATTAGAAAGTGGCAGTGATATGACTTCAGTATTTCTGAAAATGAGATTGCTTTTTCTCTTCAGATTCTGCCAGTACTCGTGTCTAGGAACTTTTTGAAGCATAAAGGAAATAAACTAAAGGAAGTTAATTTAAACTTTAACTGGAATCCTGTAATGGTTTGGGGCTTCTATAGAGACTGCTTCTGATGACATCAAAATCTGATTATGGAATGTTCATGACCAGCCACTAAACCCTGCAGGTAGGCTCATGCACACACAATGCAGCATAGCTAAGCCTTGCTACCACACTTTGTCTTCATGAGTGAGAAGGTCAAGTGGCTGTGGCACTTGAAAACTGTCCAGGGTATCCTTTCTAGCAAACACAAATATAATGCTCCTATCAAACCTGAGCTGTTGTGAATTGCACACTGACTGACACCAGTACATTAAGCTTGTGTGTTCTCACAAGACACTGCCTAAACAACTCTTTTTAAAAAGAATTAAGCAAAATGATTCAAAACGCTTTCTCTTAGTCTTGTACAATCAGTAGAAGTGTTCGTGTGCACACTTGTGAGCTGGTGCTTGCAGTGTGCCTGCAGTTTTGGCATTACTGGGTAGCACTTTTGAACTGAAGATGAAAACTTCCTACATTTAAAATTTACAGCCTTTGCTGAGGTTCATCTCAAATGGAGCAGCATGTCACCTGCAGTGATGTACACCCAGCCAGAATACATAGACTTCTCTCATTCCCAACAAACATAAACACCAAAACAATCAAAACTAGAAACCGAGAAACTATTTATCTTCTTGCATTGCTTTTTGAAGCATGTTTTAGATCAGGCCAGCATTCCTGAAACAGACAGGACCTGCTCAGGCTGGTCTATAGCTGCTCCAAGACTCAGGGGCACCACAGCAGCTGCTGCAGACACTGGGGTATTCCTGTCCTTCGTGGATCTTTGTATGTGGTCAAAACTGACAGCTCATGAAGCATCATCTGCATGTGTCATTTCCAGGTGGAACCAGCCCGGATCCAAGCTAGTTCTAGGCTCAGCTCCTCTGAAGTGTTGCCCAAGTCACAGGTCTGACTGGGTGCTTCATCTACCTCACTGCAGTCGGTGTAGCTGAGAGAGCAGGGCACACATATCCCTGTCTGCATTTCCCAAAGGATCTGTCAGTGAGAGATACTAAGGTGTCCTTGCAAACAAGCAATTACTGATACCTTGAGAGTTTTGTCTGCAGAAGGTTACTTGACACAGCTGCAACTTTAGAGGTATTTCTCAACAGGCCATTTTGGGATGCAGCCAGACCTTTAGAAGGTCCTGTAATTTCAATAATGAAATTAAAACCAGAATTTAGCACTTGTGGGACTGAAGGAAAAGAAACATGGGGCTAAGTAATGCCTGCTCACATTTTTTTCTTTATGACATCTCTCAATCTGCTAAATAAAACTTACACAATTCTCATGATCAAGACTGCAAATCACAAACCCAGCTTCTTGATAAGGCAGCAAGCATAAAACTGGGAGTCTTAAAGGGATATATATAAGGCTAAATAGAAAATACTACTTGTTCAAGAAAAATTACGTGAATGGACTGATTTCATCCATTAATCTAGTGTTTGCTATGCTTAGTGGATCTGGACTGGTGTATTTAAACCAGTTAGAATCCATCGAAATCTTTTAAACAAAAATAGTAAAAATTAAAAAGCTATTTAAATATTAGACAGAACATTTTGGTCCCAGACAGGACTAGGATTCTTTTGAGAAATCTGGGAATATACACTGGTTAGGACCTCATTTCCACTGAAAAGAAAAAAGGGAAAGAGGGAAGAAGGCCCTTCCTGCCTTATGTGATTTTGAAAAACCTTCCCTTGAATCACATATAAATTCAGTGGAGGCCAAATCTTAAGGTCATCTTTTCATGCATGGGGTTTATATGGAGTGCAGATACTATATATGCCAAAGGCCTGAAAAGCCAAGACTCATTGGAAATCAGAACACATCTGGCCCCAACTCAGCTTCGCCATCAACCATAATTCAAACGTGAATGCAAAAAGTCAAAGTTCTTCATTAAGAAGTCAAACTTCTTAATTCCTAAATTCCAACTAATATGAATTTTAACTACTAATTTATAATCCCATGTGTCCCTTCAATGAACAGGAGTGAGGAATGAAAACCCAATCTGCAGCAAAGCCTTGCAATAGAAAAAAAATCTGGAAATGGCTGCTGCACAGTCACAAATTATATTACTAACGTGATCTGGCAGTTTTACTTGAGTACCACAGCTGAGGCTTAATCACATCTTTGACACAGCTAAATTGCTAGGATACAATGGGACCTGTAGATAATAGCATTGCTTCAAAAATAAACAAACTCCTGTATTCCTAAAGTGATTAAAAGGAACTCCCATATATTTTACATGACCTGCATCTGCTTAACCATCCTGTTCTGAGGTGACATCACAAGAAACCAGCCTGTTTTGTGTCTTTATGGTGGGAAGGGATCAGACAGTGCTTTGCATTAGGCACTTTTTTCTGCTCTCAAATGCTCTCTTGGTTTACACTGGTATTTAACACAGCAGTAACAGAGCAGGAAGATTTTGTTCTTATTTTTAACAAGAGAAAACAAGATAGTGTAGATAGCACAATCACAGCTAATCGTGAGGACATGGGGCAGATAAAAAGAAGTAGATTTAAACACTGTGCCTAGCTCCCAAACCAGTGTCACAGAAATGCTCAACCCCAAACTTCATCACTCAGTGCTGAAAAACTGCATCCCAGCATGGCCGGGCTCAGGGAGGTACTAACTGGCATCTCTGCTGGCACCATCATATCCACAATCCACCCCTTGTTTGTGAGCTCCCTAATGTTTTTCTGTTAAAACTATTCATCCTTAGGAAATACAGAACACTTAGTTAACTGAAGCCATTTTTGACTGAAGTGAGGGTTCCTGAGCTCAGGGACACACAGTCAGTGGCCCAGAGTTCCATCAGGACCTGGCAGCCCGTGGGAGCCAACCAGGTGAGGGGCATTGCCAGGGGCATCCGAAGGAGATCTAAGTGTCTCCAGGAAGTGTGGCAAACAGGAACAGGCACACAAGGCACAACAGGTCAGAAAGGCAGGGCTAAGAATTTAGAGAGTCAGTCATCACCTAGCAGTCCGGAAGAGGACTAACCATGGTTTCAATATGGTCAAAGCTACTATCAGAAGGAACGGGATGACCCAGATACCTCACACATCAACATGCAGCTGTCCAGGTCTCCGGCTGCAGTGAATGCCTGAGCTTGTCACTGATGCCGGAGGGCAGCCGAGACAACGTCCGTTTGAGGTATGAACAGGGGAATGATCTGCTCAGCCTGGTAGCACAGCTGAAGGAAGCAGTGAAGAGGCCAAGGAGTATCAGGGAGTACAAGAGAGGTAGCTCACTGAACTGTAGCTGGTGTGCCCTGGTGAAGGACCTCCAGAAACAGGGTGTCAAGCTGCAGGAGACAGTCAAAAGACTGAGACATCGTGGAGGCTTAGATGGAATTGGACAGCTGGTTCCAAGCCCCTCTGGTGGGAACCACAGCCTGCTGAGGACAAGCCAAAAATTCACATCCCGGCACACATAGAAGGGAGGGAGGGCATTAACACAGGAGCTTGGGAAGTAGTGGGGGAAAAAAACCTACAACATAAAAGGAGGAAAGGAACTAACAAAAGGAAGGGACTTCCTTCACAGCCAGACATTCCCATCCAGCTGGACATGCCCACTCAGTACCACTTCCTAGCTTTGTAGGCTAACGAGGCAACATCCACACACTAAAAGAACAGCCAGAGCTAAGCGGAACAGCCCAACCTACTCCACAAATACAGAAATTAACAACTAGTTCAACCAAGAAAAGGCAGTGGGTGATAGTAGTGGATGACTGAGAGGTACAGAGGCTCTAGTCTATCAGCCTGAGCTGTGCTCAAGGGAAGTGTGCTGCCTTCCAGGAGCCTGGATCAGGGATGTTATTGGTCCATCAGACTGACAAAGAAGGAAAAAACTGTCTTGGGTCAGGAACTTGCCAGACTGGTGAAGGGCTTTAAACTAGATTCATCAGGGCATCTATCCATCCCAGTCCTGCCAGTCAGATGCCAAAACCTGTAATGGATGCCTGGAACAGTGCAAAGGGATTCCAGATGCTCCAGTGTCCTGGGTTGCAGAAGAAGAGCGTTAATGTGGGGTGTAACCAAACTGTGTATTCTACTCCCTTCTACTGCCATTTCTGACAAACTGTAAACGATGGGTAGCTCGAAGTAGCTGCCCAGTGCACACCCGACACCTCAGGCTACAAGCTGGGTGTTAAAGGAAATAAAGAAGAGGCAAACCCTGTGAGGCAGGGTAGTGTTTCTTCATTTTGTCTTCACAAATTACTCGACCATGATAACCCATTCTGGGGAAGCACCAGCACAGTTACACCTATCCTGAGGGTGTCATGTCTGCTAATGGGCCATAATGGCTACAGGGCTCCAGCATAAGGGGCAGCTGTAAAGACTGAGACCACCAACAACTCCAAAAAATATCGTATGACTCACAGAATGAAATCACGCCACTGTGAAACTCCCCACCCTAGGGAAGGTACTGAGCATTCCCACCTGACCTTTTGTAACTTGGGACTTGGGACACCATCACCACCGCCAGTTGATGGATCGAGAGGGGGACCAGAACTTCCACAGGACAAGACTGCAACCATCACTACAACAGGACTGCAACCACTGCTTAATCAGATTGTGAACACCACCCTGAACAACAGGGTGCCAAGTTGTATTCTAACTTTGTGGGTTTAAGCCAGTTTTCTGTGTGTTATTGCATTTATTGTAATCTTTTTCTAAATTGTAACTCTGACCTGAAATCTCTTGCAAGGTAATTGTGTGGAGTTCATTCATCCTGCTGGTTTACTTTCAAACCAGTACATCCACCCATCAAGTTGGCTTTACCCAGGACCTGGCTCAGATGTCTGTACACAAACCCATGTGGTATGGGGAACAAACAAGAGGAACTAGAGATGTGCACACACCTGCATGGGTATGATATCATTGGCATCACAGAGATATGGTGGGATGGCTCCTATGACTGGAGCACTGGAATGGAAGGTCTTAGGCTTTCTAGGAAAGACAGGCTAGGGAAATGAGAAGAGGGAGGAGAGGATGTAGCCCCCAAGTCAGTGATCAGCTGGAGAGTATGGAGGGAGTATGGAACTCTGCCTGGAGAAGGATGAGGAGCCAGCCAAGTCCTCGTGGGTCATGACTCCTTTACTCTTATGACAACCTTGCCTCTGCCACTAAGCCTGTGCAATGCACCTGAAGATGCAAGCACTATTTGAACCGTTTTCTAGATGGGTACAGGGAAGTCTCACTTCACCTTTTCCACTTCTGGGTGGCACTCAGATTAGGTGGCACACACCCCTTTTTTTACCACCCACCCTGCAGAATCATGCTAGACACTGAGGATGAGCTCCTGGCACTAAGGACATCAAATGAGCCCCACAACTAATTTAGGTGGGAGCAGGGTTTTCCCACAAGTTGGATCAGTTTCTTTCTTTCTTAAATTAAGGCTTGTACTAAAAGACCTATGTCTAACTAGTATTTTGGTTGCATTCATTAGAGTGACAGTTCTAAATTTCAGATTATACCTCTTTTCTATTTCTGAATTTTTAATTAAAAATACTTTTTCTTTACTAAAGGGAGTGTATCTGATCCAATCAATGTCAGTTGTACGCCTGGAACCTTCTCCCCATTTTTAATCAGACAGACATCAGACTTCACATGTATGTCAAAAAGAGTTCATTTCAATGCATTTCAGACAACACAGGCACTTCACAATGGGTTTATGGTTGTGTTCTTTTCTTTATTAACCATAGCACTTAAAGTAAATGCACAAAGGCAGCTCTCAAAAAGAAAATTCATGGAATGCTTTTGGGGGAAAAAATATCTTAACTGCTGTTCTCTAAGAAGTGTTACTAAAGACACCATCATCCCTCACCCCTCCAGAAGTGCCCTTAATTAAATAAGAATCTATTAAAAACAGTGTTCCTCAATGTAAACTCCCACCCACACCCTTCTCTTTCAATTTTAAAAGTGATCTCTTTTGCCTTCTCCCTGCCTAGAAGCTCATTAGAAACAGCCCCTTCTGCACATATGCATCACCTAACAGAGATTTGGAGGGAGACCGAAAGAAGAAAGGGAGAGAAAGAAATTAGAAAGTGAATTAAAATAGTAACCTGCAAGACAAGAAAGCCACTGCAGACAAAGAACACCTGGTACTCACAAGGGAATAGTGAAGACTGAGACATGAATGCTGGCACCATGGGATTGAAATAGAAGCTGTTGCTTAACTTCGCAACACAGATGCAGTGCTGCCCTAACTAAATTCAATTATCAACAACAAGGCAAATCAGACAGGTCTGTCACTTCTCTTTCTCTGGGTGGCAGGAGGTCCCCATTAAACATGCCTTAAACTTCAGATGGAGGCACCAAGCATGGGCAGCGCTGTCACACACACAGTCACTACCTGCCCAGTGCTAGGTAAAGCCCATGGGATCATTCCCTGCCGCTCTTCTTCCTCAGTCCCCACTTCCAAACACTGCCCACCTCATCCGTTGTCTGAAAAGTCCAAGCTGGTCAAACCACAAGGAACAATAACCTCTTCCCTCTCTGAGAGCTGAAGAGGTAATAAAATCAGCAATGCAAGGGCAGCCAATTTTTCTGTCCATTTTCTATTACAGAGCTTTACTTGAGGAATTAACTCCAAACACTTCAACTCAAAATGACTTTTCCATCTTCCAAGAACTTTTCCCACCTTATGTCAGATATCCCCAGGAGCAACATGGTATGTTGATGGCAAGCTACTCCAATACAAAGTTCCCTTTGAGCTTCAGTCCATGGCAGCATAAGTTATAAAGTACTGAGTAGAAGAGAGCTGGAGAGGGACTTTTTACAAGGGCATGGAGTGACAGGACAAGTGGGAATGGCTTCACACTAACAGAAGTTAGTTAGACCTGAAATCAGGTTTACATTAGATATTGGGAAGAAATTCTTTGCTGTGAGGGTGGTGAGGCACTGGAACAGGTTTCCCAGAGCAGCTGGGGATGCCACATCCACCCCTGGAAGTATTCAAGTCCAGGTTGGATGGCGCTTTGAGCAACCTGTTGTAATGGAAGGTGTCCCTCCCTGCCCTTGACAGGGGGGTTAGAACAAGGTGATCTTCATGATCCCTTCCAACCCAAACCACTCTGATTCTGTAATATTTCCTCAACATCTCTGATACCGGAAGGAATGAGAAGGAGGGAAGAGGCATCCTATGAGCCCTGGGATGGAGACAAATTGAAAGTCCAGTAAAACTTTACCTTCTCGGATGGACACAAATTCAAAATGCAGTAAATCGGTCTGCCTTAATGAGAGGAGGGGCTGAGAATTCACATCTAACCTTCATCCACTGCTTAAACTATCTGCAAAGAACAATTTGAATTCCAGGCTTAACCAGGGCCTTTTATACAACTCTGCAGGTACACCTGCCTAAAAGGTGGCTTTACTCTCCAGATAGATTCCGCTTGTCCTGCACTGATCTCTGAACATAAACCTGCACCTCCTGATACCTGAGCTGTAAAATTGTATGAGCCACATGCTTTTTTTGCCTTTTTTTTTTTTTTTTTTAATATACAGTTGTTTCTGCAATGGATTTTTAAGTAACTTCATACAGCTGCCTGGCCCAGCTGCCTCGCAGTCCCTTCAGTACTGTGGTGGGAACATCCTCTCGTCTGCCTCTTGGAAGGCTGTGCTAGAAGGTGTAGGAGAACAAGAATGGGCTGCAGGCAGCCTCGACCTTGAAGAGTTACAGCTGTGCTGAACCAGGTGTTTCTACTAAAGACCAGAGACCAGCTAACCCTCTGGCAGGTAGCTCATAAGAGAGAGGAGAGGACCCCAGATGAGGACTACTAAGAAAGCAAGCAGGACTGAAGCAGCTTTAGGTGATAGCAGCCTCCTTTGTAGCTCTGGACTCAGAGTTGGTTTTTTTTGTTTACCACCAAGAAGGGACTAAGAGAGGGAATCCAAAATGAAGCCCATACCTAAGAGTAACTGCAGTGTTATTTATTTTGGAATGTTTTACTAGATTTGCTCCTTCAAACTCCTTCAAACAAAAATCTATCCTTTACCTAAATGAAGATGAAATTTGCTCCAACACAAATTTGCACTATCAGACATCCCTGTCCAAGACCAGTGCCTTCAGATGATGCAGTGTTTCATTTAGGGAGACTCTTAGGAATCTCTTTGCCTATGTACATAGAAAGCCTGACAAAATGTCTTACTGACCTGAAAAAAAGAGTATCCAGAAAAAATTTTTTCTTCTTCCCCAAAACCAAATTAAGAACGGTTCACTTTGTCCTGTTTTCAGTAGTTGAAGAGTCACTTCCTTGCTGAATTTTGCCTTTCTTGTGAGAGTTTTGTTCTTTATGATTGCAAGACTCACATTTGTGAGAGAGGACAGACAGCAAAAGCTCAAAACCAGATGGAGGAACTTGCAGTCACACCAAGGAGCAACCTTGTTTAGATTTTTAATAATGCCAACATATTAAGCAGAACTGTGACAAGAAGAACAGACTTGAAGCAGCCAAGGAGGTAGCTAGAGTTTTAATAAATCCTTTGCCTATCTGGGAAGTGGGAGTGTGAGAGACCGCTGATTCCATCATGTAAAACTGAGGCAGGGGCTTTACGTTACTGGACTACTGCTGGGAAACCACATGGAAAGACATAGCTTCATATTTTAAAATTCAACTAGTCAACTCTTGGTTTCTAAGGTTTTTTCCTGGAAAGCATTTAAAAAATTACAGTAAATAAAAAAATTACAATCTCAGGTAATTGTAGGGAGCAACCCCAAGCTCTGCATTTAGAGTTATGGGATCTAAGGCTTCAGAATACTTTTGCCACACACAGTTGTTTCAAATGGAAGGTTATACACCAGAAGCTCACTTTCAGCCTTTTAGCCTCAGACACGCTGGGCTTAAACCACAGCACTGCTGGCAGGTTTGCGTTCACAAAGCACCTTGGCAGGTTCTGTGCCCAAGTGCCGGCTCAGCTGGGTGTCTGGGGGAAGGGACTGCCCTGTTCCTGCTGCAGTAGCACTCCGGATGCTCTCCCTATCACCTGTCTCTGACCCCATCTCTTCCCCATGGGAACTCCCTGGCACTTGGCTGTACCATCAAATAATATCTTGCCTTGGCCTCTGACAATGCTTTCATCTGGATCTGGGAAATGGCACAATTTCTGATTTCTCCACTTCTTGATCTTGACCCATACTGACTGCTTTCTGTTCTGGGCTCAAATGGAACTATGGGAAGCAAACTTATTTGTGATTGACTAATGCTGCCCTATGCCTAACAGCTACAAAGCAAGTCTCCTTGCAAAAGAAATACTGCAGGATCAGAAAGCTCTGCCAGTAAAGCAAAATATTTTGTTTAGTCCTTAGTAATGAGGAAGAACAAAGAAAAGGAAAGAAAAATTGTCCAAAACTATAAAGTCATTAAAAGCAACTAATACGTACAATTTTATCAATGCCCACTTTCAGGTCACAAGAAAAATACTATTTTATTTCATCAGTAGCTTAAAATAAAGGAGACACTGTTTCCAATGAAGATTTTTACCACTACCTTCAACAGGAAAGAAATAAAAAGAAAAGAAGAAAGGAAAACAAAAAAGCCTTTAAAGACAAATTTTGCCCTTTGACATGCATACCTGTTACTGCACTGATGGAATTTCTATCACAGAATCATGGAATATGCTGAGTTGGAAGGGATCCATCAGGGTCATTGAGTACAAGTCCTGGCCCTGCACAGGACACCCCAAGAATCCCACCCTGTGCCTGAGAGCACTGTACAAACACTTCTTGAACTCTGTCAGGCTTGGTGCTGTGACACCTCCCTGGGGAGCCTGTTCAACCTGCTCAACTGCTTTGGGTGAAGAACCTTGGCCCGATACCTAAACCTCCCCTGACAGAATTTCATGCAATTCCCTTGGGTCCTGTCACTGGTCAGGAGAGTGAAGAGATCAGTGCCTGCCCCTCCACTTTCCCTCCTGATGAAGTTATAACTGCAATGAGGTCTCCCCTCCGTCTTCTCCAGGCTGAACAGACCAAGTGACCTCAGCCACTCCTCACAGACCTTTCCCTCAAGCCCCTTCACCATCCTCGTGGCCCTCCTTTGGACCCTCTCCAATGGCTTAATGTCTTTTTTATATTGTGGCACCCAAAACTGCTCCCAGTGCTGGAGGTGAGGCCGCCCCAGTGCAGAGCAGAGCGGGACAATCCCCTCTCTTGCCCAGCTGTCGATGCTGTGCCTGATGCCCCCAGGACACAGCTGGCCCTCTTGGCTGCCAGGGCACCGCTGACTCACATTCAACTTTCCATCAGCCAGGACCCCCAGGAAATCAAACCTGTTATGTTACTGGACTACTGCTGGGAAACCACAAGGAAAGACATAGCTTCATATTGCACAGCGCTGCTCTCCAGCCTCTCATTCCCCAGTCTGTTCATACATCCAGGGCAGAGTAATTACAATCCAGTTACTGCCCCAGGACAGACCTGCTCCTTTGCAAGAATACACCTGTAAGTTTGCATATATTCAGACTGAAGATAGCACAAATCATCTTGTCCAGATACAGAACAATCCTGCTTCTAACCTAACGGGTTTGTCAATGAACATAAGCAGTGACATCATCCCAAGATATCCAAGGGTACATGTAGATACTGCTTGGAGGTGCAGGACAGGGAAAATACAGTGACAGCACAGGGGCTACATGTACCCAGCCTTCCACTCAAGGCCAAGGAAGAACACTTAAGCATTGTCTGGGTGTGCACTAAGTTGAATATTAATGTGCAAAATAGTCACTGGAACCTTTACTATTTAAATTACTTGTTTCTATGTTATAGTGAAGGCCAAGCGACAGAAATAAAACATTATTTCTCTTGGTACTCTCTACTTAAATAGCAGCAATAAATATTTTTAAGAGTAGTGTTGTCAAATCTCAAGTACAGGTTCATCCCTCCAGATTGTACATCATGCTAACTTGTTATCTTCCATTTCATTATGAGCTTTCCTAAATAAACTGGGAGCTACCTCTCTCCTGGGCTGGCTCTTTCCAGAATTTGTTTCCCTAAGAATTCCTGCTCCTCTAGTCTTCCCACACAAGAAACTGCCTTATTTCTGCTGAAAGCAAACTAGCTCCATGTACCTGCCCTAGGATCTGTTACATAGCTATAAGGATTCAACTTCCTTGCATTTCACAACTTTAAACAAAATGTAAAGAATGTTTCTCACATACTCAGAGAACATGAATCTCTTGCAACCCACCTTTCAAATAAACTCCCTTCCTTTTTCTGTGTTCCGGTTTGGCCAAATTTAGAAATATATCCTCTGAGAGAAGGCACAACCACCCCTTCTCCCCCTTCCCCCCCCCCCCCCCCCAGGTTCGGGAAAAAATAAATTTTCCTCGAAGGAAAGTGAAGGAGATAAAACTATTTATTTACCAAACACACGGAAAAAGGAAAATAATGCTAAATAATAAAATTTTTTGCTGTGGAGGGAAAACCTGGGGAAGTGTTAGAGTCCTTCCTTTGGTCTCCTCAGACTGGGGCTTGGGCCAGGGCCAGGCCCTCTGTGCCCGATGGAAAGTCATCCCGATGTGCTCTGAGGTTGAAAGCAGCCCAGTAGAAAAGAGAGAAAATCCAGAATTCCAGGGAAGGAAAAACAAAGTCCAACTCTAAGTCTCTCTCCAGAGAACAAGAAACTGAAACAACTGGCCAAAAGCTGACTGGAAAGCAGCATGCTGGGTGCTTCCTCGCTCCCCTGCTGCAGCTGGGGAAAAAAAACCCCTGCTATCTCTGTGTGACCTTGAACAAGATGCAAACTGCTTTGAAAAAGTTTTGCTCAGTTTTTTCCTTCCCCCCCTCAGGCTCAGTTTAGAGGCATAGAAAAGCACAAAAATTAATTTCTGGGCATAGGCAGTAATATGGGATACACATCATAAGGTCACTCCAAGACATTCCAGCCCTTATCCCATATTGTTGACTCAATGCCCAAACTAAGATATTCTAATTCTACACACACATTAATACATATATATATATATATATATATATATATATATATACACAGCTATATATGAACAGTGACAGTGACAATCAGCAAGCAAGGGTATACAAGCATTTCACACTACAGGTGGTTCTCATACAACAATCAGATCTCCCTGCGGTACACAACGCGCTGTTCCATCTTTCTGCATTACCGACCATGTGCAACCAGGTCCCTGAGCAAAGACAACCCCATGGATGGGTTTGTCTGTACTCGAGGCAGAATTTATCCACACAGTCTTTCCTAACAGACCTCTGACATGCACTACTGGGACCTTATCTCCATCTGTTGTATGCAGGGATTCAGATTCTGTTGGTGGAACCTCGGGTGTTAACTAACCAGGTGGCTCTTGCTAGATGCTGTTCCCAATTTTCGAAAGTTCCCCCACCCAGTGCCTTCAAAGTGGTTTTCAACAATCCATTACACCATTTCACTTTGCCTGCAGCTGGTGCATGGTAAGGGATATGGTACACCCACTCAATGCCATGTTCTCTAGCCCAGGTATTAATAAGGCTATTCTTAAAATGAGTCCCATTGTCAGATTCAATTCTCTCAGGGGTACCATGCCTCCGAAGGACTTGCTTTTCAAGGCCCAGGATGGTGTTCCGGGCAGTAGCGTGAGGCACAGGGTAGGTCTCCAGCCATCCAGTGGTGGCTTCTACCATTGTGAGCACATAGCGCTTGCCTTGGCGGGTTTGAGGCAGTGTGATGTAATCAATCTGCCAGGCCTCCCCATACTTGTATTTGGACCACCGCCCGCCATACCACAGGGGCTTCACCTGCTTGGCCTGCTTGATCGCAGCGCACGTCTCACAATCATGGATCACCTGGGAGATACTGTCCATGGTTAGATCCACCCCTCGATCTCGTGTCCACTTATAGGTGGCATCTCTGCCTTGATGACTTGAGGCATCATGGGCCCATTGAGCTAGGAACAACTCTCCTTTGTGTTTCCAGTCCAAGTCTACCTGTGACACTTCTATCTTTGCAGCCTGACCTACCTGCTTGTTGTTTTGGTGTTCTTCCTTAGCCCTACTCTTGGGGACATGGGCATCTACATGGCGGACTTTCACAACCAGCTTTCTTACTCAGGCAGCGATGTTTTTCCACTCATCAGCAGCCCAGATTGGTTTTCCCCTATGCTGCCAATTAATTTTTCCCACTTTTCTAGCCATCCCCAACAGAGCATTGGCTACCATCCATGAATCAGTGTAGAGGTAGAGCTTTGGCCACTTCTCTCTTTCAGCTATATCCAGAGCTAGTTGAACAGCTTTGAGTTCAGCGAGTTGGCTTGATCCACCTTCTCCTTCAGTAGCTTCTGCAACCCGTCGTGTGGGACTCCATATGGCTGCTTTCCACTTTTGTTTCATACCTACGATGCGACAAGAACCATCGGTGAAAAGAGCGTAGCGTGTGTCTTCTGATGGCAGTTGGTTGTACGGTGGAGCTTCTTCAGTGCGTGTCACTTGTTCTTCTTCATCAGCGAGACCAAAGTTTTCACCTTCAGGCCAGTTTGTGATTATTTCCAAAATCCCAGGGCGATTCAGTTTTCCGATACAGGCGCGCTGTGTGATGAGAGCAATCCATTTGCTCCATGTGGCATTGGTGGCGTGGTGGGTAGAGGGGACCTCTGCTTTGAACATCCACCCCAGCACCGTTAGTCCGGGTGCCAGGAGGAGTTGTGCTTCTGTGCCAATTACCTCTGAGGCGGCTTGGATTCCTTCATAAACTGCTAAGATTTCCTTCTCTGTTGGGGTGTAGTTGGCTTCAGACCCTCTGTAGCTTTGGCTCCAGAATCCCAGTGGTCGACCTCAAGTCTCACCAGACACCTTCTTCCTCCAGGACAGACCATGGCTCCCAGCTGCAGAGTAGAGCACATTCTTCACCTCTGGTCCTTTCCTGACTGGGCCAAGGGCTACGGCATGAGTGATTTCCTGCTTGATTTGGGCAAAAGCTTGTTGCTGTTCAGGGCCCCAGTGGAAATTGTTCTTCCTGCGGGTAACCAGGTAAAGAGGACTCACAATCTGGCTGTACTCGGGAATGTGCATCCTCCAAAAGCCTATGGCACCTAGGAAAGCTTGTGTTTCCTTCTTGTTGGTTGGTGGAGACATTGCTGTGATCTTATTGATGACCTCAGTGGGAATCTGATGCCGTCCATCTTGCCATTTCACTCCCAGGAACTGGATCTCTCGGGCAGGTCCCTTGACTTTGCTCTTCTTGATGGCGAAACCAGCTTCCAGGAGAATCCAGATAACTTTCTCTCCTCTCTCAAAACACTTCTGTTGCAGTGTTCCCCCACACAATGATGTCATCAATGTACTGCAGATGTTCTGGAGGCTCACCCTTTTCCAATGCAGTTTGGATCAGCCCATGGCAGATGGTGGGACTGTGCTTCCACGCCTGGGGCAGTCGGTTCCAGGTGTACTGTGCGCCCCTCCAGGTGAAGGCAAACTGAGGCCTGCACTCTGCTGCCAAAGGAATGGAGAAAAATGCATTGGCAATGTCAATAGTGACATACCACTTCGCTGCTTTGGACTCCAGCTCATACTGGAGCTCCAACATGTCCGGCACAGCAGCGCTCAGCAGTGGAGTCACTTCATTCAAGCCACAATAGTCCACAGTCAATCTCCATTCTCCTTCAGATTTGCGCACAGGCCAAATGGGTCTTGCTGACCACCCCTTGGCTCTCCAGCTCACGGATCATCTTGTGGATGGGAATCACAGCATCTCGAGTTGTTCGGTACTGTCGGCGATGCACTGTCGAGGTAGCAATTGGTACTCTTTGCTCTTCCACCTTCAGAAGGCCTACTGCAGACGGGTTCTCTTATAGTCCAGGCAGGGTGTTCAATTGCTTAATGCCCTCTGTCTCCACAGCAGCTATTCCAAAAGCCCTCTTGAGTCCCTTTGGGTCTCTAAAATACCCGTTCCGGAGGAAATCGATGCCCAAAATGCACGGGGCCTCTGGGCCAGTCACAATGAGATGTTTCTTCCACTTATTTCCAGTCAGGCTCACCTCAGCTTCCACCAAAGTCAAATTTTGTGATCCACCTGTTACACCAGAAATAGAAACAGATTCTACCCCCACATGCTGTGATGGAATTATTGTGCACTGCGCACCAGTGTCAACCAAGGCATCACATTTTTGTGGTTCTGATGTACCAGGCCAACGAATCCACACAGTCCAAAAAACACGGTTTTCCCTGACCTCCACCTGGCTAGAGGCAGGGCCCCTCTATGCCTGGTTATTCTTCTTTCCCTGGTCCTGCATCTTAGAGGTTCCTTCATGGGAATCGGACATGCCATCATCTTTTCCATCATTTCCGGC
Source organism: Corvus cornix cornix (assembly GCF_000738735.6). Taxonomy (NCBI): domain Eukaryota; kingdom Metazoa; phylum Chordata; class Aves; order Passeriformes; family Corvidae; genus Corvus; species Corvus cornix. Next base: position 10,775,551 of record NC_046334.1, read on the forward strand.
AGTTTGGCTACAGGCAACTGGAGCTACTTCCTTTTTGGTAGAGCTTCCTTTCTGAAACTTGCGCTCCTTCAATTCACACACTCGTGCTGCCAGAGCAGAAGTGGGTTGTCCACCCCACCTCTTCGTGTCTTCCCCACTGTCACACAGAAATTTCCACAGCTCACTTCGTGGGATGTTCCTTCTCTCTGGGGAATGTCCGCGGAGGAGGCACTCTTTAATCTCCTGGTGATTCTTCTCCATCTTATCTTCCATTTTCTGCATACGTGTTTCCACAGCCGTGATTCTTGGATGTGTTGGGCCATGCACAGAGTCTGCATATGCTCGGAGCTTCACTGCCATATCCCGCATGGTCTCATTCGCACCGTAGTCCGGTTTCATTATTGCTAAAGCAGAAGCGTATTCTTGTGGCCCAAGTTATATAAGTTTTCACCACATATATGGAATAACTCTGGCCCGGTCTGGACTCCTCAATCCTGGGTCATTTGTGAAGACAACTTCTACCACCCCTAGTTCTCTCAGGCGTTGGATCCCTTGTTCCATGGTCTTCCACGGGGTTTGCTGCATGTAGAGATCATCTCCGCACATATATCTTTCAATTACGCCTGTCAAGACCCGTCTCCAGAGACTGGCAGAGTCAGCCCCCCTTATCATCGCTTGGTCGATAACTGGATCACATGACAGGGATCCCAAATGCCTCGCTTCAGCACCGTCCAGCATCACATCATCACCTGCTGCATCCTAAATACGGACCATCCTACCATCCTATCATGGATTCATCAGACCGTCGGGTGTAATCCTTTCTTAGGCTGTGAAGGTCCTTTATGGACATGGACTCAGTAATGGTTTCTGTGCCTGAGTCAGTTGGTGGTTTCGAGGTTCCTTCCCCTGCATCTTTTGAGGTTCCTTCCCCTGCATTATCCTCATCTTTCACTGGGCAATCAGTTTTGGTTGTGTGTTTTTTCCTCGTGACAGGAGCCACTGTCAGTGGCTTAGACTCTCTATCTGGTTTGGGCTTGCTGTCTGGATTATCTGCAGCCTGAGTGACTGGGGTGTCTGCAAGCTTTGCTGATTTATCTTCCTGCCTTTCTACCTTTACCTGCTGCAGTGTGCGATAGGCATATGCCAAAGCCCAACATATTGCAAGGAGCTTGTTCTCATTGGAATTGTCATTGTATTTCTCTTTCAGATATTTTGCCACCTCAGCTGGTTTCTGAACTTGTTCAGGGGGAACATTCCAAACCATTGGGTCAGAGAATTTCTTCAAGATTTGGCCCATATCCTCCCATTCCCCACACTACTCAGGATGTTCCACCTCTGGGTCAGGTGTCTCGGCAGTTGCCCGGGAAATCTGAGCTCTCATTCTAGACAAGCTGCGAACCACATAGAGGAAGCTTACCAGATAAAATACCAGAAATACCAGGAAGGTGGTCTCTTTAACATCCAGGGCAAACTGAACACTCTCAAAAGATAACCTACCAAATTTAAAGAGAAGGGAAACCCCGTCTCCTCCTCCTCTAACAATCTGGGTGCAATTACTAATAAATTCCCAAAACAGACTACCGAAGCTAGGACTGGGGTTAGGACGGAGAAACCACTTATCATACATACCTCGAACAGCTGCCTGTACCTCTGCCAAGTTCTTATAAATCATTATTACCGAGCACAGCAAAATAGAAATCCGAATTCATCTCCCTGCTCTGTAAAATTTACATATCAGGGACAAGATTGGAGCAAGTTGTGGATAGGCAAACAACCCCAGGGACCAAAAAACCACTAGTACCTCAATGAAGCCTAAGGACCAGAAAGACATGAGTACATCGAGCCAGAGAGACATTATGAACTCAACCAGCATGGTGACTACTTTACCCCAACACAGAATAAGTAAATTCAAACCAAAATGTAATTAGCACAGGTTTTTTTCAATTTCCTTTGAGCCACGCAGTTGGGCGCCACTAAATTTGTTCTGGTTTGGCCAAATTTAGAAATATATCCTCTGAGAGAAGGCACAACCACCCCTTCTCCCCCCCAGGTTTGGGAAAAAAAAATTTTCCTCGAAAGAAAGTGAAGGAGATAAAACTATTTATTTACCAAACACACGGAAAAAGGAAAATAATGCTAAATAATAAAATTTTTTGCTGTGGAGGGAAAACCTGGGGAAGTGTTAGAGTCCTCCCTTTGGTCTCCTCAGACTGGGGCTTGGGCCAGGGCCAGGCCCTCTGTGCCCGATGGAAAGTCATCCCGATGTGCTCTGAGGTTGAAAGCAGCCCAGTAGAAAAGAGAGAAAATCCAGAATTCCAGGGAAGGAAAAACAAAGTCCAACTCTAAGTCTCTCTCCAGAGAACAAGAAACTGAAACAACTGGCCAAAAGCTGACTGGAAAGCAGCATGCTGGGTGCTTCCTCGCTCCCCTGCTGCAGCTGGGGAAAAAAAACCCCTGCTATCTCTGTGTGACCTTGAACAAGATGCAAACTGCTTTGAAAAAGTTTTGCTCAGTTTTTTCCTTCCCCCCTCAGGCTCAGTTTAGAGGCATAGAAAAGCACAAAAATTAATTTCTGGGCATAGGCAGTAATATGGGATACACATCATAAGATCACCCCAAGACATTCTGAAAGCAAAGTAATGATAGATTGAAAATACAAATTACTAATTTCCTAATCAAAAGAGAATGAAACCAAACTGATTTTCAACCAAGTCTGAGAAAGGACTCAAGCAATAACTGAAAAACATGCTTTCACTGATGTGCAAAGGCTGTGATTACCTAACATGATTTCCCTTTCAAAACTCTCCATTGCTGTGAGTAAAAAATGTCTTTGATAGTAGTTTGCTGACAATCTCCCATATGCTGGTTGTCTCAAAAACATACACAGCTTGTCCAGCAAAGCGTTAAACCTCAGCATTTTGCAATCCCACAGTTTATCTAGCAATTATACTTGCTAAAAAAAAAAAAAAAAGCTGCTGTTTGCTCAAAAATATTTATAATCATTTCAGCTGTTTCTGAGAGTGAATACAAGAACAGAATGCCCTGGCAGAGACAGTAGCTAAAAGTGAGGGGCAGCTCTGTTTCACGGTTGTTACATGTATTGCTGACAAACGAGATGCCGTTTGGTAACTAAATATATAAAAGATTGATATGGGCCTTTATTTCTGTTTCCTGATTTAACTTTTCTTTCAGAACATCACTGCTTTGGCTTGCACACTTTGTCTTCCAGTAAATCACAGCACACACTTGCAAACACAGAGGGAGTCACCAGCTTTTCCCAGGCACTCAAATGGTGATTAGAAAATCATCCTGTATCATAAACTGCAGGTCTGAACCTGAGGAGGCTGGAGAAAGAAGGCAGTTAAGGGTGAGAAAGGGAACTGTTTCATGTAGCACAGAGAGATTTATTGTCTATTTAATTACTTTTTTGTGGTTTGTGCTGGCAGAAGAAACTTTAACTGAAACTATTACAGGTTTGGAGCATGCAGGAGTCCATAAACATGCACTTGTCCAGGCAGTGACACAAACTCAAATCACATCTCAGGGACCAACTGCTTTGTGAAGTTTTCCATGAGATGCTGCCTGCTCATGGCTCAAGGGTACAAAGCAGCACAGATGTGAAGCTGGCAGCGCTGCAGAACAGCTCAGCTCTGGATACTCCTGCTTCAGCAACAGAAGACAAAAATAGATGCAAGTTTTACAACTTACAAACCCAGCTCCTCATTCTTTTCCTCCAAACCTCTTCCTACACCTTTAGATCTTTCTAAGATGTTTACTCATCTCCCCCACCCCCAAGACCTTGCCTGCAGCATAGCAGTATATGAATTTGCCTGGCAACCTGACATAAATATCCAACCAACCAGCAAACAAAGCCTGGCATGCTCTTAGCTGCAATGTTTCTGTGCGCAGCCTTACAACAAATCAGAGCTGGCCACCAGGCAAGGAATCAACTAATTTTCTTTAGCTCAGTTTATAATCTAAAGTTTGTGAGGAGAGGTGAGCATTTACCTTCCTTTATTTTACTTCTATGCAATGTTCAGAACTCAGCTCTAGACATCTCTCTCCATCTTTTCCCAGAAAATACAAAGCACTGTATCTTCCCTACCCTTAAACTGGTTAGATAAGTAACTCTGCTGGGTGAGGTGAAATAAAGCACAAGGAAAGGAGAGGTTGAGTGAGGGGAGATGCACTGGAAAACACACAGAAATGGCTATTTGACTTAGCCTGGAATCCTGTGGGTGACGAGCATCCAGCTCTCTTCACTGAAACCCACTGCAAGACCTGAGCTGTGCCTGACGCTGAGGGCATCCCCCGAAGGAATAGCACTGGATGGGATCATTTCAGAATCAGCACATCACAAAAGGGATTGGGTGGGGGGCGGGAATCTGTGCAAAACATCACAGGCAACCTTCCTAAAGATTTTGGCTAATGACAGTCTTCATGGAGCAGTGAGTTGGCCCGGGGGGGAAGAGAGGACTACCTGCCCTGAGTGGCTCCGTGTGTCCCAGCTAGGAGCTGGTGGCTTTTCACAGCATTTCCAGCAGATAATGGGAGCTACAACCTGTGCAGAGAGCAGTGCTGCACCCAAGCACTGCATCTTTGCCCTCCCTTCTCTGGGGACATGCAATACACAATGAGTGTTTCAGAGATCAGTGGGTCCTCTGGACCTCAAACCAGCAAATTTCAATGTAAGTACATAACAAGAAATCCCCATCTCATTTCTTTAAACAATGTGGAACAAATAAATGAGACCCATACCCTCTATCACCTACAGCAGAGTCGACAAGAAGTTAAGATGGTGTGGTATTAATAGTTCCATCATAGCCGAACTGTTACATTCCATCCTGCCCCACAAAACAGATTACTTGAGACTGGAACACAAAACACAGCACCAAGTCAAGTAAGAAACAAAGTTTCACTCCAACCATATTTCCCCCGCAAATGCACCAGCCTGCACAAAGGTTTGAGTCACTGCTAAGCACATGGAAGTCCTTCCCACTGCTTCTGTCCTTTATATGTATTATAAAGAGCCCAAATAAGAGATCCCCTGTAAAAGAAGCAGATGAGGAAAATGACATCTGTGTCATGCTTTGACACATCATTAATGTATTTTTTACCCTTTGTTTAAGAGAAAGTGTTGCAGTGCAGAAATACCAGAACCCGGTTCGTGGGATGGAGGTAAACTTAAATGGCAACAGGCCTTGTAAAAAAGGCCAGTAGGCTGTTCCACATGTACTGTTCTGCAGAGTAGCATGGCTGGACTGAGGATGAATGGAAAGCCTTAACCTCCACTGTGCTGTTGCTTCCCCAGTCCCCTTGCTAACTAAATGGTTAGCAAGAGTGCACATCAAGAGAGGAAGGTCAAGAGAGAGCCAGACAAGTTAAAGGTAAAAATATTACTTGCAACTGCTACTGCAGACTAGGAAATTCAGAGCGCAAAGACAGCTTTGCCCTTCCCGCACTACTCAGCTCTGACTTGCAGGGTCGGGTCCTTCCTTTTGTGGCTGGTACCACCTAACACTGGTCTGGCTGGCTGCTCCTGATCATTGCTACAGCACATACTGCAGGAGGTTTAACACACACAAACCTGATTACTTCTTAAACTACCTGACAATGCACCTCTTGGGCAAGGCTCTCAGATAGTTAGCTTTGTTTACCTGAAAAAAGGAGAGTAAGCTTGTTGGCTACATCAAATGCCTTCATGTTTTGTCTTTCCCCACAGGAAACAGTGGGAGCAGTGTCAGGCTTCAAAAGAGTTGGCAAAGCTTCAGCAAAGCCGAGGTAGGCAAAAGCAGAGGCTCATCCAGCACCACCATTTCTAGAGACAGATGAATGCAAACGGACAACAACTTTCGCAGTAAATCATCTTCCTCTGCCCTCAAGAGCTTCATTTTACACAGGATGGTGTTTTATACAATAAGACTTCTGCTACTTGGGAAGGGTCACACTGAATATTTGGAAGAATCAGCCAGTGTACCAACTGATAGTTGGATTCTTATTTTCATAACCCAAGGAATATAAACATCCTTTCCTGTTTTTATTTTACTTTCTAAAACAAAAGCTTGCATTGAGAGAGATCCTGGAACACTTGGGAAAGAGGCTGGTAACACAGAATCACCCTGAGGTACAAAAAGGGAGTAGATTTATTTATTCTTTTAAGAAAAAGAGAGGAAAAGCTAATCCAAACAAACCATATGCATTCTGTCTTGTTGGTCAGGTATGGAGAAATCACATCAAACACCCAAATTATACACCATGTCTTTGGAAACATGAAACACAAGCTAGTCTGTCTGATTATGCTCATTTTACAGCTTCACTTCATAAGCTAAAGAAATTAATGCTTCAGGCAGTTACCCAACAATAATTACTGGCAAGACCCCCATCATTAAAATCATGTTGTGAAACTGGATAAAAGTAAGGCCTGTTTTGATCAGACCCCACATCAATGTACTGTGCACATTCAGCCTGTACAGTCATGCACTATGCCCAAAATCAGGCTTTCTTTTATCACTGCCCTGAACTGACATGATTGCACTGTCCTGAGCATGGGCACTGTGATGTAAACAAGACATAACATCTCATCTGAGAGTCTAAATGGCAACACACAACAGACAAAAAATGACTGAAACCAACAAGTTTGACCTCTATACAGCTATTTAAAAATGTGCTTTAAAATATTCAAGTAAAACTAAAATTCATTAACACAATGCCAAAGAGAAGCACATGTATTTCATTCTGCTAATTGCAGTAACCCTCTCACTACAGTCAAAGTTTCTTACTCCAGATACGTCAGAAACAGATTGCTGTTCAAGCTATTGAACAAGTTCATATTATGGCAGGTACTACTTAGTACTATCTCAGTTACTACTGCAAAGATATATATCTATATTTTTAGTGCATATGCTTGATCTTTTCCCCCAGAGAAAAACAGAAGCGACACATTTAAAGCAGATGCATGAAACATAACATTTTTGAAGTGGCATCAGTGACAGTAGCAGTAAGTGCTGGCAGCATGTTAGCATTTGGCTAATTGAGCCATTCAGGTTAATGAGCTTCACAGTCATGAGGATCAACTGGAAAAAAATAATTTCTTTAAGACCATAAGCATTGAGAGCTTGCTCATCCAAGTTTCCAGAAGAATCCTATTTGTATCAAGGAGGAATGAAGACACAAATCAGTGGGTGAAAAGAGCCCCTTCCACAGCCCCACATACCCCCCAAGAGAACAGGACTCTCCCAGACACCCCCTATTTGAGATGCCAAACTGAAATGCCAAAACAAGCCCCTTAGTGACAGCAAATTGTGCAGACTCTCCAACTCCTTCCTTCCAGCAGAATAATTAACAATGCTGGCAAGTACATTATCATAGACTTTAGCGTTAACACCCCCACTGCAAAGAACAAAGGCGGTTCACATCCCTCCCAAGCTCCTGCTGCAGACTGGGTGCTGATTCTGACAAGTTGCTCTGTGCCAATTTAGATTCCTTTCACATTTGGAAGATTATGTGCATAGCCACAAGCTAGAGAACACTTTTTCAGTTATGCTGGAAAGCACGGAAAACAGTGTTCTGAAAACCTGCAAGCCAGCCTGGATCACCTCCTGGTCTCTCTGTTGATTTAGCTGCCTTTGTGCAGAACTCAAACAAATCGTTTGTAACAATCACATATAGCATCCTTTATCTCAAAGGTCCTAAAGTTCTGCTAGACTGAGACTGGATCTTGCATGCTTATTACCAGTCACCCTTTCCCCTGGATAGGCCTAAAGGTTGGAAGAAGCCAGATATCTGTAAAAGTAGGTGCTAAACACTTCCAGCAAGAGGCTTTTTCCCACTTCAGATACACAGTAAGCAGCTGACAACACGCAGCAACATTTCAGCAATGGGCAAAACTTCAGCCCTGGCCAATGTACAGGTGCTCATAGCCACTCTGCACTGGAGGGAGGCCACTGGGAGAACGATGTGGTGACACCTGTGTTAGCTGCCCAGGTGGAGCCTGCTTATCTGGTTATCATCACTTGTTAATAAAGTCCACAACTCGAAAATCTAGTAAGGTGCCAAGTTGTTTTGGAGGCTTATTTTGATACAAAGGCAACAAGAGTGGTTTGCTACTTATGTCTGGTGGCTGCACAGACGTCATTTGGATACAACTTCATGGATACAATCCACCCCCAGGGCATTTTGAGATTAATACAATACACTCAGCAAAATGTTTCCTGCGCTACTGCAGGTGCTGTGAGGTGTTACAGCTCAAAAAGGATATGCAAGTAGATTCTCTGGTATTTCTGATCCATGGTGCCAAGAGCAGACCTCAGGTTACTGCATTTTGGTTTTAGTTATCAACCCCAACTGGTCTGAGTGCCACCCTAACCCAAGCACTGTCCTTCTGCATACATCAAACTTTTATTCCATGAAGATGGAGGTTTACAACAGAGGAATAATTTCTATAAAACAGCCTTGGGGATGGGACTCTGTTAAACATTTTTCTCTTTCTTGTCTGCCCCATAGCCAGGACAATGCCTCTACTTGTGACACTGGCATGCGGTTTCTTTTAGAGGTTTCTTTTAGAGTTAGGCGAGGAAGGGGGAACAGCTACTTTGTATTTTTAACAGATTCTACAGGGCAAGACTGGATTTCTAACAGAAAACCAGCAGCACTAGAGAGGTATGTCTTTCAATGCGCTCAAACAAGTAATTAAAAAAACCCTCAATCCCAGGTGCTTCACTACAGATACTTAATGTGGCTGTGAATTTATTCAGCAAAATTCTTTTTGAAACAGCTGTCACAAGCTCTCCAAGTGTGACAACAAAAGCTGACATTTCTAGGAGGCAAGTGATGGCAAAGTGCAGCAACCTTATCCATGAGGTAACAAAACAAAGATTATCATGCACTGGGAAAATGAATGACCCATAAAGAAACAACAGCACTCTAACAATAAACCAAACAATATTCCAGTCAAACCAAGCCAGGCCATCCCTTACCTCTTCTGCCCCTTCCAAATACCTCCGGTTGCTAGCATCCGGGATGCACTGTGGCACAGGGGGTTCCCACTTTGTCCAATATTTATATACAGCCTCTCTGCAGCGCAACCCTCAAGAGCTGGGAAACATAGTTTCTGCACCTTTTACAGAAAAAAAAGTCCCTCTCACAGAGAGTAAACCTGTTTTTCACCTGACCTTCGTCAGCTGAGGATGCTGCACTACCTTTGGATGTAAGTAGTAACAATGGATATGAGCTGCCTTGTTTACTCAATGTTAAGTATTAATAAGGCCTGTGCTATCTCAGCCATGGCCACGCCACACTAGGCAAGATTTCCCAGCATAAGCAGCTTTATACAAACACCAGCCCAACCTCTGTGAAGGACAGTGCATCCCAGGAATAAAAGGAGTTAAAGGTATTTCCACGTCGCTCAGAAGAACCATGTGGTAAAATAAAGGGTGGGGAAAACTATAAATCCACATTTGCAGAAAACTCAGCTGTTTATCAGTCACAGAATGCTTATTTTCATCTTCAAGAAATACAGATTTCACCTTTGGAGATGACTTCTGGGTTTCCTCACAAATAAATAACTACTGCTCAGCAGACAAAGAAACAATTGTCCCCAGTCTGGGGGGATTCATCTTTTCAGTTTCTAGACACAGTGGAAATTTTGTTATCTGCTGCCATGGAGAGGGAAAGCTAGCAAAAGTTTTATTGCAGCACATTCTCAGGATTCTAAACATACCATATCACATACACACTGTAATGAGTTTTATTTTAACTGCTTTTGGAGATTGCTTTAGTAGACACTGAAATTAAATAACCAGCTCTGCTCACTGAATGAAAGGAAAACTGTAACAGGATACATAAAAAGTCTCTCATTATTCTACAGAGGGCCTTGCACATAACCCAGACAGGAGGGATGTGGTAGCCATCCCATAGAAGTATTCTTCTTCTTGTGTGTTTAAAAACAACAAAAAAAGGCAAAAAATTCCAAAAAACCCTAAATCCCACATTATCATGGACCCATCATTTGCAGGTATCCATCCTTCATCAGGGTGACACACAGGTGTCATGGCTACAAGCTGGCTAGTCACGCACCAGCACTAAGGGAGCTTCCCACCCCGCAACATTACCATGTCCTTATGGGCAGGCATCTGCCTCTCAAGCTTACATTTTCAGTTTCCTCCTATTTTAAATGCTCTATTCTACCCTCCTTTCCCACCTATAGCCTCTCTTTGACAACTTCAGTCTGGGGAATTGATGCATAGGGAAAACTATTCAGCTTGCTCTGAAGCGAGGAGAAGGGGATGTTCTTCACATCTTGAGGAAACAAAGTCCTACTTTCCACATTTACCGTACTAAGATAAGTGCAGCTGTACTTGGATCTCAAATGCTGACCTGTGTCCCAACTTTATTTGTTCTACCCCACATAAATGAGCTATCTACCCATTAAAAAAACAACCTCTCTTCCCCAACCTCCTTTTTGCCCCTGCCTTCTAAAGGCAATTCGGCTTCAATCAAACTTTCAATGGAAATTTTCATTTCCATTTTCTTCTGTGAGAGCAAAAAGAGGTTGTACCAGATGCCCGATCCTGGTGTGTCCACACACAGAGTTACTAAGCAATAAGCCTGTAGGTGAAAACCAATCCAAGAAAAGGCATCACAGAAAACAACTCGAATCCTATTGACTCTAAGTTTTTCTTTGCAATTTTGCAATTAAGAAGAAAATATATTTTAGAACAACTTTTTTCATATATCATAGGATCTACTACACATGAAACACTGCTTTTACTGACTACCCTGAGCCTGCCTCATTCTCTGTGTTGGGTCATGTTCAATATTTCACTAAGAGACCTCTAAACTAATGCTTGATTTTGGCTCCGAGAGGTTACTAGTTTTGCAGTTCAAAGCAAAGAATTTAAGACACTGCCAATATTTGGAAACATTCCCCACCAATGACAAGGAAGAGCAAAAATCACACTGACAAATGATTTCAACATCAAAAAATGGAAATGCATTGGTGTTATGCTGCATGTACTTTGTCCCTACTTCTGAAGATAACCTTTCGTCCTCCTTGCAGACATAATGCAGGAAGCCATTGCCACACGAAGATTGCACCTCAAACCACTTCACTACAAACGAAGACAAATGCTCCTTTCCAGCCATTATGAGCTTGTTCAGCTTCATTCTGTACTTCAGTTTAATGTTTGGATGCTGTTTACATTTGTTCAGATAAAATAAAAAGCACATAACAACAATTCACACCTACCCTGCCTATGCACAAGAACACAAATGAAAGATGCAAGTGGGGAGAAGATTTTGTAAGATAAAAGACCACTAAGTGGCAACACTCCATCAGAATTCACTGAGAGCAAAGAAACTTGTTTTTGGGCAGAAGTCCCCAGAATTTTTTTAAGAACATTTTGCAGTATCAATACTAGAGGTTATGGATACCTGGCTAGTAGTCATTGCCTCACAGATGTTAGAAGAGCTTCCTTGGTAGATCATAAAGCATGTGAAAAGAGACACCAGTTACCCTTAAACCCTAGGAAAACACTAAAAAAATCTTCAGATATTAGAGGTCCAGACAGTCCTTTACGTAATGCTGGGGACAGCCCCCAAAGCAGTCTTTCTAGCAGTTCCCCAACCTGTATCATGCCTTCTTCCTTCAGCTGGTCTCACATTCCTTCAGTATTCATTTATCCTTACTTTACAAGTGCAAAGAACTTGGAGTTTCCTAAAATTTGGGGAGAGCTGAGTGGCAGAATTTGCACATGGGAAGTCATCTGTCTGAAGAGGATCTTTTGCCTGGGAGTACCCATATGTACTGTACCCATATGTACTGCACCCATAGTTTCTCATTCCTCGCTCATCCTCCTTCCCTGGACTTCATTAGCACTTAAAGAGTACACGACGTGATTACCCCTTTATTTCTCATCTCTTGTGCCATTTATCACCACTGTCTTCTATCTCTCACTATTGAGATTTGCTACACTAATTTTCCTAATCCATGACACACTGCATTGCCTCTCCCAGCCCTTTCTCTCTCTCTCCCCAGTCTTCATTCCCTCCTGCTGGTTCACTACCAGTGAGGAGCCCCTCAACCAGCTGCATTTCCACCCACCCGCCTTCCCCAGCCTGTTACAACTCAGTGTTGTTTGTGTACACCTGCCCAGGACTCACAGCAACAGGGACAGGGAGAGGGACAGGGACAGGGACAGGGCTCCCAGGGCACGAGACCATAAAAGTGTGTCAAAGCACGCCCCTGTGAATGCTCTTGGTCAGCAGCAGGGAAGGGAAATGAGCCATTAAAAAAAAAAAAGTTTCAGAAGCAAAAACATGTAGGAAAGGAAAAAAACTAGAGAGAATGAGAGAACTGCTCATTATTACATTAGGAAACCTAAACTATTTATAAGCACTACATCTATCACTTCAATTACATATTTCTAAATGAGGCTGAAGCAAGATATCCATAATTATTACTGAAATGCCATTTTTACATTAGCCTGACAGTTGTGCACGTTCCTCACAAAATGCAATAAGCAAACTGCCAATTTATTTTTTTCTGTAAATTATAGATAAATTAATCTAAGTATCTCTTTTGCAATAGACTTGATTTTTAACCCAGAATTTCTATTTCCTTTGAACAGCATAAAGTTGCACAAAGCATCCTTTTCCCCTCTATCTCCTCTTTTAGGGAGCTTTTTCCTGCCCTATTCTGTTTAGTCTATGGATGCTCAGAGGAGGAAGTGACATTAAAAAGGCTTGTTTAGCTTGCTTGATAAGATTGTGTTATTCCTTACTCCTCTTCCCCGCTTCTCTTCCATTTGTCCTTTTGTGAAACTCTTTCTTACAGCTTCTAACGCTATCTGCTACACTCTCCTCTTTTCTGTCACTTTGCCTCTTGCTTCCTTAGCCGTGAGGAACACTGGAGGTGATGTCTGCAGCCCAGGGATAGGTGTCCTTCATTTGGAGAGAGCAGGAGCAGCCCAGCCCCTGCCCTCACAGCCCCAAAGCTGGTCATGCTGAACATTTGGGGGGCTCACCCCAAGTGACCGTATGGTCTGGAGACCACTATACTGTGCTCTTTTACCCCTTCATTCTCCCATCTGTGCATCCCTTGTGCTCAGGGATTTGTTATCCTGGTCATTCTTTCTCTCCCTTGCTAGTACAATCAGCTTTATTTCCAGTCTTCCTTTTCTCGCTCATCACTGCTGGAAACACTACTCCATTCCTATAAAAGGAGGGAGCTTTACAAACCACAAACTTTGTCTTTAGACAAAGGAAATGGAGGCATAAGGTTGGTGAAGGAAAGGCTGTGGATGTTGCTTACACGGACTTCAGTAAAGCCTTTGACACTGTTTCCCACAGCATTCTTCTGGAGAAATGGGCTGCTCATGGCTAGGACAGTGTACTCTTCGCTGGGTTAAAAACAGCTGGGTGCCAAACCCAAAGAGTGGTGGTGAATGGAGTTAAATCCAGCTGGAGGCCAGTTACTACTGGGGGTTCCCCAGGGCTCAGTATTTGGGTTAAATAAAGATATTTGAATATCTTTATAAATGATCTAGACAAAGGGATCAAGTCCACCCTTAGTCATTTTGCAGACAACACCAACCTAGGTGAGAACGTTGATCTGATGAAGGGTAGGAGGACACTGCAGAGGGACCTGGACAGGCTGGATCAATGGGTCAAGGCCAATCGTGTGAGGTTCAACAAGGCCAAGTCCCAGGTCCTGATCTTGGGCTGCAACAACTGCAGACAGCAACACAGGCTGGGGCAGAGTGGCTGGAAAACTGCCCAGTGGAAAAGGACCAGGGGGTGCTGGTCAACAGCAGCTGAGCATGAGCCAGCTGTGCCCAGGTGGCCAAGAAGGCCGATGGCATCCTGACCTGGATCAGCTGGACCAGCCAGCAGGACCAGGGCCATGATTGTCCCCCTGTACTCAGCACCAGTGAAGCTGCACCCCAAATCCTGTGTTCGGTTCCGGCCCCTCCATTCAGGAAGGACACTGAGGTGCTAGAGCTTGTCCAGATAAGGACAATGGAGCTGGGGAAGAGTCTGGAGCACAAGTCTAGTGAGGAGTGGCTGAGGATGTTTAGTCCGGAGAAAAGGAGGATCAGGGGAGACCTTATCACTCTCTACAGCTCCCTTAAAGGAGGTTGCGGCCACGTGGGGGTTGGTCTCTTCTCCCAATTAGAAAGCAAACAGGACAAGAGGAAACAGCCTCAAGTCATGCCAGGGGAGGTTTAGACTGGATATTAGGGAACATCTCTTACTGAAAGGGGGGTCAGGCACTGGAATGGGCTGCTCAGGGAACTGGTGGAGTCACCATTCCTGGATGTATGTAAAAGATGTGTAGATGCGGCACTTGGAACATGGTTTAGTGGTGGGCTTGGCAGTGGCTGGGTTAATGTTGGACTCAATGACCTTAGAGGTCTTTTCCTACCTTAACAATTCTGTGATTCTTGAAGAGGTGAGATACATTTTCCAAGATCAAGCAGCCCTTACTGAGCAGGCCTGAGCAGAGATCCTTTAGAGGTGCTGATTTACTGCTGTATATTTTAGTTTGCAAGAGAGGTAATGGTAGTCTAAATATTCGCTCTCACCATATATAACTTCCTTGCCTGTGCAGAGAAAGATTTAAGCCACATGCAAAGTAAAATCTTTTCTAGGACAGACTTTTACTTTTTTTCAAATTAAATTGTTACAGCAACAGGAGTTGTTTGGAGTGGTTGGGCAGAAGCCCCAATAGATACTCCCTACTGTCACTTATTTTTTATCACTCTCCATACAGGGAACAGTAATAAATCCTTTCATCAGATGACCGATGACTTTTTACCAAAAAAAGTGTATTAAAACTAATTATAAAACTTGATGGTTGCAGCATAAGCCCTGTCTTCCTTTCTGCCTTCATCCCTTGGCATTCTACTTTGAAGATCTACCTGTGCTTTTTGTCCTATTGCCAAGATCATGCTCAAATCTTGACTCTGACCTGGCTTTCAGGACCTTGTCTGGTTTCTAAAGTTTGATCCACTGTAACCACAAACACTTTTAATACCCCCTTTGTATCCACTTCGAGCTGTAAATGCTGCTTTGACTCTGTTGAGCTACCAGGCTGTATTGTTAGAGGAGTGCTTGTCTTACAACTCTGTCCTCATTTTCTATTTACCTACTGCCATTTCTGCCTGGTCAGTTGTTGGAGGTTAGGATTTTTTTTTTTTTTTTTCTTTTCTCTCAGGGAATTTTCTCCCATTTGTTGCCTAAGAGATGATAATGACAATAATTAAGAGACAAAAGGTGTGGCTGGGAGGAGGAGGAGAGGGAAGGGTGCAGTTTACTACCATCTCTTAGCTGGGGCACTTTCTCTTGGGAAGTGTAGAGATACCTCGAGATTTTGGCTGGGGGTGAGAGGCTGGGCTCGGCCCTCGATCCCCTCTCTCGCTCTCGTGACCGGAGGGGGGACAGTCGTGGTCTTGGTGCTGGGCTGCTGCTGCAGGGAGAATTCGCTGCCACGGCAGAGTTCTGTCCTTCACTGCTTCTCCTACCTTGGGTGAGCCTTTGCTTGTAAGAGCGGCCATTGTACTGGGACCTTTTCAACACCTGACCTCACTGGGAAGGACCCTCACCATCTGCTTGGCCTCAGGGGAAAATCCGGGACCCCGACCCCCTGCAGAGGGAATGTCTCCTGGTCGCTTGGGGGAGCCCGGCTGCAGCTGCCCAGCCCTGCTGTTTCTGCTGCTGCTTCGGGCATTTTGCTACACTTTAACCTGACATCCCATGTCCCCCCGACCCCCGTGGCTCCTGACACAGCTTTGGTGTTTTCCCTACACTGTGTTTGCCACCCTGGCTGTTCTTGCCTCTGCCATTCCAGCCTGCTGCTCCGAAGTTCCTGCTACAGTCCACTTCATGACCCAGAGGGGCACTGAGACTGGCTGCTTCCTGTGGGTTTGCAAAGGAAAGCCCCTTCTCTCTCTCTGTCTCTCCCCTCCCAGTGGCAGAGCTGCCATGGCCATGTGGAGAGAGATGGCCGAAACTCGCGCCACAGCGCCCCCTGCAGGCGCGGGGGAATCATCACAGCCGCCCTGCCCAGCCGGGAGCCACCAGCGCCCCTGCCGGCTGTGAGCGGAACTGCACCCAAGGGGAAAGGGCCCGCGGCCGAGAGAGGCTGGCACTGGCTTCTGGTTCTGCTTGCCGCTGCTGCTGTTGTTTTTGTTTGTTTGTCTTGTTTTATATATATATATATATATATATATGTATATGTATGTGTCTATGTATATTCTAGTAAAGAAGTGTTATTCCTTTTCCCATATCTTTGCCTGAAAGCCCCGTAATTTCAAAGTTAAAATAATCTGGAGGGTAGGGGGTCATATTTTCCATTCCAAGGGAGGTTCCTGCCCTTCTTGGCAGGCTCCTGTCTTTCAAACCAAGACATCAATAAAACATCCTTCTTTCAACTTATAACAGCACATTTCACTTGGTGTCTTATGACTGGAAAAATCTTTGCAAGTTAAGTTACTGTCCTGGGTTGCATGAGGTTACCATCCTCATGAGCTGTTGAAATCAGGTGGGGCAGTGTTTCCTTGCCTCCTGCCCCCAGACTATCTTTCTGTTAATGGCCCATCATTGTCCTGCCGCATGACTCAGAGATAACTCCCTCCAGACAATCTTCTGTTGATGCTCCACCCAGAGGGAGGAACCAAGCATCCCATCGTGGATATAATCTGAGGCTGAACACCAGAGACAACCCTTCCACTGGATTTCCAGAGGACAGGAGCTACACAGCCACTACTGGACCTTCTGAGGAAGAGCAGACCCTTTTCTACAGAATCACCGCTTCAGAGGACTGCAGCCACCATTCTACCAGACTCCTACCACCACCCTGACTAACAGGGAGTCAGGTTGTATCTTGACTCTGTCAGTTTAACCCAGTGTTTTCTGCCTTTACTTTGTTTTCCTATTAAATTGTTATTCTGACTTGGTGTCTCCCACTAGTTTGTTTTCAAACTAGTACATTACATAGTTACCCTGTCCCTGCATTTGAAGCCTTGCTAATACTCTGCTTTTTTGATTATAGTCTTCTGCAGCTATGCATTCTCTTGCCTGCAAGGAAACACATAGAATCACAGAACGGTTTGGGTCAGAAGGGATCATCTCATTTCAATCCCCCTGCCAGGGGCAGGGATACCTTCCACTAGAGCAGGTTGCTGAAAGCCCCATCCAATCTGGCCTTGCCTATAACTCAAAACATGATACTGAAATTATGAAGAAAGCAAAATAAGAATGCCCTGTGTTTACACAGGTTTTATTTACATATTTTCATGGCCTTTGACTACATCCCATCACCCACACTTTTTGTAATTCAGATGGCCAGCTTTCTGAGGAAGGCAACTTGTCATCAGGGGGTTATTTTAGGAATGTGATGCCACTCCTTAATTAAGTTTCCCAAAACAGAGCCGAGGACCCAGATATAGCTTTCTTTTCACAGTATTCAGGTGCCAGCATACAACCATTTTAACACATCATAACACCATGTAGGTACAAGTAGAGCAGGGGTCTGAATTTATTTTCTGCTAGATGAGCCCTACAAGTCTGTTCATTTTGTGACTGTATGATATTTGCTGCTGACATGAGAAAAGTGTCCAAAAGTGGGACCTCCACTACTGACAGTTGTGCAGATTCATCTTAGATGAAATTGAAAGAGCAACTGAAACCAAAAGCCTAAGCAACTTGTCTTGTAGTAAAGAACGCAGTTGTGAATTTGTGCTGGAGAAGAGGACAGCAAAAATCTGACTGCAAATGTGAAGGGTGGGTAATCTAATTATTTCATAAATATTCTGAAAGAGGTAATTATTAGAAGTAATTTTCAGTGTTAGTATGCTCTATCTCTCTGCATGCCCACTTCTGTTGTGTCTTTTATCACCTGACTTGACTAAATAATCAAGGAGTATATTTTCTCATTCTAATATTACTGAATGTGAGCTGTGCAACCCAGGGATGGGCATTTTCACATTGTTCCAGAAACATTCAGTATATGGCACAGGTGCCAAGAGCATGGAACCACATTGTATGGTACTGGCAGGTCCTACAGACATTCAGTTTACGTGACTATATAAAAAATCAATTCATCGACATGCTTACATTAAAATGAAAACTACATCCAGTGCAATCTAGACATGGTGAAATAAATGGCAGAGTTCATAGGACTGAATCAGAGACCAAATGTCTCAAAGAAGACATCATTACCTGTTCCACTAATTACAATTTTTTAATTAACACTGAAAGAAAATACACATAGCTAACAATTACAAGACACACACGAAGTGAAAAATATTATATTCACATTAGGGCAAGCAGAGATTGTACAGTGAAAAGTAACTCAGCCTCAGCTGCTTTATGTGAAGGGAGCAACATCATCCTGACATTTGGGCAGTTGTCACTTTGAGATCTCCCAGAAGACTTAAGTCAAGAAATCTTGAATAATTCTTCACATGCAGCATAATTCTATCTATCTATGATCAATATGCTAGAATCCAGGTAGGGTGGACAGAGACAATCAAATTTTTGAAATACAATTCTATTTTTTAAGGAAAAAAGTTGGGATGGTTCACCCAGAACAATGAGAAGCAGATGTTCATGCCAAATAAAACCCCACTTCAGCTGGTTATGGCCATTATGTGGAAAATCACACATTATTAGCAGGTGAAAGAAGCAAATGTATGCTTCTTTGCTGACTGTAATTTTAGCCTTGGCCCAAACTGTCCTTTTCTTTACCCAGGAGTGCACTTATTGCATCTTGGGTTGCATCTCTCAATAAAATATAGTTTTTAAGAGATAGCTCATTTCTTTATCTTTAGGGAATGCCTGAGAAGTCTTTTCATTAAAATGCTAATATAACCATAAAGTTTAACACCGAATTTCACCCACTTGAGCTTGACAGCAAATGCTTTGGTCTAATTCTGATCAGAATAGCATCTATTTTATCATTAAAGTTTTATTCTGATGTATTTATTATTGAGCAGCCTATAAGGAGCTGCATTATATTCAAGAATGAACTGAAATGAACTTTGAACCATGAAACAAAGCCTGTCTATGCAAGGGAGTGAAGTGCTCAAGGAATTAAGAGATGAGGCTTGCTGTGTTTTTAAGTGGTTTGCCACCACAATATACCTGTACTTTGTTGTTCTTGCAGCTACTAACTGCACTTACCCCTTTGGTCCACATTATTTGGAGCATTCATGAAACAACAAAGCATCAACACTTAGCATGCATATTCATGATGTTTCCTAGACTGGCTCTCGATTAATCTACACGCTAATGCAAGAGGACACATTCAGTAATACAAACAAGCCCTAGTGTCATGTTGAGTTACATGTTCCCTGGCTTTTCCCAGTGTGTAGGAGGGTGCAGACTCTCTACAAAGCTACTGTTACCCAAAAAACAGGGCAAGAACGCTTCCAGCTTCCATCATCCTTGTCAGTCAATAAGAAGCAAGGATGAAAGAAATGCTTAACTTAAAACTTGTCTTTTTCAAAACAGCTGTAGATCAGCAGTGCCCAGTGCTTCTCTTATTTCACTACTGCAGCCGTCCAAAGATATAATCTGTGGGCCCGCCATGCAGAGCTAAAGTACATGATGAGATTTAAAGACAATTCAAAGCTCCAATGCATTTTCCCTCAGCTCTACTCAGCCCTCTTGGAGTGCTCTTTCAGAGCATTGGCTTCTACCCTCTCAAAACCAAAACACTTGGAGAGGCTGCAATCCATGCACTTGCATGCACACAGTCACGTGAGTTTCTCATGGAAAGCCTCTCCTTTTCCTCTGCCCTTTTCCCCACTGCCCTTCTCCCTTCATCCATTTGAACTACAGCCTCCCAGGAACAGAGTCCAAACTCTCAATCTGACCACCTGTGCAGTCCCCTCTAGTAAGGAGGCAGAATATACAGTAAAGAACAAAAAAGAAACACAAGCACGCACACTTTTCATTTTGTATGTGAAAAGGAATCTACATTCTCCCGTGTCACCTGCCCTTACTTGAGAAATTTCTTTTCTTCTGGTTCTCATTATGGTTTTAATGAAGCAAGGAAAGCTTATTTAAAATGATTCTGCTACAAATGATCTGACTTAAAAGGAAAAAAAAAAAAAGAATGCATTACTAAAAGTGAGATTCCTAGCCAACTCTGTTAAGAGCATGTTTTTCCAGAATCCATGGTGAGGACAGTATCAGGGAGGCAGATCTCTGCTTCCAGGAGACACCTGAACACTAAAGAGGGGCTGAGAGGGGCACCTTGCTTCTGCTGTGCTGGAGGAAGACGAAGGCAGCTCTGCATGGGGACACCCCAAGGACTGAGGAGCTGGGGGAATAGTGCTGGGGCTAGAGAGGATGGGATAAGGAGAATACAGTAACTAACCCCACATGGCTTCTACTCCCAGCCCCACAAAAGGGCATTGGCCTTCCTGCCATCTTCTGTCCTCGTCATTGATTCTTATCAGTTCTCATGTTCTCCTCAGCCTTCTTCATCGAAATTTGATTGCATGGCATATCTCTCCTTTCCTTTACCAGTCCAGCCACTAACAGAAGGATTCACAAAGAGCAGCAGCACCACAGGCTCTGGGTGGCCACAGGGCAGACAGGCTATGCTCCAGAGGCCATGCTAATTTCCCAGGCTGAGAGAGAAGGAAATTTAGCTTTGCCACCGATGCTGGGAAAACACAGAATGTTCCCAAAGCACTGAAAGCTAGGCCTGCAAGAGAATTGTACAAGATGTTCTCCCTTACTCCAGAAAATTATCTTTTGCATTTCAAGCTAAGATCTCAAATATTAAAGCATTAACTACAAAGAAAAAAATGAAACAACTTTCCATCTCAATTACTGCACAAATATTCTTTCAAATATGTTAGAGCTACATGAAAGGAAAATAATTACAAAAAGAATTTGAATAATACCTATGTCTAAGGGTTACTATGTAAATAGCACATACTCCACACCTCTGAATCACAAGGCTCATTCAGGTATAAACTCTCTAGAATACTGTCCGTTAACTCCTCAGGATGCCTCCAGTTGTTTTTAGTCCTCCACACCCACCTAAGGTCACTTAATGTCAAAGCACTAACACCACAACCCAAAATCAGCACAGGGGCTGCCTGGTTTACAGAAGCTTCAAGGTATTCTGAATTGCGCTTTTACCAAAGAACCCAAACCCAAACCCATTTAATAGTTTAACGAAATCTCACCTGGCACTGACTAGACATAATCTTACAAGGGTCTTTTTTCTCTGCCTGAAATTTTCGGGTATACAGCACTCTTTGCTGTGATAATTGGTTTGGCTGTCCATTCCACCCATCAGGTGATAGAAAATATCCATCAGACTAAATGCAGTGTGAGAGAATTCCTTTAGCCAATTAGTTGGTAATGAGACATTAGCCACAGTATCTTCTGCAGAGGGCACCTTAGCAATTCCAGTGAAGCCCACGAAGATGACAGTTCTATCTGTATGATTAATAGCGAGTGTATGACACTACATGAATTCTACACAGTTGTCTAAAATCAGGGAGGAATGATCCACTTTATGCTGTTAAATATTTTAAGAGCCACAGATGATTTTATATTACATTCTAATACATACACTTATTTTGTGTCTTGAAATTAACTCTCCGACACCAAGGATAGTTTTTAAAGCACTTGGAGCTCTCCAGACAAGATGAATTATATAAATTCAAGCAATCAGGAGCAGCAGGTACAGAATGGTAAGATTCTCCCTTGTACAGTGTGGTTTTGAACATAAGGAAGACAAAACTAAGTCAGCCTGTTTCTCCACTTTCACCTCAAGTATATTCTTCTGACTCTATAGGAAGTGGCTTAACTTCCAACCTGGCAGCTCAGAAACAACCACCTGTGTAATGTGCAAAGCAAGGGAAAGTCAATATTTGGTTTTCCCCATAAGATTTTTGGTACAGAGCATGCTTTCTGTGTGAACAGATGTGCACACGTGCAAAGGTACACCCAGACCTCAACGGGATCAAACCCCAAAGTCCTTCATATTGCAACATAAAGCAAGGGGGTAACTGTGTACCCACAGCTGGGCTGTGCACCAGCAAGGGGCAGATTTGAGGATAACCACGCCCAGAACTGTGCTGCCAGCCACAGGCACTCGTGAGCTGACCCTAAAACACTGTGAGGGCACTCCCACCTGCCAGCAACCTGAGCTGACCAACTAAACCATTTGATGGAGAGGTTCAAAACCCACATCTCTACTACTGGACTGTGCAGCACAAAGAGAAAAAACTATACTGGCACATGCATAGATTCAGTTACACCAGTGAAAAATCTTTAAATGGGCACACTGCAAGGCTGTAGTCCAGATTAGCCTAATTGGATTTAATTGCCAAACAAAATAAACAATTTGAGTTTCCCGTTGTGCCAGAAGGGTGCTTGTAAGAGAAGCCTACAATCGTGCAGCTACTAATACATCAATTTATTTACACTGCAAGCTTGCCTAACACAGACAAAGCCCAAGTGAGCTGTGTGGGGGCAGAAAAAGAGGGGAAAGGCAGAGAAAATTAGTGAATGGTGCAGTTATGGGAAGTGACAGAGCAATCAATAAACTCCAGGTTCAGAGGATAAATTAAACTGATGAAAATCAGCCTTAGTTTGCATACCACAATTTCATTTGTATAAATCTTCTGAGGAGAAGAAAGGAATAACATAACAACTAGGATAATTTGAACCTATTTTTCTTCTTTAACTGCTCTTCCAAAGCGTCATTTCTTCCTCAGTCCAGGCCTTCCTCTCACTGGAGCTTTGTTAAGCTTGAAACACATGGCAGATTTCAGATGGAACATATTAAAAAGTGCTTAGATACCATGGCAGTAAGCACACCGGGAACACAACTCAACACAACAGTCGAGACAGACAAATGGATTTGTATGTAGTGAATTTTGTACAAGAGAATTAAAAAAATCTGCAGAAGGTGACAGGTACCAGTGCCTGCCCTGCACCAGCTCATGCAGCACCATCCAGGCAGGGGCAGCAAGGAACAGGCAAGAGCAGCCAGAGGAAGAACAGGGCTGCAAACGGACTAGGAGAGCTCAGCTGCCAAGCTGCATGAAGGAAAGTGACCCCTTAAGGAACAGGACTCCCCCAACCTTGACTACAGGCCCAGATACCTGTTACACCCTTCACAATCTGCTGAGACTTTGCATGAAGGGAGAAAGATAATTCTGAGAGCAGAGACACAAATGAGACTTCACCCTGAGTTGTTTTGTTTTCTTGAAACCTATGGATCAGAACAATTTTTTCATCAAGCACAATTCCATGCTTTTATGCCTTTTTTTTTTTTTTAATGTAAGGACAGTTAATCTGGTAATAATGCAAAGGGAGTTCAAAACTGAAAATTAAATTCAATTGATTGCAGATTGACGTGTCATCTGTTAATTAAAGGTGACAACTCTAACATTATATTTCATTGTACAATGCAAAATTATCGACTGTGGCAAGCTCTTCCAAGTTTTATCACTCTTTTACAGTCATCAGCTGGGCTAAGGAGGCAAGCACAGTATTAGCTCTACAAAGCACTAAACAAGATTGCCACATACAGCTGGGCTCTGTTGGCTTGAAAGGACTGGTATTGTGTCTGTGCTCAGTTGCACAGTGGCAGCTGTGACATGTCAAGGCAAATGACATGAGTGACTTACATGGTACCTGACTGTAAAAGCAGAGCAACCTTTTGTTTCAAGGAACGTCCAGTGAAGCACTGCTGACCCCATGTTAAACTATTCCATCACTCAGATTCATTCCAATTTCAGGCTGCTCTTCCCTAGCAGACAGAACAGTCTTTGCCCCCAAATCCTTGCCTGGACATTGACATCCTCCCCAAACACCACCCTGCCCTCAGTTCTCCACTGCAGGAGGAGATGCTAGCACCACAGGGAAAGCTCAGCTCTCCTTCGGTCCAGCCTATGTGATTTATTACATCCCCTACAACCTGTGGGTTACATTATACAACCTAATATACTGTGGACTTCACTGCTCATCATCTTCTGGTGGCAACTGGAGAAGACAGAGGTCTGTCCTGATGCTTTTAGATTATCACAGGAAATCCTTCACTGCTACTGCTCAGGGCCATCAATAAGCTGTTAACAATCATGATGTGGCTTAAGGGGATCAATTGTCGTTTATGAGTAAAATCTTTGTAAAAAATCTAATTTCTTTAATGGAGTATTTGAGTTTCACTAATTTACCCTGCTCATCAGGTCCAACCACCAGTTCTGAGGGGCATTTCATCCCACCAACCACTGTCCCTCTGTAGATACCTTTTATCTACCCACCATTTGCCTTGAGATTTGCAGCTGGGAAATCTTGGTGGTTGTGACATGCAAACAATAATACTGCACATGCTGATCTCATTTACACTTAGCAAGAAGGTTATGTTATATCTGGTTCCTTCCAGATCCAGAACTAACTGCCAATCATCCACACTGCTGCTTAGAGGCAAGGTGAGTGCTATATTCCTCACATAACACCAGCAGACTCAATCCAGCCATAGAGCAAACACAAGTACTTTCTGTCACTGGCACTGATGATTTACAGATAAAATTCACTCATTTCTTTGCCTAAAAACTGTGCTGAAGATGCAAACATCTTTAATCAGGAAAAACTTCATATACAAAACAACCTACACTAGGTTCCCACAGAACATTAAGCTACCAAACACATGCTTTATCTTACTACTTGAATCACAAAAATCCTGTGCTGCATTTGTGAGAAGGGAGTCATAACAAATTTCTTTTTAACAAAATATGATATAAAATGGCCAATTCCAATAGCTACTGACCATGTGGCTGTGTGCTTACCGGGACTACAGCCATCACACAAGTGTCTGCAGCATGCTGAGCAGCTCCCTCTTCCCAAATACTCCTAAAGAAGAGCAGGGAAACAATAGCTGTAAGGTGATAAATGTGTCATGACTAGTGTCAGGAAGGCTGAACCAGTGCTCAGTATTTGGTCGAGGGAAAGATGAGCCTCACAGTATATTTCAGTGACAGTGATTAGTGGAAGATTAACAGCTGCGAAGAGCACAGCAAAATAACTTCATAGTGTTAACTCATTTCCTAATCACAGCTTGGAGCTCACAGCACAAGGAAAAACATGTTTGCCTCTGTGTGTGTATAAATACAAAGGAGCATAATATTCTATTTCTTTCCCCAGATATTACTTCATGTATCACCAGAACAGGAGTGGCTGTTATGAATTATCTCCACCATCCTGTATACTCCCTCTTCCCTCCTCACATCCCTGTGAAAGGGGGGTGAAAGGAGAGCAAAGAAAAGATGGCACCGTTAGATTCCCTTTCTTCAGCTTTTAGCAGCCTTTGGAGGTCAGGATGCTATTGGCTCTGCTCTGTGTGTGAGCTGGAGCTGTTCACGTAGCAACAGAAAGCAGAAACAGCAGACAGCAAAACTGTGGCAATGTGTGTGTGCACACCCGTGAGAGAGAGGAGGAGAGAGTGATAGGAAGGATGGCTTAGAGGATGATCTCTGCCCCTGCTTGCAGAGGGTCCACTCTGCACTACTGCTGGCTCCTCCAGGGATGGCAGCAACAGGTGCTGGAAAGCAGCTTGAGAGTTCAGCATATCGCATTTTTAATACAGGAACTTCATTAGAGCCTACAAACAGCAACAACAACAGAAATCTCAGTAAAGCCTGTATTTAACGCAAGTCATAAAGCACAGGTTCTGTGCATGAAACAATATGGATGCAAAATGCGATGTGTTAGAAGGAAAAAGATGGGAAAGGAAGGAAGCCAGAGATAAGGTTATGCAGAAAGGACAAACGAGTTTACCTTCATCTACTTTTTCTCCCGCTATTTATTAGTAAAAAACCCAATACTTAACCAACTGCAGTAAGACATTGTACCATTATTCAACCTCCAGAAGTATGAGCTTGTATCTCAGCTGCTTCTGAATAACAGTTTCTTACAGAGCAGGGAAAGAAATAGCAGAGGAAGGTGTTAAGACAGGAGAATACATATTTTGCAGATCTTAGTTCCTTTATGAAACACAGGAGGCTTGTGCTGAGAGATTACTGATTACTTCAAGCTCAGAGCAACATAAGAGATTTCATGCAGATCATTCGACAGGGAACATACAGCCTGCAACCCTCCCATGCAACTGGCATCAGATATTTTCCTTCCTGTCACTGTTACGGAAGACCTCTGAGCAACCACCAGGGAAAGCATCATTTCCTCATATGCAAGGCATATCTCTCCACCCATCCCCAAATAAAGTAATTGTAGAGCCAATGCCACTGACCCTATTCTTTCTCCCAATTGCTTTACATTTCTGTAGATTTAAAATTTTAATTTTAAAACTAAATCTAAGTCCCTCTACATGTGGAGTGTATCACTGCTGGCCTTTCCAACTTTGAACTCCTAATCTTGCAAATCAAGCCCACTGAAATGCAGCAGCTGAACAGCTCTAAACAGATCAGCTCAAAAAAACCCAACTCAACCAGGACCCTATTTCTATTCAGAATGAGGAGCTTAAAAGCAACCAAGGGTGTTGTTTTATCCTTTTCACCTCTTTTGTGTGACAATTCTATTACATTTTCCTTATATTCAACACCACAATGGATATGTAATAAAGGAAAGGAAATGGTACTTCCCTAGATTCAATATATCCAAAACGTGTATGTAATTCTTAAAGAGGAACCTATATTTTTCAAGGAACAGAACTACAGCATGGATTGCAGGCCTAGTTCTCCTATTATTTCCTCCATAGAAGGACTCCACCTTGCCAACAAAAATCTACAGATTCCAGGAACTGAGCAGAGGTGGAAAAATTTGGCTATTGAGAGTAGGCCACTGGTACTATAAGAAACAGCCTGGTGTAAAGAAAAAAAAATTAAAAAAAAAAAAAAAGAAGAAGGGGGAAAAACAAACATAAGAGGTTTATCTGGCTGAGCAGGGCCAAAGAGACTGAAAGTGGCCTAAGAGAAGTGAGGTCCTGTTGTGGTCACCTTTCCTGTGCTTCAGGAAAACTCTTACCAAAGCCAGTGGGAATGTGAATGCTCTCTTACTGAAAATTCTTCAGATTTTATAATTTAAAGAAGTACTGATCATTTTCACCAGTAGTATGAAAGGCATGACATAGAAGCCAGTCTATGACAGGTCTATGATGGTCTATGACAGCATATGCATCTAAAATTTGTGTTCTGTTGGTGAATGTGGTGACCTGCATTCAAGGGACACCACAAGAGGCTTATTCCATTTCCTCAGACTCTGCCAGGGCCTCAGTTTTACATTACCTAAAACCTGGGTTGCAGTCTGCCATTGTCTCCCCAGCCACCATGGCACCTGGTGACTTCCACAGTGGCTTCCCCTCTGCAGAACTGCTCTGGCAATGCCTGAATGTGTGGCACTAAGGACACAGCTACCCAGCTCCAGGGAAAGAAGCAGCGATTTGAGGACTGCAGAAAGCCTACCTGAGAGTTAGTGGACTTTTTAGAAGGTGCCTTTCGACACTTTTGGCAGGGAGGTTATTTGAGACATTTGAATTTGCAGTTGTCTTCTGCAAGTGCTTAAACTTACTGAAAACGCAAACTTGGGTATTGGATAGCTTTGAGGATTCCCACTGGGATATATTCATAATTTTAAATGAAGTTCATGGTCATTGTTATTATCTCATGAATGTGAAATCTGTTTGCAATATCAATACAGTACACTGAAATGAAAGGCCAGACCCAATAATATATTTAGGCTTCTGACATCCCATTTTCATGTGTCTGCACATCGCATTTTAAGTGGAGAATAAAATAAAAACACCTGTGATACCAGGGCTCTGAACTCAGTAGCACTGGCATGCTCCACCTGTGAGTAAACTCTGAGGCCTTTTTTCCTCTTCTCTCATTCTTTGCAGCATGAAGGAGATGAAAGTAACATTTTTGTCACAGACCCAGTGCCCAACTCATGCGGAGCACTGAAGTCCTGGGCACTGTCAGCCAACAGCAACAGCCCTGCAGAGAGGAGGGAATTAGTTCTGCTCTGAAGGTGTCATCTGTTTATTGCTGAACTCCGAGCTTAGGAAGAGTTGGAAACCAAGAGAGACCAGCATCTCTCAAAGCAGCCTGTTCTGTGCTTGCAGGAAGTATGATACTGAATATAATGAATCATGGAATAGTTGGGTTGGAAGGAACCTTAAAGATCATCTTGTTCCTGTTGCCTAGGATTGAAAGAAACTTTCCAAACAATATTACAGGTGATAACAAAGAGCAGTTCTTTAATGAAAGCTTTCAGGTGCACAAAATATAGATATGCACACCCACGGTATCAGATTATCAAAATTTTTATAAGTTTAATTAATTAGTATATCTAGCAAGTACATCCAATAGGAGAATGGTTGTCCTGGTGACCCACCCTTGGCCCTGCCTCTTGGAGTCTGTTCAGGAGGTTCTTTGCCCTATTTCTTGTTATGTCTCCCAAGTGCTGGTGCAAAACAAGATGTCCCTGTTAGAAATTCTTTTCTTGAAAATAAGACTAAATAGAATTTCAAGAGTGTGACATAATGTGTGAGAAAGGGTTAGCCACTGTTCTAAAGTGTGAGAAAGGGTAAGAAAGTGCTAGAAACTATACAATTATATATTATAAATCTACAAAGCTACAAATATATGAGAAAGCTAAAAATCTTTAGGCATCACTCCAACTACCCGCCATGAGCAGGGACACCTTCCACTTTTCACAGGTTGCTCAAAGTCCCACAATCTCCACATTACATATACACGGTTTAAAAGCTCTCACTTGAGGGACTGAGTTGCATGCCCACCTCTGAATTGGCATGATCTGAAGAAGAACAATGTCTGTTAACAGCCCATCTTTTAATTTGTACCTTAAGTTACCAGAATAAGCAGGGAGAAAGGGAATAATTAAGCAATTTTTTTTAAACACCACAAGCATCACATTTCCTATATGCTTCAGCAATTTCAGTGTAGGAGACAAATCAATACTCTGCTCTGTGGAGTTAAAGATTCTCACTTGGTAAGGGAAAATAGGGAATTTACCTTAAGGAAAACAATACATAATTCTTTAGAAGAAAAAAAAAAAGCCAAACCTTCTTTTTGTCTAGTTTCTGTTTTGTTAATAAAAACTAAGCATACTTAGAGGGAAGAGTTTTTCTGTATAGACAAGATAAACAAACTTGCTCCTTCCAACACATTGAAGGAAAAGCAGAAAAAAATACCGAGAACAAGAAAAACCTAAAGGAGAAAAACATTTTGGAAATGGTCTGGATCTCTCTCTCAATACCCAGCTATCTTCTGTCCTTCCTGAGTAGCCATGGAGGAATAGTTCAGGACAAGAGAATAACGCAATAATCAAAGCACACGTCCTCACTCTATGCATGTGATTCAGTACCTGCTGTGTTTTGGGAGGGTTTGTTTTGGGGGTGGTGGTGGGGGTATCACTCTTCACCCAATCCCTCATCCCATTCATGCCTCTACCATGTTGCAAATACAATTGTTGTGACAAACACAAACAAACTCTAAGCCCCCACATTACCATGCCACTCATTTTAGCAAAACTGGTTTTGTAGCCTAAATGGAAAAGTTGACATATATCGGTTTTCTTAATGTACACAAAGGAGTTCCCCACTGCTTCTAAAATGGTGGTTTAGTTATATTTTCTATAGATCCTCTTTAAGCAACAGCTTGTTATTAAAATGTCCTTGCTGGTTGGGAGAACAGAAATTAAGGCAGTAACAGAACAAAGGTGTTTTGCTGACAGATGAACAGCTGGAAAGCAAAACACCATGATGTGATCTTGCTAACTGGCACACCCTGTACACTGTCTCTGAGGACTCCTCACTAAACATGACCTGGCACTAAACCATTGCCTCTTTGCTTTTATAATGGACTCTCTTCTTCATGTGGGAGGCCCTTCCTCTGCCTCATTTAATCAGAGCAACTCGAGACGTTTCAGTGGGGTCACACCTTTCTTTCCCAGAGGAGTCATCAGACCCTACTCAGCCCAAAACATTTTACTGTTTGACCAATTCTCATAGCACATTTACAGCATGTCTAGGGCAGAGGATGTAGGATACATACTCCCTTTCCTCCTACAGATGAGCACTGAGGCAGCTGACATAACTGCTCAATCACACAAAAATATAAAAATAGCAGCATGACAATGAAAAGCTCAAGTAGTCAACTCCTGGCCTTAATTTTTTTCTGACTGCATCATTAATTGTCTCTTTAAAAACATCTTACAAAATTACAATAAAAACACATTTCTAAACAATCATGACCCATTTGGTAAAGCTGCTGCTATATGTTGCTTGCATCACTGGTAACAGAATGCCAGCTGAGAATCTTGCTGTTGGTGTCAAGTAGTTCCACCAAAAACCAGGCTTCTTTTACAAAGCTTCAGTGCAATGATAGTTCTTATCATGGAAAGAGAATTTCAGAAGGCAGAAGAATAATGGTGAAATGCTCTGTGAGTGGCAGAATGAAATCCAGTCCCCCAGTCAGGAAGGCAGCACCAGTGGGTGGTTATCAAGACAGTTTCATCAGACAGTCGAAGGCCATGCAAAGCTTTATAAATCATCATGAGGAGTTTACAACTGACACACCACTGAACACAGAACACTAAAGACTTCTGTTCTGAAAAGCTGATTTTTGGCAGCAGCCTTCCTGCAGCTTTTAGATTTTGCTTAAAAGAGTTAAAGGGTGGAGGCAGATACAATCAAATAACCCAGTCTCAAACTCAAGAAAGCATGAATTGAAATCTGTCTCCATGACTGAGAGAAATTATCTGTCACTGATAATATTCCTCAGATAATAAAAGTCAGGATGTGAAACAGCCCAAGTACTTCAGGGGAACCAAAACAATAAATCAGGGTGCTAGACAAGTGTGACATCCTCCGCTACCTGACAGACAATTCTGCCCACCTGAGGTTGGACTACCCTGACAGGGTCCTACACCCTGGTGAGAAACCGAGGAGGGAGATCTGGCCACAGATGCAGGTACCCCAGGCGGCCCTGGGGTTCTGACACCCACAGCAGTAGCACGGAAGATGAAAGGAGTGCCCCTCAAATCAACTTCACATGAAGCAAAACGACACCCGCAAATGACAGTCAGAAGATTTAAGTCTTACAAGGAGATGTGCATGGTGTCTTTCTGCAAGCCCAAAATGTGACTCTAGTGACAACTGCAACAATTCAATTGTCAGCCTTTTAAGTCTGGAAAGGAAAGAATTGACTAGGGCACCCAAACAGCATTTACAATTACATATTTCACTAGTCTAAAATTACTGAGTAGTAATTGAAACTGGAAAAATTTAAAGCAACTGATCCATGGGAAAGCATGCAGGAACAGCCATATTCTACACTACAAAAAATGAACTGAATGTTAATCACCCCACCACCGAACAATATCATAGTTACTGAAGAGGAACACTGTAGGTTACGGGCGGGTTCGGTCGGGACGGAGACGGATGGAGACGAGAGATCTCTATAGGCAGGTCTTGGGACACAGTCGGTTTATTGTAAAAGGCGTGGGTATAGGGGCACTGCTCAGAGCTGCCAGACTCAGCTCTGAGCAGGCCCAAGAAAGCAAGAGAGTAAGTGGGTGAGAGAGAGAGAGAGTGTAAGAGCAAGAGTGGAAGTAAGAGCAGGAGTGGAAGAAGTAGTAAGGAAAGGAATGTCTGAAGTCCTGGTTACAATACAATAAATCATCTTCTGTACTGAATATTTTAATTGTCACTAACCAATCTAATACAAGATACAAATCCTATAGCATTTACATACAGCCTATAAGAGTTCTTATATTACCATAGTGTGTTACATCTTAACTTCTAAAAACTACTCTTTGGACCCCTTCTGCTGAGCTAGTAGAGTCTGCTCTGACCCTTGGACCGCTTGCAAGCAGAGGGTATTGTTCCATCAAGAGGGGATTATCTTCAGTGGCCATACCATTGTTTTCTAGTTGTTCAGTAACTAAGACTTGGTATTTCAAAAGTGGCTTTCATTTCGATGTCGCCTGTAGTTTTCATATTCCCAAAATCTTTTGTCAGGCAATCATATTTATAAGACTTTCCTGTTTCATCTTCCCCAACAGAACACTTCCTCTCTGCCATATGCTATCAAGTGATAGAGAGGTAACACAAAGGCACAAACAAGAAATCCACACAGACCAGGGATACAGGAACTAGAGATGGAACTAAACATTACCTTGTGTATACATCACTAGCTAAAAACTATCCCAAGTATCAAGGGGGCTGGACTCCACTTTCCAACAGAAATACAATGAAGGAAGAGGAACGACTATCCACATAACACCCATATATCCATTTTAGTGATACAGGCAAAATCTTCCACTAATAAATCCCCAAGGAAAAATTCACAAACTATTTTTTCACCTAAAATTCAAAAACTATTCCTCATCAAACAATAAAGCAGGTTTTGCACATCCTCTGAAATATTTTCCTGGGGGGGCGGAAAGAAGAGAGAGAGATATTGAAGAGAGAGATGAGAGAGACAGTTAGTTCTCATTGTAATAAACTGATTGTTGGAAAGTCTGACCCACTAGAGAAGATAATTAGCAGCCAGGCCAGTAATTCTCTTTAGCCATGCAAGTACAGGTGTTAACCTTTTCTGTAAAACAGGGATAAAACACTGAGATAAAGGATAACTGCAGTGTGGATCTTGTAAATGAAGTTTCAACAACTCAACATTTTCTTCTCAAGTTTGACATGTCCTTCTGCAATAATGTAAAATTTAAGATGTCATCTACATGCAAGGAAATCCAAATGAAGAACACAATAATTATGGGGGAAAGTCCCAAGGTAGAAGATGTGCAAAATGTTTGAAAGCACGAATATAAAAAGTTCCCCTGTATAGCAAATCCTTAGTACTGTTTGGAAGTGAAACATGACAGACATTCACCTTAATGTGCTAATCACATGACACCAAGGAACAGAGACATCACAGCAGCAAATCTAGGATAAAACCATGAGAAATCCAAAAGAAAATCTGAAATGGGACTGAGAGGGCAATATATGGCCAAAATTAAGAGAATTACTGTAAACTGAGCACCAAATGGAGCACTTTAAAGAACAGAGAACAGGAGCATCATACCTAAGCAGCAGAGATTGATGAGCAGACATCAGTGGGGGTATGTTTTGGGTCTTATAAACCACATCTTCACCATTTAAAAAGCATTGTGGATTTCACAATGACCTCAAACATTCTCAGGGCCAGAGTGAGCTATGCTGATTTACATCTCTGAGGATAACAGTGTACAATGCTGATGAAGCCAGAGCAGTTTCTGCCAGCAAAGGCCATGCTCCAGTGACTTTGGAGGAGCTCTGTTAAGTCTAGGCCACTGTAGGGGCTTCCTCCCCTCTCCATTCTCCCCACTTTTGGACCCTGGGACTTCCCTGGACACTACACAGCTCATTGTCCAACAAGAGGCCATACAGACACAACCACTGGAGGAAGAAAGTCAGCAGACCCCTCCTTTCACACTCAAACTCATCTCCACCCACCCTGCCTGGGCGGGTCCACATCAGGGTCCAAATTTTGTCCAGTAAAATTAACACAGTCTTTTGGCAAGAAAAATAATTACCATTAGACTTGAAAGAAACAACTTGTAAAACACACCAACAAAAGCAGTAGTAACACAATGACATTAATGACTGGATGATGGAACCATTTATTTAGTGGCTACCTTAGACCTTGGCACATAATTAAACTTCAGTGACAATAATCTAAATATATTCCACACAGTGATTTTGTGGTTCATTAGCAAACCTTTTTATTTGAATTCCTTTCTAGTGCTGTTTTGCTAGCTAAGAGCATCTTGTCTGAATTGCTGGATCAAATCTAGAAAAAATGCCTAACAACTCAAAGCAATCACCATCTGGTGACTGTTCAACATCCTGTATGGATGCTAGCCTGTGTCCAGCACTGGGTGAACAGGTGTCCACATAATAGCAGCCATCACAGTTGTCACTGGTTTGTAATCCCATTTCCAGGCTTGACACTCAGGCAGAATACTGAAAGCCTGTCACCCTTCAGCTGATCCCTCCTGGCATGCTTGGGAGGAACCCTCTCTCCCCTGCTCCTCTGCCTCACACTGTTGAGTGGCTGGTGGTGAATTCTGTGCTGGGTTTCATTTGCTAATACCGCCATTCTTGATCATTTGAAAAGAACAAGCAAACAGCATTAACAAAAAGAAACGCCCTTGCAAATCCAGTGTTGTGCAAATACACAGGGACCGTTCTCTTTGCCATTCAGGCTCCAGAAACACCAGTACTCCCCACAAAATGTGACTCCTTCACTTAACCAGTAGTGAAACCAGCTATTATTCATGCCCAGTAGAAAAAGTGTTTGCTACCTCCAACTTTAGGGAAAACAAAAATAAGATTCCTCCCCTGGGCTCAGTGAGTATCTAAGAAAAATAATAATTTTCATTGAAAATGGCTGACCCAGCCATAAAATCTTACTAACCTAAAACCCATATACATTTGATTAGCAACAGATGTCAAATCAGTCAAAATAAAAATAAAAATAATTAAAAAAAAAGAAGAAGAAGAAGATACATGGAATAAGGCAGGCTTTGGATTTCACTAGCGTCTGTGAGTTCACAAAGTAGCCAAGTTTACAAGCACAACAAATTAGCAGGACTCGGATGAGCCACAGTAAGTAATTGTGTTTTGCTAGATCATAGCAAGTATGAGGTAAAGGCTCAT
Source organism: Corvus cornix cornix (assembly GCF_000738735.6). Lineage (NCBI taxonomy): Eukaryota > Metazoa > Chordata > Aves > Passeriformes > Corvidae > Corvus > Corvus cornix. The sequence continues at coordinate 10,810,241 of NC_046334.1, forward strand.
TAATTTACAACTTTCCCATGGACCTACAAACACTTCATACCTGGTATTTCCTAAGGGCTCACACACAATCATTTAACTCTTTCGCTGAGGCCAGGAAGCTTTCAAAGCCATGGATTTCCCTCAGGAACAGGAGCCTAAGCTGAGGGCTAATAACTAACCTTATGTTCACAGGCAAAAGCATCCTCCATGTGGAAAATCCGTTCTCAGTAGTCACCACTCTGCAGTGTGGCAGGGGAGCAAAGGCTGCCTGCACAACTCCATGCCAGCCAACTTCATTACAGTCATTTGAATCTCTCTGTTCGACCTGACATAGCCCTCTGAACCTTTGACAGCCAGGCTGGTTGAAGCAGTTTTGAACAAAGACTGGGTGGGGGGATATGTCCTCCAACAATTTCGCAGGGGTGACTGCCCAATTTCTAGCTGGTTTAGTTTGCTTCTTTAATAGCCTGCAGAGAACAAGAGCAATGAAGAAACTACACTCCAAAACCTCTGTGCTGAGATCTTGGTAGCCAACAAAATGAACTACAGGTACTATGGTCTTACACCATTAACTTGCTTCTCAATTAGGAAATTAGGCACATCCTTGGCAGGTTGCCAAAAGGCCTTCTCTAAACAAAGGATGAGCATCCCAAACTCATGCTCTTTTTGGCAAGTGATCCTTACTATCTAAGCATTTCCCAGCTACCGTGCCAATAACTTTCCCTGTTCTATATAAACTTCACCAGCATTTCCATGCCCCCAAAAGCACAGCCATTCTAAGCAATGATCAAAACAAAGCTTTCTACTTAATAAAAAAAGCACTATGAAGCTTGCTGGGAGGATAAAATATGGTTACTTTCCAGACACCAAGAGGAAACCAGAATCAGAAATCCTTTGGCAAGGTCTAGAAAATGAGTGTCTTAAACTGAACCTGAAATGACCAAACTTAGCAATTACACATTTTGCCACATAACACACTTATTTAAATTCTAGTCTGTGTGTGCAAACAGACAGGGTTTTGCCTATTTGGCCTGTTGCCTTATAATAGAATTACTCCCTTTGCATAATGAAAGCTAATTACACCAACTACAGAAATAAAGTAGAGAATCCGGACTGGTTTTTTGTCCTATGCATGTCTACAGATGTTAATATCTGTCTGTATGCACACATACCCATGAACACGCATGCTACACTGAGATAGAACGTGAACAGAACAATGAGGCTTTTGTCATCTTTAATACAGTTCTGTTATATATAACGTTTCAGCTTAAATATAAGCTTAAACCCGAATCTCTCACATACATACAGTTATATACTTATTTATAGCTACAGCAATAGGAAGGTTGCTTAGAAAAGTAGAACATCTTTGGAAAAAGTGGGTGGTGATAATGCAAAACAGAATCTGCTTTTCAACTTTACTGGCATCTCTGGTCTATGAAAACTGAACTTGAATCCCCTTTTTCTGCCCAGTGGAATTCTTTTAATCTTGGGTCATAATCCTGTCTGTAGGAATTTTTATCTGCCTTATCACCTCAATCATCCTTCAGGAGTTTGGCTGCATTCTGGCCATTAGAAAATTGCAGAAGAAGGAATGGAAATGGGATCCTTCACACTTTGCATTCTCATATTAGCAAAAGACCAACAAAAAGCAGGCAGTCCTGGGCATGAAGATAAGTTCTGAGTCACTGTCTTGGTTTGAAAGACAGGTGTCACACCTGTCTTGGTTTGAGAGACAGGTGTCTCCTAAGGAAGGCAGAAGCCCCCCTTGAAATGGCAGATGCGACCCCCCTTCCCTCCAAGTTATTATAATTTTGAAATCAAGGGGCTTTTAGGCAAAGATGTGGGAAATAGGAATAACAGTTCTTTACTATTATATATCTATATGTGTATAACCAGTCAAACAAACAACAATAACTATGGCAGTAACAGCAAACAATCACAAACCCAGTCCCAGCCTTCTCGGCTGTCAGGCCCTTTCCCCTCGGGTGCAGTTCCGCTCGCAGCCGGCAGGGGCGCTGGCGGCTCCCCGTGAGCAGGGCAGGTGTGATGGTTCCCCCGCGGCTGCAGGGGGCGCTCTGGAGCGAGCTCAGGGAGCACGCGGCACTGGTGGCCTGGGGTCCCGGGGAGGGATGGAACAAAAAAGCTTCACAAACCCCTGGGCAGCCGATCCCGGTGTCTGGCCAGAACCTCGGGAACAGCAGGCTGGGATGAGCACAAATCCCAGGTGGCAGATGCGATGTATCCAAGCGGGGAACCCCCCGGAGGTCTGGGCAGGCAGGTTGAGCACGGCTACAACGTAGTGAAGGCTCAAAGCAACGGCGGGGCAGGGTGGCCACAGCCCAGCTCCCAGTGGGGCGGGGAAGGCGGGCTTTGGGATCCTGGGGCTTCTCCAACAGAAGGAAAAGCAGCCGAAGAAAGCAGCCTCCCTCTCTGTCCAAATGCCCGGAGACCGACTGCCCACACACCCAGGTGAAACAAAAGAGTAGCCAGCTCTTTTGGTTTCTTAAGTACCCAGTGATTTGTCCCCCTATCAACATGTATGGGCAAAATTCCTTTAACAGAAAAAAAAACAAACAAACCAGGAGAGCTCCTAAAACCCCAACAGTCACCTTGCCCCACACTGAGTGAAGATCTCTGAACTCTATGACTGCTGGAAATAGCGGGACATAATCTCAGAGCAGAGGGTGCCTTACTAAACACAGAACCACCCAGCCTCCCATACCTTTCAATATTTGCAGATTAAATTTTTCTTCTGTTTCATAATCCAGGGGAAGGGAACAAGTTCACTATTGGGAAAGTCCATCACTTGAGAAATTAGTCACTCAAATTCATTAATCAATAAAGGGAAAGTAAATGCTTGAGAACAGGTCATATGATGCTGGGCTGATCCCAGGAATACTGTGTCGTGTGGACAAGCACAGCCATGTCAGACAAAGAATAGGACATAGTCTGTTTGCAGTACAGGTACAGTTGACTAGAAGTGTGTAAAGCTTGATGGCAAACACACTGTAGCTTGGGGCTTATTCAGCTACATCTTCATGACTGTTTTCCTCTAGCCTTCCATCTGTAAGGGTCTTTGGACAGAATTTGTGTGTTCTGTATTATAAGCTTTAGCAAAGAGTAATTTGAGGTGTTTATTGTACACATTTATAGAGTTTCTAATAACTAGTAACACATCACAAGTTGTGATTTTAATGTGCAAATCATGCCATGGGTATTTTGTGTATTATATTCCTATATGTAACTGCACAGACTATTTAGTGGCTATTTTCATGTACCCTCAGCCCTCTCTTGTTCCTCTCAGCTCACAGTAATTGCAAGAAAAATAAAGCTGCATCTGTCTCTTCACAAGGAAGGTGACAGGAAGTGGGAAACAATAACAAGCTTAGGCCTGACTCTCAACTTGCTAGCCACTGCAAACTGTAAAACTGCCTTTCACTGCAGTCAGCACAAGGCCTGCCACTTTCTTCAGCAGCACCAGAACTTCACCTTTGCACAGGATTTTCTTATCGAGCCATTTACAGCATACCAGCCATGGTAGTTTTTTAACAACAACTTTAAAATACTGCAGGCTAATTTCAATATTTAACACTACATAAGAAAAGTTCAGCAAACATTATGAACATGGAACATGCCTCCTGTGCCTGCCTTGTTTAGGCAGAGACTTCATAAAGGCAACTTATACTTGGACAGGCTGTGCAAACTGTTTGGCTGCTAAAAAATTTTGCTGACCTCCTCTTTAAGTTAGCTGCAGACTTACAGGGAGATTTATACAACATCTCTGCCTCTAATATGCTCGGTTTATAATCAAGTAACTCATTCATGGCACAGCCAGGTCAGTCAGGCATGAAATGCTTTCTGTAGATAAGGCAGACAAAACTGCTGTATTCACTCCCGTTCCTTGACCTTAGTGGGGCTGTTGGGATTTTGCATGTTAAGACAGACAGAGAGAGCACTTGAAGAATGGGGTTAAAACGAAGTCAGCCTTTCTGTTCTCTCTCAATGATTTTGGATCGATTCCAACCTCTGCTATTGTCAGCTCAGCACTGAACAGATCCACTGCGAAGTTTGCTTTTCTCTGCCTCTTGCATTACAGCCACTACCAAGGACTTAGCAGTGCTAGAACCACCTGACTGTTGCATTCAGGCAAAAGAGACCCAGCAGTGCTACTCCACTAACACAGCAATGCTAATAGGAGTAAAGCCTTAGTTATGTCATTGAAATGAATAATTACAACTTGCTGGATGTGCAATGAAAAGATCTCCTGAAACAGAGGAACTCGACTGTGGTTTCACCTTGGGAGCAGCTGCGCTGCAGTCTGGGAACCTTGCATGTTGTACTGATGCTCATCTGTGAGGTGCTGATGTGCTCATCTGTGAGGCCTTGCACACACACAGAAGGAAGAGATCCTTCAACATAGAGACGGCAAAACAAAAGCTGGGTTTCAACAGAGCTGGGAGGGTCTTGAGGCACTGGAAGAGGTTGCACACAGAAGCTGCAGATGACCCATCCCTGGAAGTGTTCAAGGCCAGGTTGGATGGGGCTTTCAGCAACCTGGTCTAGTGAGAGGTATTCCTGCCCATGGCAGGGAAATTGGAACTCAATGAACTTCAAAGGTTCCTGTCAACCCAAACCATTCCATGATCCTCTAGAAAAAGTGGGAGGCTACACAGAAGCATGCTCTGGCACAACACACAGACCACCAACTGAAATGTTTCATCTGCAGTGGCAGAGTGGCAGCACGACATATGTTATCATGACTGTGGTGATAAAAATGTACCTGGGGGATATGCAAGTTATGTCATGCTGTCTGAAATCTCTGCAGGCCCAGTAACTAAACAACCTCTAAACCTTTGCATTCCTCATTACGGTAGTGCAAACCCATTAACTTTGCTTGGACCAGTAAGGGTCAAAATTTAAACCATTATTTCTGAGCTGGCTTTTTTTTCCCAGTACTGACAGAAGCCACACATGATTATCCCCCACAGGGTATCAACAGCCAAGTAAACACCTAGAGGAACCCAGTATTAATGACCCAGCTCTTAATTCCTCCCAACCATATGGGAACTAAAATAATTAGATCTTTGTTTTGTATGTCAAAAAAAAAGAAGTTGATTTTCATTCATACCTCTGCCACTCCCCCGTAGAACAACCCTGGGTATATCACCTACATCACTCTTTTGCTTCCTCTCCCTGCCCTATGCCACTGGGGTTATGTCTGCATGCTTCCTTCCAATTCACTAAACAAAAATGGAATCAAAACAAAGCAAAACTGAAATGGAAGCAGCAAAATGCTTTCCCCAGGTATTTCACTAATATAATACACACCTTGCCTTCAGTTTTTCTATGTCAGCCCCATTCAACTAAGCATCCTTATTAGGATACAATCCAAAGAAGTGCTTAAATGCCTGTTTAAATACAGATGGTTTAAATACTTTTCTGAATGAAACCCTTTAACTGTCAGCTCTTCAGAACAGAAAGAATGCTTTAATTTTGGCTTACGTAGAATTGAAAAATCAGATAGAAGAATGTTCTTCGTGGCTGCATTGGTGTCTTACTGACAGCACACACAAAACCAGAAATATCTTCTCACTTCCTCTTAACTTTGTGCTTTGGATCTTAAAGAAGAAGCAGACAACAGAAAACACTTAGAAATCTCATCAGACAGACCATTAAGCATATGCTTGGAGAAAATCCATGGAGCTGCCATTTCTGGGAGAGAATTGCAATCATTTAACATCAGAGTTTTCACTTGTACAACAGGAAAAGTGCTGCTCAATCCATCCTAAGAGACATTAAGATGATTTGTTGCTTAGCCAGTGCTTTGAGATAAAGGGTCTTCTTTACTCCAATATTAAAATTCCCAGGACCTCTTTTTTTTTCCCCAAGTCTCCAAGTGTCATTCCTGGTCTCTTACTGTGAGTGGACCACCTCATCCTGACAACAGCTGAATGCAGCTTCCACCAGTGTCTGTGAGCAGCACTCCTACAGAAGGAAAAGGGGCCACCACAAAACAACTACACGTGATCCAGAAGGGCTTCATGGACCCTGCAGTGCTCCCAAGCCTCCCTGTTCCTAAGAGGCAGTGTGCCCAGCTCAGCATTTTTTGAGCTAGGAGTTACATTTTCCCTCCCTTTCCTTTCAATCATTTAATTAAATCTTTGGTGAAACAATAACAAACAACAACACCCCTCCCACGCTCCCATGTTCCATTTCCATGGCAGAAAGCACGGCACGTTTTGCTCAGGCAGCCTCCTCTCTCCCAGTTGTGCACCAAGCGAACTGAAATCCATGGATGTGGCAAGGCCACAAGGAATATGTGCGTATCGTACAGTCTTGAACACACACAGGATTCTGATTGTGGCAGCATATTTTGTGTCATTTTAATGACGCACAGCCCTGCTAGCTTCCCCCTCCCCGCCAAAGCTTTATGTAGGAGGCACAGTTATATAATAAAATTCCTGTTTCTACAGCATTTGCCCCACACCAACACAGAAATGCAGGCTTTATTATTCTTTCCAGCTGGCAGACACTGAATTAAAAGTGTTTTAACCCTCTTTGCACTAAACCCTCAGACTGATTTCTGACTCACAGCAGGAGAAACAGCCACCAATCATTTCTGCTTTCTCCACTTGTGAGGCTGATTCTTGGCCTTTGAGACCATTTTTATCAGCTCATAAAACACCTGCTTATTAAGGATCCAATTTATTTCCTGGGGAAACTTTTACTCACTGTGCTTGAGTTGCATCCAGGACGAATGTGCCTCAGCCTCAGGACAGAACTACTTGACCTGGTTTTACATTGTGGCTGCATTGAGAAGGATGGAGCTCATGCTGCAAAAGGGCAAAGGTACAACTGAGGGGTGCATTGGGCTGCTCTGCCAGCCACAGGGTCTCTGTAAAGTCAAGACTGCAGGTATGTGATGGATACTGAAAGGGTAACCAAGGGTAACCACCTTTGACATCTTGACCACATGCTGGCAGGACACATCTCCCCTTGCAGCAAGGAGCTGGGTTTCTAGTCACTGTTTCTGAATACCAGGGCACCAATTTGCTTTTCAGCACCCTGCTTTCTGTTACTCAGGGGTGCAAGCATTTTGGAAAAGCTGTTAAGCCAAATGTGGTCTGAAATCTCACCAAGAGACAAGTGAATGGCCAACACAACTTATTGGTGTCTCTTCCACCAAACCAAGGAGGGACCTGTCTGCTGTGGAAGGGTCATCCACACCCAGACAGCATAATGATGATCACCCAGAAAGAGAAGGCCTCTTACATTCCTAGATTTACTCTCTTCCAGCCAAAGCATTAAAGACACTAAGAGGAAGGTTTCTGAAACAGATGCTGTTAAGCTTATGTGGGAGTGTTCTGAACAGGAAAGCATTTACAGTTAATTAACAAATAACCCCTCTTGGGGTACCAGAGCTCCCACAGATGATTTGGAAACGGATCAGGTACTTGGGAACATGCACACTACTGGCACAGTCCCAAGCAAGATCATGTCTTGAAATGTCCCTCTAGAGCCTGGCACCAGTGACCAAAGCACAGCCCAGGACAGCTGGGCAAGGAAGCACATGGATGCTCAACACAGCTTCCCTCCCCAAGGCTACTTGACACACCTTCCCTCCCCATGCCACAGAGCAGAGCCTTTTGCAGCCTCCGTAGCAATGTCCTAGAGCCCCAATTCTTCCACGCCTATGAGAGTAAACAGCCAGCTGAGCTACATCACATCTGACCTTCATACTTCCAACTCTGCTCCTACAAGGTGGAGACTCCCAGAGTCTCCCTTCCCTCCACCTTTCCTCATAGCGGCAATTCTGCCAGGTCAGTGACCAAGGGGAACAGGGTTTGGTCCCTCAGTGAGGTCCTTCTGCAGAGAAAGTGAGCCACCAGCAGGAGCATGCCCAGGAGCAGAACCTGAATTCTGCAGGCTTCAGAGCAGCATTAAGCCCTGGCACTGAGCATCTGTGTATCATTTCCACAATTACAATTCTCAGCAGCTTTCTTACCAGAGAACACAGCTGTCACCACTTTAACTGTATTCGTTCATCAACACTGACTGACCTTCATACACAATCTCCCTGAGCAAGTATTTCCAGCTACCTGTCTATGGTTGCCTTGAAACACCCATCTGGGACACAGATACCTCTCAAGCCATTTATTCACATGGAGCTGTGAACATGATACATAATCTTTCCAATAATCTGCACTGAGTAAGGCCTGCTGAGTCACTATCTTTATTTTTCTGTAGGCATAAATTTTCACAGCCCACCATGAGTGCAGTGTAAGCAGTTCCACAGAAGTGCAGACCAAAAGAATAATCTTAACATGAAGGAACAAGGGGTGCTTTATCATCATGACCTGACTGCCTGAAAACAAGGAGGAATTGAGGATAAAACCATCTTCCCCCAGCCCTGACTGATCTGGTCAGCATTGCTGCCTCCACCAGCTGTCCTCCAGGAGGGCTACTAGGGAGCATGATCCCTTGTTGGTTAGTCATGTCCCTGGCCATTTGTGCTGCTAGTTAATGAAGCTGTCATCTGCTTATCCTGGATTGTGTGCTATAAATACAGTTTTGCTTTTGTCAGCAACCTAAGCTAACAAAGTTCACAGCACAGAACTCAAAAGAAATTCTGCATTCTTAAATAAAGTTATAGATGGAGTTGTAAAATCTTCTGCTCACCTCTTATTCTGATGATTTGGTTTGGTTATCTAAAAATGTTTAATTAGGGAAAGGAAATGTTTTTAAAAATTAGGAAGATTAATTCTGCTCTTTCTCATTCCACAGCGTCCCTTATAAACACACATTTAAATAAAAGGTGTTGGGTTCCCCCCCCCCGCCCCCGAGTCATGCCACAAGAGACAGTGTGAAACTGGGGAACAAGTAGAAGAAGAAATTATGATCTGACCTTTGCCTATAAAACAGCTTGGGAGGCATGGGGGGAGCTCAAGAAGGTTTTTCCTTCTGTGAAACTTCAGGCAGCCGCAGGAATGTATCTCTAGGAATAGGCTGGCTACATAAACTGGATAGAACAAGTTCAGAGCAGTGCTGCAGCTTGCTCTGACACCACATCAAGGTGGGAGAGGGAGAGGAAGGGAGTGTTTCAGGTACAGAGGCAAGCAGGCACTGTGGGGCTGCTGCATTGCACCCTCCACATCAGCAAGACAGTGATGGGACTTGCAGAGGAAGGGACACAGCTGCAGAAAGCAGAGTGTCACAATTTGTTTTGGTAACTGCTGCATCTCAAATCTGTGTGCTGGAGTGGTGGTTTTTTTTGCTGCCAAGGCTTGGCTGTGGTCATGAAGGAGCTTGGGTAGGGCTGGGATCAGGCTGAGACATGAAGCTGTGTCCCTCAACAAGCAGGGCTGGGATAGCAACGTTTCCACTTTCTAATGATAAGTCTTATGAACTCTGGGTAACAGCAAGATCACTGTGTGGGTGGATTTATGTTGAAATTAACGTTTAATCACATACAGCACATAGTTGGTTTTCTGTCTGCTTTAACAGGGTCTGTTTCCTCCAAGGAAAGTACTTGCCTGGACTTGAACACTAATTCAGATTAAGGTAGGATGTGAAACTAAAGCACAACTGTGGATCCTGAAGAACTGCAGCTGTGGATAAACCCCTTGTGGAACAAGAACATCTTGATCGTGTTTGGTTTAGCTTAGCTAAAAGGATGACAGCGTAAGTCACACTTCTGAGTGGGCCCTGAAACCATCAATTGGCTAAATTCTTATTAACAGATGTAATTTCTGTCATGTACTGTTAATGAAGTCAGATCTTTTTTCCCTTTTGAAGCAGTATTTAAAAAAGATTTTGGTACTCTAACATTTTACTATAGCAGTTCAGATTTACTTTGCTGGGTTTGGGTTTTTTATGTGTGTGTGGGGTTTTTTTGGCTGAAGAACTTGTGAGTGCAGTTTAACGTGCTAAGAGGATGCAGTTGCTGCTCAGTTTGGCTAGGGCTGGGACCATCATGCAAGGACAGCAGCTGACATCCACAACTCTCTCCTGGGATGTCAAACCTCAGCACTCATTGGCCAGGCCAAACTGAACATGTGCACTGCCAATAAGCAGTGTTTCATGGCATAGAGCTCATTCTAGAACACTAGTTTTGTACTGTCATAACTTCCACAGAGGTAACACAGTTAGAAAATAGAGCAAGGTGAATCAAATCCAGCAGTTCTTAGATGGAGGCCAGTGGAATGGTTTTTCCTCTCAGTCATGCTAGAGGGACTCTAGAGCACCCCTATACAACAAAGATGCTCCAGATATGGACTTACACTGGTACTAGTGATTTTCAACTTGATTCAGATGTTTAAAACACCCTCCAGGAAGATACATTTATATTCATTCTACAGATCCCACTGACGATACAACCTGATGCACCAAGAATCTAAATAACATGTCCAAACCTATAAAAGCCAGTAGGGAGAAGGTAAGGAATACTGAGTTTCTTACAGAAGACAGGAGACATTATCTGAACTTTCTATACTGTTGGTTTTTTTAATATGGGATATATATAGAAGAGACAAACACGGTATATTTTTATTATCTTAGTTCTTCCTAAGCTGAAAGCAAATCTAGTAGTTCAAATATTTTTTCTTTCTATTTACAAATGTTTAAGATCTGATAAAATTGTAGTTGTAAGCAATACATAGATTTTTCTTTAAAAAGGATGACAAAGTTTTCTATTGTAAATATATTTGTGTGCAAATACATTTCTCCTTCCATGGTTAAGTTACAGGAAAGAAGAAGAGAACATATGTAATTAGCACAACTTTAACAGCATAAAATAATGGGAAGACAAATAAAAGTGCTTTAGAAATGCTGTTGGTAACAGTGTGCTCTTTCAGATTTTTTCCATGCTTTCCTTGCAGGTTAGATTATTAATTGCTTTCTCAGTATATTCAGAAAGCCTGGGCCAAACTCTTCCTCAATTCCACTTGGATTGATCAGGATGAATTTATCCTAGTGCTTTAAAATCACAGTTTGTTTCTTTCTCAGATAAAGCAGAATATATATTATGAAACTGAAGAATAAGACAGAGCAGAACTAAGCACCTCGAAAAACAAAGCATCTCATTTTTCTGACTTAAATCAGGCAAAACTCCAACATAGTTGTACCTCAAGGTAGTGAGATTTTTTCATGGGTTTTAAGACCCATGTTGTGTGATTCTTTTTTTTCTGTTTCACACTTGCTATTCTTACAATTAACATCTATAAGCTCCATAAGGGAAACACGTTAGAGAAGAAAAATTTCTGGCTTTTTGACCCAGTGAAGTTGTTGATTCATAACTTCTGTAATGGCAGACACTGCACAGAGACATCCAGCTACCATGTAGGGACACTTGCTACAAAACACTAATTGGCAGGCATCTTTGGGCTGGTGCTGTCTCCAAAACAACTTTTACTACTTATGACTATTTCTTTTTCAAAATAAGAAATAAGAAAATTTCTTTTTCAAAATAAGGACAGAGTTGACTATTTCATGTCAACTGTGTTCTCTTTAAAGACCACGGTTGACAGCTTATCTTCTCCTTTTGTCTTATTTATTTAACATGCTCTGGCTTCACTTTTTCTATAATCATAGAATCACTTAGGTTAAAAAAGATCTTTAAGATCATCTTACATAGTTGGAGTTCACTAATTTACCAGAACTGAACACATTTAAAAAGACTGTAAGTATTAGAACTATCTTCCCAGCTGTGTGAAGACAACCTACGGACAGGAATGTGTTTAAAAGAAAAAAAGAAAAAAATTCAAAATAATCAAAAGCAAAACAACAAAATCCTCAAACCACTCATTAAATATTTTACAGACTTCAAAAGAACTGTTCAATTAAGAATAGAGAGGCGCCCCACACCGTTTATTTTTTTAAATTCTGCCTGATGTAAAACCAGATAATGAACAAACTTTAATTATGAAAGATAGCTATCAAGTTTTTAAGAAGTGATGGTGAAATAAACATCACTTCTGAAAACTTCTTTTCCCCAAGTAATTTCTTTTCAGTGCAATGTAACATTTTCCCCTTCTACTATGAAAAGAAAATACATACGTTCGAACTCACACATAAAAAATTCTCACTGTAGGAATCAAGATGATAACCAGGAGGTGAGCAGAGACACAGAGGGAACAACAAAGAAAAGGATTTGGGGTAACGAATGCTCTCTGCTACAATGTAAACAGGTGACTCCTTGCTCTGAGGCCACATTTGCTTTTTTGGGCCAAAGTGGATATCTACACAAAATTCTGCTAGTGCTATGACAGTGGGGCAGTGCACGTCCCCACCCCAGCAGGGCAAAGCGGGAAGGGGATTAACACCATAATGCTTCTGGCTTGGTAGAAGTACACACTAAATTCTGGCAGATCATATTTCACCACTGCTCTAGTAGACAGGGCATGTATTTGCCATTTCACCTACAAAGAAGCCTAAAACAGAGCAACTGAATTCTGCAGTCCCAGAGGTGGGCAGCATGTGCCCTTCCCACCTTAATAAACAGGGCATATCATGAGCATCAAAGGCCCTTCTGGAATGGGGCTGCAGTTTGTTTAAACTATCACTCCTTCGATCAGATTTACATTTCCCATACTAACCTTTCCCTAGTTTACAGCCATGTGCCTTTCTGGAAAAAGGGAAGTTTGGCTTTGAAGGGCTGTTCTAAGAAATCTAAGAGAGTAGTAAAGTTACAGCAGAAGCCATGGCAACGAAGGGCTAAATTGAAGTGACTGCTCCCATAGGAAAAAAGAATAGCCTGAGAGTAGCTGTCCAATGAGGTTTGCTGCGTGAGCATAAGGCCAGGAAGCTGCAGAACATAAAGAATTCCTGCTGTGTTTCCCCCACTGTGTCTCCTTTATATTCAAGAGTGTGCACGAAAACAGTCTCTGAATGTATTAGCTTTTCACATCTGGAGACATGGGTTCAGTTTTGCATTAGCCCACACATCTCCATTTCTTCACTAAAGAAAAAAGTGTATCCAGAGGCGTGCAGGTATCCAGGGGAACCCCACAATAAAAGGGAAAATAATGCATGTTCACTTCCAAACAGATAAAATCTGACTACAGGTTTTCAGCATCTTGCATGTTTTCTTAAGAACTACTCACAAGCTGTAAAAATCCTCTAGTTTTTGGAACAACTCTTTTGAACATGAGAATGTACAAACAAAGAGAAGTATGGATGAGTATTTAGGAGATGTAAAGTCATGCTTAGGGCACAAAACCCCTTAACTCACAGGCACCAAAAAAGAGGAGCTCCCATATTCTCTTTCTGCCTCCTGTCTCTCACTACTCCCAACCACAAAGATTACTCTGTGTTGCACTGATCCTTGTCATATCTGCCAATGAGCCATCTTAGTATGTTAAAAGGGTCAAAGCATAGGGGGTGGGCAGCAGGAGAGCTACATGGATTTCCAGTGGTTTAGGGAGTTTTAACAAACAAAATAAACAAAAATCTCCTGAGACAGCCTAACAATTGACAAAACAGTGAGGAAGTAGATACCAGAAGCTGGAAATTGTGTGTGTAGTGAAAGTCACACACAGAAAACTATTTCTTCTCTTTCCAGGTTTTACAGCAAGCCATCTCCGAGCCTTTCGGGAAAGGTTTGAAACCAACAGGAAAAAGCTGCTTGCTATGCAACTGCAGAAAACTGGGCAATTGTGGGTGCAGACCAAAACTAGGAATGGGCTCAACCAGGGATTAAAACAAGTTAATAGACTGTAGATTCCCTTTGTTGTCCTTAGAATTGTTTCTAAACATGAAGGTCTTTGGTTGAGAAATTTCCTTGGCCACTGATTATCACAAACTGGAAGGCTTAAAGGCAAGATGTAAGAAGGATCGCTCTCTGCCCTCTTGGGATCTGCTAATGATCGCTACCAAGTATCAGAAGAATAAATACAACTTGGCCCAAAACCATCCCAGAAGACACTGGTTTTAACTGGTTCTGTCCCAACCAATAAGGCCAAACCTGTTCTGTTTCCAGAACAAGGCTATTTTCCAAGCATGGATCAGAGCTGGACATAACCCCTGCTGACCTCTTCATGCAAAGTTGACTATTTCACCATTAAGCTTCTTGAAGAGGCTTTCACATGACTTTGCCACAAACACTTGAAAGTATTGTCAAATATTTATTATATGCCTGGGTTTGTCTTATCTTTGGGCACCACCAAAGTCCTTAATGCTCCAGGGGAGGTTTCCTCACACTGAGGGTTCAGCTGGACCAAGCACTTTGAAAACTCCTGTTGGAAGGTTTCCCAGTTTATCTTTGTACGCTTGATTGACAACACCAATGTTGTATCTCTTTTAAGGCTTGGTAATCAAGCTGCTTCGCCTCTCTCCCAGACCATTAGTACTGTCATCATTCCATACCCCGAGGTGCTCTGCTATTAACATTTTCCCACTATGACAAACCAGCCATTTCCCCTAGTACAAATTTGCAATTTCTTTGCTTCCTATTTAAGATAGTTATTAAACCTCCAGTATGACTATAAGACTCATCCCTTGATTACCAGCTTTCCCTAACAGCCTCCTCTGAGAAATGTCAACAAAAGCTTTTTAGGAGTGTAAATAAGTTACAATGTATCTAACATCTCTCCTATTGTGCACTACCTTAACTTTGTGAAAGAATTCTAATAGAATAAACTAGAGCAAGTTTACACTCAGAGAAAGTTATGCTGGCTTCACCTCAGGTACTTTATAATGACATCTATAATGACTTTCTCAACAATTTTCTTAGGCACTTAAATGAGGGTCATGAGTTTATAATTCCCTGGATCACCCTTATCGTCTCTCCTACCTCAATAAGAAGAGCACTGGCAATCTTCCAGATTCTTATTATAGCTGTAACGATAAATTAAATAACATTTATTTTGAAGTTGTTTTTTCCTAGGAGGTAATTCAGCTAATACTAAAGAAACTAACTACCGATTTAATAGATTAATGTAGTCCAAATATTAATAATATTAATACTCTCTACATTTACATATACATGTCGGTCAATCTCAAACTGCTTTAACAACAAAGCCACTATCTTTATAGCCGTTTTGAAGACCAGGAAAACAAAGCACAGACAAGGGCATTATGGGGCAAAGTTACAAGCAGAGTCCAAGTCTCATACTTCTATCATTGCCTGGTAAATCATGAGATTCAGTAAGGGCTTATTAACTATAAAAGTATCTCTACTCTTTACCAAAAGGTAAGATTAAGCTCACCAGGTATTCCTCTGTATAGAAG
This sequence comes from Corvus cornix cornix, assembly GCF_000738735.6. Classification (NCBI taxonomy): domain Eukaryota; kingdom Metazoa; phylum Chordata; class Aves; order Passeriformes; family Corvidae; genus Corvus; species Corvus cornix. Next base: position 10,825,445 of record NC_046334.1, read on the forward strand.
ACCAGTGTAAAAAGTATTTTATATTCTAAATGTCTCCTCTTAATTGTCCCTTGAGCCTCCAGAGCTATTCAGGCGCATCAGCTCTCTAGTGGATTTCTAATACAATTCTGGAAGAAAATTACTCTTTTTCTTTTTTAAATATATTTGTCCTTTTAAATTCCTTTCATTCATCTTGGCTCTAGCTTTCCTACAGAAGCATACACTTCACTACTTGCATGACTCATATCGAGCTTATTTTCCCCTCACCAACTACTGCTCTGCCCTGCATTAGTATTTGTCTCTTCTCATTTAAATATTTTTTTTCTCTTCTTATACTCCTTTATCTCCCATTACACTATACAATTGTGTCATCATTGTGCGTGACTCTTTTATTCATATAAACATCTAATCAGATGCAGTAGCACCAAGCTGATGGATTCAGAGACACCCTGCGGTCATCAGTTTAATGCAGTAAACAATTAGGTTCTTAATTTTTTTTTTTCAGGGCCAGATCCTCAAAATGTTCTAAAATAGAGCTGTTCAGTGCAGCCAAAGACTAGGAGAGAAATCGATCTTCCTCATATTAAGTCAAAGGAGTACTCCACCTTGTTTCAGGCTCTTTTTAATTAGTTTCCACAGTCTTCTTTTCTGGTAATTACAACCTGATGATTCTTTAATTCTTCTTTCCTGAAAAAAACCCTTCCTTGATGCTAGGCATCACATTAACACTAATAACTTCAGTGTACATAGTGTCTGTTATCTAAAAGAATCCCAAGGAGCTTTGGAAACCCTACACAGTCTCATTGACTGAAGCAACTCATCCATGAACAGGAGGAGGATATGCAGCAGCTGTTTATCAACACATGGAAACACGGAACACAATAGGATGAGTGTTGCAGATTGACAACGTAGCAAGAAGTTCGGTGAGCAAAAGAACCTGGAATTGGGTTAAACATTACTGTTAACACCCTTTTCCTAGGAAAAGTGTCATGGGATAACTACTAATAACATTTTTCAAATTCTCGAGTAAACACTTCATCCAAAATACACAAGGTGAAATTTCAGCTCTTGCTTCAGTACTTGTGTACTGAAAGAGAAACAGGGATGGGAAGATCAACATGAAAGCTCCCATGGTGTGGCAAAAATGAGAGCTAGCTCTACAGCTAACTTCATGGTCTTCCCTGGAAAAGTTTCCAAGCAGCAATATAGAATCATGGAATCATGAAGGTCGGCAAAAACGTTTTAGATCATCAAATTCAACCATCAAACCAGCACCCTCACCATGTTCACCATTAAACCATGCATGAAACAAGAATCCCCAGAACTACATTTCAGTGGGCCCCTATCAGACAGGACTGCAGACCTGCCATGGTCCTGTGGCCAATGCACAGGATCCCAGGACACACAGTCACTCATGAGCACATTTTGGCTTACTTGGGACAACTGATCACAATATTTGCCCCATGGACAGCTGTGTGCCTTACAGCCAATCCTGGCTTGTAACAACCACCCCATTTTTAGGTTGGCAGACATCAGATTCAGTATCCCTAAGACATCAGGCTGCAAACCATAGATTCAAAAGCTATCATGAGCAGCTCTGCCACCTGTATAGCAGAAGTCAGCAGATAGCTCAGGGTGATATCTCGGCCAGTTATCCTAATGTAAATCACCTCTACTTGTGTGTCAGACCACTAAGGTGCATAAATAATGTTGAAGTTGCTTCAAGCTGCAGATCAGCCGTAGATCAGGAGTGTGCAAGAGCAGTTCTATTCTGCTCCATCCTGTACCTTTCTTAAAAGCACACATTTCATGTAAGCTATGTTTTCCCTTTATTCTTCATCATGCAGCTAACAATACCTGAGCACGGAATCAAGGCATTTAAGCTGTAGGTACCTGAGTGTTAGGCTGTGCAGGAGTGTAATGTTTTTAGTAAAATTATCACCTTTCCCTCTCCATCTACAATTAGTCATATTAGTGTTTCCCACCAAACAGTGACCTGCCAGTCTGGTAACTTAAAAGATGAGATGAGACAGCATTTCACAGTACAGTGCAACCACATTCTTTTATGAGGATAATTGCTGGAAGACATAAAACTAGCTGCTGAAATGGGCCAGACATTTCCTAGAAAGAAAACAGTCTTTCTCTTGAATATTTTAGAAAACTAAAACCAACCCCATTTCAAAACATTGTTTGTGGTCCTTACACACTCCTACAAGCTATGTCCTCTATCATTTACAACCTGTTCACATTAGTGGGCAGGTGGAGCCATTACTGCCCTTCTGGCTGATTTTCCCAGGTCTTTAAACTCTTCTTGAGCTGCTGCACTTGTTATCACTGCTTTGATCCAGAGACTGACAGCACACTACTTACTGCTGCAACTTTACTATCTATCCTAGAATTTTTATCCCTGCCATTTCTCTACTTTACAGGCTTTCAAGCTGAAACACTCCTGCAAGGGAGCTCCTGGAATCTTTTATGTAATGCATTACCTTTCCATGGGTGAAAGCAACCTGTGTTTTCTCTGGAGTTTGTTGTGTGTCAAGCATTACAATATTCATTGCCCACACTGTGCCTCAGACATGCCAGGCCAACCTGTTCTGTCATAGCATGAGCCTCTGTCTCTTGGACTCTCTTCTCCTCAGTCTTTAAAATCTAAAAGAAGGAAGTTTTGGTTGTCACTTAAAAACGTTATTGAATTAACTACTTTCACCTATTAATACTGCAAGTCAGGGTGGAAACACACTGAGGAAGCCCAGTCAAAGTCTTCCAAACTATGGCTAGTGTTGAATTGCAAGCTGTAAAAAATAATCTTCAAATTAAGGATAAATTATGTATAGACTGAAAAATAACTATTCAGTAAAATAAATGTATATATTATCTATCCATTTAAGTTATTGCTACCAGTGTTTTTCTTCAGATGTGAAGGAAGTATGTTACCCCTAAGCTGGTCAGTGTGAAATGTACATTTTTAATTTGTAATTAGCAGGAATACTAAACCCTATTTCCAACTTGCAGCTAATATTACATCTAGCTTGTATTATTTCTCTCCTTGCAGCTTCTAATCTTAAAAAAAAAAGCAGCTAGTCAATCTTAGGAGACGACATGACAGACATGACAAACGACACACATTTCAATAGGATTTAACAATAAACAGCCACCTCAACAAAGAGAAGCCTTCCTCCACCTCCCCACTAAAGCAGCATCAGACAAGAAACTGAGACATGTTAACAGAGAAGCACTCCAATTAACGTGTTACAGCTCCTCTAAAGCAGAGACCAAAGGCGACTGCTGCTGGGGATGCTGGGGGATGCAGAGCAGTAATTGTCACTTAAGCACTTCACTCCCCGCCGCCCGGCTCCCTCCCAGCTGGGTTTATCTCTAGCCAATTACTGCTGTCATTTGCATTTCAACGTGTGCCATCAGGAGCCAGGGGACAGGCACCAGGCATGGTGACACACAGCAAAGTCAAGCCATTCTTGAAGCCATTCTACACCATGTCCTTGGGGTCCAGGATCCTCCCTCCCCCCCCCCCCCCCGACATCACGCTGTGCTCCAAGGGGCACTCAGGGAACCGCCATGGCCAGGGATGGGAAAGACATGCCAAGCCCAACTGAGAGCTTGCAAGAGGCCACAGAGCAGTTTTTCAGGAGGAAGTCACACATGAAAGACATGCCGGATACCAATGGTACACGTTTTGTTTCTGTTGTGTCTCCCGATATTGCATCATCCCGAGCTGCCTTTTCTACTCCAAATCCATTTGCACTGCAAAGCTGCACAACAGGCAGAGTTGGTGTACTTCAGTATGACTATTCTTTAGTACTTCACACAGAACGGTAAGGTTGGAGAGGACCACTGGAGGTCTAGTCCAACCTCCCTGCTCAAGAAGGGTCCCCTAAAATTCATGAACTCGGGATTGTGTTCAAGTGGATTTTGAATATCTCCTGAGAAGGAGACTCCATAACCTCTCCGGCAGCCTGTTCCAGTGCTTGGTCACATGCACAGTAAAGAAGTTCTTCCTCGTGTCCACGTGGAACTTCCGGTTCCAGTTTCAGCCTGTCGCCTCTCATCCTATTGCCCAGCACCACCAATAAGAGCCTGGTCCATCCTCTTGACACACCCTTTTCAGATATTTATAGACATTGATAAGGTTCCCTCTCAGTCTTCTCCAGGTTGAACTGGCCCACTTCCCTCAGCCTTTCCTCCAGAAGAGGAATGCTCCAGCCCCATAATCACCTTCACAGCCCTTCAGGAGCTCCATTTCTCTGGTACTAAGGACCCAAAAACTGGACACTACTCCATGTGAGGTCTCACCAGGGTGTGAGTACAGGGCACCAGTAGTTATACTCTTGTAGTACCCACATGTGGAAGATGCACATTGGGGCCCACAATGCTGGGTGCTTATACTTGTGTACTTGAGCAGGTTGAAGATACTGGATTGGTCAAGGAAGAACATGGATAAAACAAGGATTCTCAGCTAGGGAATGGTCACAATACATATTGGTGGTGTGCTATTACATGACTGCACAGAGCTAGGAATGGATGCAAGAGGGTCTAGGATGAGTGTGAGGAGGCTGGAATTCCAGAGGACAACTGCTGGACTGCATACTCTGTGGAGGCAAGATGAAAACACAGCACCTACAGCTGCTCACACCTACTGCTTTGCTTCCTAAACAGTGCAGCTAAGACAATAACATGTAAAAATTCATCAACACTTAATGGATTGCCTTCATTGAAGGTTGAAGCCTGTCTATTTGCTAAGTATCACAACAAAAATTTACCACCAGTTTTAGAGGTATATCAGCTCTTTAAACAATCAATTTACTTAATAGTATTTGGAGCTCAGGGATCACTCTTCCTCAATGACAGAAACGTCTGTGGTGCTTGCATTTGTCAGCCTGCTCTGTGACATCTCATCACCACATGAGGTGCAGCAGAGACCTCTGAGAGGGAAGAACCACTTCAGCTAGATCTAATTCAACATGGCCCCTGTCACTGAAAATAGTATTTCTTCTGATCTCTGCAGCCAAAAAGAATCAGGGGTACAGAACCATCAGTTTTATTTACTGACAAGATGCATTTCCATGGGTTTTCCCATGAAAGAATTTAAAAAAAAATTCTGTGGGCAACTCAGACTGTCCACCCACTGCCCAAATGGAATGGGATACAAATAGCCAGCAAGTGCAGAACAAATGCTACCTCCTACTTAGGAGTGTGCTATGGAAAGGTTGTTTGTCACTGATGTTGTCACTGCAATCAGAGGCTATTAGCTCAGAGGCTATGCTAACTATCCTTAGCATATCTGAGAAGCATTTTGCTCCATGCTAACCAAGGAAAATCAGAGATCGAGTAAAACCAAAACAAAACACACTGCTTGCATTTTCTTCTCAACTAGCCACCAGAAAAGTGATGGAAGATTTGGATTTGCTGTGACACCTAGATTGCCACTTCAAGTTTAAAAGGTCACCTGCATGTAAAGCTCACACAGAGCTTATTTTCCCCTGCCATCATGACCTCTCTTGTTGGAAAAAAAATAAAGGATGTTTAAACAAATAAGCTAAAGCAGCTTCTAAAAAGTAGCCAGAGATTGGACTATGGTTAATTGAAGGCCACCAGAAAAGTAATTTGCCCTTTCTTTTGTTTCTTTTTAATTGTTTTTAAATGGGTTTGTTTTGGCTGACTGTGTATTTGAAATCCTTTGTATTAATAAGCTGATCAGTTACTGGCTCTCTACCTGCTAACCTGAGCCAAAAAACCTGCTCTTTTCTCTTTTTGTCTCCAAGCCAAAACAAATTTGTATGGGAAATAAGTCTTCTCCCTCTCCCTGCACTGAGTCACAACACAATGGTAATTTGAAAACCTTCTATTTACCACCAGGAACAAAAATGCTAAGCCAGATAGCAAAGAAAGGTTTGAAACAGGGTCTTCAGAACAAAAACTCCCACCACTACAGTCCACACAACTCCTGACTCAGGCATTCTGCCTCTGAACACCACCATGGCATAAACAGGGCTATCTTTCTGTTTCAGTTCATACTGGCTTGGCCTCATGTTGTCTTGTAATTCTGTATTATTTATGGTTTTTTCCTGCTACAAAATATAACAGCCTTTTGTTACTTGGTTTACCAATCTGGTTCTCCAAACTCAAAATCTGCATTTATGAAGTAAATTTTTTCCACACTTTTAAAAGTGGAACAGTGATCCAGGCACTGTTAGGTGGAAAAGAAGTTCCACAGAGGGAATTTCTTAAGAGAAGTTGAATGACAGCTGGGGAAGAACGGTCTGCTGGAATCATCTGGGATGAATTCACTGACTGTTACTGCTTCTCAAAGTGACACAGCAAAGACAGTAGGTAAAGACTGAGGGGGGCTCCTTAGTTCTGGGACTAAGGAGAGATGACTTCCCAAATGCCCCACCTCAAGTTTATCCTGTTAATCCTGCCTTTAGCGACTGGTCCAACCAGCTCTCATCCAAAGGATCTTGGCCATGGACGGCTCAGCTTCCCATGAGAGTGGCTGAATTAGTGCACATTTGTGGAAGTCTTTATCACTTTTTATGGAACTTTGACTAAAACCTGCTGCTGCTCCTCATTTTGCTGTCCCTGTCATACCAACTGAAGGATGTACATGCTCCCATCCTACACAGAGATGCTGCTTCCTTAACAACACACAGTATCTACACTCCATGTACTACTAGCAGGTCTGAAGCACTCTCCACATGTAATTTTCTTGAAAAATCTTAGATCTTCTCTAAAACTCATTGTTTTAGGGATCATCACCACCATCTTCACATGTCCAATACCTTTTCATACTGAATACTTAAGAGGATTATGCTATCTGAACACCAGAGAGAACCAACAAGAGACAACAATAGCTTGACTGGTTAGGTTGAGACTGTACACTGGGTCCTCCTAACTGTGATAGACTGGGACCTTTGGCTGAGTGGCAGTAATTATTTGGAACATTGAACTACAAAAAGCAAGACAAATTGCACTGAAATCCTGGACCACTTTCAAGTAGGACGCACACTACACCGGATTCTTTTCTGCCTGCCCCACATCCCCAAGCAAATACAATGAGTCAAGCAATATGAACAAACAGCTCTAAGATTAATAATGCGTGCAGTCTTCCAGAGGTTCTCAATAAGGAAAGCACAGGCAGAACTGCAACAAATAGCTACATTTTTTTTTTTAATCCACAGAGGACAAATACTTTTTTGGGACTGAGATTTAGTGTTGCATCAGAGGCAAAGCTCTCTTGTGCATGCATGCGCATAAATCATCCAAACAGCTGAGAGGGTATGCATTTCAGGTTCTCTCCTAATGGTCAGTCAGTTTAATTAACAGCAATCTTTAATTGCTACAGCAGGCAGAAGTAACCTGGCTATAATTTACATCTTGACAACAAGCCATCAGCCAGATTTCCAGAGGCAGACAGCACTCACTGATCTTGGAACCTAACTGAAGTTTGGGTGCTTGGCTTTGGAATCAGGACTGGTGATCTCTTTTGCCCTCTTTCTTCCTTTCTTTTTCTTCTTTTCTCTTCCTTTTCATCTTACCCCTTCATCCAAAACCCACTGTTGTGTGATTATATAGTAGGACAGGGACTAACGCACCAATTTCTATGCCAAGAGTGTAATTTACTAATAAAGCTTCGTGAGTTTTTGTGGACCCTCTGGCTTTTGTTCTTCCTTTCGACCATGAGCATTTATGAATCTTGTGTGCTCCCTTCTCCTTAAGGGTGTGACATCACATTTTTGGTGTCATGGGCAGGATGCTGTGGTTGAAAGAGTCCATTTGGGATACCATCACTACCCCGGAGTTCTGGACAGGGCATGCTGGGAAGTGATCTATCACTTGTTAACAGCCAGGAGGGATCCAAGCACCTGCAAGCCAAGACAGTCCAAGAAATGTCAGTGCTGGACTGCTCCCTGATTTTGGAAAAGTTGAGAGAATATAATGCCTTCCCAATTCCCATGGGCACAGAATAAGCAAATGAAAATTGGTATAATCCTGAGGTGGTGGTTAAATGCATAAATGTGGTGTTAAGAGAACAAAAGGTACAAAAGAGGAAAGGTAAAGTGATTTTATGTGCGATTTTGGGAGCGGCTTTTACTGCTACCCAAAAGGAAAGGTATACCAACAAACAAGTAGAGGGGAAAAAAATGACTGGATGTCTGCAGGATTTGGTGAAAAGATTGCAGGACCAGTTAAATGAGAAGAGAGAAAGTAGGCTTTGGGACAAAACATTGTTCGTTGCTGAGCATGAGCATACTAGGAGGCTTCAGGTGGAGTTTTGGGTTGTGGATGAGATATTATAGGAGCAATTGCAGGATTTAGAATTTCGACCGCTTGCAGGAACACCACTCGTAACACTGACTTTTTGTATCCAATGAAGAAGTTGGAAGACAGTAGACAGGTCTATTTTTCTGACAGAGCAAGATGTAATGTTTGCATTGTCATCTGATGATGAGGAAGTAACATTAGGACCCCTAATTAAAACTGAAACCACAGACAATGGTCAGGGTCAGCAAACTGCTACCAAAACAGTGTTGTATACAGCAGATACCAGAGTTCCACAAAGAGTATAGCAGTCTTGCATAGAATGGAAATGTAAGGGTTGATCCCGACAACACTGAAAAGGGGAAAGATGCTTCTTTATCTTCAAGTCTCCCTGAATCTACTAGACGCCAGGCTAGAGCGGAAAAATCACACAAAAATTTACCCACCTGCCCCGCCCTCCCCCCCCCCCCCCCCCACTCAATTCTATTTTCTTCTGGTGGTTCATTTGCCAAGAGCATTATGGTCACAAGCCAGATGAGATGGGAATCCAGCAAGTGGAATCCTATTGCATACATAGTGATGGCCCATCTATTCGAATTCCAGTAGGTTCTTGTCAACAAATAATAACATTTCTAATAGTAACTCAAATTCAGAGAGCATCCCATTTGTGGGGGCAACTTGAACCACAGGAGGGCCTCCCAAAAGGGTGGGGGAAGCAGAAACAGCAGTACAGGAAGCACTTCATGAAGTAGAAGTTGAGATTCCACCTGAGGAACTTCAAGGCCAAACTGGCCCTGACAGACCAAAGAGATCTTTACTATTCAACTCAACTACATTCAAAGAGACAGATATTCTGAATGGAGAAAAAGCATTTTTGTCATCAGCCTGAGCCATTAAACAGCTTGAGCCACTAAGGGGTAACCTGTCCAGACAAACCCCACCAGGACTCGTATTATTTTCTCATCCCAGGAATGATACTGGGAATGATGTCAGTATACCCCCACTGAAGATCAAGTTAACCATGGAAGGACTGCTTATCCTTCTTGCAGGAGCAATGATTGCCAGCATGAACCAAATTTGGTTCACACATCAACAAGCTGAACCCACAAGTTGGAGACTCTCTGTTCTTTATTTATGGTAACAATAGTACATTCTGCACCACAGCTGTGGGGGCAATTTATTATGACAGCATTTATAAAGGAAGGAGATGAAAGTAATTTACCCACTGAAATTCAAATGGTAGCCTGAGATAATGCAACCAAATTTGAAAGGAAATTCCACTCTTGCTGGTAACTAATTAATTTCACTTATGACTCCACCAAGAGTAAAGCCAAAATTTTTGTTTTAACAATATGCAATGCTTTGGTATATACTACATACCCAATCATTGTGTCAGGATTCAATCCCAACAGAGCTGTACTCTATTCCCTGGAGCACAGAGTAAGGGCCCAATGGAACGGATGTGTCTGCATAAGAACCCCTTGAGATTTTATTCTTGTAGATAACCTTGTTGTAGATAAAAGCAATCACCCTTATCTTTGTGTCTGTAACTGTGTTGAAATCATGGGATCTGATTTTAGTTACTGAACTTCTGTTACATCTTATCAATTGTTATGATTTAATACTGATTTAAGACCTAAACCCTACCCCTGTTAGAATGAATCTCAGCTTGATAAAGCTGCTACTGAAGCAAGTACAAGAAAACGGACAAAAGGCTGATTACTGCTCCTCAGGATGTGAAAGAAATCCAGGTGATGGAATGGGTGAAAAAAGATGAAGAACAACATTGTTGGGACATGTTATTTGGATGGTTGCGGACAGCAATAGGAGTTTTTAACAAGGTGTTGCATCCTGTGATTGTTCTTTTAATATCAACCTTTCTGCTTTTCATTTTGATAATCGCATTGTACGTCAAGTTGTGAAGAACTACAGAGAGATTACCTCTGTCCTAGGTTACAATGTAAGATGTAACCAAAAGCATGCATTCTATTATCATCTTCACAAGCTGTTAAAGCAGGTGGGGCAATGTTCGTTATCTCCTACCATGACTCATCCTTGGTAACTCCCTCTGGGGTCTATCTCTGTTTAATGGGCAATCAAGGACCCACTGCATGACTCACAGAATTACATCAGCCCATTGTGAGATGCTCCGCCTAGGGGGAGGAGCCAAGCATTCCCACCTGGATATAATCTGAGGTTTGGAACAGCACAGGCAGCCCTTACTTAGGGGATTCCCAGAGGACAAGAGCTACCACTGGACCTTCAGGTAAAGACCTGTTGCAGTGGGGATCCTGCAACATGCATATACCAAACCAGGAGTCCCATGGAAAGGAAATATATATGGACAGACAGATTCTTGATAGCTGTTTCAGAGATGTTTATTTCTCCAGCCGCATGGCCTGAGCTCTGCCGAGGAACTGTTACAGTCACGGGACCAAGGGTCCTTCTGCCCGCGCAGGGAACACAAACCAACCAATGGGAACGAGGCTGAGCAGGGGCAGGGAAACCCCGTGTCTGTGCCCTCAGGGCCCCTCTCCCAGGGCTACACGGCAGGAGAGGGACCCCAACACCTCACCCGTTTTATTATAAAAGGAGAATGAAAACAACTGGATAAACATAACAAGAACAGTTTCAAAACAAAACAAGCCACCCTCCTGAGTCTTTAAATGTCCAAACAGATTCTGTGGAACATCTTAGGGCTGACAGAAGGGAGACAGGACTCTCTGAGCATGCTTTGTGGGGAAACTGAGGCAGGAGAGGGTTTAACTTTTTCCCTCCCCCTTTTCATCCCCCACTCGGCATTGGAAAGGGATTTTTGGGGAAACAATTGGCAAAAGCATGGTTTTGTGAGGGAAACCATGGGTGAAAAAATGGATTGGGAATACACTGGGGGTAATAGGATATAGGGTAAAAGGGAAAGGTGGGATTAGGAAAGGGAGACTGTAGGGGGGGGCTTACAATGGAGATATTGTCTAACATGACTACGATTTTTAGCATATATACTGCCTTTCACAGAAACACCATCAGGCCCAGTGACCTGCGATGCTTGTAACCCTTTTCTACCTCGTATAATTTTGAATTCCACTACCTCTCCATCTCCCAAGCTTGGGATGCATTTTTCAGGGTTATTCTTTTTAATAGCAGTTCTATGCACGAATATGTCTTGCTGGTTGTCACACCTTGTTATAAAACCATAATTTTGCTTAACATTATACCATTTTACTATCCCTAAGGTCTTAGTTACTATGATCTTTTCCTTTTTCCGAGTGGCTGCTGTTTTCTGTCTCGCTGCGTCTTTGCTCTCTCCTTCGGTTGCTCCCGTGTTGGAATTGTCGGGGCTGCTCGTGCCTGCGCGCTCTTCCCGGGGTCGCGTTCGGGGCTGCGCGGGCCGGGCCGGGCCGCGCCGCTCAGTTCTCCGTGCGTCACCTCCTCTGGTCGCAGCTTCGCTGCCGCTGCCAGGCGCTGCACCCACATCTCGGCCGGGCCCCCAAGCGACGACCCCCCCGCGCCCTGCTCCAGCACGCGTCTCGGCTGGGCGCGGCTCCGTTCTACCGCCACCGCCGCCAGCCGCCGCCCGCGCGCCGCCCCTCTCGGTCGGGCGTTCACGGGGCTCGCTCCAGCACGCGCTGCGCTGGGCCGTACGGGCACTGCCGGGTCCCGCCACTCCTTGCTCCGCCACCGACACTGCGGCTCGCGTGGCTCCACCCGCGTGCGGGAACTGCCTCGCTGCTGCTCGCAGAGCGCTCGGTGCACGTGGCCTGGGCCGCACGGTCCCTGCGCCAGGCTTCCCTTCGCCAAGACACAGCTGACATTGCTCAACAGTCTCGGTAACTAAATAATATTCACGAAAATATTCTTCCATCGGCATATATTTTGACTCCAATATTAACTGTGTCCAAACGGTTTTCCAAAAGCCCTTGGTAAGAATTAAATCCCAAGAAACATAGAAAAAGTTCTTAAACAACCATGCCAGGAAGTGTTTCAGTTCTTTTTGAGCTTGAATCAAGCTAAAATTCACAAATCGTTGTTCAAGAATCATTTTAAGTTTAAGATAAATGTCCATATGCGGCTCTGAGAGCCAAGAGTCTTCCCACCGTTCCTCCATAGTTTAGATATGGAATAGCAAAACAAAACCAAGAAGAGGAATCCAAAGCTTCCAGGGTTTACTCACACAAATCAGTCGCTTAGGGATCGGGGATCGTTCTGCTCACAATTCTCCACCTTTATGTTGCAGTGGGGATCCTGCAACATGCATATACCAAACCAGGAGTCCCATGGAAAGGAAATATATATGGACAGACAGATTCTTGATAGCTGTTTCAGAGATGTTTATTTCTCCAGCCGCATGGCCGGAGCTCTGCCGAGGAACTGTTCCAGTCACGGGACCAAGGGTCCTTCTGCCCGCGCAGGGAACACAAACCAACCAATGGGAACGAGGCTGAGCAGGGGCAGGGAAACCCCGTGCCTGTGCCCTCAGGGCCCCTCTCCCAGGGCTACACAGCGGGGGAGGGACCCCAACAAAGACCAGCCCCTTTTCTACTGGATCATTACTTCAACAGGACTGCTTTATCTGGACTGCTACCACCACTGTGACTAACAGGGTGTCAGGTTGTATCCTGACTCTGTCAGTGTTCTTGTACTACTTCATTTATTTTAATTTTCCTATTAAATTATATTTTTGACTTGCGATCTCCCACTAGTTTGTTTTCAAGCCTAAATAGTAGAGATAGAGGGAGAAAGGGGCAGATGATTCTATAACCTTTCTCATCTTTTCCCTTTTCAAAGAATGGGACTTTTCACCAAGTCCATATCGATGTTTGTGCCACAGGGTGGTGTATAATCCCAGAAGATAAGGGGCTAATGTGAATGTCTCAAATACCAACAGCCAGATGGCTGCAGAGCTGACCAAGAATTGTTGGTTATGACACACCATGAAAAAGAACAAGATGCAGCTGGAGAAGGGGCCATGCAGAAGTAGGGCAGTACCAGGGCAAACATCCTTGTTCTAGCTCCTGGACATAAGCACGACGCAGTACTGCACAAGTGCAGGAATGAGGTTGAGAAATGGACATTGAGTGTATGCCAGGGACTGAAATGGTTCATGCCTTAAACATTGTTATGAAGTTTTGCCTGTTATAGCAAAAACTGTATAAAGAAGCTACAACCACAGAAGCCTCCCTGAAGAACTTTGGACTGTGAGTCAAGCCCCCTAGATAAGATAAAGAGCACACTATTGTTTAATCATCTCAGGTCTAGGGAGAAACAAACAAGGCCAAAGGAGAAGAATGCATCCACAAGAGAGCCAAACACGGCAGAGATTCTTCCCTTGCTAAGTTTGGTGTGGGGGAGACCACAGCCCACAGAAGCCAGGTTTACTCCCCCTGAAATGAGGTGGGGAGAAGGTTTTGGGTGTAACCTCTGGTCAGAGGCAGTGAACACCCATCCTCCCCTACACAAACCGGCCCAGCTGTGAAACCCCCAGCCCCACAGGCCACATCCACAGGATACTCATATGAGAGGCAGCTAAGGTGGTGTCATAATCCATCAAAGACTCCTATGGGCCTTGCACCACAGGACTGCATGTGATGCAACAGATCCAGAGTCTGTTGTAAGAGACAATGGCAAACTTCGCCCCGCCCCACCCCGGAGTGGTGCCTCCCTTTTCCTACCTAGCCTGAGTGTATATAAACCCATCAGATTCTATGCTTTTTTTTTGGGGGGGGGGGCTTCACCACCAAGAAGACCAGCTGGAGAGGATCAACAGAACATCGTTGGGATCCACGGATGGTGATACTTTCCTTATTCTGTCTCTGTCACTCTCCTTCTTTTCCCCCACTTCTTTCTCCTATTTCTTTCTCTTCCTTTTACTCTCCTTTCTCTCTCTCTCACATTTACTATTAAATAAAATCCATACTATTGTCACTGGTATATGGTCTTGTCTGCACCTTAAGTTGGGCAGAGGCATTTCTAAGAACTTTAATAACTGGATCATGACAGTGTATGGGGGGGGGCCATCAAGACTACCCAAGACCCCAAAGCCCTCCAACCCATTTCCAGTAAGGGCTAGAGGAATGGACTGCACATGGTAACTCATTTAAATTGAAAGGTATCTCCACCAAGCCCAGGCAGGGTCTGGTTCCCCCACTGCCAATGTGTTCAGTTCAAGCAGTGCTTACTAAATGAAACATTCCTTCTATCTCAATAGTTAATGAATACTAATAAATGAATGAGAGATGCCTTAATAACTCCAAATCCCATAAGCAAAGAAGTACTTCACTGTACACTGTAAACTCTAATAAAAGAAAATTAAGGATGTAAAGTCAAACCATGGGAAAGGATGAAAAAGGCAATATTTTGCCAGCTCATACAATACTTGGCTACCGAATCTGTGAAATAGTAATAGCATCAAACACACCTTTTTAAAGCTTCTGTTTCTCCCAAATGTACAGTTCATCAGAGAATGCTCCTGCTTCTCATCATCTATTTCCCTTTCCAAAAGGTACTCAGCAAAATTATTTTTTCCTAGCAAACAGAGGTCCGTAAGAACTTACAAATCAACCATATACGCTATACCAATTTGCTTTTATTACAGAAGAACAATTCCAGCACTGATATACTACTATACTGCACTCAGTAATTTTCAAACCTGCCTGCCTGAAGTTTTGCTTCCAGAAGTTCCCAGAAGTGTACTTCAGCACTTAAAAGAAGCTATTTGGATAGAAAAAGTATCCTCCACTTTAGAAGTGGGGAGAGGCAACCAAGTCCAGCATTCTTTTCTCTTGCCTCAACAAACAGGCATCACTACACCCATCCCAAATGCACTGCAAAGAGATTGTGTTAGGTTCTGGACTGATTATTTTACTGTCTCACAGATTACATTCACTTCTCCAGGAAGCTACTTCTCTTCCCATTCAAGGCTCTTCATAGCCTCTCTTTGTCTCTTCCAAATCACATTTAGACTTCCACCTCTGATCAGCCCATGGCAGACACTGACCCCTCTCTACTTTTTAAACTGTCAAACAAATCTCTTCACGCTCTCCATAAACCCTCATAATTGCTCAAATTCCTCCAGTGTTGGGATGGAGAATGTACTGAGAGACCATTGCTATCACGTTGATTAATATCCAGCCACAGCCACTTTGTTTTCTGCCTGCTGTGCATCTGGGATGTGTTCTTATACCTGGAACACAACCATCTTTTAGTATAGCTCCTGACACAAGAGAGCCGTGGCTTTGGCTAAGCTCTTGATACTCTGGTATACAAGAAAGTTAAGAGCATCAGCAACAGGGAAACTGCAGGAAGGTTTAATAGATTTGACCACTTACAACACTAACCCATAGGGGCACATACCAGTCCATTTACATGTGCTGACCTCCATCAAAAATAGTTGCACGAAAGCTTTGTAAATCACCACTATCATCGTTACCTCCTCTGCTACTTGGGCAGTGGCTTTTTTACCTTTCTTTTCTTTAGGGACAGGATGAGAGGACGCAGCCTTAACCTGCACCAGGGGAGATTTAGGTTGGATGTTAGGAAGAATTTATTCACAGAAAGGGTGAACACTGGAATGGACTGCCCAGGGAGGTGTTTAAGGAAGGACTGGATATGGCACTTAGCGCCATGGTCTGGTTGACAAGGTGGTGTTAGGTCATAGGTTGGACTCGATGATCTCAGAGGTCTTTTCCGATCTAACTGATTCTGTGATTCTTCCATTACTGCTAGAAAGAATCAAAAAACTCTCTGTTGCTGAAGTTCTTTACCCTGGCCCCTGAGGGCAGGCACGTTTTCTTCTTCAGCATATTTATTATTGCCTCTACTGTGCAAGGGGATTTCCAGGCAGACAGAAAGGAAGAGTTGCTCTCACTGGCACGTAGTAATCTAAAGGCATGTGGAGTACCCATCAAACTGGCATGACAGTCATGGCCTGATACAGCCCAGGCTTTGGGATGTGCTCTCAAAGAGAGTTGAAACTCTGAGACAGAATGTCTGTCAGTCCTGAGAATGGACTATGTAACTACTCCACCTTCACTGCAATTTTTACCCATCTTAAAGCCAGGATAAATCACCACAGCTACAGCTTCTTGGTAACAAGTGAAAAGTTTTGGCTTTCCTCTGCCTGGTCCAGGGCACATGTTGATCAGCCAAATGATGCTCATGTAAAAGCACAAGCTCTGGTCCCCTTTGTTTTGTGCCACAGCTGCACTTGAACTGACAGCGTGTCAGTGTTAGCATCACTGGCAGAACAAAGGAGACAAAGGCTGACACAGGAGAGGGAAACTTTGTTAGGCTCCTTAAGAGCAGCAATATTAAAAAAAAAAAAAAAAAAAGAAGTGCAAACTCTAGGAAAAGGACACACCTGGACCAGGAGCAATTTTTAAAGGAGGAAGCTCTGCCCATCTGCCATGTGTGGAGGGCTCACCATTCATAAACCCTGCCTTTTCTTACTGTTTTGTGCAAGAGAGCATGGATTTGGTGAACAGAGACAGATCCAGAGGGCTACTTCCTATGCCCCTACAGCCCTAGCAATGCCTGCACTGCCTTATCTCTTTGTAAACAAGCTAAACTATGCCGGGTAAGTGTGCAGGAAAGCACACTAACCACGAGTGGATTTAAGGCTCTTGGCAGTAGACACAGCGACTTGGTTTAAGTGGCACGTGTCTCAGTATTAAGGCTCATGCTAAGCAGTTGCAAATGGATGTGGCAGGCACGCTCCAATCCGCACTGAGTTTAATGCAGGAAATTGTGTGTGCTCCAATACTGTAACATAGGAAATCTGAGAGCTAAAAATGCACCCTGGGGAATTAAATCTCTGCTCTTCTCCCCCATCTCCAACTCAGGAGTGCCCAGAGCGGCCTTTGTATAGCCTCACCTCTAAACATACCCTGATCTGCCCTTATTTCCAGTACTACCTAACATGCAAGGGACATTTGCAGGGAGACAAAAGGCTGTATCTTCATCCCAAGCAGTTCACAAACTAAGGATATGCAGAGGGGACTGATGTGTCACTTCAGCCTCTCCCTTTGCACAACTTCAGAGCCCAAACTTCCTTCTACTCACCCGATTAAAAGAAGTACATTGCTGCATTTATTTGTTAGTGCAGCAAGAGACATCCCTGTCAGCAGCACTGAAGCTGTGCAAGAGACTCTTGCAGATGCCATTGTTCTTAGACATAGGATTTCATTACATAAAGCCAGCCCACTGAGAGATATGTTGGGAAGGGGGGGACAGGAAGGAGGGGGAGGGAGGAAAGGGGAGGAAGCCTTTAACAGAGAGGGGAAAAGAAACCCTCAGAGGTCCAAAATAAATGATTCTTGAATCACAGGGAGGCAGGAAACACAGCTCACACCCAAACAGAGACACTCCTCTATGGCAGACAAGCATCCTGATGATTGTTGGCTTTGTTGTTACAACAGGAAACTCCCCCGCCCCGCTCTGCAGCGCTGGATTCTCGGAGGCACCTACCAGTACTTGCGTTTTGCTGCTCCCTTTTCTGCAGGAGCGGGAGGAGCTGCTGGAACGCGCGGCACAGCAGCTGAAATGGGAAACATCTCGGGGAAGCAGCATCTTTCAATTCACCCAACAAATAATCTGCTCAAATTCAAATGGCTGACAGTGAACAAGATATTACAAAAACATATTTCCTGTGGGTTAGCACAGCAAACAGCATAGTACAAAACTCATGATACGCCACCATATGGCTTCTGCCATATTATTTTTGCTAATAATGTAGAACAACATCCATTGTGGTAGCTGCAATGACCACAATGCCAGTACAGCCTGTTTGTGCCAGGACTAAAGTGGTTTCTTATTAATTATTTAGGTATAGCATTGTATTTAAAAAACTTTGAGGATGGAATAATAGTATTCTTGCTTATTTTTCACCCAGAGTATGATTAAACTGTTCAAAAGTCAGAAGTCCCAATTTTTCAGCAAAACTGGGATGAGAAAACATCGCTTACCGTCAAAACAGAAAGCATGATGTCAGCAACCTAGTGAAAATACCTATTAAATGGCATGGGTTTACAGCAAGCACTAGCTGCAGCCACTATTCTGAGCTGTAAAGATGAGACAGAACCAGAGAGCTCTGTCCTGCTGTGATGAACTGCAAACTTAATCAGGATCCATACTGGCTTGAAATATGTAATCTGTATTGTCCATTTCCCTCCTCCTCTCTGTGTGTGTACAGATGGTCAAAACCTTACAGCTAACCCTGAGCAATGGATAATGAGGTAATAACACTTCCCAGCCTCTAGCCTCTGTGGTTACTTCCAAATTAACATCCAAACTGTGTTATGCAATTCACAACACCAGAAACAAGAGTCTAGTTCACCAGTCAGACCAACTTGTTAGTCAGAAAATGGTTAGAGCAGCTACATTTCTGCACCTATTTTTGCTCTTTAAAATTGTGTATGGCTACTGTAAACATACACATCAAACCATCTGTATGTTCCAGCTTCAAGAGAAAAAGAACAACAACAACAAAAAAACACTGAAAAAAAATAACCCCCTCCTACCCAGACTTGTCCTGAATACTAATGCTAAAACTATTACAAAATGCTAATTTGGTACCAACAACCTATGATTAAAAAAACAATGAAGCACCTCAAGCACATGAATTAAGGCATTGTCTTAAACATGGTCTTTTCATCTTAAACTAGAAAACCCTTATATATACACACATCTGGGCCTTTTCTTGCTCTCAATGATCTCAAAGCTATATTAAAGATGTAAATCTTTATGTACGCTAGTCTAATGCATCTGGGGTCTGAATGAAAGCTAAAGACACCACAGTACTTTTAAAGACAACCACAAATGAAGCCAAAATCTCAGCTAAGATTATTTTCTGTCAGTAAACACCCCCTGAAGGCAATTCTCATGGATTACTGGGATGCCTATTGAGTTACTTGAGTACCATTACCTAACATCCAGTATTTGGTATAGAACATCACTACACGGTTTCATACTTAACATACTTAAGCAGTTAGTGGCAAAGATGTACTTTCACAACACTTCTGAGGCAAGAGTCTCAAAAGTTTTAGTAACACTAATAATTCATCTTTACAGTTTTTGTTTCCTCTCCAGTTTAAGGCATAGGAAAGGCTGATTTCCTTCTCCATGCTGCACTGTTCACCAACAGCAAAACTTGAAATGGAAACCTCAGTGCTCAATTTATTTTCATGTGTTCTAACCATCTGACACTACTCCCTCATTACTATCCCAATCTTTCTTGCTCGGTTCTTGCATTTGTGCATAGTATCTAACTTACCTAATGCCTTCCATCAATAAAGTGAAAAAGCAGGCAAACCCCCCAAAATTCTTGCAAACATACGGGCCATTTAAGAGAAGAAAGAACAGATTGCTTGGCCAGGACCAACTGTTAAACTGCAGGACCTTTCCCACCCCACCCTTCACGTTTTGTCTAAAACACTGAAATGTTTAGAACAAGGATAAAGACCTAACCTTGGTCAAAACTTGGTCCAAAAATGGCAAAAAAACCAGAGAGATGAAAAATAGAACGAATCCAGAAGCTCTTCCACTCTCACCTAGATCAAAACTTCCCTTTATACAATATATCTTTACCAGACAGATTGTATAAAGGTTTTAATTTTGCCAATGCATTATAAATATTAAATAACTCCTACATCAATAGTATCCTTGACAGATCCATAAGTAAGTATTTGACTCCAGTTAAATGCTCTGTAGGGAACTTTGATGAAAATAAAAGTTCCTCCTACTAGCAATAAAAACATTTGTATCATCTACAAACCCAGAAATACATCAAACCAAAACATGTAATGCTGGGTTCTGGAGTGCAGAGAAGCTGAATACCAGGTTAGAAAGAACTAAGCCAGGAAGTTAAAAAAAAAAAAAAAAAAAAAAATTTTTCTATTTAAAATTGTAGCCACATCAGATTGATCATAACCTTCAACTGATAAAACATTTACATTGTTTGGCTGATGTTCTTCAATTCACAATTGCATGCAATTAACAATTACAAGGGTGCAATTAAAACTTGCAAGAGGTAAGCAAGTCTCCCATAGGCTCTCCCAGTAGACAAAGTAGCATTTCCACTTCAGATCAAAGTAAATTACAAAACCCAACTAAATTCGCATAGACAAAGCACTGCAGGAAACAAACACCTCACATTTGACAAAAATAGAAGTTCATTTTTTCACCATCACTTTCACTATTCTCTTTGCAAAGGGTTTGTCTCCATTAGAGAGGGAAGATGGTTCAATGGCTAGTACAAGGCAAGAGAGACTTGCCAAAATGACACAGATTAATTTTAGTGTCAGGAGCTACTGTAAATCTCAGCAGTTTGAAAGGTACCGTCAGCTGGAAAGGGGAGGAGATGAGAGTCAGAATCTATTTGAAACTTCACAGAATATAGGCCACAAAACCATGAGAAATAACAGCTCTGGAAAAAAAATTATAGCAAATCTAACAAATATTTCTATAAGATGCCTCAACTTTGAGGTGCTATTTCACAATTTAAGATTTTTTCACATCTCTAAATCTGGACAACTTTCTATTAGCAACTCTGAGGTACAGTAGTGAATCATCATCTTTTCCTCTGTTACTATTGGGTTCTAGAGCCTGCTTCAGCTGTCAGCTAGAAGTATTTGCCATTCTTCCCATTTCTTTTTCAACTCAGCCTAACACCACCATAATTTTGACTTTGAGAAAGCAGCAAAGACATAATAATGATGTATATTTGTATATATTTTTCCCCTTTAAAACTGATTTTTCTCATACAAAGGCATAAACTATCTAAAGAAGCATCTCTAAAGAGCCATCCACAGCTTTCACAAAAAGCTGCTTTTAAAGCTGTCTAGCTCTCTTCCACCTGATCCTATAAACACTGCTGGCAATTTTCCCCCCATGCCTCTAACATATTTTCACTTAGCACCAGTTTGATGTATAAGATCTGACAAGCCAGGCAGTTATAGGCCACCTGCATCACTGTCACCATGACAACAGTGAAAGACAATCCATGATCCCATGCCCTGGTCACACGTTTCAATACAGCTTATCTGTCCAAAGCCACTGAGTCTAATGGAAAAGAGTAATTACAATCTTCCACTCATTGTCAAAATTCTCACCATATAATGCTCTTCAAAATTATTTTATTCCTCTCACATGGCTGCTTTGCAAAAAAAAAAAAAAAGAAAAAAAAAAGAAATAAGAAAAAAGAAAACAAACCTCAAAAGAGACCTTAAGTGGGTTTGGAAGGGAGTGAAAGAGTGAAAAGCAAGTCTGTGCCTGATAGAAAAATGCAGCAGTGTGAGCAAACTGGCTCTTTGCAGTGCTGAAGGACTAATCAGAAGCAGGGGAATGTACCAACCACTAAGAGGGATAAATGAAAATTTCTCTTATATTCGTAGAGCATCACTCAAGATCCTTTTAGTTTTGCACTGAAGGTGAAGAGAGGATATTAGCTTCCCTCTTTGCCCCTCCCCTTCCTGGAAAACTTCTTCCAAGCACTATGCTGCACTGCGCAGCAGCAGCAGCTTCAGCAAGCAGCATGGCTCTTCAGATGACCATGTCACTAAAGAGAGATGGAACCCTGTGTCTGAGACAGCAGAGCAGCAGCTCCTCCTCTCCATCCTCTATAACAGACTACCCCTTCATTTTTTATTTTTAAAGCAGAACTGCAGGGCAAAGCTTCAGAATTTTACCCTTTCTGATCCCTGACCCTAAAGGACTACTGCATTCCCTACATCCCTGGCAGAAAATGCCAAAATGTTATTCCTTTGTCTATGGCCACAGCCATAATTAGGATGGAGATCAGGGTAAAATGATATACAGTTTACACCTGTAAAACAGGGACATGACTTCCCTGCCTTGTAGGGAACTGAGAGGACAGAGGGAACCCAGCCATGACACAGACCAGCAGCACCTATTTTGAACTATGGCAAATGTTGGACAGCGAGTACCTGGACTCTCATCCTGAAGTAGATAGAAATACAACACCTTCTGGCACATAATTTTGTGCTGGAGGATCAGGACATATCCATAATAAATGAGAAGCTTTGCTTTCTGCTTGATACGCATTGTCCCAATCCTTCTCCTCCAAGCACCTTCATGCAAATCAGTCAGCACGTCAAAGCTCCAATTTATTAGGCATGCAATAAATACCCCTTGAATTAGTAAAAGGTGATAAATCAGGAACAGACAGACAAAAAGATACAGTAATTTATTAAAATGTTTCATCCACCCATGTCCAAACCACACTAGTAAATAAAATGTCAAATGGTTGCCCATTTTAGAGACATATTTTTAGTTGGATGCTTTAGGCCACAGCATTGGCACCAGGAAATGAAAGCTTCATTCACAGCACATTACTTGCATTTGCCATACAGGGTTATCCTGGCTCAGCTGACACAGTAACCCCACTGTAGCTTGGGCCCAAGAGTCCTGACTCTCAACTCCCAAACCACAAGGTAAATAAAAAGTCAGTCTTTTTTGGTCTGTACTTACAAGAACACAAACAGGGCTGAGGACCCTCAGTCCTGATGTATTTCAAACACGCATTTGAAATAACCTTCAGCATTCATGGCAGAATTACTTTAAAGAGAAGCAATGCTGTGATTTAATGACCATCTTTTTACATGTTAGCCAAATAAAATGTTACAAACAACAAAGGTAATAGCATCTTTAAGTTTCTGTAAAGCTGTGACTCCCTCCCAAAACCTGGTACAAACCTAGTGCCTGCACCACAGAAACACAGCCAGTGCTATGGCTGTGCACCACAGATGGCCAAGGCTGCCCAAGGGGGCACAGGCATGCGTTCGGAGCGGCAGTAGCCATGGCTTGGCACGGGCTCTGCCTACACAGCAGATCCCATAGAGCATCAGTCGGAAAATCTCTACTGATGACAAGTAGGTGAAGCCCTGCTTTCACCTGGTGTTTTTGAGGGAGAGGACAGATTTTTCAGCTGGGGTAAAGCAGGCACCCCGGTAGATCTGTGTGGCTTTATACCAGTCGAGCAACTAGTCCAGGGCTCCCCCGCGCAGAGTGCCCCCAACTCCTTCCTGCCTTCTGGCACTGGTTCAGCACCATCGCAAAGGGAAGGGTGCCACCTACAGCACTGCGCACAGCGCTTCCTCCAGCACCATGGCTTGCCTTGGACGTCTCCCAGTGAAGAATTAATCAGGGTCAGCCCCCTTAAATGGAGGCTTGGTGACTCTTCAATGACAGAGATAGGCAACATCCTCAAGCTGGTTTCTTACTTTAGGAATGCAGAGGTAGAGTGTCTCATATAGATTCCTTGTCTTCACTTCTTTGATGTCTTACTGTTGCAGTGTGAGTATTTCTTCTTCTGCTATACCTGCATGTCAGTACTATCAAAACTTCTCCACTAACTTCTATCTTATTCTTTTAAGATATCTTAGAGTGTCAAACATCATTTACTTCAGAATTTCTTCAAAGAAGATTTGGTTCCTGTCCCCTCACATTTATGTGCTTAATTCCTTTCTCTCTTCTTTCCATGGGAAAGATCAATTCAAATAACATATTTTCAGTCTTGTACAAGCTACGTCTTTTGGAGTTCCTCTGTGTGCAACACCCAACCTCTAGAAAGGTATTAGAGTTGAGGTGCTTCTTTCTCTTTTTAATCTTACTAAACCACTATTAATTCATACAGGGGATGCATAACCAACAAGTAGAGTCTGCAAACCAATTCTTGCTTTTATGGAAGAGTGCTGGCTCTATTCGTCAATGCTAATCTGAGATAAATGTCCCTGTGCAGAATACATGACACACACACTGTCCAGAAGGAAGACAAGCTGAATTAGTGTGACAGAGCCCAGCTGCCACTGTAGATGGAACAGTCAGAAAATGAACAGGTATCCAAAGCCACTGCAAGAACTAAAAGCATAATCTTGTAAATCAGAATAACAGTTTAGATAAATACGAGGATTAGGTTCTCCTCTTTTCTTCATGCTCTGGTTTTTATTATGCAAAAATCTTTCTAATTATTACAAATTTGCAATGAAAAGCAAGCTCTGGTCAGAGTGTTGAGACTCTACCAAGGCAGGAAAGAGCAAAAATTAGAATTAATAACTCCTTAATAGACTGTTTCATTCATAACTGCCCAAGTGTTCTCCCTGCTTGGGGCGACATCAAGAATGACCCTGGGAAGCCAAAGGCCACAACAGCATGCTTTACTGAACTTGATGTGGTCAGAAGGCATCTTGTCTAGCAAATTCTGGATAGCATGAGGTGAAATGTGCCAGTAAGTGCCTCTCCATGTCCAGGTGCCTTTGCCTAGGGACAGGCACAAAGCAGCCACAGGGAACAGCCACAGACCACCACCACACAGGATCTTCGTTGACACTGCGTACAACTAGTCTGGAGTGAAAAATTGTACTGGAAACAGGCTAGAGAAATGTCACAGGTCTACCTTTGCACTAATCCAGCCAGTTTCGGTGTTCTGTGTCTCTGGTGCAGTTCAGCTACGAGAGGAATAGCAGCTGGGAAGCTCCTTCACCAGCATCCCTGTCTTCCACACACCCACCATCCAAACACTGGCCTTCTACATGGTGATGGCATCTTTTTCTCCCCAAGCCTCCCTCACATCTACAGTTGCTGCAAGGATGTCACTCCTTATCATGTGTGGCACAGGGTCATGGGGAACAGGACAGAAGAATACACTGCTTTTGCCAGGATCTTGTGCATGCACACAGAAGACTTTACACTGTGGCTTCCTGGCAACAAGCCAGCTGGAAAGAGCCAGATGGAGAAGCGAGTCTGGTGGCCTGATAGCAGAAACCCAGTGCAAAAATATAAAGGTAAAAATCCAAGTGCTCAATATCAGAACTCTGCTGATCTGAGGCATTTGGTCTGTTAATACTCTTACTCCTCTGGCTAAGAGCCATCAAAGACCTTGAACCTACATGGAAACCACAACGACCCAAAGAGTCTTCAGCATTCAGAAGGGCAAAATCCTACCACTGATATGGGTCAGAAAATCTGAGATATAGTCTCCTCTATCTGAATTTATATATATATATATTTATATATAATATTTATAGCTATTTATAGATAAAGACTACTGGAAGCCAAAATGTAACGAGCACAACAGGCAGCAGAAAAAAACCCTAAACAACTAAACAGAACCACAAACAGAAATGTGAATCACACTTAAAAGTGAGAGGAAGCATCAAACACCAAAAACAGTGACCACAGAGATGTGTACCCATGCCTCACATGCTTCCACATCTATCACACATCTCCTCCAAAAGTAGAGGTGCCTTCTGTAGGCCAGTGCTGCAGCTGGCAGCATGCTGAAGTGGTGAGGTGTAATACTCAATACCTGCTCTGTCAGCTGAGGTGCTTTTAGACGGACACACCAGATACAGATGTCCCTGCACATATAGTACTTCCATTCAGTGACTGCTTCTATATTTATGAGCCATCACATTCACAAACAAGTCATATGTTCAACTGGACATGTCAGACACCTCCAGCTTCATTGTCACTGCACGTGTTAGTATCTAACTGTATTTTTGTTCTGGTATGTATTTATTTATCCTTGCAGGCTTAATTTATTCACATTTAATTTTCATACAGATGCAGTAGACGCAGGATCCTGCACTCATAACAACAGCTGTCTGTTAAGCTTTGCAACAACCCAAAGACATGCCTAACTTGTGTTGTCTAAGACCTATTGCTTAGCACTTTTTTCCCCCCTATGTTTAAAATCTTGCCTTGCAGGTTCTTTGAGTTTCAAAATCCCACCTGAAGTCTAAGGATGGTGCAGACTTGCCGGCTGGATGCTATATGAAGAATGTAACTAATCTCACCAATACCTTCCTAGTTTACTTCACAACAAGCAAACACTTTTCACAGTACTGACCTCCTGCTGGAGCCAAGAAACTCAGCTACTTCAATGAGAACTGTTGTAATACAGCTTCACTTGTAGCTGACTGATAGATACAGACTCACAGGAGTGAAATCCCCTTTCACTACTTCTTTCTCAAATGTGTGAGGATGGTTTTGCTAATGGAAAAATTGTATTCATTTAACTACTGTTTTGTAGA
The DNA here is from genome assembly GCF_000738735.6 of Corvus cornix cornix. Lineage (NCBI taxonomy): Eukaryota > Metazoa > Chordata > Aves > Passeriformes > Corvidae > Corvus > Corvus cornix. The sequence continues at coordinate 10,851,745 of NC_046334.1, forward strand.
ACTAGTACAGAATCTGGTAAGCATCCAACCCATGTAACTTTGAATTAGTGTTCAATCTTTCTTCAGGAATAAACACAAGAAATCCCCTACCAGATCTTCCCCTTCCTGAAAGACAAAATCTACCACAAAAAAATCACAGCATTTCTCCCTTAGTATTATTCCCCTACCTCCCTACAGCAGATACAGACTAATCCTAAAGAATATGTGCAGCAGAGAAAGATTAATAAAAACATTTCCTTTTCTATGATGTAACAATTAAGAGATTTTCCAGATGAAAACAGAAAATATGTCATGAATGAAAATTCCCATATGTCAACAGGTAAACTAATATTAGTTGCAAAGAAAGCCACAAATTACAACCACCTCTCTTAAGTGAAGCCTGACTAAAGGGAAACACCTACAACGTGAACCTGGATGCCTTTGCTAATGAGTAATGAGAGGTGTTAAATTACAGGCTGCCACAGGCACTTCCCCTGAAAAAACCCAGCATTTAGGGAAGGTGAGGACTTGCGCAACAAGCAGCTATGGAGAAACTGAGAGAAACTTTTCAGTAACTCCAAACTCATCTTGAAATGTGCACTGTAGTTTTAGTGAGCCACAACCAGTAAAACTATGACCGTACTTAATGAACAGTTGGACACTATTGATATCACTGCCATTTCCAGCACCTTCTCTCCTCATCATGCCCTTTTAATGAGTTTTCATATTTCTCATTAACATTTATTATATTAAACCCTACATCCACCTACAGGTGTGCATACTGAATCTAATCTGTCTGGAACGCATGGTACTTATCCATACACTCTGTTCCAGGCTCTTGCAGTCCTCAGGATTATCTGAGAGTTACTCTGCCTGCCAGCATCTACCAAAAAATGTTACATTTAACTGAAGTTTCAAGCTGCAGGAAAAGTGTTTTCTAGAAAATAGTGCAGTAATTTCTCACCAAAAGGAAAGGTGGGGGGAAGGGTAGTGACTTCAGTATTGTTTCTCAGTTATAGCAATTAAGGAAGAATAATCAGTATTAGAGTATAGATTATTTACTCCAGCATAACTGAGAGCCTGGTCTGAATTTCACAGAATGGTTCAAAGATTTTACCTATTGTGAACACCAATCAGATTTGGGCCAAGCATTCCAGATATCGTTAAATAGAGAAATAAATTCTGCAGTTATTTATTAACAACTGTGATGCATGGTAGATACTTTCTACTCTTGTGCCACTTCTTTAGGTATCCATTTTTGTTCCTACAACATAACCAGATGACTAATTTTTCAAGACTCCATTATTTACAGAACTTTAGTGCCAAGTGTGTCTGTAAAGAAGTGATACAGGTGTACTTGTCTACATTCTAACACAAATGTAACTGGGAAAGCAGATCAAGCCACATAAATGTTTCTACATTAATTTTTTCCATGTAATTGTTTTCCCATTTTTCCCACAGTCCAGTTTTTGAAAATCTATTTTTAGTCTATCAGAATTTGATCTTTTTCCATCGTCAGAAAGGAAAGGCTGGTCAAAGTTGAGATTTGCTAATGTTTTCCTAACCACAGAATCTGTAAGGGAAGAAAAGTATGCAAATATATTTTATCACCCTGCACTCAATATCTAACTTCAAAGAACAAAAGAGAAGAGAGTTCTCCCTTACATGCATACCTACAAATAAAGAAAAGATCACGAGATTTGAGCAGCCTAAAGCTAAGCACTTTCCAATACGGTCAACCAGGTTACAGTTGGTAAACTACACTTAAATTGTTCCTGAGATACGCAGGATGTAATTTGCTACATTTACTGGATTTACTAGATCTCTATGGACTGCTGAATTGGCAACAATATCAATTATATTTTCAATAGGTAAACATAGACTTACATTAGCATTTTTGACAAAACTACATGTCATTATATATATATACACACACACACACAGTGTCTTTAAACTAACTGCTCATTTCAGTCACTTGTAAAAACGACCTCAAAATTTGTTTCTTGACTTTACCCGTCTCCATGATGAAGGAAACTTACTGACTGAAACCACAGTGAACCATGCTGCCTATTCCCTCTGATCAGTGGTGCATGCCAGATGTGCCAGATACTTCCCAAATATAGTCACAGCCTTCTTGTTCCAAGGAATTACCAGGACAGGTTAAAACCTCCAACCCTCCTCTTCACTTTCTACTGTGGGAAGATCTGTACAATCAGAAAAGTAAAACATCTGCCAAACAAGTTCTCTCTTTTAATCCCCACATAAATCTATTTCCTCAAGAAATTTTACTATCCAACACGCTCATATTTCCCACCCATATTCTTCTAAGGATCAGGTCTCCAGCAAATCCAACACAGACTTAAAACTCACTGGTGATGGAAACATCCCAGTCTGTACTGATTTTATTGCAATCTATACACTAAATAATGCTGAGGAGGAGAGTATATAAAAAGACTCATTCCAGCCAGCCAGGCTAACAGAACAATACAGATTGGACACTTGAACTCACCTCTACTACTACTTCAAACTTTCTGGATTACATTTGATTCCTTCCCCTCGAAGAACAGGGAAACAAGCCATTTAACAATCAACACTGAAACTGAGACTCTGGAGATGATATCAGCATTCCACAACCCTCAAGCCCATCTTCTAATTAAATGTCGTGGTGTGAAATGTGGTGTCCTACTCTTCAATTCAAACACAAATATATCTTTTGTCACAATGTTTGCTCACTAGTTTTTCAACAGGGAGAGGGGTTGGTGGTGTGCTCTTCAAAACCCTCCACCAAAGCAACTTTGCACTTCTAACTAAATCACTTCTACTAAATCAACGGACCCCTAGTTCACTACTAAATTTCTCTGAAACTTCTGTGTTTTACTTGAACACTTTGTCCTTCTTATATGTCTTTGACACTCAAAATGACAAATTATTCCAAAATGCCAGTTGGCGAGTCAAAAAAACCTTCCCATTATGATATATCATAAACCATAACTAACTTAAGTAAATAAAAGTAATCAATTTACCCTAGTGAGTAGAATAGTGCATTTATGAGATCTGCTTGGTCTGAAGACCACGAGACACCTTCACCACCTGGCAGCTGAGCACAGATAAAGCCCATCTGATCTAGAGACTGGGGTAGAAAAAGTGCCATTTTCCCCTGTGATTTTAAGTTAAAGGAAAAGAGACAGGGAGGGCCAGAGTCTGATGTGCCTAGTTAAGAAAGAGAAAAAAAAAACTCATCAAGATCTCACTGAATTTTAGCCCAGTAAAAAACAAATAGAACTGAAAATACATAAAAGAAATTAACTGTATATAAACAAGTTTCATTGTGATACAAAATATTTACTGGTCATGAACATCTGTAGAAATTATACATTTGTGCTGCATTATCATCTAAATTACACTGTTAAACTACTCAACGCCTTCCTTATTCTGATATAAGCATTAAAAAAACACACACAAAGGAAGATGTTTGAACTGATGAGCACAGCAAAGGAAGTGCAGATAGGTATCAGTCAGTGTAAGCGACTTAAAACTGGAGGATAGAATAAGTGTAGTGCTAAATGGCAAAGGACCTCAGTCCCAGCACATTCCCACTTCATTTGAAGGCAGAATGGTTGATATAAATCAAAGTGATTTAAATTGCTGAATTTAAACAGGATTTAAAGTATCAAGCAGGAAATCCTGATATGAATAAATCAGTTTGGGAGCATGGTTGGATTTGTACTAGTTTTTCTAAGGAAGGGTCAATTCTTACTGATTGGTAACTATTAAAGTGTGTTACTTGGCAACTCCATATGTCCTTTGCACAAACACACAAACCACTCTGCATTAATATACCAAAATACTGTTTTCTAATTAATTTTTTAAAATACCTTCAGTGCACCTGTTACGTAAAAATAAAAGTTCATCAAACTGTGTTTTTTTCTGTATTTACAAATATTTAAAGATTAGTAGATAGATACCTTGGCTTTCACCTTCTGGGAAGCAGAAATCTCCTCCAGCTGTCCTCACACTCAGCTTTCAGCCTTAAATAAACTAATTGAATCTAGTAAACTGATGAAGACACCATGTCAGTATTAGCATAGAAGGCTTCTATTGCCTTGTTTAGAATTTCAAGACCCCCTTGTTCCAGAATATTTCTTAAATATCAACCTTTGCAGGTTCAATTTCCTTCAAAATTTCAGTATAAATATGGTGCTCAGTTGCCTTTTTTTAACGGTTGGATTATTTTAACAGGTGACAGTAAGTTTAAGCATAAGCTATCCTATTTTCACATCTGATTTGTATTTTGAAAATTAATTCTAACTTTACTAATAAAACTCATAAATCTGAATTAAGAACGAGGTGAAATTCAGTGTTTCAGGTGGGGAGAGAGTGTGTGTGTGTGTGTGTGTGTATGTGTGTGTATGTTAAAAAAGGGGAAAAAAATCAAATTACACTCCAAACAAGGGCCTGAGCAGAGAAACTGAAATAAACACCTATGACAAACGAGTCATGAAAGAATAACTGCAGCTGACATGTGAAAAAAAAAAAAAAAATCACCCTCATCCATCAGTTTAACCTGGTCAATTTTGAATAATCTTTTTGGAACATAGACTGCAAGTAACCAGAGGACAATAGCACAAGGTTGGATGGGGGCTTTGAGCAACTTGGTCTAGTGGAAAGTTTCCTTGTCAATGGCAAGGGGGCTGGAAGTAAATGATCTTTAAGATCCCTTCCAACCCATTCTATGGCTCTATAACCACCTCAAAACCTGTGAGAAGAAGAGTTCTTTATGGACCTGAGGAAAAGGAGCATTAGGATATGATATTCTAAATATCTAGATCTTGTTTCAAAGTTTCTTGTCTTTCTATTCTAATGCCATCAAAGTAAGCGAGTTACATGAAAATCCAGCTCAAGTGTATGAGAGGGGTAGGACACTGCTATCAGTGTTTTTTCACCGTGACAGGAACTATGCTATGGGAAATTTGAAAGAAACCCCTCAGACTGCTCTGTAGTGATCAACAGATATGGCTTAATTTTAGGCTCCCTGTATACTCCTTCAGCTCACAAAGAGCAGCATCACTCCTATTTGCAGAAAAAAAAGGCAGTAGATTTTTCCTTTCCCCAGACTAATCTGTTTTACTAAGTATGGCAGCAGTTCTTGAGAAAGACACCAAGAACTGCTAGTTTTACCAGGATAATCCACCTTGGGGTTCTTTCTTCTGTCTTAGTGAATTCTTCCCTTGCTGCCTCTGTCAGCTTTCTGGGGCAGAAGCTGAACTACCAGGGCAGTCAGGAATATGCCCATATAAAAGTGCTCAAAGCTACAGTGAACCTGTGAGCCTTTCTCACACATCAGTCCATGCCAAAAATAGGAAAAACTAAGGCAGAAATACTATGTTTGTTTTAAAGCTCTTGTCAAATCTTTCTTCCACTGCACAGAGTGAGAGAGACTGAACAAAGTGCATTGGAAGAAACCACTGCAGAAAAATACCAAATGAAAAAAATGAAATAAAAATCAGAATATGAGAGGTGGAATATGAAAGGGACACACATTTTGTACAGTATCTTTTTTAGAGTATTTTCTCCCCTACCTCAAAACCATTCACCCAACATGGATGGGTCCTCATTTCCTGGACTAATACAGACAGGTGTAACTACTCCAAAAATACGGAGCTAGCATCACCTTGAGAATAGGCACTGAAATAAAAATTAATTTTATTTTTGCTCATCAGGGTCTCCTGGCTGTGTGGAATTAGCCCTTCCAAGCCACTGGCTATTTGCTACTAAAATTCAAGATGCATTTATTTTTCTGGCTGTGCTGAGGAAAACCTGCAGCCTTTTTTACTATATGGGTCAGAATATATTTCTCCTAACATCACACTAAATGAAAATAGTTTCACATACCACTGCTGGGAAAGATACTGCCGCTTCTCCATTCCCACACATTCAGCTCAATGAGATGCCCAGATTACAATCCAGTTTTCTTAAAAGCAGTGGTCTACACCTGACAGAAGCTTCAGCCAGAAAGAATAAAGCCAACACTAAACAATTTTTAAATATGACCTGGTTCTGAAACTTCATCTCCTTTATGTGACTGAGCCATTCTAGAGATAAATCCATATGCAGTAATAGGGGGTACTGAATTGAAACAGCCAGTAAACCCTATTGCAGAAACAGAGAGAGTTTTGTTGTGAGATTTTACTGACACACACTTCCCTTGGAGGAATTAAACTAACTTAGCTGTGCCAGGATGAAAGGCCTTTGCAGAAAAATGATTTTGGAGGAAATTAAGCCTTTTCCCAATCACATAATTTTCTTGAAGTGTCAGAGCCCTCCAATTCTTCAAACTTCCACCTTAGAAACGGAAATTAAAAGTATAGTCCCAGTTGTCAAAACACACATTTACCATAAATAAATCCATTGCTCACTGCAAGGTTCTCTCTATATTAATTATACTGTCTTATGAGCAATTTCAGCATGAGGCCACTGAACTGCAAAGGCTTAGTTGTGTGGCTCTGCCCCAACACTTAAAAAACTGATGCAACATCCTCTGCTACAAAGAGCGATAGAGTAACAGAACGTATTTATTATTACAGAGAACACGTGAAAGTATCTTTTCTTAATAAAAACTGAACCATCAGTGGGCATCACCTGTGCTGAACAAAACCAATCATACAGTGACTTATACATACATATATGAAATATAGTACAGGGTTACTGTGAGTAATTAGAAATACAGAATTTATGTGCTTTTACATCAGTTATACCAAATAACAGTCATAAACACTAAAATTCAGAAGACTTGTGTCTCTTCCCCTTGAAGGACTGACACAAGTCCTTACCACAGAAACAAAAAGGAAAAGGGAAAAAAGGGAGCGGAAAAGGGAAAAGGAAAGGGAAGAAAGGGGGAAGGGGGAAGAAAGGGGAGGAAAGGGGGAAGAAAGGGGGAGGAAAGGGGGGGAAGGGTGGGAAAAGGCAGGAAATTAATTTGGAAAATTAATTTTCACTTTACTAATAAAACTCATAAATCTGTATTAAGAACTAGGTAAAATTCAGTGTTTCAGGTGGGGAGAGTGTGTGTGTGTGTGTGCATGAAAAAAAGAAAAAAAAATCAAATCACACTCTAAACAAGGGCCTGAAAAAGGGGGAAAGGAGGGGAAAAAAGGGGGAAAAAAGGGGAAAAAAAGAGGAAAAAGGGGAAAAAGGAAAAAAGCAAAAAGCAAAAAAAGAAAAAACAGAAAAAACAGAAAAAAAAAAATCGGTTTCACACTCATAAACCCTTTATCTTCTTCCTTTCAGTCATGAGCCCAGCCAACACACCTCAACAGTCATTTGAATCTAATATCTCCTAAATCTGCACTTGACATGTGGTTCTTAAGGTCTTTATTAGTTTTTAATAGCTTACGGTTTGTGGATCCTTAGCTATCAGGGAGGGAGGGCTTTCTTCTGGCAGAGATGCAGAGGACTTCCAGAAATTTCCTGTACACAAATTGTTTTTCTTAACTGTGAGAAATGGCAGCTCTGGTTTTCTAAATTCTAGAGGTTTTGAAATAAAACATATATAGGGATTATTGGAAAACAGGGCCAGGAAGTGCTGACATATGACAGGAAAAAAATTATTAATAAAATCATCCATATAAATGGCTCAAATGTAAGCAATGATTTGCGGATTTCTGGAGCATCTTCTTTTCCACACAGTTTGCCAAAACTCTGTTTCTTACAGGAATTATGATAGTTCTTTAGCAAGTAGTGGGTTCTGCCTGTCAGCAGTAACTTTCTAAGATATACCCCCAAATTTGTTCTAAATATTACCAGTAAGATTTCACTTCTGTCACCACAGACATATTTCACTTTGTCTCTTTTCTTATGTGTTCTGTGTCTCAAAGATGAACTAAATTGAAGTTATAGAACACTATTAATATCTCATTACAAAAACAATCTCTTCACAACATAACAAAGAATAAGAGATTGACTCATATTGATACTTACAGAACAACAAAAGTAACAGAAGCACCACAAAAACACGACTGTCAATAATAAGAGAGGAAAATACGCACACTATTACTTAATATTACCAAAATACATGAGACCTTCTATCCAGTTCTACAGTCCCAGGGGAAAGGAAAGGGTCTCTCTCATGGTGCAGCCTACATACTAGGTATGAAAATGGTTGGATTTTCCCATGCTCTCCCAAGAATAAGTGTCCATATTGTTCTTTGTCTTTTTACCTTAGGGCCAAAGTCAAATTTTCCAAATTGAGCTCAGATACTTCTTGGACAGATAAAACATTGTGCTGAAAACACATAGTCAGTTACATATGTCCTTCTCCCACCCTCCAGACCAAAGAAGGCAACTCTGCGACACAAATACCCTTACTGAAATGTCAGTATTATGAATGATTACTAATTGAGGAATGCTGACATCTCAGTATTATGACTGAAACATGAAATATGGCATATAAAACTTAGTTCTGTCAACTCCCCAAACAATCTAATTTTTGATTATACAAATCCTATTACAAAACACTGTGAAGAGTTCTTAAGACATTCTTGTGGGAAAACTCAGCTGTTTTGCCTGAGACAGTAATGGCCCATATAGGTCTGATGAAAAACAGCACTAATTTTCAAGCTTACCTGTTTAAGGATATGCAAATCACCCCAAATATCTGAAGCACCAACTTCATGCACTAAGGCATGGATAGGATTGCTTGGCCAACAAGAGGACATGACTATAACTGTGGCTTATTGAACTGTAAATCTTCCAAAAATCCTGGCTGTTTGGTGTGGCATTTTGACCTCAGGGACAGAAGCTTATTCCTTCCCTTCCCAAAATATGAGACAGTACCACTCAAGGGAAAGGAAAACTCTAATTTCTCATTGCTGTTGAGTGTGCCTGCAGTATACTGCTCAACATTTCTCTCTGTATCCATCAGAAAACAGGATCACAGCCAGCCACCAAAACGCTGTGCCTAAACCGCCTAAAATACTTTCCACTTGTTCCACTGGTTTGAGAAATACACATTGCCTTCTACCTGCCATAGCAATCACTTTTTTAAACTGATTTATATTAGCAGTGGACATATTGGGGGGGGGGGAAGCATTGAAATGCAGCTTGTTATAGCAAAACAAAGCTAATCCATCAGGAGGAAAAAACCCCACACCACTTACTTGACCAACTTTAGAAATGTGTAAATAGGATTTGGACACAAAGGATTTAAAATACACATTAGTAATGGACACATGTGTAAGAAGTTACCTAGGCAATGGTTTTCACATGAACCGCTGGTGACTTCCAAGGAATATGCAACAGGTAACTAAGAAAAGCAAGTCTGCTGTCCAGAGGCTTACATTTGCTGAATGATTCCCATATATATTTATTAGCTGTGTCACTGGAAAGTGTTCAGCATTCCTGAAATCTGAACAAAACAAAGATCACCAGCCAGTTAACAGCAGTGCAGAAAATCAGCTAGCGTAACACACTGTAATGGTCTGCTGGATGTAAGACCTGGAAGAGCAAGAAAACCAAAGTAACTCATTTGCCTGGTATTTGCAGCTAACCATGAGTATGTCCCTGTTAAGTGCCCCAACACCAAACTCTGGCTACTCTACATGGCAAAAGCTGAGTTCGTTACAATTACCTGTGCTCTCACTGACTTTGTGAAGCCCAAGTACATGGGCAGTGGCAAAGTTCTACTCTTCAGCCTGGTTCAACAAGTCCAATACCCTCCTATATATTTCTATCCTTTCATTACAACTGATTTCTGCTTAGTTCCACCCTGTCTACCCCAGTCTGGGTTCCATTCATCTTCTGTCCCACACTCTCTTCCTGTCCTACCATCTGCTTCCTCAGGTCTCTGCATTTCTGATGCACCACCTTGTTTCTCCTTCCAAACCACAAAACCAGCCAACCAAAAACCATCCAAGAATAGAAAAAAAAAAACCCACCTCACAAAACCCCCAACGAATCAAACCAAGGGCAAAAGGCAAGAAAAATATCCTATAAAATGAATTATTGCAAAAATTGTGTATTATAAAATTTTAAAAATATGGATCTTGTCTAATTTTAAAAAATATGCCTGATATCACATTAATAGAAGTTTTATACAACTGTAGGCATTTAGTTTCTTCCCTTTACAATAGGAAAGATATTTCATCTTCAGCTTAAATACTGAATCTTGAAACATGTAAGAATTGTGTATTTATAAACAAAAAGCATCTCTGAAGATTATGAAATATTTTATGAGTCTGTTTGTGCTACATTCCTTACAGAGCCCTATGTATATGACTCATTGTTTTTCACTTACTGGCCTCAATTATCTTTCTACATTTACAAATGGCTAAGTTTATAGATGAAGAGCTTAGAAAACCTTCTCTTAAAAAAAAAGTCATATTGTAAAAGTAGAGAAAAAAACATAAGGTGAAGTACTTTGGTCAAAATTTGTTACAATTCTACTGTTGTTTGAGACAAGCAGTACAATTTGCTCCTGCCATCAAATTTAGGGACAAGCTAGCCAGTCCAAACCTGCTCCCATAAACCCTTTATTTGACTTCATGACATATTTTCACCATGTGTTCACTACTCACAAGAGATAAGTCACAGATTTGGGAAGTAAATAATTTTCAAACCAGAAACAATGTCTTCTCCACTAGTAACCACTAGTGAAACTTAACATATGGAACCCACTGCACTAGAAATACCAATATTGCTAATACTCTTATCTACCTGTTGTGCTAACAGGTTGGATTCTAGCAAGTGAGCTAATTCTGAAATAAAACATCTGAGAAAGAAGGAAAAACAAATAAACAAAAAATCCCCCCCCAAAAAACCCACTGAACTTCTTCATCACTAACTTATACTATTATTATCATATTGCCCAGACTTGGATTCAGATAGAAGGCAAATAAAAGTACTTGTGACTGTCTGTCTTGGACACAGCTCCTTGCTTCAATGTTACCTCAAGTCCCATATGCAAGTCAAGACACCACAATGGTGGTAACTTTTTATGTGGACCTTTCATAATTATTTAACCTAGTTATTGTTCTACATGGAATTAAAATGAGCATAACACATTGAGGAGCCAAAAAAAAAAAAAAAAAGCAACCATTGTACTGTAAAGATCAAGCAAAATGATGTTTTTCCTTCTTTTATCAAAAGACCAAGTTTATCAATTTTCAGAAGGAATTAGCAAACAAAAAAAAAATTAACACAAGCCCCCCTTTTTTTTTTCCTCACATGAAGGACAGTTATCACCTAGCAGATACAAGTCCATGCTGTAGCCAGCCAATGTCTTCTTCAGACTAGATTGGATTGAAAAGATAGTCTCCTCATCATCCTTTACACTTTGGATCTTCACCTTGCTGTTAAGAGTACCTATAGAGTACCTTAAGAGCACCCATAACACTAGAAGACACTTCCAATAATGTTCTGCCTGATGGTCCATAAACTGTGTAAAGTATTTCACTCCCAAATTAACTCCAGCAATGCACCACAACTACCAGTCTTTCAACTGGCAGGTTGGAAAAGAGCCTTAAGGTCATCGAGTCCAACCATTAAGCCAGCACTGCCCAAGCCCATCACTAAACCATGTCCTTAAGCGCCACCTCTACATTTCTTAAATATCTCAAGGGGTGTCAACCCCAACACTTCCCTGGGCATCGTGATCCAATGTCTGACCACCCTTTCAGCAAAGAAGCTTTTCCTAATATCTAGAACTGGTTTGTCCATGGAAATGCATAGCTGCATTTCTATGCATGAATTCTGGGAGTAAAACTGCTGTCTTTGCAGAACTGTAAAGGACAGCAGATGCAAAATTACAGGAGATACTTTGAATTGTTGATCAATGTTATAAACATATATTGTAATATTGGCTTCTCGCAAGTATTAAAGTAGATATTATATACTGTTAGAAATGCTTTTTGCTGTGTGGATGTAGTTTTCTTTCTTTTCAGCAAGGATATTAGCAAGTGTGAGCAAGTAAGATAACCTCCAAGCAAACAGAGGATGAGGCCCAAGAAGCTGCTAATCAACACTTTGTCCAGAGAACGAAAGGGCCCAAGGGTACTCTGCCTGGAGAACTGGGGGGCCAGGAGGGCCCAGAGCCGCTATCACCGCTCTGCCCGGGGGGCAAAGAGGCCCAAAGCTGCTATCAGCCCTGACTGTCTGGAGAATTAAGAGATCCATCCTACTATCAACTCTCACCTAGCGAGCCCAACCCCAAGAATCAAAAGAAATAAAACCGCAAGGCAGAAGAATACGCATGCTCTAAAAAGGCGGAACCAAGGAGTGGCCATGCAGAACAGCTCCGGGAAAAGTTTGAATATGCATAAAGAACAGACAGTAAAAATGGTATAAAAAGGACTAACCTCAAGCATCAGGTGTGCTCTTGGCAGAGCACCAAGGCACCTGGCTGTTACCTCTTCGCTTTATTTTATGTGTCTCTTATTGTCTTTATATTAAACCCTTTAAATTCTCACAGGAGAGTGAACCTCGTTTTTCACATCAACTTGATTACAAGAGCTACTGAAGTTTAAAGCAAACTACATGGGACCTTCTGCCTCCCCTTTCCTCCAGTCCCTCCTCTCCAGTACAGCACCATGTACCTTCACCTCACACCTAAAAAACCCCAGTGTTTTCCTCCTAGACAGCTAATTTTCCTCCTACATTAATACCACAGGCAGACTGTAGGTGTAGGACTACAGCCCTGAGACCACCCTGTTTCATGGCAGCAAATTGTTTCTGCTGCTTCATCTAATTAACCCCAAGGCAGTATCATGTGAAGACGCCATTAAGTGGAAAAGAATATAGTCCATGCCCAACTTCCCAGAACCCCTGTCTGGGTGTAAGTAAATGGACACTTTATCACAGTGATAGGTGAAATTTTCAATGCTACTAGTCCAAACTAATTTTGGTTTTTCTATTCTACATTCACAATTCTCCATCCCCCCTACTAACTGCAGAAATTTTGCACAGCAAAAGTGTTACTGAGAAGGGCAGTAAACCTTACTGTGACCATAAAGTGGTTTTGTCTTCTAAATTAAACGGAGGAGAGAAAATAAATGTTTTTTGTTGTTGTTGTTTTACATGATGTAGAATACATATTAACATGGGTTAGAAAAAACAAGCTCCAGCAAAATCCTATGGGATGAAAAAAATGTAAAGCCAAATTCTCTCAGGTAAATTTTCAAAACTGTAGCAGTCCAGCCTTTAAAGCTTTCAGTGTACAAACTACTTGACACAAATCAGGAAAAAAAAAAAGAGATAAAGCACTACAACCTCAGCATGATATCTCCACTTTTACTGGAAGGCAAAGACTGCAAGCTCAGCCCAGAAACATGCAGTAATAGAAGGACCTACAGATTATTTTGAACCACTGCTTCATATCCAGCCATGGATTACGTACCAGAACACTTCAGCCAATTTGGAGCTCAAATAATGTGACCCCCGTTCAGTTACAGAAATCTATAGTCTTCTGCACAAGTCCACTAAAGCCTTCAAAGCTACATTACCTGTTTTGATGACAACTAAAAATATGTATAATGAATAGCAACGCTTACCAAAAACATCATTAAAAATAGGTTATTTAATGTCAATAGCAGTTTTCCCTCTGCTGCCTCAGTTATGCACTGGAATGCAATCCAGAGAAATCAGAACAGCCACCAGCTCTGAAGACAAAAAGGAACAGCAGCACAGTTCACAGCTGAAATGGAATAATCCCTTTAGCAGTCCAAAGGCAACTAGTGCCAGCTAAGGCAGTCAGATTTAAAGTCACTTTTGCAGATACTAGAGAGTCTGAAATACAATATTCTGCATAAACAGAAGGGGTAGGGAATGTAACAGTTTCTTTTTTGGCAAAGCGCTGGTCTATCCTCCTTAATGTAAGGAATTACCTTAAATGATTAAAAAACTCCCATAGTTTCCAGAACTCTTCTACAATCTCATTTGCCATAGCCACCTCCCTTCCTCCTTTAGATGAAACACAAGGCAGAAGTGCCAAAACATCTCAGGAGACTGGATATGAGCTAAAGGAGAGAGAAAGAGGATGAATATGTAGAAAATGGGTACATATCAATGATTCTTAAACTTGTTGGACTATTACATCCCCTTTCACCATCAAAACTGATCATAAATCTTTTCACTTTGCCATGAAGTACAGTTTAAAAACCAGTGTTTAAGTACAGGTACTGGTTTATACAAACACACATACACAGGCATATGGGCTTCTTGTTGTGATGCTGCCCAGGGTCTGAGTAAGGTTAAAAACCAATTCTCTGCTTTTTTCTAAGGTATACAATATCCAAGGACTTTCTGAATTGGCCTGAGATTTTCAAAAGCATCATAAAGATGGTGCAGAAAAGCTACACCTTCACTGCAGCACTGAATAATTATTCCTCTGAATCTGAAGAGCAGAGGAAAATGAAGTTGAATTGTTCTATTAAACCTGAACTGCTCCTGTATGGCATACAGTAAAAGTAATGTAGGGAGGAGACAGAAGAGGGAAGAAGGGAGGAGGGGAAGAGGCACAGCCCCACCTTCCATCAGTGAAAGCACAACTCCACCAAGCTTCAGCTGATGAGAGCTGAGAACTTAAAGGACACTACAGAGCCCTATATGAAAACCCTACAGAAAGTGATTTAAAAAAAAGAAAAAGAAAAAAAATCCTTGACCTGTTGATCTTTCTATTTATTCCCTTATTTATTCTGAAAGTCATAAATTCAAACCTCTTTCCTACTCTGTGTGTGCTGTGGTTGTGAAGAACTGATAGCAAGCAAACAGCAATAGGTGATCTGTGCTACCAACGGCACTGCAGCATTAGCTTTAGCACTTTCACAAACTTCTAGAAAATGCAAAGTTCCTATGGGTGGACATACTTCTCTCAGGTCAACAGAAGATTGAACTATTCTTATCTCCTCACTAACTTTAATGGTGTGTGGTGGCAAACAAAATCAATCTGAAAGAGGGAAGTCTTGAAAGAAGGCAGCTCAAGCCCCCCTTCGTGTAAGCACAGAATTTCAGCAGCTGCAATCTTATTAACTACTGCAAGTTTAAAAAGACATTTTCTCTTAAGCCCTATGAAACTGAGTTTCAAGCATTCAGAAAACAAACAGGAGCAGTTTGTAGTGACTTTTGAGCTACAAACGTCGGGAAACTAAAATAAGTAAGAGGGAAGCAGAAGAGCTTCCCTCAAATCAAAGTTACATGATTTTGTGATTCACCAGCTTAGACAAACTAGGAAAATGTGTATTTCAAATTGTTAAGGCTCCCAAACTCCCTCTGAATGTACAAGCATGCTGCTTATCTGAACAGCCCGTGAGATCCCAGACTGGAAAACTGATTACAGGTTCGTAACTTCAGTCAGACATTGTACCTCACATTTCAATCCACAAAACAACACTCTTGAAGGATTCCAGTCAGCAGTTACTGGCTGTCAGGCCTGTTCTTAAACCTCTGCCAATCCCAGCACATCTCACATGAATTATACACATTGGAGTAATATGCAACTAAATGTCATATACATGCAAGTGTTTAAATAAAAATGAACCCTGACTCCTTTGCTACATACAGCCTCCCCTGTTTCAGTGTCTGTGCTCAGGAACAGAATTGTGCACTGACACTAGGTGTAACTTAACTGAGGCTCAATGTATGCAAGCATGCTTGAACTAAGAGGTCCCAGATGTTTATCCTGGGATAAGGGTGAAGTTTCACAAGAGGATTAAGATGTTGTAAGGCTGTGCTACCCATGGGAGGGAGTGTCGAACAAATGATGGATCTGATCCAGCTAAAAACTAACCCAGAAGAAAAGGAAAAAGTGTGTCTGCCCTTCCTACGTGCTCAGTGAACCTGCTGGCCATGGGGCTACACAAGCAAGAGCCGCCCATAGCAAAGGCAGAAAACACAGTCCCTGACAAGAGCAGGAAAAAGGAGACTTCCTCAGGGGTGGCAGCTCAGGTTACACCAGCTGAAGCCATTTGTGAAGCCTTAAGCTTTAGGTCAAGTTACTGTAAATTGACATTAATTTAAATGCAAGCAATTGTCCTAACACAATCATATTTTAGTAATTTTGGCTCTGCATTAGCAGAACGAGTTTTTGATGTGTTCTAGACAAAGCTGTTCTTCCCGAACTTAACAATGCCTAGAACTTCACTGCAGGACTTTCAACACATTCTGTTTGGTCAATCTGAAGCTGAGATTTCACTATGACTGGATATCCTGTGTCAAAATACAACTTGCCCTGCTCCATCTACGGCTTGTAATAACCCAACCCACTATCTTTGAAAGGAACACACTTTCCATCAGAGCAATAAAGGTCATCAGAGGCTAGCAGTGCTTTAAGAGTCTCTTCATTCCTCTCAGTTTGCTAAACTGAAACCTTTTGTGCTGACTAGCTGCAAAAGGAGATCAGCACAAAAACTCCTTGTCCTAAAGGACGGTAATCACACAGAAGCATCAAGCGCGAGCTGGTATGAAAAGGAGAAAACAAGTGGGAGAGGCCTGTGGAGTAAGAAAGACACAGAGATCCACCCTCATAGGAAAAGGAAAATAAAAAGGGTTACACAATGACTCCTTCTATGATGGTTACGAAAGAGAAGGAGCATTGCTGGCCTGGGATTTAATTCTGGTATCATCCCTGTTGTGTATTTACTACTGACTTTACCCCTGTATGAACAAGATCAGACATAGCTTATTAACTGAAGAGATGCTTAATCCTACTTAGTCATCAGCCATGAGTAAGGGCTACAAGTATTTGACCTCTTGTGGAAAATAAAACAAAACATCTAAAAATTTATCTTCTTTTTTCATCTTTGCAATGCTAGAGAAATAGACTTTTCCTATAGTGTAAGTGATGAACTCCTAAGCACTGTAAAGTAAGTTGAATAGCAATATTACACAAGAAAGAACACAAGAAATGTGCTCAGGTTTGTGAACATACATACAAGTACATATTAAATACAGCAGGTGTAAACTTTAACAAACTTCTCACAAGCCTGACAACGTTCTTTGGCACTCAATTTCATTACTGGCATTATCCATGAATCACTAAGACAAATGAAGATGTTCCACTTTGGATACCTTTTTCAACAAAAAGAAGAGACTGAGGTGGAGGGAGGAACTACTTTTCTGTGGTGGAATATCTATCAATAAGGAAGACATATAACCAAATTTCTGTAATTCTGGACATGCCATTCTGTCCCAACACAGAGAAAGCTGAAAGGAGTGGCCTGCCCATCTTCCTTCCCTCAGGTAGAAGTTCAGTGTGATCACTAACTGCTGGAAGGCAGTGCATTAGCCCAGAATGGGTGAAGAGCAGGACTGGAAAATACCGTATATTTCCAGCCATGTTTTCTCTGTCTTTAAACTAATTCTGAATTGGCATAGTATGCTCTGGCAGGGGAACAGAAAAGATGATCTAATAGGTTATTTGACTTCTGTCACTAATTTTTCTGATCTAAATAACATTTTAGGTTTATGGTGTTTAAAACGCAATTTCCTAAGAACTGGGTTTAGGGTTAAAAATGGTCAGTAAGACAGTGGGTATCAAACCCACAATAATGTCAGATTAAAAAAAAAAAAAAAGTCTTGAAGAACCTTAAAATAGGAAAAAGTAACTCCAGTCTCTTTATACTTCACAAGAGAGCTCCAATGCAAATAAATGTGCACTAGAAGGCCATGTCATAATTAGACATGTCACTGGACAAAAAATGCACAACAATGTAAGAACAACAGTTACAGGGATAAGAAACAGAAGTGATATAATTTGCAGTATTTATTATGTATTTGGCTACTATATACTAAATATACATTATTTATTATTTATTCTGTATATAATGTGTGTATACACACACATACAACCTCTGAACCCCACACAATAACATGGATGCAGAGCCAAGAAGACTCTTGCACTGAAAGAAGGAAACAAGAAAGCAGATTAGCTCACGAAGAACCCCAGAACTGATATACTGTGTTGATATTTCCTGGAACCAATCCAAAGAAGAGCAGCAGAGTTTTGGATGAATAGCAAATTTTCCCAATACTTCCTCTGAAAACCAGGCTGGTACAGCATTTTAATAATCCAACTCAAAACCACAGAAAACAACTTTGGTTTTTGCCAGGTTGAACTGGGGTGAGGGGGAAAGGTCTCCACAGACATTTACAAACTATTTTAATTTCTGTGCACACCCCAATCTATGCCTGCGTGGGAGCAAACTAGTTCTGTAACCCACTGTTCTCCTCAATAGAAGAAGTTGAATTAATAAATCCAGGTATTTCAAAATTCAGCAAGTGTAAACTTTCTCTGTAACAAGACACAAATTCAGGGTAGATCAGCAACTCATGAAATACAGCCAAGCCTATGCTCCTACACCCCATTTTGACAAAAGGCTTCCATTGATAACTTCTTGTCAGTTGACATAGAGTCCTAAACAGTGGAAACTGCACAGTGCCTTCCATGAACTCCGGGAGGGTGCAGATTGTGGGGGTGGCAAAAAGAATCATTGTACAAACTGCATTGCTTGTACTCCATCCAGTAGAGAAAATCAGAGTGTGTTTAAATAATCGTCTTCTAAAGATGTTTTTGGTGTTTTTACTCAGCTTGCTGGAGGGCACTCAGCATGTGTCAGCACCAGCTTCTGGGAGGGTTTGTTGGGTGACTGGGGATCAAGCACATCTCCCCTCCCTGCTCAGCATCTCTCAGTTTGGAGGACACACACACACACACACACACACACACACAGAGATACTACTTTCCTTTAAATTGCTTTGATTAAAAAAAAGAATTAGAAAATGCATTTCTTGCTGTTCTCATTGTGTTTGTAGTCATTTAATCCCAACAGCTTCTTTTCCAAATCATGTGTTAATAATCTGAGGAAAAAATTTAATAATGATTTTTGTGTGAAGAGTAAAGCAGTAGCAGATCTATGACTATTCCACTGTAAAACTCTC
Source organism: Corvus cornix cornix (assembly GCF_000738735.6). Taxonomy (NCBI): domain Eukaryota; kingdom Metazoa; phylum Chordata; class Aves; order Passeriformes; family Corvidae; genus Corvus; species Corvus cornix. The sequence goes on from NC_046334.1 coordinate 10,870,648, forward strand.
CACTGAAGTTTACCAGAGAATAAAGAAATTGAGAAAATCCCTAAATGTAGTTAACTTTTTTCTCACGTGATTAAAAAAAAAAAAAAGTTAAATTAAGTTCAATTGTTTCACTAAATAAAAAGTATGATGCACATAAACAGTTATACTTACCACTCTGTTATGATTGCTAGAAATTAGGAAATTTGGGGGGTTGCATTTGGTTTTACTGCAAAAAGCATTTAAGTGTCTTAGAGAAAATGCTTATCAACTGCTTTAGAGTAATTTCTTGGATTTTAAGTATTGCTTTCATGTTCCCATGGATGTTCCCCAATGTTCTTAGACATGAGTCAAAATTCGTAATTAACACTTTACAAGTGAAACAAATCAGATGATGTTTCTAAATTTTTTTGCAACATCTGTGTATTTCCTTTAAAAAAAAGGAAATGGGTCTTTTTTTGTAATAAGGCAGTAGAATTTATCTTTTTAAGATTAAAAGCATAGGGCACATTGAGTATATTTAAATAACATGAAGATCATGGCACAGGAATTGAGTTACAATGAATTTCATAGCAAACTACCTCTTAATTAGGCTACTCTTAGCTCTTCAAATGTCCCAACCTAAAAGAATCTAATAACAGTGAGAGCTGAAACTGCACTTCCTCCTTTTGTTATTTTGTTTCTACAACTTTCATATTATAGCTTTGGCTTTCCGTCTCACATTTTCAAGGGAAGACCAATGACCTGCCTAAAAATCCTGGCTTTAATGCTTGCTTCAGCACCGGGGTTTGAGAATAAGGGGAAAGGACAACCCACCACTAGCCTGGGCCCAAAAGCACTGGAACTGCTCTGGAGCTGGACGGGGACACAGGGCACCACAACGCTGCCCTGAAGAGAGGTTATTCTGAGAACGTCTCCTCAGCCTCCAGTCCCTTTCCTGTATCTTGTGGAAACGAGATGAGATGTGAAAAGGGATCTAAAGACAGTCGGGCTGACGAAAAGCTAGTCCCCTGCTCGTGGGGTTTAGGGAGTGACTCTGTTGCTGTCCCGGGAATAGTGTAAGCCGAGGCCAAGTACTGCGCTGCAGCGTGTATTTAAAAGCTTCGGTCCTAAGGAAAGGCGCCAGAAGGACATGGTTATGCCTCGCTGGTAACATCAGGAAAGCAACAAGATGTCAGTGAGGTCGTTCTACTTCCTGTTTGCGAAGCGCACACGCACACACTCCGCCACCCCCGCCGCTTTGTGCGGCTCCTGCCCGTGCTCCCCCCGGCCCCGCTCCCTCCGCATCCCGCTGCCCGCCTCCCGGCTGGCCTCGACTGGAGATGCGCCGGGCTGCCGGGGGTTGCGTTCCCGGGGAGGCCAGGAGGCGGGGGCAGTGCTCGGCGCTGAGCTTTTGTTTGCCGCTGGCGGAGCGATCCCCACCTCTAGCCACCCCACCGTGAGGAAGCGGGGTTGGGGGCAGGCAAAGCGCCCAGCAGGGCAGCGGGAAGGGTGCTGCCCGCCGGGCTGCGCGGCGTCCCGCAGGGGAGGAGCTGCCCGGCACCGAACCGTCACTGCGGCCGGGGCTGGGCACGCTCGCCGCGGCCCCGGAGAAACACAAGGCTCCCTCCTCTCACGTACGGGGGGGCGAGAGGAAGAGCCGCCACCGGGATTGCCGCCACCCCACCGCTTTGTCAGAGAGACCTCCCCCGGCGGGGGCTGGCAGCAGCTGCCGCCCTGCTGGACCCTCCCGCACGGCCGCGCCTCCCCGCGCAGCAGGGGAAGGCGAGAGGGAGGGACGTGCGAGGCTTGTAAACCAGACCCTGTGATCGCACCTCCCCTCCTCCCTGCCCGTCTCCACCGCCCATTGTACGCCCGGCAGACGGCGGGGACCCAGCTGCCCCGTGCCCGCCCCCGAGCGCTGGGCACCCCTGCCCCCAGCGCGGGGACACGTCAGGACACACACGCGTGTCTCCCGCGGCAGAGCCGCCCGCCTGGCCCCGCCGGCCAGGACGAACACCACCAGCCCCCCCACCAGAACGACTGACGGCCGCGACCTGCTATAAATAAGGCTCTGGCGGAGCGCGGGGCCCGGCGCCCCCCGCACCTCCTCTTATTATTCATTATCGGTGCACCCTGGGAGTGGGAAACTCCGTTTCCTACTTGCCGCTACGCTCCTACCGGCTCAGCCCCCGCCCCCTTCCCCCCATCCGCTCCTCGCTAAGCTCCTTAAATCCCAAGGAAACTTTGGGAAGAGATTCAGCTCGCGTGGGGAGCCGAGCTGCTGCACGCCGGGGCAGCCCAGGCGAGAAACCTGCCCAACTTTTCCTCCTGCCGCCAGCCCAGCCTGCGGAGTCACCTTCCACCTTCCTCCGCGGCGGGATTTAAAGGCGGCCAGCCCCCTGCACGGAGAAGCCGTGGCGAAACACGCACGCACGCACACACACACACAAAATCCTCCCCCGGCTCTCGGCAGCCCGCGGCGCACGCCCGGCACTGCTCCTTCCCCCTTACCCCAGAGCAGGTCTACCCTTTCTAAAGGGACGGGGAAAAAAAAGTTTGTCCGCTCCCTCCACCCCAGCCCGTGAGAAGTTGCTCCCGCCTGCCCGTCTCGCCAGAGACCCTGCCACCGCCTAAGTTGAGTCGAGCCCCGTTCCCCTTGACAATCTACGGGGCCGACCTCCAGCTCATCCCGGCGAGCGACGCGGAGTGGACAGCGACCCCTCCGCCTCGCGGCCCGCATCCCCTTACCATGATCAGCGTGTGGTTTCTCTGCTCCGCCGTGGCGGGCTCAGCATCTTGCTGCTGTTTGCTCTGGTGCTGCTGCTTGCTGCCGCCGCCGGTGCCCGTTTTCTTGGCCCTCTGCTCCAGGGTCCGCTGGTAGAGGCTCACCGTGTCCCTGCGCTCCAGCTCCAGCTGCTCCGCCTGGGCTTGCTGGTACCTGCTCTCGCAGTTGACATGGTGCCGCCGGCAGCCCTCGATGCGCTGCCTCAGCCGCTCCACCACCGTGCTGTGCTTGGGAATGCCGCCGCTATTAGCGTTATTGTTACCGGGAGCGGCGGCAGGAGGGCCATGGGGAGTGTTGTTAACCCCGATACCGGCCCCGCCGGCCCCGCTGAGGCTGCTGTTCAGGTTATTGTTGATGCAAATACTGCTGCCATTCGCGGCGGCAGCGGGGGCTGCAAAATCCCCCATCCTCGTCCCCGTGCACACTATTTTGGTAGAACTTTTTATCCTACACTTCACACACACGCAGTCTCCTCTGGGGTCCTGATGGGATACTTTTTAGAGAACGGGGGAGGGGGGGGAAGGGGGCACCATCATGTATCAGGGAAACAGCGATCCCAAGCAAATGTTTCTCTTTTCCCCCAGCCAATCCCTCTCGAGAAGCTCCAAAACATTAAAAAGAGAGAAGGAAGGGGGGAGGGAAATAAAGAGAGAAGGTGCTAAAATGTTATCGCCAGCCACACAACCGACCAACACACACACACGAAAAGCACAACAAACTAAGCAGCAGCAATTCGGGTTAGCAAACTCCAGGAGATATCAGACCAGCTCCTTTCCTCCTCTTTCTTTTTTATAATCCATTATTTCAAAACAGAATCCATGAGATTTCCGGAGATTTTGCCAAAAGCCTTCTCTCCCCATGGATAAGGAGAAACACGCGCCCCTCCACATGCACACATATATACACCCGTTCACGCGCACGTTCGCACACACACATCGAAGCAGAGGCACACGCTGGGCACACGCGGCACACTCACTCGCACTCCCCGGCATCAAAAGACAGGCAAAACCGCTTGCTTATTGTATTTTCCTTCTGGAAAAAAGTTTTGGTGTTTATGCCGCACCGTGTTCGCAAAGTACTTTGGCTGCTCAGTTGCATTTCAACAGGAACCTAAATAGCAAATCCTCGGGTTGGGGGAAGTAAACACATGAACAATCCGGACCGAGCTGGAGAGAAAAAAAAAAAAAAGAAAAAAAAAAAAAAGTAGCGCTCTGAAGTCTCTGCCAAACGCCGAGCTGATACAGCCTAGCGCTTTGCTCTGTCGTGCTGGCTGCTGCTCCTCCTGCCACCATCACAATGATCAAATGCTTTCCTCCTCCACCTCCTCCTCCTCCATGCCAGCGGAGTGATATCAGGACAGGAGCGCTCAGTAAACACCGCAGCGGCAGCAGCAGCAGCGGCGGCAGCAGCTCCTCTGGGCCGTGAGGCAGACCCGGGGACAAGGTGCAAAACCCGGCACGGACGTCGCCCAGCAGGAGCGGACATGGCGCTTCCCCCCTAGCGCTCACGCCTGCCGGCGGCGGCGGCGTGGGGCGGGCGGCAGCGAGCGGGGCCCGACACCTGCCGGCCCCACGGCCTCCCCGCACCGCGGGGGCGGGCGGTGCCTCCCGGCCGGCACACGGGGCCCGGCGCCGGCTGCGGCGCGCCGTGCCCGCGCTCGGGGCCGGGGCCGAGCTGCCGGGGCCGAGCTGCCAGGGCTGCGGGCGGGCGCCGGGGGGCGCAGGCGGGGGCCCGGCGGGCAGGCGGCCGCAGCCGCGCCCGAGCGGCGTGTGCCGCCTTTCCCTTCTGTGTCAACTGTTGCATAATGAATGGCAGCGGAGCGCGGAGCCCTGCGCCTCCCCGGCACGGGGCTGAACTTTCTATTTTAAACAACAGAAGAAACATGACACGTTGGGCAGGAACATTTTTCCAAGCGAACGGTGGCTGCCTCCATATAGAGCGCGGGTGATTAATGGATCAAGAATAACATCCCGGGAATGTAGTTTTAAACTATTTTGCAGACAAAGCCATCGCACCCACAATTGTCATTAATGGTTATTTTCTACCTAGCCCTATGAGAAATGCACTTCCAATTTTTTTTTTTTAATACACCTATATAGAACAGAATTATCTCAGAGAGACACCTTTGTTCTTTAACATGCAGCTGATATAAAGAAAATTGGGAACTCATGCATTAGTCATGAGATCTGATTTAAACCATCTTCATTTTTGCCACTGCAGATTAGCATAGGATACTATTTCTAAGATACAGTGGCAAAGAGCAGTCTTTGTCTTCTTTAAGCGCTCAGCAGTATGAAATTTGGGGTTGATTTCATGCCTATGGCCACAATTCATGACTATGTTGAGATGAAACATAATAGTGGACAAATAAAAATAGCAATTAGTACCTTCCCTACGTTGGGACTAACAAACACGTCTTCCCCCCAGAGAAAAACCCAACTTTTCTGTAGTATCAGTTTGAGAACCACAGTGCAGATACTCAAAGTTCTTCATGATCATAGATTACTACTTTATCACAGAACAAGCAGGGGGGAAACACAGCTCTGCTCAGAAGCAGCATAAGAACGTGGGGAAACTGCAATCCTGAGTCAGTTATAGAGATTCGTGCCTCTCAATTTGGAGACGGGGGATGTGTTGTAAACTCTCCAGTAACTACTGAATTGAATAGTTAAGATTCAATGTAAGAACAGAAAAAGGAGGAAAAAAGAAGGGGGGGAGGGACTTGAAGTTTGGTGGGTTTTTGTTGGTTTTTTTTTTTGTTTTGTTTTTGGGGTTTTTTTGGTTGGTTTTTTTTTTTGTTTTTTTGTTTGTTTGGTTTTTTTGTTTTTTTGGGTTTTTTTTGTTTTTTTTAATTGAAATGGAAAATGCAATCACGCCAGGAAGGAAGAAGGCTGTGAAGTACGTTTAACTTGGAGCGAGTACTTTTTGGATTCCTCCGCAGTGCCCCCTGCAGCCCGCAGCTCATGTGCGGCAGCCTGGCTCCACAGGCTGGGCAACACTCGAGTCCAAAAAAAGCAGCATTTCTTATGGGTCAGAAATACATGTAAAAGCTGTGGTTTTCTTACAGACTGCATTTTTGGTGCATTTTACAGAAGCTGTCTTCTTTTCCTACGACTACAATTAATAGCGTTTTTCAATCTCTATAAAGTCCCACAAACACACCTTAACTTCCAGTATATCATTTTGGCAGCTGTCAACGTGGTAATTTTTAAATGTATGCTGTATTGCTATAGAATTTAATTCCAGCCTATTAAAATTTTTTCGTCTCTCAGTTATGCGCCTTGGTTCTGCCAGGCTTCACAGCCCAAGGGTGATGATTTGAGTAAAAAAAGTTTTGGAGCAACCAGTGCTTACTGTTAGAAGTTTTGCAAACAAATAAATCACCAGTTTTGTGGAAATAAAATCCCAACCAACCAAAGAAAGGAAGAAAGAAAACAAAACACAACCCCTCCCACAAGAAAACCTCTCTATCTGAATACATTCAAAAACCATTTGATTCTTATTAGAAGATTTTTTTTCATTGGCTGAGGTTAAAGCTGAGCAAATATATACCTATTTCCCCACTCATTTTAACAGCACAGTGCTGATTCTTGCATTATTCTACAGTACAACCTTTTATAAGATAAGGCACTCCTTCCTATATCTCAAAACAATCAACAGAATCAGCATTTCATAAAAAATGGCAGTTGTCCTCTGTTATTTTACAGGTGTCATCCAGCACCTAAGAGCTAACTAAAATTTTTCTTCTGACAGGAGGCTGACAGGAGAAGTCAAGTATTGAGTGGCAATTGTAAAATAGCATAATAGAGATAAGATTTCACAGTTCATTTTTGCATCATTTGTTTTAAGGACACTTACATAAACAATTACCAGCTTCTAAAAAGCTGAAGTAAAATGAGCTATTTAGTGAACTATTTAAATTCAATTTTTGTGAAGGGCAACACTTCTGCTAAGCCTCTGAGTCCGAATAAATAAAAACAGGAAACAAATCCCTTGTATTATAGCCTGGGCAATGCAAGAAATAGATCTCAGTTTTGTTCTAACTACTGATTATTGTCATTAAAGCAGATGTTATTCACAACCTTGACTAAACAATTCTGTTCTGTAGTCAGACACCAGCACAGACTCACTCATGATCGTGTGTGCTCTTACTTTTATGACCATGGACTTACAAACACCTCTTCTGTAGGAATTCACTTTGCATGCACAAATGTGTTTATTTGCTCTATAACCTTTTTTTTCCTGTCTGCACATCAGCTTTGGAATATTATCTTCACAACTGGAATTTTAAAAGAATGAAATCTATCAGAATTCTAAATGATGTAAGATGAACTTGCTGATGGCAGCAGATGAACACTAATGCCTACCGATATCAGCTGACAGGACACTAATTACCAGTTACAGAAGATGATTGCTTGGTGAGGGATCTATTCAGTGAGTTTTGAAAAATTATAAAGCACAAGCCTGATCTGTGAAAAGATACGCAGTATGAAAATATAGCATACGTTCTCAAGATGATTATCATGACAGAGATCTGTCTAATTAGGAAGAAACTATTTTAATGCTAAGATATGAAAGAGCCCAGCTGGGAGAGGAATTTAGAGGAAGACACAGAAACATGACTGTTAAGCTGACAGCAAGTGCAGTCTAAGCATGTTCCAATGACAGCTTCTAAAAAAAATTTCATCTCAGCATTTAATCAATAGTGGTTTCAGAACAAGCACAGCCTTACAGATAATCTAGCTAGTCATATTAGTGGGAGGGGCTCCATAAAAAATACAGAAAAGATGCCTTCGCAGAGCAACATACCACTCTCCTTTGGTCAGCTGAGCTAGAGGGTTATTCAGTCAATGGGCAACATGAAGAACACCACAGTGAGGACAAATGGGAATCCCGCTCTATTAGAAACCACACTTTAGTTCCTGGCACTGCCAGTCAGCTTGGAAACTCCAATCATTGTGACAGCAAGTTTCAAACCATCCTGGACAAGAGACTAACATTCAGAGGGGCCACCTGGGCAGAAATCTTTCTGAAAGCTCCTACTATAATTAAATGGTTTATGTCCAAATCAGTGGATGACATGGTGAAACAGGCGCCTGCTGGAAGGCAAACCTAAAGGCAACCACACAATGTGTTCACTGAATTACTTTGAACTTCTTGGGTCTGCAAGAAGCAGCTTTATTACATATTGGAAAGTGTTTCAGAGGATTTCTGCTGTAGGTTCTCTTGGACACAGTGCTACCTAACAGCATATCAGATGTGCTTCCATTACTACCACAAGCTACTGAAGTGCATGTTGTCTAATACATCCGTAGTCAAAAAAAGAATAATAATAATGTCATTTGGAGCACAGTTAAAGCAAAACCGTATATTGAGGGTTGACTGAAAACTAAAAACCCCACAACCTCCATGAATAAATGTATATGTGAAATCCAACTACAGCATGGCACAAATTCTCATGATAGTTGGGGTGACCCCAAGCTGTGGCTGTCAGAACATCCAGAACTGTAGGAATTCTTCAAGGGATAAACTGGGTCTGGAGCAAAAAGAGTTGCTCTAAATAGTTAAGGAAAAAGTCATCAAAGCTTCAGAGGAACATAAGAACAAAATAATAAAGGGAGGAAGGGGAAGCAACAAAGAAAATCAGAAAGCAAGTTCAAATTGCAAAAGGCAGATATTTAAGGCACTGCAGGAAGTGGAGACATCAGTCTGTGTAAATACAAACAAAACCAAAACACCCTCCAAACACATTTTCCAGCTTGTACATGTCAAGTTGTAGAACATGGGGAATCCAAATCAGAATCTTTATAAAATCTTTCCAGTTGTGACCAATACTGAAAGCCCCAATTCAGCAGTTATTATAACAGGACAGGCATATGGACTGAGATACACACATACCTAAGTACTCTGCTTGAACCAGGGCTGGAAAAATATGGAAAGGCATGCAAAATGTGGACTTGTTCTCTCCTGTTCTGATTACAGATATGCCACAATAAGAACATAAAAAAGAAAAGTAAATGCCATGAATGGGCATTGTTATCCACACACTATCCTGTCAGATTACTGTTATTGCCATTCATCTTAGTTTAGGAAGAATTCAGAGAATTAATCCTGATATGCCACAGTATGTCCTTCTGTTAATTTGAAGCTCTAGTTTTGATGCTAACAGCTGTAGGAGATATCCATGGAGACAGCTAGCAGAGACCTTGAAGGGGGAAAGGAAAGTCATCACTCAGGCACAGGCCCCATCTCAGCCTTTGATCTGTCACACTGATCTCAAGAGAATAACTGGGGGAGGCAGGGGAGTGGAAAGGATACAATGAGAAGAAAGGACACTAAGAAAAATCCCAGAGAGACGATTCTGGAGATTCCTTGAAGCTTTCACTAGAAAGATACAAGAAGGAACTTAAATTTCTTTAGTTACTCTTAAACTGAGCAGCCCACTGCTTCTCAGTAATGACTGCCCCATTTCAACTTAGCCTGAATTCGCAGGGCAATAAACAAAAAATCCCGTGTCACTGAAATCAAATGCCCAACTTTGGTAATGAGGAAGCAGTCACAGGATTTTTTTTTTTCCTCCAAGGTAATTCTGTATAGATGTCAGCCATTTATAAGAATTCCAGTGTGAACATGATCACTTTGAATTTTTTGAGCCAGAAGAAAGACTGAAGCTACTGAAAACTATCATTCATCCTCCTTCATATGGGAAACTGAAAACTGTTCGGCAATCCTTGGCATAATCAATCAAGTTCAATATTTGAATAGGAACATTTTTATAAATTCTTAAATTACAAGGAATTAGAAATAAAGGGTACTTTTCCAAAGTGGTAATTTTTTGTAAGTTCAGTCTTCAAGAAAGAGAAACACAATGTTTTCCTCCCTGGGCCAATGTGCTGACTGACAACAGCCATTGTTTCACTGCAACTGCTAGAGTTTACAACCTACAAATAAACCTTTGTATCACATACATTTAAAAACCTGTATTAAAAGTACATCACTGAGGTTGCAGTCTTGCAATGAGTTTAAAACCACCAAAATCAAAGCACTTGTGCCATCTTTTGTTGGCTTCCTTGCACAATCCACAGCATGATGAAGTCTTCAAATACATCGTTACACACTGTTTTTCCACAGGATGTTTGTTTCATTCTGTACACAGAATCCCAGTACTCACCACTGAGGAGCTATTTAACACATTTTTTTACCTTTTATCTCCTCATATCACCTCATGGATATTTACTAATTTAAACCCTGTTCATATACATTCATTTCCTAAGAATGGCTGCCGCTCCTTCTCCTGAGTGTTTCACTTGTACCAATAAACTGATTTTCACAATCCACAGCAAGTGAGAAGACAGTGCTCTTACACTGGAGAGTGGAGATTGAGAAGAAGGAAATTAAGCTTAAGAGGTTTTGCTAAAATGCCCCAATTGAGCTTATTTTTTATAAAGGCTTACACAACTCAGAGCACACTATATTTTTAAGAGCAGCCCACATCAACTTCAGTTGAATCTGTAGGTTCTTAGCATTTCTGCCAGGCAGAACCCTCTTCTCAAGTGAGGTACCTGAAGAATGAGGAATGCAATTAATGATCATCTGCAAAAAGCAGAGTTCGTCTGAACTGAGTAGCATCATGTAAGAAAGCTCAAACATTTAATCTCAAACACATACAGTTCAGTGAATTACAGGCAAAACCAGAAATTAGACCTTACAGGAAACAAAATACTATATGCTGGTTTTCAATAATATTTTAAAAGAAATTTTTTCATTCTACTTTTTCTGTAGACACACCTTTCAAATAGGTTTTGCTGCAGCTAAGTCAAAACATGCTGTATTCAGAAAGTACTGCTCAGGGAAAGTTTATGTGAAGCCAGAAAATGTTAAAGAGATAAGACATTAGAATAATAAGGAAAACCCTAAAAGGATACAGAAAAAATCCCTGATCATGCTTGGTCATATTAACCAAAATACAAAACAAGTAACTGTTAGCTACATTAAAAACCAAGCCTGTGTGCAGGCTATTTCCAGAGTCACAGAAGTTACTGGACAACATTCTTCAGAAGTCTAGGACGCCTCCAATCTTAGCTCAGGCTTGCAGCTAATGGTTTGCAGCAAACAACAGCTGATTAGATTCCAGTTAGGGAAAAAATCCTTCTCCTAGTATGAATAGTGACACTTAAATAGATTACTGTATTGGTTTTGCACTGCCTGGTTTTTGGTAGCAGGAGGGCCACAGAGATGGCTCCTGTGAGAAGCTCCTGGAAACTTCCATGATGTCCAGCAGAGCCAATCTCTGATGGCTCTGAAAGATGGACACTCTGCTGGCCAGAACTGAGCCAATGAGAGAGGTTGGTAACGCCTCTGTGATAACATATTTAAGAAGAAAATCAAAACGAAGTCACAGGTTTTTGCTTTTAGTCAGAGAAGAGGAGGAGGTGAGAACATGTGAGGGAAACAACATGGAGACACCAAGGTCAGTGAAGAAGGAGGGGGAGGAGGTGCTCCAGACACTGGAGCTGAGATTTCCCTGCAGGCCGTGGTGCAGACCATGGTGCAGCAGCTGTGCCCCTGCAGCCCATGGATCCATGGGGGATGCAGAGATCCACCCGCAGCCCATGGGGGAGGTGCCCGTGCCAGAGCGGGTGGATGCCTGGAGGAGCCTGTGATCCAGTGGGAGACCCGGTGGAGAGAGAGGGCCCCTGCTTCCAGGCTGGAACAACCTGTCCTTGGAGCACTTGTCCTTGCACCCCATGGAAAGAGAGAGCCGCGGTGCAACAGTTTTGGGAGGACTGTGTGCTCCTGGGATGGACCCACGGCGCAGCAGGTGCGGTGTGGCTGCTGCTCCTGAGAGTGGAGCCACGTTAGGGAAGTTCATGGAGAACTGTCTCCTGTGGGAGGGACCCCATGGCTTCACAGGGGAAGACTCCTCTCCCAGAGCAGCAGAAGGAAATCTCAGTGATGAACTGACCAGACACCCACATACCCCATCTCCCTGCGCTGTTGGTGGGAAGGAGGGAAGGGCTGGGTGGAAAAGGTATTTTTTTACGGGCTTATTTTACTTCTCATTATCCTCCTCTGATTCTTTTAGCAATAAATTCAATTTTTAAGTTTAAATTAAGCTTGTTTTGCCCTTGAAGTGTTTCATCCTGGTCCTTATCTCAAGTCATGAAGCCTTAATTTTTTTTTTCTTTCTCTCCTCTGCCCAGCTGTGGTAGGGGAGGGTGAGCGAACAACTCTCATGGCTGCCTGGTGCTGGGCCAGTGTCAAACCATGACAATTACATATGAGGCCATTGAGTCTCCGTCATCGAAAGCTTTAAGGAACTGGTTAGAAAAATTTGCCACTAAGGACACAAATGTAATTGATTTTGCCATGGAACAAAGTGGTGGATTAGGTTCTTAAAGTTCCTTCTGGTCCTAAATTCTCATAACATTACATTTACTTAGGGAGCTTGAAAGCCATAAATATATTAAAGCTGTTAATAACTTCATTTATTTAATTCTGACTTTGGAGTACAATGACCACAGGTCCATCTAGCACAGTGTTCCATCTCCCACAATAGCCACGGGAGTGGACACTCAGGAAAAAAAAGAACAGGGTAAGCACATACCGACTCCCAGCCTTCAAACATTTTCAAGTCAGGTTATGTGATTTATCTAGTTAGTGGACTCTACAGCATCTCTTCAAAAGTTTTTTCCAGTCTCTCCTTGCCTCTTTACAAATTCCTTGATCCAGAAAGTCATTTGAGGAGTACCACCACAGGTCCACATAGGCTGTCTGAAGAACTAGTTCCTCTGGTTTGTTATGAATGAAGATCTTACTAACTTCCAATATCCTTCATGCTTCTATTAGAAGAGCCAGGGAAAAGTCAATCCCACTCTACTTTTCTCCAGACCTCTTCTTCCCTTCCCATTATGTCATGTGTTTTTCCAAATAAGATCTTGGATATTCAGTGGATGGGGTTCCTTGCATGTTGTAATGGCAGTCACAGTATACCTCTGACCATCCTTGGTCATCTCTGAATAATTTCAGTTCTGGAGTATCCTGTCCAGATAAATGGACCAGAACCCTGGATTTTTACAGCAGCATATGGACTTGAACAGACTTGAACAAAACAAACCTTTCTGGTCTGTTCTCTCTTTACTTAGTCATTCCTAACCTTTTTTTTTTTCTTGAATTACTACTACTAAGTGATATTTTCATGGAACTGTCTATCATAACGCAAAGGTCTTGTTCCTGAAGACCTTTGGGTCAGCTGAGAAATTATCCAAGATGTGAAGATAGAATTATTCTTACCCAAATGTACTGTACAATTATCTACACTGAATTGCACCGTGTTTTTTCTACAGTGTCCTGGGTTGCAGTGTATTCTATTACCATCCCCATCAGCCGTTGAAATCAGGTGGGGCAGTGTTTCCTTGCCTCCTCCCCCCAGACTATCTTTCTGTTAATTGCCCATCATTGTCCTGCCGCCTGACTCAGAGATAACTCCCTCCGGACTATCTTCTGTTAATGAGCCTAATCAACACTTTGCCTCATGACTCGTTACCCCATTGTGAGATGCTCCACCCAGAGGGAGGAACCAAGCATCCCATCGTGGATATAATCTGAGGCTGAACACCAGAGACACGGGCTTCCCACTGGATTTCCAGAGGACAGGAGCTACACAGCCACCACTGGACTTCCTGAGGAAGAGCAGACTGTTTTACTACAGGATCACTGCTTCAGAGGACTGCAGCCACCATTCTACCAGACTGCTACCACCACCCTGCCTAACTGGGACTCAGGTTGTACCTTGACTCTGTCAGTTTGACAGTGTTTTCTTTTACCTTTTTTTCCCCTTTTCTTTAATTTCCATTAAATTGTTATTCTGACTTGGTGCCTCCCACTGGTTTGTTTTCAAACTAGCACATAATTTGGCGCCCAATGTGGGGCGGCTCTGAGAGAAAGTCAGAATTACAATTTTGTGTTAACCGAAACCTATTCACCATGGTGCTCAGCTTGTCTACGTGGGTACTGTATCTTGCTCTCTATATCTTTCCTCACATGGGGAACTACCTGCCTGTAGTATTACTCCTGTTAAAACCAGGGAATGGTATGAGAATTGCTTTAATGGTTTATTATACCTACAGCATAATAACCTGTGAGGCGATGAATACCATTCGGAGTATATACTCGGTTTTGTTTGGCTGTCCTAGTCTGGGCTCCTATGTCTGGGATCTCCTCAACAATTGCACCCAGCCCCTGGTGGGAGGAGTAGAGAGTGGTTTCTTCCAGCCTTTCAGGCCAGGCACAGCAGTTTTTGAAAATATTGAATTCCCTCTGGATGTCAAAGACGGCATAAACTTGCTGTCAATTCTGCTTTGTCTTCTCTGTACAGCCTGCACCATGTACACCATGCTTAGAATCAGAGCTATGGCACAGCATACTCAGGATGAGGGAGGGAAAAAGAGCAGAGCAACAAACACCATGCCTACGCAGACTGACACAGAGGAGAAAGAAACCAAATGCAAAGCAACAGCGTCCATGTCTACGCAGACTGTCACCGAGGAGAAAGAACCCAGATGCAAGACAACAGCGTCCATGTCTACGCAGACTGACACAGAGGAGAAAGAAACCAAATGCAAAGCAACAGCGTCCATGTCTACGCAGACTGTCACCGAGGAGAAAGAACCCAGATGCAAGACAACAGCGTCCATGTCTACGCAGACTGACACAGAGGAGAAAGAAACCAAATGCAAAACAACAGCGTCCATGTCCACGCAGACTGACACAGAGGAGAAAGAACCAAGACACAAGACAACAGCGTCCATGTCCACACAGACTGACACAGAGGAGAAAGAACCCAGATGCAAGACAACAGCGTCCATGTCCACGCAGACTGACACAGAGGAGAAGGGAACCAAAAGCACTGTCAGCGTCCCCATGCAAACCATCACTGAACCAGAACAGCCTAAACCGATTGCAGTTGCCCCCGTGCAGAAGAAGAAATCAAAAAGCAAATCAGTCCGCATAGTGACTGACAAGGATGCAGCAGGACCTTCGCACCCAGCAGAAGAGGCAGAGCCAGAGATCATCACTCGGTCGCTATCCCTGGGTGAGCTGCGAGACCTGCGGAGGGAATTCACCCTCCAGACGAACGAGTCTATCCTGACCTGGCTGCTCCGCATCTGGGACGCTGCAGCCAATGACACCATTCTGGACGGAAGTGAGGCCAGGCAACTGGGATCTCTGTCCTGGGATGTGGTCATTGACCAGGGGATCGGGAGAACCCAAGAGACCCTCAGCCTCTGGCGGCGACTGCTTACAAGTGTAAGGGACAGGTACCTTTGTAAAGAAGACCTCCAGGTGCACCAAGGAAAATGGAGCACAATGGAACAAGGTATCCGGTGCCTGAGGGAATTGGCTGTGCTGGAGATCATTTTCTCAGAAGATGAGAGATTTCCTAAGAGCCCAGATGGTGTCCAGTGCATGTCACAGATGTGGTTGAGGTTCGCACGCCTGTCTCATCTCATCCGTGGAAACAAGTCTTTTGGCTGAGCAAGTCCGGAGCTTGATTGAAGAAGGCCATCAGAAACTGAAAAAGGAACTTAAGGAAGAGATTTACCACATCCCACCAGAACCAACAAGAGTCTCTGCCATTAGGAGCCGGCGACCCCCAACCAGGGAGAGAGGATACACCCCACGAGGTAACCTCTGGTTTTTCCTTCAGGAACATGGAGAAGACATGAGTAAGTGGGATGGAAAACCCACCTCCTCCTTAGCAGCTCGGGTACGTGAACTAAAAAGAGGGACAACTACCACAAGAAGCGCATCTAGAGTCAACATTGCTCCGGTCTCCCGCACACAGAACTCCAGACGGTACCGGAATGATAATATGACCGATCCTCTTGAAGGGACCTCAGGAACGTATTCACCGGAAGGGAGCAACATGCAACATGACCAGGAATAGAGGGGCCCTGCCTCTAGCCAGGTAGAGGAAAGGGAGAATCGGGTCTTTTGGACTGTGTGGGTCCGATGGCCTGGCACATCTGACCCACAAAGATACACAGCTTTGGTTGACACCGGTGCTCAATGTACTCTGATGCCATCAAGGTTATGTGGGAGCAGAACCCATTTCTATTTCTGGGGTGACAGGAGGATCCCAGCAGCTGACTGTACTGGAAGCTGAAGTGAGTTTAACTGGGAACGAGTGGCAGAAACACCCCATCGTGACTGGCCCGGAGGCCCTGTGCATTCTCGGCATAGACTATCTCAGAAATGGATATTTCAAGGACCCAAAAGGACATCGTTGGGCTTTTGGGATAGCTGCTGTGGAGACAGAAGATATCAGACGACTGAGTACATTGCCTGGCCTCTCAGATGACCCCTCTGCTGTGGGACTGCTAAGAGTTGCAGAACAACAGGTGCCAATCGCCACAGCAACAGTGCACCGCCGGCAATACCGCACCGACAGAGACTCTGTGGTTCCCATCCATGAGATGATTCGCAAACTGGAGAGCCAAGGGGTGGTCAGCAAGGCCCATTCACCTTTCAACAGCCCTATATGGCCAGTGCGTAAGTCCAGTGGAGAATGGAGGCTGACGGTGGACTACCGTGGCCTGAATGAGGTCACGCCACCATTGAGCGCTGCTGTGCCGGACATGTTGGAACTTCAGTACGAGCTGGAGTCCAAAGCAGCGAAGTGGTACGCCACTATTGACATTGCCAATGCCTTCTTCTCCATTCCTTTGGCAGCAGAATGCAGGCCCCAGTTTGCTTTTACCTGGAAGGGTGTGCAATACACCTGGAACCGACTGCCCCAGGGGTGGAAGCACAGTCCCACCATTTGCCACGGACTGATCCAGACTGCATTGGAAAAGGGTGAGGCTCCAGAACATCTGCAATACATCGATGACATCATCGTGTGGGGAAACACAGCAAAGGAAGTGTTTGAGAAAGGACAGAAAATCATCCAGATTCTCCTGGAAGCTGGCTTTGCCATCAAAAGGAGCAAAGTCAAGGGACCTGCCCAAGAGATCCAGTTCCTGGGAGTAAAGTGGCAAGATGGACGACGTCAGATTCCCACCGAGGTCATCAATAAGATCACTGCGATGTCTCCACCGACCAGCAAGAAGGAAACACAAGCTTTCCTAGGCGCCATAGGTTTCTGGAGGATGCACATTCCCGAGTACAGCCAGATCGTGAGCCCTCTCTACCTGGTTACCCGCAAGAAGAATGATTTCCACTGGGGCCCTGAACAGCAGCAAGCCTTCGCCCAGATCAAACAGGAAATCGCTCATGCGGTAGCCCTTGGCCCAGTCAGGACAGGACCAGAGGTGAAGAATGTGCTCTACTCTGCAGCCGGGAACAATGGTCTGTCCTGGAGCCTCTGGCAGAAGGTGCCTGGTGAGACTCGGGGCCGACCACTGGGATTCTGGAGCCGAAGCTACAGAGGGTCTGAAGCCAACTACACTCCCACAGAGAAGGAAATCTTGGCAGCCTATGAAGGAGTCCAAGCTGCCTCAGAGGTAATTGGCACTGAAGCACAGTTGCTTCTGGCACCCCGACTACCGGTGCTGGGTTGGATGTTCAAGGGAAAGTTTCCTTCCACGCATCATGCCACCGACACCACATGGAGCAAGTGGATCGCCCTCATCACACAGCGTGCCCGTATTGGAAACCCGAATCGCCCTGGGATTCTAGAAATTATAACAAACTGGCCTGAAGGTGAGACTTTTGGATTATCTTCTGAAGAAGAGGAAGAGCAAGTGACTCGTGCTGAGGAAGCCCCACCATATAATGAGCTACCGGAGACTGAAAGACGTTATGCCCTCTTCACTGATGGTTCCTGCCGAATTGTAGGCGCTAATCGAAAGTGGAAAGCTGCAGTATGGAGCCCCACACGACGAGTTGCACAGGCTACCGAGGGACAAGGTGGATCAAGTCAGGTTGCAGAGCTTAAAGCCGTCCAGCTGGCTTTGGATATTGCTGAACGAGAGAAGTGGCCGAGGCTCTATCTCTACACCGACTCGTGGATGGTAGCTAATGCTCTGTGGGGATGGCTGGATCGCTGGAGAAAGGCCAACTGGCAGCGCAGAGGGAAGCCCATCTGGGCCGCTGAGATTTGGCAGGACATCGCCGCCCGAGTAGAGAGGCTGACCGTGAAGGTTCGACACGTGGATGCGCACGTACCCAAGAGTCGGGCTAATGAAGAACATCGCAACAACGAGCAGGTGGACCGAGCTGCCAAGGTGAAAGTATCACAGGTGGATCTAGACTGGCAGCACAAGGGAGAATTATTCCTAGCTCGTTGGGCCCATGATGCCTCTGGTCATCAGGGGAGAGATGCAACATACCGATGGGCCCGTGACCGAGGGGTGGACCTTTCCATGGACAGCATCTCACAGGTCATCCACAGTTGTGAGACCTGTGCTGTAATCAAACAGGCCAAGCGGGTGAAGCCTCTGTGGTATGGTGGACGATGGTCAAAGTACAGGTATGGTGAAGCCTGGCAAGTTGACTACATCACCCTTCCCCAAACCCGCCAAGGCAAGCACTACGTGTTGACCATGGTTGAAGCAACCACTGGATGGCTGGAGACCTACCCTGTGCCTCATGCTACAGCCCGGAACACCATCCTGGGCCTGGAAAAGCAAGTCCTGTGGAGACATGGCACCCCTGATAGGATCGAGTCAGACAACGGGACTCATTTTAAGAACAGCCTCATCAACACCTGGGCCAGAGAACACAGTATCGAATGGATATATCATATTCCTTATCATGCACCAGCTGCCGGAAAAGTTGAACGCTGCAATGGACTACTTAAAACTACCCTAAAGGCACTTGGTGGGGGGACCTTCAAAAATTGGGAAGTGAACTTAGCAAGGGCCACCTGGATGGTCAATACCCGAGGGTCCATCAATCGAGCTGGTCCCGCCGAGTCTGAACCCTTGCACACAGTGGATGGAGATAGAGTCCCTGTGGTACACCTGAGAGGTATTTTAGGAAAGACTGTTTGGATTAATCCCACCTCAGGCAAAGGCAAACCCATCCGTGGGATTGTCTTTGCTCAAGGACCTGGTTGCACTTGGTGGGTAATGCAGAAAGACGGGGAAACCCGTTGTGTACCACAAGGAGACCTAATCTTAGGTGAGAACGGTGTGTAGATTTCACTGTGTATATATATATATATATATGTATGTGTGTTTTAGAGTTTAAGAAGGTATTGATTTGGGATAATGTAGATGGTAATAGAATAAGGGGTGGATAATGTCCTGGGTTGCAGTGTATTCTATTACCATCCCCATCAGCCGTTGAAATCAGGTGGGGCAGTGTTTCCTTGCCTCCTCCCCCCAGACTATCTTTCTGTTAATTGCCCATCATTGTCCTGCCGCCTGACTCAGAGATAACTCCCTCCGGACTATCTTCTGTTAATGAGCCTAATCAACACTTTGCCTCATGACTCGTTACCCCATTGTGAGATGCTCCACCCAGAGGGAGGAACCAAGCATCCCATCGTGGATATAATCTGAGGCTGAACACCAGAGACACGGGCTTCCCACTGGATTTCCAGAGGACAGGAGCTACACAGCCACCACTGGACTTCCTGAGGAAGAGCAGACTGTTTTACTACAGGATCACTGCTTCAGAGGACTGCAGCCACCATTCTACCAGACTGCTACCACCACCCTGCCTAACTGGGACTCAGGTTGTACCTTGACTCTGTCAGTTTGACAGTGTTTTCTTTTACCTTTTTTTCCCCTTTTCTTTAATTTCCATTAAATTGTTATTCTGACTTGGTGCCTCCCACTGGTTTGTTTTCAAACTAGCACATACAGTCAATCTTTCTGCAGGCTATGCAGTCTCCTTCATCCTTACTGCCTTGCATAACCTCCTATAGTCAGCAAAGCTCTGTCACCTTGCTGATAACCTTCCTTTTTCAGGACATTTAAGAATATATGGAATAGCATGAAATTCTGCCTGTGTTCTCCCTCCTGCACAAGAACTGACCATTTTCCTCCATCCAGTGATGGTCTATCTTACGTTCCCATCTTTTAAATAATATTCTCATCCATTTCAGCATCTTCCTTCTTATGCCAGTGACAGTTTTGTGTTGCGTGGTTTTCCCAAAACATCTTAATTTGGAAGTTCTGTCAGATGTCTTTTAAAAGTCTGAGTTGACTCTATCAGTCAGATGATCCTCATTTATGTATCACTGATCCCTTTTGAAGAACTCTGAGAGCTTTATTAACTCTCATTGATAAGATAATTTTGTTCAGGTAGATACTAATTCTCTCTCTTAGAATATCTAGTCATTCACCTGGAACAGACATCAATTTTAAGTTGCTGGATACCCTTGAACCTTTCTTAATGATGGACACCACATTTGACACCTGATTTTCATGTACTGAGAAATAGTGAAGAGACGTTACATCCTGCTTTTAGTAGGTATTGCATCCCTCAGTTCTCTTAGAATTCATGGCTAAATCCTTCAGATCCTGGAGATTCATCTGCATTCATCTGCCTTTTGTACCATTACCCCTTCCAGGTATTTCAGTTTCAGAGACAGTCTCTGCCAAGTTCCCGGAATACCCCAAAAGGGCTCTGGAAAGATAATTTCCCTGATTTCCTCTGTGTTGGGTTTGTGTGGCCAGGTTTTGGTAGAAGGGGAGGATTACAGGGGTGGCTTCTGTGACAAGTTGTCAGAAGCTTTCCCTGTGTCTGATGGAGCCAAATCCCAGCCAGCTGCAAGATGGACCCACCACTGGCCAAGGCTGAGCTCGTCAGTGATGGTGGTAGTGCCTATGGGGACATGTATTTAAGAAGGGGAAACAACAAACCCTGCACAACTGCAGCCACAGAGAGAAGTGAAAATATGTGAGAGAAACAACTCTGCAGACACCAAGGTCAGTGCAGAAGGATGGGGAGGAGGTTTTGCCCATGATGGTAATGGGTGAGTGATCTCTCCCTGTCCTTAACTCATGAGCCTTTCATTGTATTTTCTCTTCCCTGTCCAGATGAGGAAGGCTGTGATAGAGCAGCTTTGGTGGGCACCAAAGCACTGTCAGAGTCATCAAACCGCATCTTCCACAGCAAACAAAGAATATAAATTGTTCAGCTTCTCTCCAGTGACTTTCCCCTCCCTGAGAGTTCAGTTTACACCCTTGTCATATTCAGACTCACTGACAAATTTTTCCTTCCTGATGGACTGAAAAAGAATATTGACCAATTTTTGATTCTCAGTAGTTGGGGCTCAGACTCATAATAGTTATTAGAGTGTATCTGTCAGTGTTTATGATACTTTGGTTTGTTGTTTTTTTTTTTTTCACTTGCATATGTCTTTAGCTTTTGGAAGAACACCTTCTTTATTTCTGTTTCCTGTTTGGTCATGACTGCTTCTTTGTACTTCAGGCATGTTCAGTAAATGGTGTGTATTGGCCCTCTGCTGCCTGTTGGGTGTCCTTCTGTAGTCTTCATCTTGCCTTTATGGATTTAATTGTCTCGTGTGCAATTCTTTTTCTGTTCTTGGTACACTTTCTCATTTTCACATAGTTCCCCCATGTTGAAATGAACGCAACAGTAGTGGGCATTTTGACCTCTATTGCTCCCCAAAGATATGGAATCCAAGGGTGCTATGTCATTCTTGAAGAGCAATCTTAATGTTCAGCAAGATATATATGTATATATGTGTATATATGCTTATGTATGTGTGTATGTATTCATTATACATAATTGTGCAAATTATATCTATAGGGCAGATGTGGCTGGTAAACAGACAGACAACTGCAAAAGGCCTTCTGGTTTTCCTGGATGTAACCAGACATAATTGAGGGTTCATTTGTATCTGTTCTGATTCCTGAGTTTGCCTGAAATATACACTGATAATAATTAGCATTTGTTGCACGTGGTTCTCAGACCTTTCTGAGTGTCATTATTCCTCTTTGCAGAGCATTTATGAGCCACAGAACAGAGAAGTGGTAAAAGACAGTACCTGTTATTCTTCATTTCACTCTGCTACCTATATTGGCATCGCCTTTATTTATTAGGATCCCAGACTTTGTAAACTACTGCAGGCACTGCTTTCAAATTGCTATTATAATTATAGTTGATTTTATGTGGAAAACATGCCCAGATGAGGTGTTTACATCCTTATTTCCAGTCCTTCTTTCACCTGTACATAACAAATATTTGTGTTGTAACAATGTAACATAGAGTGATTTTCATGCAACAGATATTTTAAGGTGACTTGTTAACTTTTTAAGCATGTTTAGTATTTGATAGCTCATCAAGGCATTCTGATTGAATAAGGTGATACAGACACAACATTCATGTTGTTGGGCCTTTGAGCTCATCAGTGTTCCCATGACTCATGTGGGACATATTCTAGAGAAATCCAGCATTACCTACCAAAACCACTAAAGCATTATCTTTGCGGAAGCACATAGTCCATAAACAATACCTGATAAAATAAGACATAAATAACAGCACTTTTAAATTTTCCAGGGTATAGCATCGATACCTATATGTATAGATTTGTTCTTTGCTTAATTCTTGTCCTGGGAGATACACAGTAATTCATTTTCCACTTCACCTGTCTGCCTCCCATTTCTCCTATTAATCTATGTTATTCATCTAGTTTTTTAAGCAATATTTTGATACCAAGGCAAGTTCTGTGTCACATACCATCTCAAGCTGGAATATTCAGCAGCTACTCCCTTTAACCCTATTTTACCAGTTTTGTCCCAAGTGCAGCTATGCACATTGCCAGCTGAAAAAAAATAAATCTTTCTTTGTGGGGTTTCCTTGGTGTTTAATGGCATACTACTTCAGTTTCTATGTCAGTGTCACACCATTGGGTGGATGTACAGATTAGGGAGCTTTATGTGCATAAAGGTACCTCATGAGCCACCAAAACCAACCAAGTTGCATATTGTATTTATGAAAGCATCTAACTTCGTGTGCAGATTGGAAAAAAAAAAGCCACAAGAAGAGACCTCAAGATTATGAAGTATCATTCCATAAAGTGCAAAGAGACTGAACTGGCAGAGTTAATTATTACTCAGCTGTCCATGTCATGTTGTTAATACATGAAGAGTCCAGTAGAATGCATACTAGCTCTATAGGCCTATATTTTGCACATCATAATTTTATAGCAGTGACGCTGACAAGCCAAAAACTGGATACAAGGTTTCTCCATTTTTTCTCTCTTATGGCTTAGAGAGCTGTCACCTCTCCCACATTGCCTGGTACAGTAATGTCTCGGTTTTGAAAGACAGGTGTCTGCTAAGGAAGGCAGAAGCCCCCCCTTGAAGTGGCAGATATAACCCCTTTTCCCTCTAAGTTATTATATTTTGAAATCAAGGGCCTTTAGGCAAAGATGTGGGAAATAGGAATAACAGTTCTTTACTACATATATATATATATATATATGTATATAACCAGTCAAACAAAACAACAATAACTATGGCAGTAACAGCAAACAATCACAAACCCAGTCCCAGCCTTCTCGGCTATCAGGCCCTTTCCCCTCGGGTGCAGTTCTGCTCGCAGCCGGCAGGGGCGCTGGCGGCTCCCGGTGAGCAGGGCAGGTGCGATGGTTCCCTCACGGCTGCAGGGGGCGCTCCGGAGCGAGCTCAGGGAGCACGTGGCACTGGTGCCCTGGGATCCCAGGAAGGGATGGGACAAAAGCTTCACAAACCCCTGGGCAGCCGATCCCGGACTCTCAGGAACAGCAGGCAGGAACGGCAGGCTGGAACGGCAGGCTGGAGCGGCAGGCTGGAGTGGCAGGGACGAGCACAAATCCCGGGTGGCAGACGAGATGTATCCAGATGGGAAAACCCCACGGAGGCCAGGGCAGGGCGAGCAGGGCTACAGCGTAGCGAAAGCTCGAAGCAGCAGCGGGGCAGGGCAGCCCCAGCCCGGTCTCCAGCAGGGCAGGGAAAGCGGCTTTTGGGGTCCCGGCGTTGTTTCCAGCAGGAAGAAAGAAACGGCCGAAAGAAAGAAGCAGCAGCTCCTTTCTCTGCAGCTCATCTCTCCAGACGCTCAGAGCGAACTGACCCCACACCCAGGTGTAGACAAAGGAGTAGCCAGGTCCGCCCCACCCCCCTTTTTGTCTTTCTTAAGTACAGCTATTTTTCCCCTAGCAACATGCATATGGGAGAAAATTCCTTTAACAGGAAAAAAAACTAAGACTAAACTGAAACCCCAACAAGTAATAACACTGAAATTTCACCTCCAAGACATAGTGACAGTAACAGTTTGGTACTCTACCAGTATTTAAAATGCCCTCACAGTCCTTGCTAATGTACTGATTCTTTGCTGTGCTGAATCAGCAGAGCACTGAAAACCACTCTCTCCTCTTAACCACTGACAGAAAGCAGTGCCTTCGCAAGGGCAGAGTCAACAAAAAACAGCATTAGGGTAGACTGACAGTAGCTGTATCAAATCCTATAGGATAGTTTTAAAATTATCCAAAATCACTAACCTTTCACTTCTGCAGCACAAGGTTCAATTCTGCATTTAGCCATGCATGAAAATTAGTTCAGCAATCTTGGGTTAGCCTCCACAGAATCATTCATGTAATTTCCCATGACTGGCAGGTTTTACTGTAGAGAAAGAGTGAAAATAAATTAAAAAATGAAAGTGAGGTTTTGTCAGGTTGAAAAATCAAACATCAATAAATGTGAATGTCAGAATCACAAAAAAAGCAAATTCAGATCTGAAAGCTTGGACCTTCAAGCAACCCTTGAATAGAGTGAATGAGAAGTGGAGTAGAAGGCAAGATCTACTGTAAGCACAATGTAGCAGCCACCACAGCATCAATGGAGCAGTCATGGAAATGGCTGAGTGGGAAGTTTGCACACCCATGGACTGCTGCTGAACTCTACTTCTTCTCCACCAGAAGAGCTCTCAGGACTGCCCACTGAGTACAGCAGGCAGTTCTGGATATCAGACATGCCCTGCAGTTTGCCAAGGCCAGCAGCCCTGCCCCGCCTGTTGCCATGAACTCCAGGGCGCTGCTTGGAATCAAAAAGTTATCAGTCTGTTCCCATGACCAGTGAGGAAGACTGCAAGTCCTTCTTTTTCATGAGGGAGCACAACCTGAACAATAAAAATACAAATGAAAACCTAAAAATACACATGAAAGAGAAAAAATTAGAAAAGGATGAAAAGAAGAGTGAGAGTAAAGTGAAGAATTGGTAACACTCATCTGTCATAATCTTGTTCTCGGTTGCTTTGGGTGACTAACGGGAACCTCTCATATGAAATGAACCCAGGTGACACTCACTGAACTACCTCAGTAAGGACAGTGGACAGTCTTGACTCTGTACATACAAATTCTTTGTGATTATCCTTCTTTCCTTATGTATAATTATTCTTTTCTTTGACAATGAAGAGAAGAAATCTGACAATGACAGACAAATACTAAACTTTGTATAGCTAGAATTATTTGAAAGTAACCACACGATGATGCACTGTCATTTCAAGGTTTAAATGGGACTGGCAAAAGGTGGTATCTTTCTTTTGGTGACACAAATCAAGACACATGCCTGATGTAGATGGTTCTCATGCATGGTTTCAAGAAGGAACTACATCCTTACATTTGTTTAAACAACATCTGCCTTAAAAGGATATGGATTCTAACTTGGAGCCCTTGTGCATTACTGTGGTGTAAATAGTGTAAAATTCACCTATATCTTTCAGTCACTGCTTTGTCTAAAAATTAAGAGCCAAAGTGAAAAAAAGATAGAGAAACATAAGAGATTGATTGGCTTAACATAAACACAAGCTGCAACTCTCCCTGTAAGATTTAACTGGTTTACTTTAATAAAAAGAGTAAAAGACACTTAGAAAGGGATATTCAAAGCACCCATCACCTCTGCAGCTCTTCAGATTGTATTTAACACTCCTCAGTCATCCTGTTATGTGAGGAATCCACCAAATAAAACTCTAGAAAATCTAGAGCAAGGAAGCTGCTGCTATTTTCATCCAAATGCTTGGATAGAGCTGAGAAAAAATCCAAACATGAAAACCTGTCCATTTCACAGCATAATTCTACCTGTTGTTTACCAAATTTACAGCACAACAAACTTCCCCCTTGCACAATCCCTAATAATTTTTCAGTTGTAGAAAATTTTTACTTATTGTTTTCCTTCCTCTTGGGTGTGTCTAAGACTTTGAGTTTAGGCTGACGTTAGTGTATTTCTTCCCCTCTGGATTCTTGGGAAGAGACAGTGTCACTACCACCAGGAAGGAAATGCCCTGTCACACTCCTATGTTGTAAAATAAAGACAGTCTTTCAGTTCACCTCTCATTTTCTCAATACCACTTCAGGAAATATAATTTTACAAAAAAAGAAAAAATAAAAAAAGGAGCAAAACCTAATTTAACAATTCTTTGACTAAATACACAAGGCACACTAGAACCGAACCCACCACAGCCTTATTTAAAATTGAGTGGCTGAAAGGTGCTGTAGGATTTATAAAAAGAAAACAGATTGTCTTGAAGGCTGATGCCAAATAACTCATTGCCTGGGTTATCACTCTTCAATCAAAAAGTACCCAAAGAAACTACATTAAGTCGTTTAGACTTAATCACCATGGAGTTAGGCTGGCCTCTCATGTGATGAAAAAGGCAAATTCTCTGACAGTGGTGACTTATTCCTTTTACCACTGGCAGAACTGCCTAAAGAATCATCAAGGCTACAGATGTGGAAAACATGAGGCCTCTCCAAATTTAAGTGATAAAAATACAAAGTATTTTATTACTTTAATCTTTATAATTTATGTTTGGAAAAAAAGATCAACCCCACAATGTCACTTACAGTTAGGCAACCATGGGATTAATTTAAACTCAGTATTTAATTCCTGTAAGGAAGCTTTCTTCCAGACCATGATCTTTGCAATTCCATTCCCACCTTTGTCTGCCCCCAGTCTTTCTCATAACTAAAGACTTATCTTTTAGCCCTGACAAAGCCAGTATAAAGTATTGGGTATTTTATTACAAGTTGTAATTCAGTCACTTTGGAGGTGATTTTCTTTCTCTAGTAATGACTTAGTGGAGGAAGCTGGTAATTTTTTTGTTGCACTTTAACATTGCTAGAGAGGTCACATACTGTAAAAGAGAGAATAGCTGTTTAGAAATATTTCTCTGCCTGGCCTGATTAAAAAGAAAATCCTAAAGAAAGTGGAAGTATATTCATTCTCTTGTGTAATTTTAAATATTTGTGTTAAAAACCTAGCATGACCATTGGGGTTTTAAGAGGTCTAGTTTTTTTTCCTGTTAAAGGAATTTTCCCCCATTCTGTTACTAAGACGATAAATCGCTGGGTGCTTGAGAGCAAACAAAAGACCTGGCTACCCTTTTGTGTTTCACCTGGGTGTGGGGTCAGTTCGCTCTAGGCGTTCAGAGAGAGAAGCTGCAGAGAAAGGAGCTGCTGGTTCTTTTTCTTCGGCCGTTTTTCTTTTCTGCTGGAAACAACGCCAGGATCCCAAAGCTGTTTTTCCCTGCCCTGCTGGAGGCTGGGCTGCGGCCGCCCTGCCGCGCTGCTGCTGCTTTGAGCCTTTGCTACGCTGTAGCCGTGCTTGCCCTGCCTGCCCGACCTCCGGGGGGTTCCCCGCTTGGATACATCTCATCTGTCCTCTGGGATCTGCGCTCCTCTCTGCCGCTCCAGCCTGCCGCTCCAGGCCGTTCCAGCCTGCTGTTCCCGAGAGTCTGGCTGGACACCGGGGCCAGCTGCCCAGGGGTTTGTGAAGCCTTTGTTCCATCCCTCCCTGGGACCCCAGGGCACCAGTGCCACGTGCTCCCTGAGCTCGCTCCGGAGCTCCCCCTGCAGCCGCGGGGGAACCATCGCACCTGCCCTGCTCACCGGGAGCCGCCAGCGC
Source organism: Corvus cornix cornix (assembly GCF_000738735.6). Lineage (NCBI taxonomy): Eukaryota > Metazoa > Chordata > Aves > Passeriformes > Corvidae > Corvus > Corvus cornix. Next base: position 10,898,254 of record NC_046334.1, read on the forward strand.
CCCTGCCGGCTGCGAGCAGAACTGCACCCGAGGGGAAAGGACCTGACAGCCGAGAAGGCTGGGACTGGGTTTGTGATTGTTTGCTGTTACTGCCATAGTTATTGTTATTTGTTTGACTGGTTATATATATACATATATATATATATATATGTATATATATATATATATAGTAAAGAACTGTTATTCCTATTTCCCACATCTTTGCCTAAAGGCCCTTGATTTCAAAATTACAATAACTCGGCGGGAAAGGGGTTATATCTGCCACTTCAAGGGAGGCTTCTGCCTTCCTTAGCAGACATCTGTCTTTCAAAACCAAGACACATGATCTGAAGAAAAGCAAATTTTGTGGGCTTGATTTCAATTTGAGCAGAGTTTCAGTTAATAATGTAGCACACATAAACCCTCTTTTAACAGTTCATAATATTACACTGAAGACAGAATTGCTAAAGAACTTTGTTAATTTTTCTCCCTCTTAAATCAGTGTTACAGACTTCCAGCAGATGTCTTTAATAGAGATTGTTATTAAAAGAAGTAATGCATAAAGTAAATTCAGACGGTTTCATCAGTATTACTTACTCCCACCATTAAGAGCAGAATTTCTCCTGTATCTTCAAATTATTTCATTAATGCCTAATGCAAAGAAACAGTAACTCATCTCCAAACTCTATAAACCTCTGTCAGCATCCATACTGTTCCTATATTTTTAAAAAGTGCCACTGCTTCTATTTACAGTAACTCCCTATTTGTACAGATTTAAAAGCTCCTCTTAACAATGTGTTCTACTAGAAATTTCAGCCTATGAGCATTTTAATTTTAAGCTCGGAAGAAATCCATCTGCTTTTTAAGCTTTTGGGTTTTGTAGTGTCAGGTATTTTTCTGAGCAATGTATCAGCTAATAAATGTACCTTTGAATGTTTAACTGTCTGGGAAATGTTATTAAATATAGTAATTTTTTGCAAGGCAAAAGCCCCACCAAAGGTGGTGTCTCTGGGTCAAACTGTCTATAATAACTACATGCCTGAGATAAGTACCTAAGCTACAATTATGCTCCTGCCATAAAATAAGCTGTGTTGCTCTGATATGAAGGTGCATTTCTCTGTCTCCAACAACAGAGCTATTTATTCACCTAAGTAAACACAGATTTATGGGCTACAGATCTCTATTTCCCTCCCACCTGTGCAGGTAACCCGATGATATATAAAGTACAAGAGTTTTCCTAGGTCTTGACCAAATCTTGTCTTCATGTTGATATCAGCATTTTCCCTCTACAGCCTGATTCCCACAGAAACCTAATGCATGGTAAGATGGGAATAGCAACAAGTTCTTGGTTTGGGTAAGTAGGAGCCAGGATCTAGGAAGACCTTAAAAGACATCTGGAGACACAATGGGCTTTGGAGTTGGGATTCTCTGGAGTAATTCTACTGAAAGCTGTGAAGTTACTTTTTTAACATATGTAAAAATATGTATATTTAAACTGGGTAAATTAAAGTAGACTTTGGTCCATTAGAGGTACATAATACTCTGTCTTACATACTTGTTGTATGAGTGAGAGAAAGAAAGAAGCAATGGCATAATAGTTAGGCACTAGTTTGGTTAAACCCACCTCCCTGTCACAGACCTCTTAAATGACTACGTCTTTAACTCATGACCACACGTGTCTCAACAAGACACCTTTAAAAGGCTTTCAAACAGGAAAGCTCATCTGAGAAGCTTGTCTAAAGCATCCCAGTTTTAATATCCTCTACTATACTCTGGTAGTAAAGCAGCCATAACAACCTTGAGTTATCTCCCAGACTCAAGCTTAGCTGTACTTGCCTAGCAACACGTAGGATCCACATACAGCACAGACATTGCTTGAAAGAACTGCTGATGTTGATTAGGTAGCCCGTAATTAATCAACACTTTGTGATGTAAGATAACTCACCTGGATGGCCTCAAGAAGTTGTCCACATCTGAGAAACAGAGTAAAAGAAAAAACCCCAAATATATGCAAGTCACAGTTCTGCTGTACCCCTAAATATAATCTTGCACAGCGGGTAGCCTTGCCCACCTTTTCTCTATGCACTTTGGCTGCTTCTTCTGTTAAAAACATAAATCACAGTTGCCTGGAGGGGCCAAAATTTAGAAGGATGCCACCACAAACCAGGGAATTGATGACTGACTAACATTTGAGAATAGCTCTGAGTAAGCTGCTGCTTTTCTGTCACAAGTGGGATTATTTTTTCGCCCTCTAGGTACACACATTTCATAGCAATATACTCTGTTGCTATTTAGGATTCACTGGCCACTTTCATTACAAATGTTCTTTTCCTGAGACTTATAACCAGAGCTTTTGTTACAATGTCCACTGCCAGACAAAATTTGCCTCATTCTGGCTTTCATCACAAAACCAGCACTATAAGCCACCTTCACTGAAATTCTTGCAATTCTTTTGGCAATCTTGAGGGGATGTTAAAACAGTAGATAGCTTAAGGTCAAGTGTCAGCAAAAACCCTCAACTACAAATTGATCTGGCTGTTTAAAAATTAAAAAAGGAGGAATCCTCTGTATTCAAAGAAGAATTGCATTGAGTGGAGGGTTGAATCCAATGGTAGAAAGCAAAGCAAATGTTTGTGTGAACCCCAGTGAGAATCAAAATAGCAGCATTTTGCACTGCTCTATTTATAACTCTATAATTTTAAATGGTAATACCAAAAATAGTTATTGCAATATGTTAGCTCAATGTAATTTTTTCTTTCCAAAAGAGATAAATTAGCCTAATTTTTCCTTTTTTTTGGTAGAGAGTAGTAAAATAAACAACAAACGTTTTAGAGGGGTTTTTTTGTTTGTTGCTTAAGTTTTAATCCTTTGTGGCAAGAGTTCCTGGCATCTGAACACGGTCTTTCCTTTATCTGACTTCATTTAGGATCTACATCTATCATGGGACTTTCAGAAATACGTAATGATTTAACAAGGCAGCTAGTTCAAGTGGGGGATAATTAGGCTTTCACCCTCCCCTTCACTCTGTGCCATCATTTTTTACTCTCTCCATCTCCATTGTACCCTTAAAAGCAGCGGATCTGCAGCCAAGCATTGAGCACTCCCCACAGCCAACTTCCTCTGAAGCTCCAGTGTGTAATTACAACCAGCTGCTGAGGGCTGCTGAGAGCAGGGCACTCAGCACCTTCCTGCCCAGAACTAGGCCCAGGCTTTCGGAGCCCCCAGGATTGGGGAACCCCCAGGCTTTGCTACATGGACACCCACAAGGAGGTTCCCACACTATGGTAGTAGAAGTTAAGAGAGAGCCACATTCCAACTTAGCCTTCAGAGATACTAAAAGGACTGGGTATTTCAGACTCCCTCCCCCTTTTCTCCTTCCCCTAAATCCATCTGTTTAAAGGGAAGAAAGCCGGCTGCTGCTCCGAGTGACCCACTCCTGTGCTGCTCCCTCCCTGGCTGACAGCCGGCACTGCACATCCCACAGCGCTGTGGCGGGGAGCTGTGCATCCCCACAGGGTCAGAAACCGGAGATTAAGACCCTTTTTGAATGCTGTGTGCTAGCTCCTGTGAACTTCACCGGGACTGCAGGATTTTTATTTTCTAAAAAGCAAAAGCCTCGCTGCCAGTCATCAAAGTTCAAGATAAACCTAAATGGTGTCCTGGTGTCCTGAGGCGTGTGAGACTCAGGGACAAAAGCAAAGTGGTGAAGCAGCAGAGGAGGCTGTGTAGGCACTGATACACACCTGGACTGGCTACTTCTTTGTTCTGCCTTTTCAATTTCTGATAACCTCTGAAACTTAATTCCTTATTAGTATTCCTGAAGAAAAATGCAAATTTCCATTTGTCCACCTTCAAGGATGGACCTCAAAATTCTAATCTTGACCTGTTGGAAGGAGCAAGCTCATCTGACTCTTGCATTTTAAGCAATTTGTGATTCCCAGTGACTTAGCTATAGGATTTGCTAAAGGAAATTTCTTAGGCTTCTACCTATGAACAGATTTAACAGACGAACAAAAATGTTTAGGGTCTCATACACCTCATGTTACATAGCACTAACAATTGAGTGTGAGAAATCAAAGGAAACTGTCATGTAATTAGCACTGTTAGTGCCAGATCTGTCCTTTTCTGACTGAATCACAGAATAGCTGAGGTTAAGAGATACTTCTAGAGATTGTCTGCTCCAAGTGCTCTGCTCCAAGCCACAGGTTCAGAGGTGTGTTGAGTTTTGACTATCACCAAGGATGGAGACTCCACAACCTTTCTGGGCAACCCATGCCACTGCTTGGTAATTAGAGACAATCCTTAAATTCTCTCTGTACATCTTTGAGAAATAATAACCATAATAACAGCATTTTTACAATTTTCCTTCAGAAAAAACCTGCAATTTCAGGCATGTTAACCATGAAAAAAGTCACTCTTATAAAAGTTACTCTCAAGAAAATGAACTTAAGGTGGAAGTGCAATAAATAGTGAAAAAATCCTTATTAGCCCACAGACCAAAGCAGAAGTGGTATAAGACTGTAATGACACAGGCTAGGCATGGATAGCTGTTCTGATTAAAGGACAAAGCATTAGGAAAGAACAAGCATGTTAGAGATGTCAATACCAAAAGGTGACTGGAATTACTTAGAATGCTTCAAGGCAATAAATCTTCAGCAAATGGAATGTACTTAAGGAGAAATTTAGGTCAAATTGCAGGAAAAGATTTCTAATGGTAAAGTACAGAAAGTTATGGAGTATTTGCCTGAAGAAAAAGGCATGGTATATCCCTGAAGACTTTTAAAAATACACTGGAAAAAGCACTGAAGTATTTGGTACACAATAATTCTACACCAGGAAGCAGAAAGGCTAGATGATATAACCGGGCTTTTCTATCTCTGCTTTCTGTGATTCAGTGGTAATTCCACTGGCCAGTTCCAGTTTCAAATACAAAAATCCGACATCAGCTGTAAGCACCCGCTGTTAGAAGCAAATGTTGTAGAACTTATCCCTTCACCCCAGCACAGAATACAAATGCTCTTCAGAAATCAAAACAGATCCCATGTTTTATCTTACTTTTATTTGAATATGCCTATATTATGATGAAAACATTAAAACTGTGAACACTCATTGTGTTTGTACTTAGAGCAGGGTTCAGATGTGTTCAGCCTGGGTACTCACACTGAAATTTCCAAAGTTTGAATGGAAATTATACAGATACTGTTTAATTGAGGTGGATTCTGTAGGTACTGTTATAATGTCGCTCAGCACGAGGAAGAGGGATAGATCTGAGATTCTGTGAACTTTCAGAGGCAGGCTTGCACTTTCTTACTTTCTGGTTTGGTTTTTTTTTGGGGTTTTTTTTTTTTTTTTTTTTAGCTGTTTCTGGAGGAATAAAGAAAAAAATGTAGTATATTTTACATAGAGTCCTCTAAAAATCTTACTCTTTTCACTTAACATAACCACTATGTGGTCTTGATCTCAGGCTTGGAAAGAGATGCAGCCATCTTGATTCCAAAATCCACACAGGCCCATGCTGTTCTTGGAAAGCCCTTGTTCTACCCCAGTTGATCACAGGTGATTAGCAAGGATTGGGCCTGCAGTCCTGCTAAACTTTATGGAATAGATTAATTACATCCATGGTACTTAAAGCGAGTAAGCATTGTAAGACTGGATGACAAAAAATATGCACAGAGTGCCTTGGCACTACCATTTCAGGAGTGTGCTTTTGAAGAGATTTGTCCTGACAGTTTCATCCAGGCTGTTTCAGTCCATGGAGCAGTTTGAAGTCGGATTAGTTTCAAATGAAGCTAAACTGAAAGATGTGTTCCAGCCATTACTGGACATTCAGTCCACTGCTCCAGACCAGAGCTAGCACAAAGTGAAGTATCCTGAAAAGCACATAGCATGGTCATCCAGCACCACCTAGATTCACTGTACAGATCCACTCCCACTGCATCCCACTACTTCCTAACGCAGATATAGCCCTACCGTCTCTGACAGCCCTCTTCCCAAAAACGATGGTCTGACTAACAAGACCGTTAGGAAATTAATGGAGAACATGAAGCAACACCATGGACACTACAGGTTTGGCTCATCAGTGACTCTTTATTTCTGATCTTCCTGATCTTCTGATATTCCTGAATCTAGCCTTTTTGATTATTTCAGCACTTCCACTAAGTGAAGTGTAAATTCTGGGAGACAGATGTGCCCCCGCACACCATTCAAAGCACGGAGCAGGAGCACTGAGTCTCCAGCCTTTCCACGCTCCGATCACCAGCAGGCCCTTTCCAGACCCGCTCCCGCTCCACCGCGCATCGTCACTCGCTCCGCGCTGCCGCTGCAAAGGCGCTGGCTGCGCCCGGAGGGAGCGCACGGCAGGGCGGGACGAGCCCCCCGTTTCAAGCTGCGGCGCTCCCCCGAAAAGGCTGTGCCAGGCCGGTCGAGCACCTCTCCCGCCGGGTGCTGGCAGCGGGCACGCCCGTCCCGTGCCCGGCGCTGCCCAACCCGGGATGCCCTTTAACCAGCGCACAGCGCCGAACCCCGGGCTGCAGGGAAACCAGACCTGGAGAACACCCGCCGCAAGCCGCAGCTAAGCTGCGGAGTGGATCTTCCCGGAGCGGGGCGCGCTCCTCCGGCACCACACACCGTGTGCCAGGCCGGGGCTGTCGCCGAGGAGCTGCCGGCGGAGAGCCGCCGCCTCCCCAAGCCGCTCCCCGGGCGCTGTGACCGGCGGGCCCCGCTGCAGGGGCGCCACCTGGGGGCCAGCGGCGACACCGCGCCCGACCCGGCCCGGGGGGAGTGGCTGAGGAGCAGCTTCCCAGAGGGAAATGACTGGCACAAACGGGCAGGGAGAGGGCAGGTCCAGCATGAGCGGCTGTACCATGGTCCCTGAAACTGATGCAGCAAGGCGGGACATAATACGCCACACATTAGTGAGAGGATTACCTTTCATTTGAATAAAATTTCATATAAAATGTTTTGACGAGAACAAGTGAAAACAATGAAGAGAAACGGAAAATAAAGTAAAATACAACACCTGTTTATCACCTACCAGATGCTGCAGATTATCCTTTTCTCTTTTTTTGTGGTCACCCCAGCCCAGGAAGACAACAGTCAAACATGCAATGCTGCCAAAAGTGATCCTCTCACTGAGAGCACTCAACACACAAAAGGAGATCAAAATGCCTTGGCTTGTAGGGCCTTGTGATAGTGAAAAGGGACAGGGCTGCTCTTTGCACAGGTATCAACACTCTTGATACAGTGCAAATGTTGAGAATGTTCTGTTATGAAAACAAGTTAATAGAGTTCAACTGGATCAAATATTTCACCACCCTCGGATGGTAACAAACATCCTGGAATAATCAACATGGTGTAGGCAAGAAAAAAAACTTATATTTGAAGAATTTATAGAAGTAGTTTTTTCATGGTGATGGTTGCTGTAATGATGGCTTGGGCGGGCTCTATGCTTTATGTTCCTGTTACCCCTATCTATCCAGTCGAAAAAGGATGAAGACAGCCTGATTCTAAAACTGCAAACCAAATGTCTTGTGACAACTGCAAGGTGGGTACGTAGAGGCCAGGCTGGAACTGGAATAGTAGGAAAGCCTTTCCACAGAAAAACAGGTCTTCAACTATCAGGACAAGCAATGTGAATCAGCAGAGTCACTTGTGGGGGGGAAAAGGCAAACATATTTGGTGTACAACAGGAAATTACTCTGTGAGACAAGTGAAGTAATCCTTCTGCTGTATTCATCACTAGTAAGGCATCAGGCTTGTGTGCAGCACCTTGGTCTGGGCACGTTTCAAGAATGTTGTTAACTGGAAAAATCAGCAGGGAGCAAAGAGAGTGATCAGAGGGTTAGAAAACACAGCCTACAATGAAGGATCAAAAGAACTGCAACTGTTTTATCTCCAGATGGGAAGACTGAGGAGGAGTAAGGCCACCGTTTTCAAAGGAAAGGAGTAATTTGTTCTGCCTGCCCATTGTGAACAAGTAATAGATTTAAATTGCAGCAAACTTTACTAGTGATAAGCACAGGGAGACACTGAAACATATTGCCTGGAGAGGTTGTGGTGTATTTGTCACTAGAAAACAAATTAAACAAACATATTTTGAGACGGATATAAAAAAAAAAGAACTCATATTGGGGATTACCAAAAAAAGTTTATAGCTGCCAGATATCCCTTCCATTTCTTTTACTATTATTTTACGAGAGGAAAAAACCTTTTTTACTTGAAACACAAAAAAAAAGGGGAACAACATTTCCATTTTTTAAGCTAGCTCATGGAATGAATTGAGAAACCACAAGTATTTCTGTCTCTCAGCCCCCTGTCAATGAAATGGAGGTAGCAATACACAGTTTATGATACTGCAAGTCTGTAATGCATTATTGTAACCTTGTGGATGCTGGGAAAGGAGGTGATATACAAATGTAAAATATCTCCAGACACCCTCAGTTTTTTCATACTCTCACTGCTTTAAATGCTGCAATTTGTTTTCCTTTCTTCTCTAAGAGTTCACAGTACACTGTGATCTCTCCTAGTAACGTAAGTACACCACTTCTCAAAGAGGAACAAACCAGAGCTCATGTGGTTTAATAGAACACAGCAGTTGAGAAATACCTCTAGATTAAAAACCCACAAACCTTAACCATTAAATTTCATACTACTACAAGTTTCTTTTAATTGTGTAAATTGCATCAGAAGAAATTTTTAATTCAGGAACAGTGAGAGGATCCTTTCCTCTCACTTAGGCATGTTAAAATGCCTACTGAACAAAATCTACTTCCCCAAAACAATTAGTGAACATGTACAGCTAACACTAACAGTGACTGTTTAGAAGACCTATCAAACCAAAACAGAGCTGAAGTACGTCATTACTACTTCCCTTCCAAAATGCAACAATGGGACTAGATTCACTAGAACTTTAAAATATTCTTTGTTGTTAATAAAGTTTATATTTAAAGAAGAACAGTTCAGGTGAATATGGCATACTGTATAATCCAGAGAGTGCAGATCAATTAAAAACATTGATCCCACGCTAAAACCATTTTTAGCAGCCTTGTTCAGAAATTTTTTTCTAATAATCTTATTACAAGCACTTGCTTTTTGCAGATTTCTGCCATGATATCCCAATAAACCCTGCCTCTTCTTGCTCTCCTGTCAGCTTGGCAGCCATTTCTCTAAGACACCGCTAGACTTCCAGAACCCGATTTCCCTGTGGTAGCAACACTGTGGCTATGACAGTGTAGTGGCAGCGTTCAGGATGGAAACTTTGCATGAGGAAAGCAAGAGTGACAGTGCTGGAGATGGAAGTATGGTTGTGGCACACATCAATGCAAGGCCTGTCAAAAAACATTGGGAAGTTCTCCTTGATCCTCAGCAGAAACTTAATCCTCACTCCTGTTGTTTGCTCCATAAAACAGCATTTTCATGTCCAGATCTGATATCCATTTTTCCTGAGCACGTGTATAAATGTATCACTTACTAAAGCAACCGGGATTATTTACATACACCGTGTTCCTCATGTGTGCACCTATATTTAAATATTTAAGAACACAGTCCTGGAAAAGTAATTTGAGAAGTCATTTCCTTTTGGCAAAGTGCAAAATACCTATTTCCCTTCTAGCTTCAGTTAAAAGTTCCAATCAACTCATCTTAAAAAAAAAAATTATTCTTACAAAGACAACATAACAAAACTGCTGCTACATTCCACTGCTCCTTTTTTTTTCTGCACTGCTTTTAAACTGATTACTTGTCATTTATTAAAACTCTAGATGTGGCACTTAGGGACATGGCTTAGTGGTGAACTTGGCAGTGCTGGGTTAGTGGTTGGACTCGATGATCTTAGAGGTCTTCTCTAACCGATATGATTCTATGGAGATAAGTATAATAAAGTACATTTAAAAGCATATTTATAATATTTTAATAACTACAGTTCAACATAGGAGTTGTTTTACTTTGCTTTATATCAATATATTTAAAGATGCAGGGAAAATTTTGGCAAAGATGTGACCAGCAATCAAATGCATATAGCACACAGGATGTCAAGGAAAGTCAGACAAGTTACCCTCACTTGTCAAAAGCCTTCTCTGCAAGATGTATCGTGGCTTTTGCTATTAAAAAAACCCCATAATAATAAGCAGAAATTGAGAGCGATGATCAAATATATTACTAGTGGGGCTGCTCAATAGTTAGTACTATACATTATTTTCAATCTTTGCTTTCTGCAACTCTCTAAGATTTCAAGTGGAAGCAGTGTCACTGCCATCTCTCTTCTGTACTTGGGGAAATGTTTCAACCTTCTTCAAAACCTTTCAGTGGGAAAATTTGTGAGAGTCAAGAGTCAGTTCTCAGTTAGGTAATACAGTTGATTGAATCAGCTATGGAGAGGTCAATGGTAAGGCACGAACCACTGCAGTTCTGAAAAAAGACCTCATTTAGGGATAGAGTCAATCTAAAAACTGGAATAGGGAAGGAAACAGACATGAACTCTCCTGACAAGTAGTGTAGGAGTATGAATCAAGGAGGGAAGCTAGAGATGATGAACGAACTGATTCACTGAGGTACCACAGTAAATGAAGTCGACCTGCAAACCAGAGGGCAGTTGAATTTAGGTGTGATGAGATGCTTGAATACCTAGGAGAGCTAGTCTAATGTACAAAGACCAAGAAGTGATGAAAGGAAAGGGAAGAACCAAAATTTTACAAAATGTCTAAATAAGAGAGATGGCATTATGAAGTGGGCAAAGCCTGAGTAACTGTCACTGTAACCCTTGCACCACTGTCACTGTAACCTGTACCTTCCAGGTTACAGACTTCTCTTTTGTGGCACAGTCTTGTTTCCATTTAACACCACCCTTGCTAGACACTGGGACAGATCAGTAAGGGGAAAAAAAACCCAAACCAACAGAATACAATGATATTCAAATTGTACATCACAAAGCAAAATACAAAAAAGATAAAATAAAATAGGTTAAATAGAAGGTGTTAATTATGACAGTCCACAATTTTAAATACTTGACTTCGCAGTCACAATAGTGTTATTACAAATTAGTTGTGTGTGGACAGAGTATAGACAGATACATAAATTATTCTCATAAATGAATGTCTGTAGAAACACTACGTGCAATATATGATTTTTAAAAATACTTAATAAATTAATTAGTCTTAGATCTCTATATTTTTTTTTGAAAAAATACTTTTATTTTGAACAATGGAATGTTGGATTTATTAATGATAACTATTTACTAAATATTCACCATTCTCAAAGCTGAAAATTATTCCAAAGCAATGGATTGTTTTATTTGTCAGCTACACATATTAGAGCAAGAAGAGCCTCATTGAAACAGGTTCTTAATCTGCATTAAATTGAAGAGCTATCAGTAAATATCATGCAAAAGACAGGGCTATTGATATCAGAGTATGAAACAAAGGTTCAAATCCTATTGTCCCAAACTTGGTCACAAGAGAAGATATTTGGTCGGATTAGTGAAAGATGAAGATGTCTAGAAGCACAGGGATGTAACGACACAAGTACACATAAAAGCATTTTAAGTGAGACTGTGGGTTTTCAGCCAAGATACACATGTATCAACCCTGATTCAACTGAACTCCTCTTCTAAAAATGCTCTCTATGCTTATGATGTTACAAACATTCAGATCCAATGAAGTTAAACAGAACTGATGGAAGCTGCAGGTCACCTAATGAACTGACAGAAGCCATTGTTCCAATAGACCAGTATGTCGTAATTCAAGATCAACACCATCTGCTTGCTATAACTTCAATGGTAGTGTAAGAGGTACTATTTATAGCACAGTACAAATAGTTTCTATTCAAATTTGGGTACAGTTTTTTTGATGGAATGTGATTGAACATCTACAGAGGAGCTATCAAACAGTCCGTTCAGCCTAAACTGTTTGTAGGTCATGAACTTCCTTGAGCCAAAGGTAGAGATTAAATAGGTCTCAGTCTTTTGTGCTCTGAAAATGTGTCCACTAACCTTGCTGTCAGACTTTCTGAAGAATACAGCATGATAATGCAAAATAAATTGTGCATAGTTTCATGCCAAGTTTCAGGATTAGCTGTGATGCAGAACAGAGGAATTTTTGAAGCAGGATTAGATTAATTACTTAATTAAGCAAGTTCAGATTCCTTAGGAAAGATACTGGGGTTAAGACAGAGTGAAGAATTCTGCAATAGAAATAGACATGCACAGTGTCAAGTCAGTGCTAGAATTAGAAAAGGTGAAAAAGCAGGGGGTTTTCCCTCTCAGAAAAATCCATCCAGATTTAGAAAATTATGATTAATTTTAGCAAATGACATAAATGTCAATAACTTTGGATAGAAAGCAGATATTAAAAATTGCAAAATCTGCTCTTTCGTTTCTGAGAAGCTAAAGGCATCCAATGTAAATAAAACTGCTATAATCCCTGCCACCCACCCCATGGCCTATTAGACATTTTAGATGAGACAAGGGAGTTTTTAGGATGCACAATTCTATACTGTCTGTGCAAAACCAGATGAGAACTATAGTTCCTTTTCAATACATCAAGGCATTAAGATCTGGCACTAAGAATGGGATGGCTACCTTGTATTTCAGAGCACTTTTATTTTGGAGTTGCTCTGTTGGGAGCCTTGCAAGTGGGGTTTATCACTGCATTCAGAATCTGCCCAACACAAATGTAAATGCACTCCTAATTTAAGCTTAGCCAGCAGACTGTGTTTCATGCACAAGTACCATGGACTAAGTTCAGAGGAAGAAATTGAAAATAGGATAGGGAACAGATGAATGAAAGGGAAAAGGGCCTAATTTTGGAAGTTCAAGATTAGGTTAGGTAGTTCATAAGAGAACACTGAAAGGAAGTAAATGTGTGATAAATAAGAACTAGAAAGTAATTTTCTTGGAGACCACCAGTGGTTTTGTATAAGAAATATATTACAAAAACTGCAAGACAAATTTTGTTTTAACTTACAGCAACATATAATCATGCATATGTGCAGCTTCCCTGGAAGCCTATCTGCAGGTAATTTTCTCCAGAGAAGTTAGCTCACAAAATTTCTGCTGCTTTTAGCTGCTGAAAATTTGAAGCATGGAATATTATTCTCCTAGTGATGAAATAATTCTATAGGAATCCCATTGTTACTGAATCTATATTTCAGTTTGTATTTTAGCTCAAGTTAAAGACGCTACATTATTCTAAGTCAAAGAACAGCACTGCTCCAGACATTTCAAGCCCTACTACTGCATGGTTTGGCTCCCTGAGGCAGATGCCACTGGATCCAAAGAATGGATGCTTTTGAACTGGGAGACATGTACTAGTTTTATTATTCAATTAACTGAGCTCCATGAATATACTTGGCTGTCTATAAACACCAATGTGCTGTCACCACTCACAGCTCCAAACTGTTGACATTAAAAAGAGGAGATATAATTTATTTCATTCTCATAACCTGGAATGTAAGTAATTTAGAGAATGGACCATATAAAGAAGTTCAGCACCTGCCTATAGTTTCATATTTTCCAAACAGGAATCACTTTTAAGTATAGAGCCATTTCTAGTAAATCTCCAAAGTTATGTTCCTGGTGTGCCCAGAAGGACTTCCTCCTCAAGAAAGAAGTGTGGCCACAGGTAGCTCTGGGGGCAGGAAGGACAGGGAAGATGATACAAACAGTGGAATCTTTCAGACCAAAGAAAAGTACCTTTTTATGGAAAGAGCCATGTTAAGCAGCCGTAACCCATCATGCAAGAGATGGAAATCGAAGGAATAAAAGACTGATTCCTCCAACAAGATGAAGCTTAGTTCAGGTAAAGGAATTTATGAGCATGTAGTGAGGCAGAACAGTAACAAAAGCAACAGGCTGCACTAGGTTGTTAAGGTATTTTTGCAAAAAGACTTATGTGATTTAATTTGATAAAAAAGAGGGAAGGGAACAAATTGCACATGAAGGAAATTTAAAATGCCTGAAATATGGGAACAGGTTTTGAGTTTGTTAATAAAATAGAAAAAAAACACCTGTCAGTAAAACAATTTTCATCACTCATTCATAACCTGAATGTTTTCTTCCTTAATCTAAATATTCATAGTCTTGAAGAAATGGAAAAAAGCTCCAAATAGGAGAAAAGTTAAATAATCAATAATTAGAGCTGTTTTCATATTCACAGCATTGCTTTACTCGCTGAAGAGTAATAAAATTGTAAAATAGAATTTTTTTTTTTAGCTCAAAAAACTCTGTAAAGATGATGTAAGCAGAACTTATGAATATGTTTTTGAAGAAAGATGTCCCATCTGGTTTTGAATTTCTGTGTTGACCAAGGAGTTAAATGGCTGGAAAACAGACAAGAAATTCTTGTCTCTCCCACACAATAAAATTCTTCACTATAAAATACATTCTTTACATGGGTTTCACTTATTTGTGAAGAGTGAAATGTCTGGGGAGACCTGTTTTTTACCCAAGAATTTTACAGACCATTTTTACAATAAACTGATGTGTAGACAAGAAAGAATTTAGAAGAAGCAGTCAAACTTTATTGACTGAAGTCCTGGGATAAATCCTGACAATACTCATTCTCCAAACTTACACCAGGTTGCAGTTGCGAAGTGATGGCATTAGTAAAACAAATTCAAGATTACTGCAAAATCAGAAAAATAAACCAAAGGAAGCTGGTTAATTAAACACACTGTTGCCCCTTCACCCTGGACCAAACCACAGTATGTTGACCCCTTCAAAGAGCCGCTGCAAAAACAATGTGGTATTCTTTGAATACTTCTTTGGCAAGACAAGATTTCTCTGCTAAAATATATATTAAATTGTGATTCTTTGAATATACAAGGGACAAAGAGCTGTCATTCCAAAGTCCCAGCCTGCCTTTTAATCAATCCTGTGCTTTAACAAGCTGTTTCTCTTGCCTCTCAAATAACCTTCACTGGTGTTCTCACTTAGAAATGCCTTAGACTCTACATTAGGCAACAGCAGCAGGGAAATCTCTTTTCTCCTGAGCTGGCTTTTCCACAGCTCTTCTCCATGAACACCATGCTACCACAGGCAATAGCTTCTAGTGTTTCACTTTTCTTACTGAGAAAAGGACCTAATTCCATAAAGCCCAAAGAAAACCTGGTTATGCATGCCAAATAATTTCATCATTAACTAACCCACTTCCTACCTGGGTGCCAAATGTCAGCTCTGAGAGTAACACAGTCCAGCAAGAATTAAGCAACTCAACAACTGACTTAAGGAATAATTGTTTTATCCTTTTTATCTCAGCATTTTCATGACAACAACCCAAATTGATTTCCGTCTTGTCCACGTCACTCTAGAGCTTTTTTCCCCTTCTCTCCCAAATTTCCTTTAGCAAATGAGGAAAGGGTATTTCTAGTTCATCCCTGACATGGAATGCCAGGAGTAGAATATGAACATTTTGTTCTATTTCATTACTAGAAACTAAAATTGCAAGTCATACATTATTCTAGTATCATGGAAGTTTTTAACTGTAATAGAGGCTAATTCTGGTCTCCGTGTTCCTTCTTCCAGGGGACTAAGATATTTCCATTTCTGTGAGGAGAGATAAGATAGAATTGAACTGCGGGCTGTAGGACATGCCTACAGAGGCACATGGCAGCACAAAGGAGCACATGGCGGCACAGAGAGGCTTGTCTCCGCCGGACCCTGGGGGGAGGAGGTGTCACACGGCAGAGCCCTACAGAGAGGAGCCCGCTGGGAGCTGACAGATGGATGAACAGCGAGTGATCACCCCATAGAAGGACATTTGGACAGTGTGTTGCTGATGTGGCAACATGGGATAGGTCACGTAGTGAGAATTACCATGTAAGGAAATACTGTGCCTTGAAAAAGTGTATAAAACCAGCTCGTTTCTTTGAATAAATGATTCAGATTTCCTGCCGGTCTGGGTCTGTGTCTCAGTCACTCACACACTTCTGACAAGCAAGGAGGAAAAATGACAACTGTGCTTTCTTTGTCAGCAGTCACATTTTTCACTGAAGAGTTACTTCCCTGCTCTCCGGCATGGAAAGACAACAAACCACCCGCAACACTGTCTACAGACACCAGCAGCATAATTTTGTTTATGCTGGGACTTAAAAGCAGCAGCATCATCAAAATACTAATTTTTCTATTAACATGAAGAACTTCTGCATCCAAAGTCCCCATCAGAGTGATGCACGTCATCTCCTGCCTATAACCTTTCTTTCTTACAGATACCAGAGGAAAAGTTGTGTATGTTTAATCACTGCTGTAAATTTCAGATGGTGCAAGTCATTTCTCCATGGAGAGTTTAGATCTCTCCTGTAGCAAGCCAGCAATATCATTTGTGTTCTATGTCACGCAGTTAAGTTCTAATAGTGAAGTTTAGCATCAGAGGGACTCTGAGACATAGCTGAGTTGAAAAGTGCACAAACTCCCTTTTCAGTGCTGAAAAATATTAAATCATGTGGTTGACTCCTGGAATGGTTTCCCTTTTTCATCCAGCCTATGCAGGGATTGTGAAATATGGGCACACATACAGATAAACCTTCTGTAATGGGAATGGAGCCCTTCAAAAATCTGCAGACCACTGAGTTTTGGGGGGAGTTAGATAGTTCTGCAGAATTTCCATCCTCCCTACTCCCTCTTCATCCAAGCAAATTCTCATCTCACTGGTTATGCCAGAAGTGGTTTCTCTCTGTCCAGAACAACTTCCATTTCTTTTGCTTGAATTAAGATTGGTAGCCTTCAAGTAATTCTAAACAATTTGTGAGAGTATTGATTCCTCTTCAGAGGTGTAGTAAGCACCGAGACATCTTCTAGGTATGACAAGACTCCTTACAAGTCTCTGTGAAGCTCTGAAGCATGTCCCAAGCAAAAAACCCCAAACCCATTCATATCACCACAGGACATATCGTGCTGTGAAATAATCTATTTCCTCATGTTGGGGTTTTAGGAGCTCTCCTGTTTTTTTTTTCTGTTAAAGGAATTTTCCCCATACATGTTGCTAGGGGGACAAATTATTGGGTGCTTAAGAAAAACAGAAGAGCTGGCTATGGGGGTGGGGTGCATCTGGCTACTCTTTTGTTTCACCTGGGTGTGCGGACAGTCGGTCCCTGGCGTTTGGACAGAGAGGAAGGCTGTTTCTTTGGCTGCTTTTCCTTCTGCCAGAGAAACCCCAGGATCCCAAGCCTGCCTTTCCCTGCCCTGCTGGGAGCCGGGCCATGGCCACCCTGCCCCCACCGTTGCTTCGAGCCTTCGCTACGTTGTAGCCGTGCTCAACCTGCCTGCCCAGACCTCCGGGGGGTTCCCACCGCAGGTCCGCAGTTTGGATACATCTCGTCTGCCACCCGGGATTTGTGCTCGTCCCTGCCGTTCCAGCCTGCTGTTCCCGAGGGTCCGGCCGGATACCGGGATCGGCTGCCCAGGGGTTTGTGAAGCCTTTGTTCCATCCCTCCCTGGGACCCCAGGGCACCAGTGCCACGTGCTCCCCGAGCTCGCTCCGGAGCGCCCCCTGCAGCCGCGGGGGAACCATCGCACCTGCCCTGCTCACCGGGAGCCGCCAGCGCCCCTGCCGGCTGTGAGCAGAACTGCACCCGAGGGGAAAGGGCCTGACAGCTGAGAAGGCTGGGACTGGGTTTGTGATTGTTTGCTGTTACTGCCATAGTTATTGTTGTTTGTTTGACTTGTTATACACATATAGATATATAATAGTGAAGAACTGTTATTCCTATTTCCCACATCTTTGCCTAAAAGCCCCTTGATTTCAAAATTATAATAACTTGGAGGGAAGGGGGGTGGCATCTGCCATTCCAAGGGAGGTTCCTGCCTTCCTTAGCAGACACCTGTCTTTCAAACCAAGACACCTCATATTTTAAAATTACTTGATTTTCAAATCAAGTAATTCACAGAGAATCTAGTGCTGGTAATTTTTCCCAACTATGTGCAAGATGCAAGGAATGGCCAATGGTGCAGTTAGATTAGTCTGACAGATTTCCCCAGGGATCTGGGAAGCTTCTGCCCTCTTTGAAACTGTTTAAGCCAGCCCCTACTCCACACATGCATTTTGTGCAGGACCAGTATAATAGAATTTGTGTCTTGGTTATGTTGGGGAAAAACATTCAAAATCCTAAGCAGAAAGTTTCAGATCACCCTGCTCCACTCAATTTGAACATAAAGCACAGTGCTGAAATACTCTAAACAGAATCCGGACTATCCCTTGGTGAACATTTTTCTGTCAGCTGGTTCTGGCTCTGCTGGCTCACACTTGGTGAAGTCAATCATCACGGTTATTTCATGCAGAGCAGGAATATTCAGCAACTGAACATGGTCACATTGTTCTTCAGACCCACACAAACCTCAGCAGGTACAATCTCTTCAGGAATTTTCTTTTAAAATAACTCTTTCTCTGGCTATGATATTAGTGTGACTTCTGAGCTTTAAGCTCAAGTTTTATCTGTCTGATCAGGTGGAAGCACGACACCCTAACAATCAAATAATCTACCCTGTGTATTTAAGAATTCTCCTGTGGAGGCCAGTGGGCCTGCAGAACAAGGAACGAAAAGAGTCCAATGGTGGGACAGTTCCTAGGTTCTTCCCAAGGTTAGGGAGACAGAAAAGGCTTCCCCCAGGATGCTCTGTTCTATTATGTTAATGTACTCCAGTTCCGCTTCCCCAGTTGGCCCATTGGCCTCCCTGCCCCTTTGTACCTTATATGTCCCTGCCCTAGAAAGTTCTCCACTCCCTGTTCCCCCATTGGCCCTTGCCCCATCACCTCTCCCTCAGAGCTCCCCATTGGCCCCCATTCCCTAGTCTTGGCTGTGTACTGCCCCTGTGCCCTCAGATCATTGGTCCCTGATGCTCCTTCCACTCCCGTATATAAACCTGGACCCTCCTGTGTTATTTGTCTTCATCCCTGGACCCCTTCATGTGAGTAGCCGCAATAAACCCCTCCCGTGGAACCCCATATGAAGACCCTTTCTGTCTTTTTGTTGTTGACCCATTTACTGGAGCTATCCGTGTGTGTGTGCGTGTACGTGTGAGTGGTGGTCCTGCTGAGTGGCTTCACCTTGGAGACGTTTTCGGAAAGTCGCAGCACCTCACCATTCAGCACTGCAAGTCACCACGACATTCTCCTTCTCCGCATCTATTCTCCATCCTCTAATTATCAACACTTTTTTCTGCTTTACTTCATTCCAAGCATTTTCATACAGAAACACGTGCTGTACTCCTCAACCCTTTCAGAGATTGCTCTCAATTGTGTTTTATTTCTTGTATTTTTAAATACAATTTTCCTTAATTTCAGTATAAAGATTTTGAGAGTCCTTCTGATTTTACATACTTTTTTCAAGTTTTAAGAACTACACTGTTCAATAAATTTAGCTCTTCATATTCCAAAATGACAAGGATAAGTGAAGTTACATCATGTGAATTATGAAGTGATAATGTCTTTAGTTCTGCCCCAATCAGAAGTGTAACTGTATAAAGTTTGTAATAATCATGTTCAAACATATTCAGATTATAATTACTTTTCTTCTGATAATGACACCCCGTCTGATTGGATGATTACCTATTTGACTTTGATAAGTCTCAAGGTCAAAGAAGATAATTACAGACATCTGTTTTCTAAGAAAAATAAACTCTTGAAAAATAGTATTTAAAGTGGCATCTGCAAATAAGCATTTTAGAAGCATACTTTTAATGTGAAAGTCACAGGCAAGCAAATAAAACAACAAAAGCAAACCTTAAAGCTACCAAGGGATCACACTTCATTTGTAAATGTGCAAATTTCTTTTGTTACTTACATAAGCATTAATAACTTCAGTCTGATCCGAACATTTTGGAGTAAATGTTAAGAATAAAAATAAATGAAACTCAAGTAATGCACATTCCGTACATTTTAAACCATTCCTGTAGGCAACATCTGTTTGAAAAAGAAAACTGTTTAACCAGTAAGTGGGTAGCAGATTATGTACCCTACCTATCATATTTCTAAGGAAAGAGAGGGAATTTTATTCTGAGAAAATCAGCCAAAGTATTTCAGTTCCTAGCATACAGTGATCGGAATGGACTCACTTCTTTCCTTTTAGCTGTCATGCTCTCCAGTGTCCTGATCCACAGTTAGAACCAAGGCTGTGGAATACTGAAGCATTAATTACTGGAAAGCAAACAAATCTGGATAAAAGGCATATGCATTTGTTTCTGGAGGAAGAGGCAGGAGAAGAGCTACAGGACTTAAATTTTCTGTAAAACAAATGTCGTTCACTTGGATGCTTTGCCTTTGCCTTGTACCCTCTACAGCAGTTTTCTCTTCAGGCAAGTGAGCACAAAAATGCTGTCAAACAAAGATACTCTGCTCAAATTAATCATAGCTTCTCTAGCCCCAGTCTTAACCCACTTCTCCTATTTCTTCTGCATCAACAAAATCCTGTAGTTCCAACAGTTCTTCTCCTCAACAGACACTCAAATAGAGACTTTAGAAGAAACCTCTGCACTCCTAGCTCATCTACAAGAATGTAGATTTAAATTTCTATTTTTTTAAAGGTCAACAATTATACTTGAGAACTTTCTGGTTGCTCCCCAGTGATGCAGGAGCATCTAATTTATGTAGTTCAACAAAAACCAGAAGTCACCATAACTTACTAAAGCAACCTTCTGACAAAAGAAACGTTCTCCTCCTGTTCTTTGTAATACCAAGACATAATAAGATCAGGTTCAATATAATTATTTCAAATATTCTGTTAGATCAGTACATAAAACCACCCACTTATGTTGACCTGTAACCTTTCCAGTTTTGTGCAACTTCACCTTGTGGTAAATTCCTAAATTCTTATGCTTAGAATATGACTAGTGAAAAGCAATCAAGATACCATAACTTATCTTAGGAAAGTCATTGACAACATTAGATTCAGGATGCAGTCAGCTGGCCCATGTATTTGGAAAAGCAGCTAGATGGGTTTATATTTTGTGCACTGAAATATTAAATCAAAAGATCGGGGGCCTGAAAACTTAGAATCTTTTCCCCAAAAGAATAACCACACAGCTCAATTTAATTGTTAAGTACCAAAAAAAGGTCATAATCTAAAGTTATGCAAATGGAAAATATGGAGAGGTAGGTGGTTTTTCTCTACATTCCTTGAAAATCTAAAAATCCTGACAGTCACATTGCAGTGGCTAGATCCTTTTCAGGTAAAGTCTGATTTACAGGATTGTGCTATAGGCCTTAATATTATAGCAGACACCTCTCTTTTGAAACAAAGTCTGCTTTCTGTTGCCAAGGAAACGAGATGCTGAAGACAATTGCATTCGAACTTTGCTAATCAAAAATTTAAATCTTCACTAGAAAACCCAAAGTTTTCTTAAACAAGTGCAAGTGAGTATTTGACAAGTACTGGAACAGGAAGAGCAACTGAATGTCAAATGGGAACAGAGATTACTAATGGAATAAATTAACCCCCACTAAAATTGGTACTGTTCAAATATAAAATAACAAACAGTTCTCCAGAGTAGGGCAAAGAGTATAAACAGATGAGCCAGAGAGATCATAGAAGAGATATTCCCAAATCAGAAAAAGGGAGAAGAAAAACCAGACCTTGCCCAAACTTATCCTAGACATTTTTACCAGTGATACAGTTTGAATTTCTGTTATTGCTTCCTAGGAGGCCGGGGGTGGTCAACCCAGAGTGCCGCGACCTTCCTAGAGAGAGTGCCCTGCAAGGAACAACTCTTCCAGAGGTGGTGGCAAGCCTCCCTGGGCAGCAAGTGATTTCAGCATTTCTCAGCTTCAAGTGATTCCAGCTCGTGTGATTCAGCTCTTTGTGAAACCACCCAAGGCGAACTTGGGGACAGAGAGACAGCAGCCTCGTATGGCAATTCCACAGAGGTGGCTTTTATTGTCCCGCAGCCTCTGTGAAGGGAAGTCCAGGGACAAAGACTCCCTCCCATCACGGCTTGGGGACGGAGGTTATATGGGGAAGGCAGAGGGTGGGATAGAAACCAACTAGCCAACTGGGTACAGGCTATTACCATATAGAAACAAGGCATGCTGGGGGTGGTTCACTTTCTCACCATGACCCAGAGGAAGGTTGCTTATCTCTGGGGAAAGTCTTTTTGCCCTCAGCCCTCTCTCCTCCAAGGGAGTGCAGAGGGCTCTTGTGCCAAGGGCTCCCAGCCCTCCACATTCTGTCTTCTGATTTCCTAGTGTGTCAGTCTCTAAGAAGCATTCCTCTTTCTCTGCTTCCACAGTAGCACAGACTAAAAGAAAATGTCTCCCTGAATGCAGGACCACTTACAAACTTAGGGACCTGTCTTGGGGCGACTTTATTTTTCCTCCAAATTTGTCCAAACCGGCACAGGACCATTTCAACAAACAAGCACACTGATGTTTTTGTTTCTTATATGTACTAGCTCTTAAGGACTTGAAAATGCATGACACCCAAAGAAGAGTGGTATAGCAAATGCAGAGATCCAGGTTGTGTGTATAATAATAATTGGGCTGTAACAATATATACCAAATATTTTAACTGGTAATAAACTAACACATATTTACAAAATATAGGTGGGAAAGTTTTGAACTTTAAGTA
Source organism: Corvus cornix cornix (assembly GCF_000738735.6). Taxonomy (NCBI): domain Eukaryota; kingdom Metazoa; phylum Chordata; class Aves; order Passeriformes; family Corvidae; genus Corvus; species Corvus cornix. The sequence goes on from NC_046334.1 coordinate 10,920,778, forward strand.
AAAAAATAACAAATCTCTGGCAATGAACAACAAATGATAAATTCTTGTTCCTGATGTAAATGCCTGTTGCAGTAATTTCACAAAAGGGAAGCCGTAATTCAAGTACATTTAGTTGTAAGTGCTATTCCTATTGATATTTTTATTGAAATAGGAGACCCAAGTATAAAATGACCCCAAGATAACATAAGAGTTAAATGTTATTCAAGTCACTCAAGTGGCATTGAAACTATGGGCGAAGTTAATGTGCCACTCAAGAAGCAAGGATTATATTAGCCAAACAAACATTATTTCACCTGATGAATGTTTGATTTTTTTTCTTCCATAAGCACCCTAAGCAAAGAATAGGTTCCTGAGATCCTCAAAGATAATTCAGGACAACACATTCTTCTACTGCAACACAATTGACAGGAAAAGAATTTTCATTTCTCTAATTATTGCAGAAGACTTTGTCTGCCTCCTTGGATTGTGAAATCTTAACAACACAGTGTTAGCAGAAAAGAGGTATCATGTCATCTAAAACCTTGCATGACAGGTTACATGATTTTTGAGCTCTTTGTATTCCTTCCTCTTTGTACACCACCTACTGCTCTTCAGCAACAGAAGGAGCCACACATTTATTCAGAAACGTAGATCTTGCTTCCCATTGTAATAAATGTGTTGCACTTTGTGGGGTTTTTTTTCCTTAAGAAGCAAAGTCACTCTACCGAAAAGGTTCCCAGGTCTCAGCACTGTTCTCTTTTATTTCTGAAATCTCACAGCATGCAACTGCAGCTTTTGTGAATTCAGGACTTATTTTCATCACCCAACCAAGTAAAAGGAGTAGCTATCAAAACATTTGCTTGTTTGGAGCAATCCTTCCCTCACATTCACAACAAGATTTCACAGGGAAATATTCCAAGGAAGTGCTCTGAGCTACAAGCTATCTTTCACATGAACTCATATTCATTACATAGAAAAGATTGTTTGGGGACCATACGAGAAAGACCCCTGGTAACAGAATATAGTAATCACTCAACTAGGACTCAGTGCTTTTTATCTGTGAAGTGTAATACTGAGACAGAATTATGTATCTTTTTAACCATATAAATCAATTTACATTAAAGCTTTATTCCATGGATTGAATGTCAGAAGAATAAAAGGCCCAATTACCACCCTTAGATATTCCAGAGAGCAGCAAATTCTGCGACCACTTGTTTGCCAGATTCTGTCTGTAGTCTTAACTCTAACAAATAAACTGGTTTACTTGTACATGATCTGGGAGAAAACAATGTATTTGTTACTCCAGCCAATGGCATTTTCAGTAAATAACATTTAAAAGAACCCAAACGTTGTTAAGAAGTAAGGAAGGAGAATCAAGTCAAACTTCATTAGGAAAGTGGTTACTGTCAGCACAACACAGGGCTGGTGAAAACCTCTAAGTCAGGGCTTGGTTAATAATTTAAGCCCAGTAAGTTGCTCTGCTGGAGTTTGAGGCAGAGGTGTATCTGTTGAATCCTGCAGGCCCTGATGGTTCAGTTTAGCTCATGAGAATCATCACCTCTAGGGGTGGATGCACAACACTCCTTCAATGTTATAGCACCACGGCTTCTGATTTGAGAAGCACTGAAATAATGAAGAAAAAGACCAACTTTCACCTTATGATCAGATACATGCCATCAGCCTCTGGCTGTGGTATGGTGACATATGAAAGCAGTGCTTTGAAAAACCTTCTTACAGTTTATTCTTTACCTCTTTCATCTGTCTTTTCACCCTTCCTCCCACTTCCTCTGAAATGAACAGTTTGACAACTGTTTTAATAAACACCTGCTTGAGGCAGATGACTTGTACTTTCCATTAGAAGTTAATCTGTTCAGCACAAGCAGACAACCTGTGTGTCTTGTATGTTCTTACTGGATAACAAATCTAAGCCATGACTTTCCTTACCCATCCACACAGCTGGAACTCTGATTCTCATCTTGATTACCACAACATCCTTCTCCTTGGCCTTGGCAGATGCAATCTTGTCTTATTTCATTCAAAACACCACTGCAAAGATATTTTCTCTTGGCTCTTCCTTTTTTTTTTTTTTGACCAGGCCATCTCTCTCTCCTTGTAGTTTTCAAATAGCAGCTGCTTCTCTACTACAAACTCAACCCATTTTGATTGCTCAGACTTCTCAGTTCTCTTCCTCCCTCCCCTTCTTGTGCCTTGCTGAGATGCTCCATTCTAATCACACTGCCATGCAAGCTGGGATGCCTAATTGTTATATTCCCAAAGTGGTGATTCCCTAAAGACAGTTGCAACATATCGACAATACTGTCTGATTACCTTTCTCCACAGTTTTCCCTTGATGCTCTAAAGAAAACTTTGACAACAGTCAGATTGTGAGTGTGCTGAAAATACTATCTGGCATATGGCCATTATCCCACTGGCTCCTCATGTTTCCACCTCTTTTTAGTTTCTCTTAATTGCAGCCTCGTCGGAGCAGTGATCTTCTTGTTCTGTTTGTACAGCATCAAACACAGTGAACTGTCCATCTGCAGCTAAGTATCAGGTACACCATAAATATAAACAATAATGAAATCAAAGAGGTTCACAGTTTCTTTGAGAAAATACTGCAGGGCAGAGCCTGAGGAGCTGCCAGTAAAGCTCAAGTCATATTTGTTACGGAGGACTACACTTACGTAAATTTTCCTGGCACACTTTTTAATTTCTATAGGAAATTGTAGTATTTCTAGGTGGCATTTCTGGAAAAGTGTTATTTAAAAATACATTTTGTCAGAAATCAAAAATATTTCAGAGCTAAAAAAATCAAGAAAAAGCATTTTTGCAGGGCTGTTGGCACAGTTTTAAGCAAGAACTTCACAAATTACTGTGCTCTACATTAAATCCTGAGGTAAGTTTTACTGTGAAGGCAATTATGGTACAGGGAAACTCAGCATTACAAATGTTGCTATGCTTATTGAGCCACCAAAAGACCTTGAATTCCTAATATTTATTTATATAGCCATAGGCCAAACTTTTAAAAATCTGTGTGTCCAGATGACAACTGCATCACTTACTTGAGCCTCATCACACAAAATCGACTTAAATTAGGGATATGTACTGTGGATATTAGATTCACAGCATAAAAGTGCTAAAATTAGGGGTCAACAACAACAAAAAGCAGAACTAGAAATGCTGAGGTTTGATTTCCTTGCTCTGTGTGCATAAGAATTAGTTGCTGAGTTTTGTTACTCTGGCACTCCACCAAACATTCCCACCAAAACAGGAGTGTTTATAGATTTGTTTAGTCCTACTTTCTAGTCTGCTCAGAAATACATTCTGTAAAAAAAACCCAAACAAACTAAAAAAACCCAAAAAACTTACAAGAACTGTACATAAATGTTAGGCATATTTAGCAGAATGAAATGCAAATGAACTACCCTTGGACTTCCCAAGTTAGTCTTGCAGTAACTGATGATAGATGCATTCCTAGTATGCCACAAGCACTGTGTGTTAGTCTAGCTCACCTTGGTGACCTGCTTTGTGAGCATATGAGAATGCTCATTGCCTCATCCATAATTTAAAATCAATGACACTATATCAAGGCAGTGATTTAGTAAAATATATTTCCCCATTAGCTACTGGTAATTGGAAGCTGACCGTGCACTCTGCTGACCCAAGAAACAACTATCACAGCAACTTCAATTTAAAAAAATGTAGAAAAGTCTCTCAGTCAGACTTCTTTTTCAAACAAACTGAAAGAAATGCTTCCTTTCAAAAAAAAAAAAAAAAAAAAAAAAAAAAAGAAAACACTGCCCTCCTTTGGATCAGATATCAACACTCTCCAGTTCAGAATACAGCAAGAAAATCCCTTCCAAAGGAGTCAAGCCTGGTATTGCACCCTTTAGCTGATTCCCATGAGTCACTCTTTGGAATTTAGCCAGAAGCATAATGATTTAAAATCTTATCTGAGAGATACCACCCCGAAACCCCATATGTCTCATGCTATGCTTGCCATGGACTTGGAGAGGGGAATATTTATTAAATTTAACACTTTATGTAGCAGTCCTTCAAACCAGCTTCAATCTAAATGACAAGGGGCCCACTTCCAGACACTTATTTAGGGACATTACAAAATGGCTTGGAAATGTCTTCCCTACTTTCATTAAAGAGGATAATTTGCATACAAAGCAATGGATTTTAGAAAACTCTCAGATAATCAAATCAAATAGCTGTAGAGTTCTGGGATCCATACACATGCAAACATACAACACACAGAGCATGAAAAATTAGCATTAATGAATGTCAAACTCACTACTGAAGCCTGGCTGTTGATTCACAACACTGCTGGAGTGTGGCACTACTGCTTCACTGGGAACTAATACAAGGAAAAGGACGGAGGTCTACTGGGAAAGTCAAGGATGAAGGGGACCTTCTGTGGAAAAGATTATCAAGAAAAAAGATGTCTCCTTTTCCCTTTGTAAGGCAAATACATCATCTCACAGTTTGGTCTGACTAATGAAAAAAGTACTGTAAAGAGTCACATCCTGAGAGGATGCTTAGATGGGTTTATTTGTTTGCTTCCTAACCACAATTTTCCTCAGAGTTTGTCAAAGGAAAAACCATGCATGTATCTTAGGATCTGTCTCTTCATACACTAGATGAGGAGAACTAGTAAGCCCTTTTTTTTTCTTTTACAGAGAATCCATGGAGCTTAGGAAAGCTCTTCACCCATTAATTTCTTGTATGTGCAGACACCTTCACTTTCTGTCTGAAACTGTTCCAATGAAACACCTCTAAAACTGTTCCAATGAAACACGCTGCATTTCATTCCCAAAGGACAAAACCCATGATAATTATAAAGCAATCTTAACTTTGCACTATGAAGGTATCATTTCACATTAAGTTGTTCATTGCAGTTCTCCTAAAAGTAAGGCCAGATTTCCCACCCATCCCTCTCCCCAGAACAGGTACTAGGCTCTTGCCTTATATTTATGATCAAAGCCTAGGAAGATGTGAACCACAGCACAGAGGTGAGTGAAGGGCTTTGAGGTCCCCTCCCATGTTTACAGAAATTTCAGCTGAGGCACAGACACATGAAGGCTTCTTGCTGCTCCTTCATCTGCTCCATTTTTTGGACCATGCCAGGAAATTCCATCATTAGACTTGCAACTTCTGAGAACAACTTTTCTGTTTGTTGGCTTTTGGTGAGTTTTTTTTACCAGACATTCAGATAGAATATGTAGTGTTACTGTTGCACGAGCCTTGCAACTGGTTCTCACTACATGAAGTTTTACAACTCTTGCAGTTTTATCCTGGACTGTGTCCAAGTAATGGTGTATTTCCTCCTGTATCTTGAAATTATACACTTTCATGACATCTTAGATTTGATGCCCGATAAAAAAAGAGATTTGTTTGGGGCCAAAGAGGTGTTAGAAGCATTACTGCCCATGGCTAAAAAGTACAACGTTTAAAAACAATCCAAATATTATTTTTTCAGGTCAAACCATTTACAGAGTAGCATTTTTGAATCTTGGAGTTCGGCATTTCTGTCACGCCTTCATTCCTTCCTTCTTGAATAGTTTACTTGGTTTGGAAATTGAGTTTCATTTAGTTCTTACTGTTTTCTCTTTTCCCCACCTACTTTCAGCTTTCCAAAATCAAAACAGAAAACCTTTTCTTCAAGATAATGCAACTCCCACCCAGGAAATTTGGTAAGCAAAGCCACTCAAACACAAATATAAAAGATAACAAACACCTTGGAACCACTTCCACAGTCTCAAAAAAAGAAAGAAATTAAACTTCTGAAAAAACCCCCTTGCCTTGATAAAACATTTTTAAAGTGAAACATGGGAACAAAGTGACTGCTCCACCATTTAAAGTCTGTGACTTGTGGATTTAAAGTACCAGAATTTTTCCTTAATACATTCAGATACTTCACATTTGTGTTCAGCTTCTGCCAGAGTTCACAGGTATCCTTCTTTTAGCTTTCATTCCTTATCACAAGTCATGCATTTTAGAAATGAAACCCATGAAGATTCTCACATAATTTCAGAGGGAAATTTTTTTTAAGGAAACACTAACTATTTTAAGACTCAAATTAAGATTTATGCACAATTCTACTAAAGTCACTGGGAAATAGCCCATTTTATAGGGGAAAAAATATGTCCAAAGACCCCCTCCTCCTCCAGAAATTGTTTTTATCGTATGTGAAAACATCTCTCACTCTCAACTGAGATTTTCCCTGCTATGGTATTGTTATAAGCACTATTGATCATCAAGTCCATTAAACACATTAGTTACCTTAAATAATTCATCTCCCCAGACCAGATTTGGCCACAGATGCTGTCAGCAATAACCCTTCAGGAGACTTGTACTAAAGAAAAGCCAGCGTAGCTGCAGCTCAAATAGGTAACATCCAAAAATAAGCAAAAAAACAAATGACTGAGCAAATGTGTCACATGATTGCATTCCACTGCAGATTCCTCTAGAAACCAGATGTGTGACAACAGGAAACTTGAGATCTTCAAATGGGCATCTGCATGCAAGTGACAATAATATTTATTAAAGTATGGGGCTTTGAAAAAATAGATATACATGCATAGACTTTGTCATTCTTTGACTGACACACACCTTATTCTGCAGAGTGCTCCAAGTGAGGAGCAGCAGCCTGCTTATGCGCTTTGGTCACTGCTTCAGCAGAGAAAATGACAAATGCCATATTTGTTTCAGCTAATAAGTCATCAAGGGCTTGGAATTCTGCCTGGTACCCTGGACCCAGTCCTCTTCACCGGTTGCATATTACAGGGCTGTGAACAAGCCAAAGTCCTCCCTCGGTACACAAACAAAGTACCCAAGACCAGCATATGCAGTTCCACATGACTCTCTTTCAAAGCCTGCAGCAACAGCAGGCAGACCAGTAAGAGTATCCAATGAAGTTTATCAAACCCAGAGTAGGCAGGATACAGGCCATGAAGAGATCGCATCTGATTTTGCAAAAAAGGCTTGAAATGGCAAAATACTTTGTGTATCTCCCCTATTTTTGCCCCTGGTAAGTGGTAAGGTTTAGAGAGAAGATGCAGAAGAGCTGGTAGGCTGATACCCTGTTGGACTATGTACCAATGTCTGCCTTGCTGCTGCAGAATAAGGCAACTTACTCTACTCCTGAAACCAGCTGTAATTCTGAGGCCAGCACTGAAATCTGTACTAAAATTACTGTCTTCGTTTGAAAGACGGGTGTCTGCCAAGGAAGGCAGGAGTCTGCCTTGAAATGAAAAAAAGAAAATGCAACCCCCTTCCCTCCAAATTATTATAATTTCGAAATTAAGGGGCTTTCAGGCAAAGGTATGAGGAATAGGAGTAACAGTTCTTTACTATTATATATCTATATGTGTATAACCAGTCAAACAAACAACAATAACTATGGCAGTACCAGCAAACAATCACAAACCCAGTCCCAGCCTTCTCGGCTGCCAGGCCCTTTCCCCTTGGGTGCAGTTCCGGTCACAGCCGGCAGGGGCGCTGGTGGCTCCCAGTGAGCAGGGCAGGTGTGATGGTTCCCCCGCGGCTGCAGGGGGCGCTCCGGAGCGAGCGTGGGGGGCACGCGGCAATGGCGGCCTGGGATCCTGGGAAGAGATGGAACAAAGGCTTCACAAACCCCTGGGCAGCCGATCCCAGTGTCCGGACAGACCCTCGGGAACAGCAGGCTGGAACAGCAGGGATGAGCACAAATCCTGGATGGCAGATGAGATATATCAAACTCTGGAGCTGTAGTGGAACCCCTGGAGGTCTGGGCAGGCCGGGTGTGCGAGGGCTACAGAGTAGTGAAGGCTCGAATGCAGCAGCGGGGGCAGGGAAAGGAGGGTTTGGGAATCCTGGGGTTTCTCTGGTAGAAAGAAGGCAGCCTAGAGCAGAAAGCCTGCAGTGCTGACGAGATGGCAGCAGCCTCTCTCTCCGTCTGAACGCCGAGCACCCACCACCCACACACCCAGGTGAAAGCGAGTAGCCTCTTGGACCACACTCTCAGTGGCTAGGTCCTTTGTCCTCCCGAAGTACCCAGCAATTTGTTGCCCCAGCAACATATATGGGGAAAATTCCTCAAGAGGGAAAAAAACCAGAAGGGGAACTCCTAAAACCCCAACATTTACATAGCTTAAGTACTTCAGCTAGGTATCTCAGTACTTAAACTGTTGTGCAGAAAGTTTCTGTGGCTGTATTGGGATCCACCCGTTTCTGGAATCCTCTTACAAAGTAAAATCTATTAGTATTACATGCATTTAATTGTTGGTTAATCAACAAGATTTCTTTGGATTAAGCCTCCCCCATCCATTTGACAATGATAATTTTAATGTCTACACGTTTAAAATCTGAAATGTTTTGCATTTATCTGCACTATGGAACGGAAGAAGCAAATGGGTCAGCTGGTTACAGACTTGGAGGGGCCTAGGGATGGCCAAGAAGAAGGGAAGAGTTCCTGTGTTTTGGGTCACGCTCACTTCAGAAGGATGCTAGTGGTCAGATACATTGTCAAAAGCAGAAGGAACACACACCCTGGGACAGGATATGCACTGCCAAATGCTCTACATCTCTCTATTCTAAAGACGTGGAGGAAATATTTAGTATGACTATAAAGTGATGAAAGAAAAAAAGTGTCTCATCATTTTCTACACTGGTACCCTCTTCAATGAACACTGTGAAATATCAGAGATGCAGAAATTACTTGAGGCCTGTTCCTGAATTAGTGCTATCTCTAGAATCATAGATCAATGGACTGAAGCAGAAAGGGCTTTCATTCAAAGAGAGGAGCAGATTGATCATTCCAAAGTCCAGGGAAGAGTCCTGTTCTGCTGCACAGTGAGTCACCTAGGTAAGAATGATGATGTATCAGACGAAAGAAAAAGGAACAGGAAAGGAAAAGTACACACTAGTGAAATATAGATAGGCTCACCCATTGCCCAGTCACTGTCTGGTTTACCCAGGAATCATAACAGAATCAAACTTTAAGGTGTTGCTGCCTGTTCTGAGCTTCCCCTCCCCCTCCCCAAGACACTTGCCTCTGCCATGTGCTCCGAGCTCCTTTGTTCTAAGCGCGGGCAAAACCAAATGTAACTCAAACTCTTTAGCAGTGTCTGATTGGCCGGTCACCCCGGGTCAGCCCCCAGTCCTCCCCTTTCCCCTTCTCCAAATAAAAGAGACAATCAAGGGAGGCCCCGCCCTCTCTTGGCTCTGCTACCTTTCTGCGATCATCTCTTGTCGTCTGTTTCTTTTGAAAGCTTCTAACTGCGGGAAATTGAGCGAGCAGAGAGCTATATTTCTCCCTCTTTGCTTCTGCTCGTGGTATTTGCTTTGCAGCTGATACAGGTACCGATTTTAGAGCTACTAAATGCTAGATTGCCCGTGCTACCTCTCTCAGTTGCTCGAGGCTTTCTAAGGCATTGAAATACAAGCGCTAGCCGGTAAAAAGCTGAAAAGATACCTCCTCATTAAGGAGTATGTGAAGCAGTCTGAAATAGTAGATTTTTTAATTTTCCTTTTTTTTAAATTTAGAAGACGTTTAATTTAGAAGATGCTCTCCAAGTCTAGAAAGACACATGACAGGAAATCTGAGGGTAGAATGTACAAGTGTGAAGGAAAGTGGGTCTGTTTTAAGACACACCTACCAGATGTTATGAACAAGTCACTCATTTTGAGAAAGTGGGTCCAAATAAGAAAAAAAAAATATCCATGCAGAAAAGAACAGTATGTATGCATTCATGAAAATCAAATGTAGTGAATCAGGGGATATGAGTACAAGTGGGCAGTTGTGGCTGCTTCCTAGGTGGTGATTTTGGATGCAACTTCAGAAGCAGCATTTGCAAATAATGATGGGCATCTGCATAACATGAGCGTCTCAAAATCTGGAAGACAGCCTCAACATGGCTTGTAAGTACCTTAAACTAGTAAGGGGTGAGTGAGAAAGGAAGCAGAGGAAGAAAATAAACACCTAGGACACTTACTGACAAGCATAAACATAGCTTACAGATTAAATTTGTAAGCAACACATTTCATATACTTCTGTCACCACCTTAGGAAACTGTTGTTCTGCAAGTAGGTTACTGTCCCACAGTGTCAGTCAGCCTAGCACTGAACATCCTGTGAATTCGCTGGTATGATTAATGCTTTATTAGCATGCACTAAACATGCCACAGTTCCCTCTGTCAAAGTTCATTAAAAGAGAAATGGACTGGCACCTGCCATTTCCTAACAAGGAATGTAGTTTTAAAATGCTGTGGTTTATATACAGTGGGAAACTGCTATGTTGGATGCATTTTAGAATGTTTTGTGTAAGAAAAAGAATTTGCACAGAACTTATTGTCTTATTTGAAAAAAAAAATAAAAATCAAAAGGAGTATTTTTGGGTTTGTTTTTAAATGTGTGGCCTAAAAGCAGAAGAATACATTTCCTAAGAATGCACAACGTAGTTTTCTTAGTTCAGAATCTTTTAGTGGCTTACTTACTACACTGCATTGGTTATATCATATACATCCACATTTGCAAAACGTGCATTCAAGTTAGACTCTTGATCAAACCACTGTATAACAAAAGCAGAAGAACACATTAGGACTGCACCTGATGGAAGATCAGCCATTACACCTGCATTGCAACAAGGATCTTACTTACCAACAGTTCTCTCTGTCCCAGATGTTTCTCTGAAAGCAACAGTAACCTTTTTTTACTTGAGTGTTTTTCTGACTTAAAAAAATCCCAAAACTTTTCTATTATTGATACGCAGAAAGTACCAGAGCAAGAGAAGGCACATCTAGAGGATTACACCTTTGGGACAAGGAGTCAGAGAGGTTTTGCCAAGGGGTGCAGACAGCAAAAATGTGTCTCAACCGACTGAACTCTTCCCTCTTTGAAATAGAGCCACTGAAAATTGCAGCTGTGCACTCACAGAGATAAGAAATTAGCACTGTAATAGGAAACAAATTAAGCAGGTGAAGAGTGCTGTTGAATGTTTTGATGTTCTAGCTCAGTTTGTAAGAGCAAGGCTGAACCCTAGATAAAGGAATGGTATTGAAGTCCGCCTCAACCATGCTGCTATAAGCACTGTTATGGTGTTAGTATAAATAGGAGTCATAGCACATGCTGTGGTTTAGCTAAAATACTCCATAAATCCATACTTAACTCAGAGCCATCTTCCTTTTCAGGTCACTATTAAATCACTTTAATTAGAAAACAGTTACACAGTACTTACAGTAATAAAAATTAAACCTACTACCAGGCAGGTTTAGCTACAGTGTTTTAAATCTAAGGATCTACACCCTTCTGCAATTGTGCCCTTGACACAGACCAACTACAAAATCCTGAGCTTCATTTCAGTACCAAGCCTGAAGACATTCTTGGGCATTTATCTACTGCTTTCCTGGCCATCACAAGCAGACAGTGATCTACTGATGTGCTTGTTATCAACAGTCATCAAATCCGGGCCAGCACATGGCTACGTGAACTGATATTATTGCTATAAAGTCAAACAAAAGGCTCAGGAGCAGCTGTAGAAGATGATGTCCCCATACTTCCCCTACCGTCAACCTCCTCTGACAGTTCCTGACATCTATTTTAAAAGGCAGCCAGACAGCTGCTCAGCATTCCACAACCTCTGCTCAACTTGGTAATGAAGTCCTCAGAAAGATGAACTATTTTATAACCAAATTAACTTTTACATTAATGTCCATTACTCCAGTGAAAATAATTCACTCATGGAAATTACTAAACTCCTTGTGGTGTGACGGTTAATTCCATTACATAGCTTTCTTTTAAGCTTTTTTCTTCCTCTGTCTGCTGCTGTTCCTTTATGTTCCTCCTTTTAAAAGAAACATGGTGACAGCAAGAAATGGATACTTCAACATGGCATCTCCTGTCCAAAGATGTTTATTCACTAGTAAAATATCAGGACACCACCAAAGAAAATGTTTCTCATCATAGCACTCATAGAAACAAGCAAGCCACAGATAATTCTACAGTGCCTTTAAAGTTATAGAACACAGGTGCATGTTTAAATATGAAGACTCTTAGGGGAAGAAAAAAACAAGATCACACTGTAGACTTCTTTTAAATCCCATCACTGTGTTGGTAAATGAGTCTCCCATGAGCAATCTATGTAAGTCTCCCACAAGCCTGATTCCCAGGTCCTCATGGGAAGCAAAGGGTTTCTGTAAACAATGTAGGTCTTGAGTCCCACATTGTCTTCATTTATATACACGTGCATAAAGGCAGATACCTGCACCCAAAGACATGTATCTATACCTTCCCTCTCTCCTTCAGAGGCAGAGGCACTGATTAAGGAAATGAATCAAACAAGCCATCTGTCCAAAGGCCCTCCTTTCACAGGGAGCTTTAATGAGCTCTGAAACACTTGCAGAGTGCCTTACTTTTGAGCCTTGGAGTCTTGACTCTGTAGGGCAAGACGAAAAACTCCTCAGGTAACTTGCTCCTTGGCGCCATATGGAGTGGAATGCACTCAGCACCAATACAAGAGCTTGACTCCATAAATTGCAGGGATTGGTGTATCTCAGGAGACAGCCCAACTCCTCCCTGAATCATATGCTCCTTCACCTGGAGGAGTCTTTCTTACTGACTCATTAAAATACAGCTTTTGCTCTGCTACACTTCTGCTAATGGCTTTGATCTAGAGATGAATAACAACTCCACAACATCCATACTCACTTGGCTGCTGTGACAGGCTGTCTAAAACCAGCTAATAATTTACATGGAAAGTGTATCTACCAGAGGGTACCTGTACGGCCAATATAATAGAACAATATTGATACAGGCTCGAGAAGTTAATTACACCAGTCGGATGGGGGCTTCACAGTTCAGACAAGATACAGCCCTTAGGTTCCACAAGCATACAATTTTTAAAAATTCAGAGGTAACAGATTAACAGATTACATAATTGCATATGTTTTTAGAAACTGACCTTCCAAACTATTTTGCTGAAATGCTTCTACCATATATAACATGTCTGAGAACAATAAAAGACATAATAAAGACAAAAGATCAAAATGTTTCCTAGCTTTATCTTCATCATGAGAGCTTCAAAGCATGCTGCTGCATCCCTGAAAGAAGAAAAAAAAAAACCCAACTGATCCAGAACCCCCTTGTGATACTCAGGGATCTGGAATGAAACCAGTAAGTCTCTTTACAGAGTATCAAGAACCATAGAACATGCTGAGTTGAAAGGGACCTATCAAGATCATCTAATCCAACCCCTATCCTTGGGCAGGAGAACCCCAAGACCAATAAGGTAAGTTTTGACCTGGTTCTGATCAGTATGAAGCAAGAAATGCTCAACACAGTTCTGAAAATGCAAGACGTTTGGTTTTCAACAACGTCTGAAAGCAGCTCTCAATAACTTCACTAACACCAACAGAAAAGCTTAAATAAAACAAAGCAATTAAAAGATCAGAAGAAAAAAACCAAAAAGGAGCATTACATTTATAATTTCTGTAAGCTGCAACAATTCCAGTGCTTGGTGTCATTAGAGTGGTGAATGGTACTGCATCCACTTGGTGGCCATTCACTAGTGGTGTCCCCCAGAACTCACTATTGGGCCGAGTCCAGTCTGGTATCATTATTGCTCTGGATGAGGGGTTTGAGTGCACCCTCGGTAAGCTCGTGGATGATGGTAAGCTCCAGGTTGGGTGGAAATGTTGATCTGCTGGAGGGCAGGAAGGCTCTGCAAAGGGATCTGGACAGGCTGGATCAATGGGCTGAGGCCAATTGTGTGAGGTCCTGCTCTTGGGCTGCAACAACCCCAGGCAGAAACACAGGCTGGGGCAGAGTGGCTGGAAAACTGCCCAGTGGAAAAGGACCTGGGGGTGCTGGTAAACAGCAGCTGAACATGAGCCAGCTGTGCCCAGGTGGCCAAGAAGGCCAATGGCATCCTGGCCTGGATCAGCAATAGCGTGGCCAGCAGGACCAGGGCCGTGATTGTCCCTCTGTACTCAGCACTGATGAGGCCACACCTCGAGTGCTGTGTCCAGTTCTGGGCCCCTCACGACATGAAAGACATTGAGGTGCTGGAGCGTGTCCAGAGAAGGGCAATGGAGCTGGGAAGGGTCTGAGGGAGTACAAGTCCTGTGAGTGGCAGCTGAGGGAGCTGGGGATGTTCAGTCTGGAGAAAAGGAGGCTCAGGGGGGACCTTATCACTCCCTAAAACTCCCTGACAGGAGGTTGTGGCCAGATGGGGGTCAGTTTCTTCTCCCAGGCAACAAGCAACAGGACAAGAGGAAATAGCCTCAAGCTGCACCAGGAAAAGTTCAGGTTGGACATCAGAAGGAATTTCTTCACGGAAAGGGTTTTTAACATTGAAATGAACTGCCCAGGGAAGTGATGGAGTCACCACCCCTGGAGGTGTTAAAGAAACAACTGGATGTGCCATGGTCTGGTTGACACAGTAGTGATCAGTCAAAGGTTGGACTCAATGATCTCAGAGGTCTTTTCCAGCCTAATTAATTCTGTGATTCTGTGTTTTATGCCCTTTGTCCTGCAAAGTTATATGCATTCTCTTTGCACATAGAAGCTGTCTCACGAGCCAAAAAGTGTGAAACGCAAACTGTAAATTCAGAGAATTCTCATTCAGTGCTTCACAAAACTAGGATTTGATTTTTAGTAAGACTTTAGAGGGGTTCTGAATTACAATAAGAAAAAAAAGTATTTGTCAACACCCTTAATTTACAGTCTTTTTCTGAATACAAAATTAAAAAACTAAAGGACAGGTAGATTCTGAACACGCAACACCCTGAAAATAGTGATTCCACTATTCACTTTCACTATTCTGTCTTCAATCAAGGCCAGGGCCGTTTTACATTTTCAAATTAACTGCAAGTAAACATTGTGTTCTAGGAGTACAAACAAAAGATACTCTTAAAGATATTCTTTAAGTAAGTAATTATAGGTGGATTTTTAATTAGTATGTTAAAACTATGTCCAGCACTCTTTAAGAAGCAAAATAAGATGACTGGGAGGGGGTTTTCTTTGGACTTGATTTCTCTTCCTTCTTCCTGTCTTCTACCACAGAATGTCAGACACTCACTTATATAACTTCACTTTTTCACATTACCTGATTTGTTTTGATGCAGCTGTTTCATGTAAATAAAACCACTCACATTCCTAAATATTTGAAGACTGTATTTTAAAATTGCTGCTCCCAGGTCTGTCCATTGCATTTTCTTGGATTGCAAGCAACATTTCTTGAACACTTAAGTTACTTTTGCTCTTTTCTCTATCAAAAAACCTCTCCAAGAAAGCCCCATGTGCAGCCCTAGAGAAAATAAAGAATAATGATAACAAAAAGCCAGCCAGGATGGATACAATTCTGTTATAGAAAGAAGCTGTAATAGCAGTGTTTGTTCAGCACTTGTCTGATGAAGCAGTGAGAAGTCAGAAGCCTTGCAGCCGAACGATTTCCGCAAAGAGCTCAAGGTTCAGAAGGGACGGCACACAGAGCAAGACGTGTGCACCTGCCAATAACACCTGTGCTGGACTCATTAAAGATTTAACCAGAGAAATCACGTGTGTGCTTAAAAATGGCTGACAACTGCCATGCTTAACACACATCTCAAAAACTTTGGGAAAGGGCAGCAAAATGGAGTTACCTTCAGATGAGGAGGATGGCACATTCACCAATATTTCTTTGGCAGATGATTCAGGTAAGAGACTGCAGTACTCTACTGATACAATGCAAATTCCACAGGCTGAATAACAGCACTGTGGGAGCAGGCAAGTTTGTCCTGATTACCAGGTACAACATATTTTTAGCAAATACCCTCCAGCAAACTTTTTTTAGTTGCATAGTTTGAATAAGGCTTGTGATGAGCTAAGAATTGAGGGTTTGGGGGTATGGTGGCTACCACAGTTTTCATATATTAGCGTATGGTAATACACACTCGTCTTCTGAGCACATAGAGCCTTTACTGGTTAGAGAGACACTGTTACAGAAATATTAACTCAGTAGATACTACTATCAAATAAAATATAGATAATGCTGTATACAGAATAACAAACCTCTGACATACTCTACTGAGAACTCATGAGAAGTGATGCAAGTTAATTGGTAATGGAAATAAGGTGGTATTCTAAAGCCCCTCTGTTAAGCCTTTAATTGTTATAAAAGAAACTGCAAAAGCAAAGACTGCCTATCCCTCCAGCCCCCTCCTCCCCACTTACGGAATAAAAATTACTTGTAAGGGGAAGTAGGAGAGTCCTACATAGTGGAAAAATGGAGTGAGTTAATATGAATTGACAATAAATTATTTAGAAGGGTGTGGCCAGAGTATCAACTTGATCATGTCAGCATGGCTGCCAAAGAGCTGTGCTAATTCACACTACTAGGGATCTGAAGGGCTTATTTTTGAACAATATGAGCCACATTTCCTTCCCCTCCCTTTTTTTTTCAGATAAAGAATGTTATTGTGCATGCTGTATTTACCTCCTATATTAAAAAAAACCAAACAAAAAAACAACCAAAATCCACTAAGTTCATCTTATTTTTAGAACAGAATTTTCTATTAGCAATTCCATATTAGTGTGATGGGGCTGAGCTGGATGTTTGAATGCACTTCGTTTGTACCTCACATAGGGCTACTGACACCAAGATGTGGTTGGCCTGAACTATTCACAAGAAGACAATTTGGCAGAGCTTGGTCCAAGCTGTACAATAATGAAGGGTTCTCCTCACAATGAATCTCACTTTTTTCCTGTAGCAGGGTGTAGAAGAGTAGAGAAAAGGTATCCTATAGGACACTGTTTTGTGACCTGCTGCACAGCTAGTAACATATCAAGAATAGACGGGGGGCAGCATTCAGTGGCATAATCGTCTTATCTTTGCAAAGCATCCAGAAGTAGCTGAGGTAGGGATGACTCCATAATACTGGATGGGTTTCAGTCTGCCCTGTCTCACACAAGGGTGTTTTTGCCATGTAGCTTTCTTAGTCTTTCAGGAGATGTCAAGTCTCTTTCTTCAGAAGGTGAACACCCACCAGCCTCCTCTCCTGCTCTAACCTCAGTACCCTGCAGATTGGAAAATGTTGATATCCTTGAGAAAACAGAGGCACAAGGTTAAAAACTCTCTTATCCAAGCACCAACTGCCAGTGGGTTTCCAAGTCAATCTTGGCATTTGGGGCTTGATACTCAAAGCCAAGCCCTGACAGATGTCACTGCTATAAAAGAGATCTCCTTAGCAACACAGCAAATAGGACTGTACTGCACTGTTGGGGTCCCTTCCCCCCTGCCATGGAGCCCTGGGAGAGGGGCCCAGGGGGGGAGACACGGGTTTCCCTGCCCCTGCTCAGCTTCATTGACTACCATGGATCCACGCAAGGGTTCAATCACTAATACATGTTCTGTTTGATTTTTCATCTCCCACAAGATCTCGTCCCAAAAACACCCCTGACAAGATCCAGGAGGTTCAATATCAAAAAGTAACTCTCGAGAAATATAGGAGAAATTTTTGAAAAGCCAGTTAAAAAAAAGTTCTAGGTCTCCTGGTTCCATTACTTTTTTGTTTTGTTGTTCAAGGATTCCTTTAACTTCTAGGTACATTTCTTTCTGTGGCTCAGAGAGCCCCATTTCCCATGATTCTTCCATAGTCCAGAGAGAATATCCAAACCAAGATGAGAAGAGAGAGGTCTAGAGTGGTTATTTTACTCACGAATTTTCCTCAGGGATTGGTATCTTGCCCGCATTCCTCCACCAGTTTGTCGCAGCGGGGATTACTGCAACAAGCATATTTCAAACCAGGAGTCCCATGGAAACAAAGTATATATGGACAGATTCATGGTAGATGTTTCAGAGATGTTTATTTCTCCAGCCACATGGCCGGGGCTCAGCTCAGGAACTCAGCAGTCACCGGACCCGAGGGTCCTTGGCATTATCAGGGAACCCAAACCAACCAATGGGGAATGAAGCTGAGCAGGGGCAGGGAAACCCCGTGTCTCCCCCCCAGGGCCCCTCTCCCAGGGCTCCATGGCAGGGGGGAAGGGACCCCAACACTGCACCTCAGAAACAGAACACTTCAGATTTGCGTGACTCTTGACTGAAACAGAACACCCAGGGTCAGAGAAAGCTCATGTTCACAATACAGAGGCTTCCTTATTAAAGAGCTGCTACCAGTATTACAGCTTTTCCCCTGGTAGTGAAGAGGTGGGGACCACCACTCAGAAAGTAGAAGTAAAATCAGAATAACTGAAAACAAGTGACATTTTCAGGCAAGCTTATAGCTTGAAGGCACAGAGGGTAAATATAGTAAGATTCACGGTGAACATGATAACCTTGATCCATTTCATCTGGCAGGGGGCAACACCTGGAGGTTAGAAAATGTAAGAAAATTCCTAACCTATAACAGGAAGAGACTATGATAAACTTTGTAGGAAACAGTCTTCCTTAACTCTCCCAGCTGAAGTTAAGACTAATTACAGTAACTCTGGGGCATTGAAGCTAACAAAGAGAGTGGGCCTTATTAGGCTCTAACAGAAAGACTGGAGAATAGCATCAATTCCAGACGAGCAGGGAAGCTAAAAGTCTACACAGTGAGAGAGAGAAAAAGATTCCTTAGGAAGGACAAGAGCAAGTTCGAGCAAGGACTAAGGAAACTAGGCTTCCAATACGAAGATCCTAAGTGGACTTTGTCTGTGAATGACAATGTTTTACATGCAAGTGTTCCTGAATTAAATATTAAAAAGGTTCACAAAGGTGCACTGGTTTTAATGAACTTCAGCACATTTGTTACTGCATAAAATTTTCTCCCCATTTCTTAAAACATACTGGAAAGATACTAAACAAGCAAGTAGAACAACATGCTATATACATACAATCTGAAGGATAATCAGAATACAGCCTTCGTATCAAACTTTCTATGGTACAGTGAAAAGCCATTGTTTCAAAGTAACAGGGGTTACTGAGCCTCATTAACCAAGCACAAGCCATGAATATTTAATAGCTATTGCTCTTTCAAAACAGCAGTGTCTTTCTATTTGTTAAGTATGCGGGTATTAAAAATAAAACACTTCCATGTAAATCAAGACAAACACAAAATGGTAGCAACATAGAAACTTTCTGGTAAGTATTTTAATGACAATAGTAACAGCACATGAAATCAAGGAAAACATCTGTGAAAATATTTTCACCATTAATGAAAGAAGTACCTTTCAATTTAAAAACTCACAGCACTAGATGAAGTTCCCTCAAAAAATTACCTACCCAAACAAAGCACAGAGGAAATTAAACCAAAAGTAAAACAAAACAGTGAAATGCTGTCCAACATCTGCAAAAATGTCTTTATTGTACTTCCAATCAATGTTAAATAAGCAGATCAAGGCCCTCTTTCCTCATTGTAGAGTACCTAGAAATTATCTTACTCTTTTTTCAAATATGCTTTACAGAAAGCCAACATTAGTGACTACATTTCTCATATAAACCCATCCTTTTAAAAGCAGATACAAACCCTTAATTTATAGAAAGACAAAGCAGTTTTTCATCTCATTAAGTTACTAGTAAAGCTTTATGGAACCTTGCTAGATATCCTTCCACAAAATCTGGTGGCAAACCTATAGCTGATGATTACAAGGAGGATCAAACAGTTAAGAGGATAATGTTATGTAACATATGTTGGTATTCACAGCCCAAAGCTGCAAAGAGCTCAGTTCCTCAGTGTTGCAGCGGGGATTACTGCAACAAGCATATTTCAAACCAGGAGTCCCGTGGAAAGGAAGTATATATGGACAGATTCATGGTAGATGTTTCAGAGATGTTTATTTCTCCAGCCGCATGGCCGGGGCTCAGCTCAGGAACTCCGCAGTCACGGGACCCGAGGGTCCTTGGCCACACCGGGAAACACAAACCAACCAATGGGAAACAAAGGTGACCAGGGGCAGGGAAACCCCGTGTCTCCCCTCAGGGCCCCTCTCCCAGGGCTCCATGGCAGAGGAGGGACCCCAACACCTCAGTCTATTTAAAAATGCATTTTTGCGGAGTCAGTAGAAATGAAAACTTTTGCACTCATGCTCAATCTCACAAAGGATAGGATGCTATATGTTGACTATATAGCCGTATGTAGCTATATGAAGGCAGGCCTCTTCAGGGATAAAGAGAAATTATGACTTTCTGAGGCTTGCTTTTTGTACGCTTTCTAAAGAGACTGCCTTTTTTCATTCCAACTGTATGTTCACAGGTCACATCATCTGATGAGGTCCCATTCTCAGTACCTAAGGCAAAACCAAGACATGCACAATAAGTACGGACACAGAGGAGTTAGAACAATGTAAGCCAAAGTATTTGCTCATTTTGTATAAACTGACTTAGTTGGAAAAAGCACAATCTAAGAAACACTCAAATTCTGCATTTAACAGAAGACCCTAATCCTAAATTTGCACAAGGATATGCACTAAGCTACAGAAGCTTTTTGAGGTTGCTCTGAAAGAATAATAAGAATTGCAGAGAATTTGGTGTAGAGCAACATTAAGTGAAAAAAAAACCGTCCTCAGAGTCTGTTATTTCTGCAGAGAAACAAAAGGATGAAGATTTGATGTAAATGGTCTCATGAGTTAGCATTGCAAGGAAAAAGACTTAAGCCACTTGTGTTCATTTTTATCTTTTGCTTTGTGGCAATAATTAGTCAAAGGAGCAAACACTACAGTTCGAATAGCAAAGTCATCTCAGAAATATGCTCAATGCCTTCCTCTGTTAGTGAAAAAGAGGATACATTTCTATTGTAGTGGTGAACAGTGAAGCCTCTGTCATCAGTCAGCTTACGCAAATGCCTCTGCTGCCTGGAATGTCGCCAAAAGGGAAGTCAGAGGCTTTTTGGTTTGCACTGTGTGCCATGGAAAAAACGGGATGTAAAACAGAGTTTTAGAAATAAAACATCTGAAAATGTTTGTAGTTAGCAGCAATGACTGAGAGTCAGAGTGCAGAGCAATAAAATCCTCTCCTCTCAGTTTGTACCTGTACATGAATTCAGGCAAACTATTAATGATACTTTATATCCTAGGGAGATTGTTGTATTTTAAACAAAAATTGCTCTTTCAGTGAAAGTGAATAAATTAATTCATTTTGCCAGTGACATTAGCTACTTTTAGAAAATCTGACTAGAACTTAGGATACAAATAAGTACAGATAGTTGCATTTATAAACTGAAACTTGTTCCTATAGATTTAATATAATGACAATATTATGAATGCCTCCTCTGATTTAACTAAACACCTTAGAAAATAGCCTGTAGCTATTTTCTGTCTGGGGTTGTTGTGCCCCAAGTGCAGGACCTGTCAGACCAACACTCTCACCCAATTTGGTGTCATAATATGCATAGGTGCCTTCCCTGTGGCACATTCTATGATATAAAAGGAATCTGATTGTTGGGGATATATCCTAAGTCCCTAAAGCTTTACATTTAAAGTGCACAAAAATTTAAATTGATAATGTATTATGCAAATGCAAGACAGGTGAGGTGAGGAATTTGAAAAGCCATGTGATACGTTAAGCTTCTGGTTTCTTGGTTGATTTCTCATACAAGAATACTTTGGGCTGTGGATACTTTATCCTGTTATATATTGGGTTTGGGCATTTTTGCATTTGTGTTTTGGGGTTCTTGAGTGTGTGCATGTTTTTTGGTGTTTGTTTAAAAGTAGTGGTGCATTGGATATTTAGAATTCTGGAGTTTCCTTCTTTGCAGCGGAAAATAGAGGAAGGGTTAGGAATGCACGCCTTTTTAAGGGAACACAGGATGATCTAGGCATTCTCTCTGTGGAATTTACACCCAGCAGTATCAATCCAAATGTTTTGGTCCCTGGACCGTTCTATGCTAACCTCATAACACACAGCACTCTGTGGACTAAGAATGCTGTCTGCTCTCTCTGCTGATAACCTCTCTGCAATGCCAACAGTAAAAGCTCAGAACAACAGCTTTCTTGAAAGTAAAACCAAAAAAACCTCTCACAGAGGCTGACTTCTGAAAAGGAGTTGATCCTGGTGCTCATGCTCAAACATCAGAGTTCAGAATCAGAAGAAAGTACTACAGTGAGAAACCACAACCAGGCAAAGCAGAATGAACCCCCAACAGCACACATACCAAAAAGGAAACAGGAGGTAAACCAGCAGCTCTTGAAATTACTACTGTTTTGGCTACAACAGCACAGGAACCAATATCTCTGGTTTTCATTCTGTCCCATAATTTAACATCAAGGATTTCCCCCGTATGCTCATTTTGGGACAGTTTCAACAATAATCTCCACCTATAATGCAGCAAGAAAAGTGGAATTTCTGCAGCAGAGAGGAGCATTTCCTCAAGATCAGCCTACAATAATTATTCCCCCTCTTACAGCATGAAAACATAGCACATTCTTCACCAGGTAAGCAAGGTCTCCATCCATCTGCATACACCTGGAGAATCTGGCCATAATTTTTTCCCCGTTAATCAAAGTGCTGGAGATTGTCTCATTAGAAAGAATTAGGAGAACCTGTTGATTGCCAGGTTTGCCACATGGCCAGTGCAGCAAGCAAGATCAAAACAGTTCAAGCACCTGGCATTTTAAAAACAGCAATGAAGGAAACTTTCTAACAAGCTCCTGAAGCCCAGCTACCACCTGAGAGGACTGCTTGCAAGAAATAAGGAGGATTGCTGTGTTAAAAATGCCTTTTGTAGGGACAGTGATATGCTTTTAAGTGAACTCGCTAGTGGAACTGGAAACAGACTCATTTTCCAGTACAGACGGACAGCAAGACTCTAATTGCAGTACGTTTTTAGACCTTGGATAGCATTCAGTCTAATCTGAACTTAACTGATTGTAAGGTTAAAAAATGTCATTGACACAATAATAATACTGTGGAGGCAGCCAGAAGATGAAGATGTTAGAAATATACACTTTTTGAAGTGTATTTAAAAATACAGTAGAGGGCTCACTTCCCAAATGCCTTTATCTTCCTGAGTGTCTGCACAGCACTGAATTATTTATTTATAACCAGATATATTACTGCAATTTACAGATGCAATATGAATATATTTCACTGCAACATATGATTCAAACTACATAGTACTACAGGTTATGCAATGCAATCACTTCAGTGAAGCCACTAAAATTATCTCGGGTCATGAATGTTTTTCATTCCTTTGCTGTGGCTCATAGACTGTGCTATGAGGTCAAAGTGAGGACCATGTGTAGCATGTTCTGCAAGGGTTATTCCCTCCAGGGAACCAGGGAAAGAACAAAGACACAGGAGTGTTGTTTTGGAGCTACTGAGCCATTAGATGAGAGCGACTCCGTGAAGTTACTTAGGTTCTTATGTGATGTGATCTCAGTGCTGTGAGACCCAGAGGCACGGAGCTAAATTACAAGTTTCTTACTGTGGACACTGCTGTGAAAAAGGCTACTGATGTGCCAGACTGGAAACAGCTGGGCACTGAACTGGGGCCTGCTAGACTCCGGCTAAGGGGCTCCTCTCTCCCAAAGCTCCACATACGAGCACCTGGGAGTCAACAGCAGCCATACACATGCTGCTTTCTCGGACCTTCCTCAGGCTTTCCCAACATACCTACATCTGAAGGGGTTACGCACCAGGGAACAAATGCCTTTTCTTAATTTCTTCTAAACACTACTCAGAGCGACCAACCACTAAGGACCGCTGCTTTGAACACTGGCGTATGAGCACAGAACGCATTAATCAGAAACATCATCTTACTTGGTACTCAGCGGGATATGACGGGAGGGGGCCGGGTACGACTGCAGCAGCCTGTGAGGGGACATAGCTGTGACGCGCGGTCCCGCATTCGTCCGCACCGCCCTGTGACGAGAGGCGATGCCGCTCGTGCCTCTTCACGCGCCCGGCCCCGCCCCGCCTCGCGCGCGGCGCAAGCGCGTTGGGAGCGTAGAGCGGGCCGGGCCGGGCCGGGGCGCAGCCCGCGGGAGGCGGCGGCAGCGGGGCAGGTGCGGGGCAGGTGCGGGGCAGGTGCGGGGCAGGTGCGGGGCGGGTGGGAGTGGGCGCGGGCGCGAGGCCGACCCAGGTTGGAGCTGCATGGTGGGGTGTGCGGGCAGGGCCGCGGGGCTGCCGGCCGGGTCCTGCGGGGACACCCCTCTGCAGTGCTGCCACCCCCCCGGCCTGTTACCGCACCTGCCGCGTTCTGCAGCGGGAGATGGAAACGGGCGGGGTGGGGGGATGCGAGGGGCGTGACCCCCGTCCCGCAGGCCCGTGCACTGGCCAGGAGTGGGAGTTGGGAGGAGGGGGGGGCCGACGACAATGCGGGGCCCTTCCTCTTCGGCATTCAGGAATAGCCACTTCTGGAATAACCCATTCCAGAATGATCGGAGCTGAGAAGGCGGCGATTACATAATTAAAACAGCGATATTTCATGCTTTGCAGTAATCTAGATCAGTTATTTTTGTAAACAGAGGCACGGTTATTCAACGAATCATAGGTATGCATGGCATGAGGCCTAGGAAAAATAATTAAAGAATGGTGAAGAAGGTTGCTCTGCCTTAGACTAAAGCACTGGTCTTTCAGAATTAAAAAAATGCATCTAAAATCCAAATGTAACAGAAGTTCCAATAATTGCTACCTCTCTTGTTTTTTGTTTCTCATTTTTTTTTTCTTTAAGCAGAGTATCGCTCAAGAAAACTCTCTTCAAAAGTGGAAAGAGCCCCTACTACAATGATGAACGCTGACATGGATGGTATAAATTCTTAATGTTCTTGTTCTTCATTGCTATTCTATTTTGTATAATTTCTAACTGTTAACAGAGGTTGCACTAAAACTCTCCTGATTTATTGCAGCTGTTGAGGCTGAGAATCAGGTGGAATTAGAAGAGAAAACACGGCTTATTAATCAAGTTTTGGAACTGCAGCACACACTTGAAGGTTAGCAGCTTGACACATCAGATTTTTTTACAAGTACACAGTAATAAGTAAAAGAAGAGAACCTGAGTGCTCTGCCCTTAGTCACAGTGTCCAGAAGTATGTTACTTAAAGCAGTTGAAGGTACAAAACCAAGGTCTTAGAAATAGTTTTTTCTTCCTCTTTATGCAACATTACGTTTGCTCAACCTTGGTAATACACAGCAAGTAGAACGGGTGATACATCTAATGTGTCCAGGCTTATTAGAAGACACACATCTGAGGCTGCTCATCACTGAACTCTTGTTTCTCAATAAACTAGTTTGCAATAGCTTAATTCAAAAATTCAAGAAAGTAATAAACTTACAGACTACCAGTAAGTTTAACAAGTGGGTCAAAATACTGTGCTACAAAATAATATAGGAAAAATGGCCTTTAGGTAAAACTTGAGTAGGAGAATGTTTTATAACATAATACCCTATGGTAATGTTTTCTGCATTAAAGGTGTGACTAGTCTGATGTAGGCCCGTATAACATATTCATTATTGTATGCAATAGTGTCTAATATTTTTCTTATAATATCACCTTCGCAGATCTCTCAGCACGCGTAGATGCTGTTAAGGAAGAAAACTTGAAACTGAAATCAGAAAACCAAGTTCTTGGACAGTATATAGAAAATCTGATGTCAGCATCTAGTGTTTTCCAAACAACTGACACAAAAAGCAAAAGGAAGTAAGGGTTGACTCACAGATTATGTCATTGTATTGCTGCTGTCTTTTTTTTTTGTTTTAACTGGCATAGGCTACATAAGCTAAAATACTTCAGTTTGTGGCTTACTGGATTCTCAAAGATTATAAAGTTTGGTAATAAACAGAATTAAGAGCCTTATCATGAACAGGAGACAGAAGTTTGTGTATTAAGATTAAGCAATGTGCAAATGTAGTGTAGATAATTACAAAATTTTCATATTTGTTTTAAAAATGAGCATACCTTGTTAAAAAGCAGATTCAGTTTGTCAGGTTAAACAAAGGTCTGTTGGCACTCTGATGTCTTAGAGTAGAATTCTCGACTAGCCAAGAAATAGTTACAATATTGTGTTGAAACCCCATTTGATAAAAATATTCAGAGTTTAATTGCATCACTTTTTTCACCTGAGATGTGCTTACTGTGTAGTACCGTTCATAGCTCTACAAAACAAAAACCTATAAACCAGTTCAGCATTTCTGTGAAGTAGAAACAGTATGACATTGTTTGCAGGGCTTGCATACAGAAAAACACCTCAGATTTTTTGGGAAGGGGGAGAGTAAGAGAGGAGGAACAAGGGCAAGCAACTTAATCAGGGAAATACCAAACTGATGCAGTATCATCAGTGTGCTGTACTATGTGCACTTGAAACTATTGCCACTTTCCCATTTCCCTGAAGAATGATCAGGCACATCATCACAATGTATGATCTTCTGAAGTTCTTCTGTTGTGTGATGAAAAGTTAAGTAAAAACCTGAGTGATAAACTCTCCATAAAGAGGTCAGCAGTGCTCTGCATGTTTGTGAACAATCTGCAGTGAGGAACTGAGAACTAGTCTTTCCTTCCCACCTTTTACTTTCTTCCTGAAGTGCCAAACCTCTCATTGCTTCAGGCCTCAGAGCAGCTGTTTTCCTGCCTCAGAGCCTAAGCTTGTGAAGTGCTTTTTGAGGCTCTGCATAAAAGCATCTAGGGGAGAAGCATGCAGTGGAACAAAGGTGGATTTTGCCTCTCAAAACTGTGCTGCTCTGAGCAATGCCTGGTGTCAAGGTGCTGTTTTTTACTGGCTTGGCTGTTAGCAGGTTTTGTAGGGGGGCTCAGCCCAGATTAGGGGTCTGAGCACTTCCCACAGAGGCAGCATGTCCAGCATAATCAGTATTAAAGGAAAACAGAAGCTGAAATACAAACAAGTATGTAAATTTTAGCAGTACTTAGTTGCATCTGTTTCATCTTGCCCTACAGCAGCACTGCAGATTTATTTATGGATGTTAGCTAGGACTGAGTTCTTGCTTCAGTAATGAAGCCATTTTACTTGACCTTTTGAAAGGAAACCACTAGTTCAAGGATCTCTCTCAAGCATGGTGTGAATGAGTAAGTGTAATAGAAGAGTAAATCCCTCTCAAATTCCAAGTTTCTTAGCAGCTAGGCACTGCTGTGTCTCAAGTGTAAGTTGACATTGTGAGGTTCCCCCTCCCAAAGGTGAGGCTTCCCATTTCTCCCCCTTTAAAATGGTTGTACAATGCTCATGGGAGTCAAAAGACTCTAAACAAAGTCAAAAGACTGCAAACAAAGCACTAATAGCACAGTCTTGAGGGCTGTTTACAAGTCTGGGTCAAGAAACCCAATGATGAAAAATGGATGATGATACCATTTGTGTCATGGAGTCCTTGTCAACATCTAAACTTAATTTTAATCTTCTATGGACTACTTTCACACATTACTGGAACTCTAAATTAATCCAAGAACTGCTAGCAGGTAGAGTAGATCACACGGCTAGTCCAGAGTTTGAGCATTAAAGGAAGAACAATCACAGCAAGCACTTGACTTCTAAAGATTGCATTGCATTACAGCCATCGTAGCTTTAAAGCCATGTCACTGCCATCTCCATCTGCACTGTAGGAGATCATCTGGTAACACAGCATGTGCTTGTTAGACTTCAGCAATTCCCAGGATAAAGTAATCTTAAAATTATGGTTTGGTATTGTAGATTGGATAGTGGTATTTTATCCATCAGTGTGTATATAGCAGTTATTTCATCTCCATGCCATTTTACATCCCACTACTGTGGCCTTCACTTAACTTATGAACATTTTAAAGATGTTGTATTTCTGACTTTACACCAAATAAAAACTTTTCATTTGTCTCGATTAGTTTGGTTTAACATTTGTAAACCCTAAAACTTCTCATAACTATCTGTAGTCAAAAGGTGAAAAAGCAGTAGGGTTAGTGATCATCTTAATGGTTTCTACATAGATGAGCTCTCTGAAAAACTAGATGTAATTGAGATTAAACCTGGGTTAGTGAATCTAGTTTTAGCAAAGCTTCAGTTCCTGATTCACTTGCTATTTTCAGCCATGAATCGTACATTTCTATCTACTTTTCTGTTCTTGCTAAAGTAAAAAGGTTCGGTAGACTGCATCCAGTCTTGTCAAAAATCTACAACTTGCACTTCTCTGTGTGGGAGACTGTCAAGCCAAGTTAGAAATGTTACTTTTTCCTACACTGTTAGTGGGCTTTACATTAGAGAGAAACCAGAATTACTTCATCATGCCTTCATGAATGTGGGTGCCAACGGAAGAGTAGCTTCAGTTGTAACTAAATAAAAGGGCCTCAGTACTACTTGGCCTTCCCTGCATGTAAAAAGTGTTCAGTCTGGGATCTGGCATCCTCAGTAAGAGCTCTTTTACCAAGCTACAACGTAGACAGTGGGAGTGCCGGCTGTGGAGGTCTTGCTACGCATGCAGTTCCAAAGATGACTGACAGTTTTAATAGCAAG
Organism: Corvus cornix cornix; assembly: GCF_000738735.6. NCBI lineage: Eukaryota > Metazoa > Chordata > Aves > Passeriformes > Corvidae > Corvus > Corvus cornix. The sequence continues at coordinate 10,949,119 of NC_046334.1, forward strand.
ACATGCTGGAACTGAAAATCATTATTTTGTTAATTTTAAAGCTCTTTCAAACAGCCATATATCAAGATTAAGTATTTTTCTGAAATACCTGTTCAGATAAAAATGGACAATGCACAGGAAGTGTGGGTGAAATCTCACTGTTACATTGTATCAATCAAGGGATTGCCCTTTTGCCTGGCTTTCTACATCTAGAGTCTCAAATCCCCAACATCCTGGTATTTCTCCTCTAATTACCAGCATAAATCTCCATCTGAGTAAGCTGATATGCTTACTCAGGATGTATACTATCTCTAGGTTCTAGGTGATCAAAGTTGATGGGGTGTCAATCAATACTTTAGGGGAACTTTTAAGTTCAAAATACTAAGGGAAGATGAGCATCCCCCATGGGGTGACCAATCCCATGGGGTAACTAAATCACATCAAAGAAACTATAGTAACTGGAGTAACTTTATCTTATCAGAGAAAAAAAAAACCTCCAAAACCCCTAAGCAAACAAACAAACCAGACCCCCAGAACAACATCCAAATGCTGTAACAATTCCAAACGACTTTTATCAGGCTCAGACATAATTAGTTAAAAAGATGAGCTGAAATGCTCTGTGACAGCTCACAGTAACTGTTACTAGCAGGATACCACACTGGTAACAGCTTCCATCTATTGCTGAAGAGTAATCTGGAGCCTTCATTTCTTACCTTTGCATGGAGACCTTAAATAAAGAGGTGGGAACTTGCAGTTAACTTAAAAAAAGACACAAAAAGCCCCAAATTAAACAAAACATATGAGACATTTCCATGTAATTCACACCGAGTAAAAGTAAAATATAATTAACTTTCAAACACTTGAAGCACTTGAGGACATTGGCTTCTTCATTAGGTTTAAGCATTCATTTCTTAAGACACTTTCATGGAATCTGCTGTGAAAATACTTCTTTTTAAAGCAGACAAATTTTTTGACAGGCACAAGAAAATCTGTTCGATTCCTTATGAATTAATGTATTTCTACTTGTTTGTAATGTATGACTACTTTTGCTAGCATTTACACATTCTATTACTACCACTACAGGCAGCTGCCAAGCAGCAAGAGGTTTCTGGTGACTGAAATTTTATTGTTTAATATACAGTTGAACTTTAACAAAACAAAGGTTCTTTACAATATGCAGTTTATTTAAACTACATTATGCAAATGCTCAAGTTACTCACATCGTAAAAAACTTAAATCCATCAAAAATTCTTATCTATATTAATAAATTTCATATTAAGCAAGAATTAATAAATATTTTTAGGTGACAATATACACTTAGCAAGTATTCTATAAACAGGTTATACCACTCTGGTTTGGAACATGAGAAGTGTAAAAGTTTGAAAAAGTCATCTGTGTATCACTTCTGCAGATTTGATATCTGCATTCAAAAGTAAAACAAGTCACATCAATTACCACTTGTATTCTATTTTGAAATATATCTTGAAAATAAATTATTGTAACCAATGCCTAAAGTGAACAGGTGACCACCCATGTAACAAGATCAACTAAAAGAAATAATTTACAATAAAAATTGTTGCTAGCACAAAATCATCATACGAAAACAATTATTGCATATAGCTCTGCACAGAAAAAAATAGCTTTTCTCATAGCAATGTGAACTGTTATAGATGCTACATCTATACTACCATCCTCTTTTAGCTGAAAACTGTAAACAGCTGATTTTGTGCTAGAGCTACAAAAGTATTATAATGTATTCATTTAAAAAAATACTTAGAATAAGTTTATCTCCAACTAATACTAATTTCTAAGAAACTTCAAATCTTAAGAATCTTCACCTAAAAATCAGTTTGTCAACTTGTAATTTCCCATTTATTTTGAATTTGAAATACGAGCTAATTCTTCACAGATAGTGTTTATCCTTAAAAAAAGGGAATTAAGGAAGTTTGGGATGGTTAAAGAGGTCAGAGAATTAAAATAGGAGGCTAAAAAGCAGTGAGCCCCCCCTTTTCCCTTCAAAGCTCAGGAATTTGCCAGGTCCACTGAAGTGGCACACCAAAAGTTACTGTCACTGTCTCTAGATCTGAAAACACCAGCTGGAAGTAACTCAGTCCTTTCGTACTCTTCTTTTGCGCACTGATTTCAGTGGATTATCTCCCATTCCTTCATCAGTTTCTTTCTTCTGGAAAAAAAATAAATTCAGCATTAGCATTGTAAACCTATTTTAATTATTGAAACTGGCATGCTACATTATTCCTCCTCCTGAACCCCCCAGTCATTTTATCACTAAATGCAGCACTTAAGTGATAGGACATTTTTTTCCACACTACTGATCTAATGATTAATAAAATGGGTAGAAGACTTTTCATTTCTATATTCAGAAGGAAGAGAATACTATGTCTAAACTGATGTCAGAAATTTGGTTTTGCCCATGTCTTTGCTGGTTTAAAAGTGGTGACTTTTAAATTAATTTAGAAACTTCCTTAAAGTGCACCTTTTGCTAATTTTAATTTCCACTTCTGAAGTAAGACACATTTAAAACATTTTAACTGTTCCCTTTGGAGAGCTACAAATAGAGCAAACTGTCCTTAAATCAAATGGGTTGTTCCCAGTTTAAAAGCAATGGGCTTACAGAGGCACAGGAAAAGCCTTTCCAACAAGAAATCCATTCGCAGACCATGCATTGCTTCCTCACTTTCCTGCATCACCTAATAGCAGGGCACCTCTTTTAGAAGGAACAACTCACAGAATGTGGCCCAGCCTGAGTGAGGACATGGGGTACATGATGTGTTCCAGCCAATTCACAACAGAAACACCTATATGCTGAAAATACTCAGAGAAAAGCAAGCCATGGCATCACTGTGACACTGTGTAATGCCACAGACACATTCAGAGCTTGCTATTATTTTCAAAAGGAATCATGTGACTCTTAGCAGGGTTCAGCAGACACTGGGTGAATGTACAAGGAAAAGAAAACTTCTTAAAGGAACAAGAAAAAGTATAGAATAAGGGGTAATTAATAAAAAATTTTAGTGCTGAAACAATGCAATCTCATGCAAGGTAGTTTCCTAGAAAGCTTTACGTGAAAAGGAGTTAACATTACATTAAACAACACCCTTAACCTGGAAAGTGACTCCTTTAGGGAGTGACAAGCACAAGATGACCAATGGGTGGATCTAAAGTGCTTCAGACACACCAGTTTCTAAATGAAAGAATAATGAGCAGTTGACAAACAAGAAAAGCACAAATTCCATCTACAATGATAGTTTATGAGAAACATTTTGTAGAATATCTGGATGACTCGATTAATCTGCACAAGAAAAATGAAACTGCAGATGCTGTGTTCAAAAACAGTATTGTCATTTTGCTTAAAACCTTATTTTGGAATAAAAAAACCCAAAACGTAACTGGAAAACTTACGGTTTTTCTAGGTCTCAGGAAAAGGCTATTCAGTTGGAAGCACATGTTCTATCAATTAAGAAGCACAGTGAAAACTGACCAATCTGCTGCAGCATCTTTCAAGACTTAAAATTAATTTAATAATCTGTTAAAAACTATACTTCTGTAAAAACATTTCATGTTTAGGGAGCTGCCTGAACACTTCTATACTAATACCTGTATTTATGCAGAGTATTTGAGGTGTCAAACTCAAAGGAAAACATATTTCTACCTCAGGATTTGTTTTATGGCTCAACAGAAGAAAAACACTTGTTTTAGGTAACTGGGCTTAATTAGAAGTATGATGTCAGACAATGGCGAGGAGAAAGTAGGGAAAAATGCAAACTTACCTCATCTTCTGAATCAGATTTATTTAACCTATCACCTTCCTGACTTCCATCTGCAATTTCATTTTCTTCCTCATCTGGAACTTCATTTTCTTCTTCATCATCATAAATATCTTCACCACCTTCACCTTCATCTTCTGCAGAAGAAGTTGATTTTACTTCGTAAACAGAACTATATTACAAATACACTATATCCAGACATATTAGTAAGGAAAATAAGTCAATTTCAGTCCTAGAATGAACTGCTTGTTTAGAATAACCCATAAAAACATCTCTGTGATACAGAGAATAGAATTCTCATTAATTAGTAGCAAGTGGTAACTGTCAGATTTAATAACCAATTTCAACAGCTCCAACTTTGCCTCTTCTCATAATAGCCCATACTGTCTTCAGACTTGTTACTGACTTAAAGGACTTGATTTACTTTACTTTAAAACTAGTTATTGTATTGGACAGTTTTGAGAGCACAGTCCAAAACAGGACAACTCAGGCATCCCAACTCTGACTAAATTCTGACTTAGATGGGGAAGTACAATATTGCAGTTACCAGTTATCCAGCATGGGAGACACCTACATCCTAAGGGTACTCCCCTTTTCAACAGAGAATTTTTCTGGCATACTGTTTTGACTGAGGGATAAGCAGCTCTTTTCTTTCCCCCCTTCTTGTGCATTTTTGCAATGCAGAAAGTAGTCAGAAAAGAATGTACTCCCCTTAACTCACTCCAAAAATGTCCAGCTTGCACTACTACTGCACTACCAGTACCCTTTGCAATACTTTCTATCAAAAGTAAACAAGGAATCTTAAATCTGACAAAAGGATATACATTAGCATTTTAAAACTTAACAGTCTGCCAGTGGCTTATTTAAAAACAGCAGTGAATTAGTGCTCAATTCTGTCCTTGTCAGGTCACACCTACATCTCATAAGCACCACTTAGGTATGAAAAAAACAGGAAAAAACCAAAAACAAATACCACAAAACTGTACCCACACCCAAATTCTTACTGTTATATCTCAGCTAAACTGAAACAAAAGTATCCATACAAATTTAGAATGTAGTCATATGTAACATGAGACTCTCCTGATTCTTGGTGATGAAAATCTAGAAATACCTCATTTATTAAAATATTTGAGACTTCTGTAGAACTACCAAGAATTTTGGCTGCAGTATAGCTATAAATTGAGCCAAACAGAGCTTCACTAATTGGTATGAACTAAGTTAGTTTTGCCATCTGTCAATATACCTGGTACATGTCTACAATATGTCTCTATTATCAAAAGGAGCTATATGACCAAATAATGAAGATCATGGTTTAAGAAAGATGTAGACAAAGATCTCTGTCCTAAAAATATGCTCTTAATAGAAGAGCTTGGCAGAAATTCACAAAGCCTTTGCTCCTATTCTAATGAAGAGATTGGAAATGATAAATGATGTAAATCCAGCTCCTCCCGTAAGTACCTTTTTCCATAGAGGGGAAAAAGCCCCAAACAAAAATACTTCAGACATCAGAAGCTGTAAAACTCAGAAGTGGACAACTATACTACTTAAAATTATTATTTTAAATTTAATCAAATAGTAATTTAAGCATTATTTCATATAAATAAATGTAGAACTTGATAAATAAGGTTCAGACTGTGCCCCTGAAATTCCATTTTGTGGTAACATTCTTTTACTTCTTGCAATATCTTTCTAGAGGTCAAGGAAAGCAAGGAGACAACGCAGACAATTAGACAATGTCACAAAAATTAACATAGAACTAAATAAAACCATAAATCCCAGGGACAATGCCCTTCAGGAAGTACTCTGCCAGCAACTCATTGTCACTGGTGTCAAAGAAATCTCCAAGTGTTTCTAAAATTTGCTATTGTGCCACACTTCCTTTTTCTTTCTTTTTTAAATGGTCCCATGATACAATGCAGATCTCAAGTCATTCAGTATTCCACAGCTCAAACTCCCATTGCCTTCAACTCCAAAAAAACAAAGGAGGAGATAATGACTATGAAAGAACCATAAAAATCATAAGGAGAAAAAGGTACTAGTGGAAAATATTTATGACTACAGAAACCACAGGGAGAAATCTCAGAGGAAACTTGCATCTGCACCTGATGGAAGCTGGCATCCACCAGCTTGAAGTTCTACAATCAACAAGGAAGCAGAGGGAAGAAAACAGGAGAGACCCGCTTGTGAGTCCTGGCCCAAATTGCTTCCCTTTCCCAGTACCTGAAACAGGAGCCTCCCTTCCCATCTTCTTTGTATCCTTTATAAGCTCTCTTTTTGTCTCCTCCATTTCTCTTCTCTCTGTAGCAAAAAGAATCAGGAAAAGGAGGCAGAAGACAAATTCTCTGATGCTTTCAGATATGAAGAGGCAAAAGAGCAATAGAAGAAAAGAAGGTTTCAACCTGCAAGTGTAAAAGGTGGCACGAAGCTAACGGAAGCTAGGCAATTCTTCTTAAAGCTAGAAAGCATGAAGTCATATGACAGCAAAATGTAATCCTTCCCTCTGAAGCCTAGAATTAATTGGAAAACCCTGGAATAGTCATACAAAAGCTAGCTAGGTTAGTTTTACTCTGTGCTCTGTTTAGTAACTAAAAGTAAAGGTCTAAAATAGAACTTACCTTTACAACATCACAAACAGCCATTCCAAGCACAATTTAAGAAAGTTGTAAGAGCTGAACAGTGTTCCTCTGCAGTTTCCTGGACCTTATTTCTAACATTGAAACACACACTTTAGTGTATTATTTATTAAGTGATGTGTTGTACTTAACTAAATTAACTGACTGACTTAACAGAAGAATATCGGAATTGAGGAATGGCAGCCTTGCAACAGCAGCATATTAGGTACAAACTATCTGTGATCTGCATCAAGACTGGGTAGAATAAAACAGAGTCTGCAATTCAGGAGCAAAGAAGAGGTAGAGTAGAGTAAGATCAAAAGGAAAACATAGGAAGATACAATGCTGAAATCACATACCTACAATTTAAGCTGAAGTAAAGAATATATGTAGCATAACCAGAGTAATTAAGTGCCTTGGTTAAGGCTCTCCAATAGCAAGGCAGACAGACGAAGTTTGGTGTGGCAAGCACTGTGCCAAAAATGTACTCAATACTGTCAGTACTGGCATGGGAACTGCTGATGCTGAGTAAACTTTTAAGTCATACAGACAGAAGTCATCAACACTCATGGAACATGGTGCGAAGACAGACAAAACCCACCAAGTTTCAGTCAGTAATACAAAGTGATGTCAGAACCAAGACAAAAAACCCAGCAAAACATGAATGTCTGCCATGTCTCTAATTATCCATGCCAGTCCCTTGTCACTTTCTTTGTTCTCACCATGGAAGAGCGAAATAAGAGGCAGAATCTTGCAGAGTTCTGAAGCTAAAAACTTTCTCATGAAAGTCAAGATAGTGCACTGTAAGTTAGGTGCTTTGGTTTTTATTCATTATACAGACACAGTTGAAAATGCTAACAGCACCTCAAAGCTATAAGCTGAGTAGTACTCAGTACTTTTTGATACAGTAACATGGGATGATTTTATCCTTGGATGCTGAAGTACAGCTCAACCTACTGGGTCATTAATTTCTCCCCTGGGCAGTAGGACACACGTCTGCAGGCATGCAACAGGTTGCTAAAAAGCAACATAAAAGGAAGCTGCAGATTTCAGTATTTCAAGCCTACTGTATTGTCAGGCTTTAAGAAGAATAACTGAAATCAGTGACCAACAGAATAGTATAACCCTCCCAGAGAGGCATAAGCAGATTTATGTTAGAGACTTAAAGCTATTCCAGACACATTTTAAAGACAATAAAGTGACTTTGACTGCTTCAGGTACTAATATCTGAATAATTAAAATGTGCTCAATATAGGAAATATTTAGAAGGGATAAAATATGTATCACTGTCTACAAACATAAAAAATAGTGTTGGAAGCATGCTCATTTCTTGAAAGTGAAGAAATACTGAGTAGAGCCTTACTTTCTGCTTGTATTCATCAGAGCTATTAGCCATGGATGCCACTCACTGGAAGTTATCAAAGAGGAAAAAAGGCTCAGAGCAAAGCACATTTCACATAGTCTAAGATAACAGGTTGCAATTATTGGCAATGCAATCCATGAACTAGTTCTATTCGTGTCTTTAACCAAACTGCAAGCTGACACACTTATCTTACCATCTTCACCAGTATCTTCATTTTCTTTTTCCTCTTCTAGTTCATCATCTTCAAACTCCTCTGTCTCTTCTTTTAGTTCTTCCTTTGTAATTTGCTTAGATACATCAGTTTTTTTGAAGTCAATATATTCATCTGATTTCTACAACAAATTAAAAATCTATTTATATTTCAATTCCAATTAAGAATTAAACAGGCACTGTAAGCTAAGTAATACCAATGGCACATTAAAAGTACAAATTGTTGCACAGATGCTCAAGAATTTCCAAATAAAGTATTAAGAATAAAACCAAATAAAAATACAGTAAATTTCACTAACCTTTCCTGGCCAGCAGAACAACACACTTAGACCAACAGGGAGAGCTAGAGTCAAGATGTAAAGAACCCAGAGCCATGGATGTTCTTCTGCAGCAGTCACCAATTGACTAAACATACCAGGCTGTATTTAAAAAAAAATATTTAAAAGAATTGCATTTACTTCCCTCTCAACACTTAAATAAGTTCATGAAGTGTACTGTATACATTTATGTTGTGCAAAACCCTTCTTTACCTTTGCATTTTAATGACTACAACAATATTGCATTTCAATATTAGTAAAGCAGCAACTCTACAAATTGCAAATAAATGGCAGGTGTTGAGTAAGAAGGAACAGATGTAGAACTCCAAACATACCAGACTGGCCACAACTCAACTTTGTAAAGTCACATTTGGAGTCTTGGCAATCTCATACTTTACACCCTTCCCAGCTACTCTATTTTTCCTGTGCACTATGCCAACTCAGCTGAAAGCTCCCAAAGCATCAAGAACATGAGGGCAGCAGTTCCTGAGGAGCAATGCTGGCTCTACCTGTAGTACCACCTTCTCTCCTTTGACAGCCAATTATTCAGGGAGTAAATTGTCCTCCCAGCCCAGCTCTGACTTATACAGTAGAGACACTTAGGCAAGTGCCTGGTGCATCTCTGGAAGAGGTACATCAGTGTAGGAACCCAGAGTGCCGAGAATATTTCTCTGCCTGTTTTGAAGGGTTCTTACCCCCCTGAACAACACTGTTTTAACCTCCAACCTTGGAAAAAATTACCAACAGTCAGACAAGAACTAGAAAATACAGTGGTGTGAATTAGGTGATAGACTACTATGTAAGATTGTCACAGGGTGAAAATTTAGAGGTTTTGGGCTTCTCTTTGTAGTAAATAGATAAGAGTAAAAAATATCAAAATGGAGGATTGTTGTTGTTCTCTAAACCTTCTTCTCCTTCTTCTACTACTCCATGTTCTGCAGTAAAAGTAGTTTGGAATGACTGGATAGAGAATTCTGCAGTTCCTGTGTTACTGAATAATTAGTAGGAAAGTGAAAATAATATATATTTTTAGTAACTATTGGTTAAATTATCTTTAAAAGGCCATGTAAATCTTGATAATTAGACTTCTCTCCTGCTTTCTGTGCTCTGTGTTATGCCTGGGTCACACTAGTGGCTCTGTTCCTCTGATAAGACTTAATAAACAACTATCCAGCAGCATTGAAACTCCAGGAAAAGTCTCAGTTTATCTTTGAAACTCCTTGCAAGGACTTTTAGAACATTCTCTCCCATCAGGAGGGATTTGATTTATGGCACGGTTCAGTGTCAATCAGCAACTAAGGAAGTTTGAGAGGCACAGTAGAACAAAGGGACTCAAAGGAATTTTTTTGCCATTGTGTGTACAGGTATGGATACAGGTTCAGACATAAACCCAAACATTTTGGAAAAGGGCAAGGCTGTGGGAAGAGATAGCTTTCCTGCTTGCATGGGCAGATATGCTGTTGCTACTCGCGACTCTGTGCCAAACAGCAGGTGTAAGGAATTGGCCACATTTGCCACCAACCCATCATTTCTCCCCCACAACTGCAGCCTGCTGTTGGCATTTAATCAAAGAGAATAGAGGACTGTTAGACAGAAACAGGAGTGCAGGCAGCCACTAGACTGGCTCATGATCCTGTGTGGCAGGGCAGATCCATCCCACAGCATAGGGAGGAGAGAGGAAGGCCGCCAAAGTGCAGTACACAAACAAAATGTGGATGCATATATACAAACAGAAGAACAGATGCAGCTCTATAAACATACATGCAATATTTTTGGAGCTGCATAACACGCATCTAAGCAGCCAAAGGCCTAAAATTATTAAACAGAAACAAACACTAGACTATCCATTCCTCATGGCAGGAAAGCATCTAAAGAATATATATCATGGATATTGCCACAAGGGAAAATAGAGGGCAGGGGGCAGGAGGGGAAGTCTTTGAGTGTAAGTAACTCAGCCTTCATTCTTTCACTTGCTGTGAGGTACTGAATTTCTAATATCAATGTGAACAGCAGAAGGCTTCACAGGAAGTCAATTTCTCACTAGGTGTTTAAGTAAAATGCAGTACCCTTTTAACCTCAACAAAATACTGATCTGGGAAAGGTAAAAAGTCAAACTACAAGACAGAAAACCTATCAGAGTTATTCAGCAAAATTATTAATTGCAGACAAATTAATATTCTGTCAGCACTGACAGAAAATTATTCCAACACCACAGCTTCCTCACTACTTTCTACTATCAAGAACATAGTAAAGTTTATACCTCATTAGCACTTGCTACTAATTTTTTCAAGCCCCAGCTATCAGCTGCCCAGCGATCTGCTACTTCTTTTTCTGAACATATGATGAAGTTATCAAAGTAGATATCAGACGTCATAGACCAGAGTTCTAAACCAATAGCACTGACAGTGGTCATCTTGAATGGGTGAAGATCTTCAAAATAGTCTGGGTTTGGTATTTTCCGAGGGCTCCAGATTCCCTGTTAATGGAAACAAATGTAATCACATTACCTATAGATCACCAAAAGAACAACTTGTGAAAGAGATTTTAAAATAATAAGAACTTTTATTTAAAAAGACAAGCAGTAGTTTAACCTACCTAAAACAGAACTGGAATAGCCTACAGGATTTTGGCAGATGGGTCTCAGTTATATGGCTTAGTGATTTTTCTTAAGTGATTTTTCTTTTTTCCTGTAGAGGTTACAGTAATAACTGACTCTTACCAGAAGTGCTAGAGAAAATTTTAGGGAAGGAAAATTCAGCCTTATGATACCTGTGCAAATTAGAGCCAAATTGTGTTTGCAAACCTGCTTAGGATCTTACCCTCAGAGACATCAGATTCAAGTACTCCCCAGCCATAACTAATACAAAGTAACTCTCTTTAATATCCAGCCAATTACTTCTTATATTTGGAGGGGATGAAGAGAATTTATTATCCAAAATTGATGCTTCCTCTAAAACTGAACTAGTAAGACGATCTGCTTACTGAAAGGCTTCATTTTTTAATATAAAAAAAATATTAATTCAAAATACATTTAAAACGCCAATGTAATTCAGAATACAATTCCGAAGACCATATTAAATAAATGGTACCAATGCAAATTGTACAAAAGGCAACTTTAAACAGATAAATTGTTTTAATATAGGAAGCATTATGGTTTCCCAATATACTTAAAGGAAAAAAAAGGAAAAGCAAAAAAAAATCTCAAATTAGTGAGGGTATTCAGACTTACTCTAAAATATAAATATACTGTAAAAAAACCTAAATAAATATACAACTGTGACTTGCTTGCTCTGCTGAACTCTGTATCTTTTAGCAATAACCTACAATTTGGCTATTACCTGATAGTTAGGATTATCTATCATAGGTGCTCTCCATTTTCCTTTATATTTTGGGTTATTTTTCATGGGATGCACCCACTCTCCACAACCAGGTGCAGTCTCACACTTTGGATTAGGGATCTGAGGGGCTTCCCACTCTCCATCCATTTCTTCATCCCTAGAGAGAAAAAAAATTACAAACAACTGATTTAAGGTCAGTCAGGTGTCAAACACTGGCAGTCTGAAGTGAGGGTCCATGTATATTGTTGTAACAACCTCAGAACTCTGGGCAGCTCACAGAACTTTACCCAACAGTATAAACACTTTTTTTAAGGAGTGCTACACCTTTTTATTTAAAGGTCACATGTGCATAACTACCATAGCATGACTGACTTCAATTACATTCCTGCCTCTGCAGACAGCTTGAAACACTTCTAGCCAGGATGCTTAGAGATCCCTTTAAGACTTACATTATGATTTCAAATTATCAACTTAAACTATAGCAAATTCTTTCAGAGGGGTCCTTCATATTCTGGTGTTGCTTATATATCTTCAGAAAACAGAAGGCAAGGACAAATTCACGTTTTTATAGAAGCAGTCCCCCACACCAACAAATATTTGGCCATACCTTACACATTCCAACTTCCAGTCTCAAAAGACAATGAGATTTGGACTGACTTCCACAACTAATAATCTGCCACAGAACAGTCTTATCTACAAGACACATTAACAACCTGCACTTACCAGTCCTTTGGTTTTCTTGCATTAGGGTCTGGAACATACTGTGGTTCATCATCAAGCCACCCCTCAGGCTTAACAGCATCAGGATCTTCTATTTTGGCAGGTTCATCTTCATCCCTTCAATTACAGACTTAGGTTAGAAAATACAGCAGCCTGACTTTGGACCAATGTTCTGTTCAGAGGACTACAACTGGCACGAAAGGGATGATTTTCAAAAACACAACAACAGAATTAGACTCGCTGATCATGAGCATTGGACATATAATTATCTGCTTATAAATATCTATTATATTTACATTGTTTTACAGTGCTGTTTAGACCAGATATTGCTGATATCAAGTGGCAGGTGTCAGTCAGGTCTTCCCACTGAGTTTTTCCCTACTCTTCCCGAGTTGCCATAAGAACAGTAGTTCACACAAAATTCATTGTAAATTAAGACTTTATGGTAGAAAAAACTTCTTATTCAGGTGTAGCAATCTTAGTTATGAATTGCAACCATGCAGAGTACAAAATCAGCAAATAACAATTTTTATTTGTCTCCTTAGAACATGACCAGATCCTTATACCCACCTCAATTATGTTTTCAAATTTCAGTGCTTTTAGTGAAATGCATTCCAATTGTCATTAGCAAACCCCAAAATAAAACCAGTCAAATCTTTCAAATAAATAACATGTATGTAAAAGAAATTTTAAATTAAAAATAAATAAAATTTAAATAAAAATGTTCTCCTTACCAGTCATCTGGTTTGACGGCATTTGGATCAGGTATTTTTGGTCTCTCATCCCAATCATCAGGCTTCTTATCAGTAGGATCCTCTATTTCTTTGGAAGGATTTACTGGAGGAATCATATTCTCAAGAAGATTTCCTTTACTGACAACTGTTTGGTCGATTAATATTTCAAATGTGTCATCTGGTTTTAGCACTAAATTGAAGAAATTTATATTAAAGAAATAAGGGAGCCATTTTATTTTACCAATATATTTAACCCAAACTATAGAATGAGCACAGACTTAGTCAAATAACAGCAAACGGGATCCTCACTAGCAGAGGAGACAGACTCCTCACTCAAGCACTGGATCTGGACACAAACATTGCCCTTGAGGGGATCTATGACCTGAATCAGGCCCCCAAAAATGAAACTCGAAGAAAATTCAATTGCTGAAACACATCCAAACACATTCTAAGAGATTTTTCAAAAACCTAGCAACTTGGAAAATTCTGTGGTTTTACTTCAAAAGCACAGACAATGAAAAAAGAATCTCTACCCCAAAAGGCATCTCTGCTACTAAATTACAATCTCACACTTGAAAGCATGAAAACACAAGAACTGCACCAGTAACATAGTGGAAGGATCGACGCAGCATTTTCTCTCAGAATCAAACCTCTAACAAATTTCCCTCAAATGCCACACTGCAAATGCTTAAACATTTGAAGAGAATTTGCTGGATGTTAGCAAGTGTGAGTAACTGAGAAGCCAAGGTCACAGAACTGAGCAGTGTCAGACTCAGTATCCAGATGTATCCAGATCCATTTCTAACAAGCACTTATAAATGTGCTCACTGGTTAAATAGCAGATTCAACTGTCCATTCAACATGATGAAAATTAGTAAGTGAAAGTAATTACTATTCCACTTTTATGACAGTTTTCTAAAGACAGGTTAAGAAAACCAGAGTAACAGTCTTGTAACAGTTCGATAATATCGAACAATGGCCTTCCAGCCTGAAAGTTTTCAACAGTATAAATATCCATAAATGCAAAAATGAAATCCCCATATCACCTTTAGATAAAATACAAAGAACTAATTTTTAAACTCCTGTTACGAGTCACATAATGCATTGGAATCACATAGCTCTATGGAGTCTATTTGAACAATTATAACAGAATAAATGCAATCGAAGTTTAAGTACCTCGATTCATAATTTCTAACAAACAACCCAAATACAGGAACACATGCATTCCTTTATTATAAGATTCCCATTATTTAAAAGTGAAAGTTTGCTGTGGCATACTACAGCAATCTGTTTTAGAAACCACTAAGTTTTCCCGTGGCACAGCACTTGAACATGCCTTCTATTATTATTCAGTGGAAGTTCATAAGTACAGTCATTTTGGCTGGATTTGCAGCATGCCACAGATCAGCCCATTCTTCTCTGTTTGCTATTCTTCCTCAGAAGTTAGAAAAAGGGGGTAAAAATTAACTTTCATTTCTCTGTACAGTTTACTGGTACAAGAAGAGTCGTCACATGAATTAAAACCAGCCCATATTCATTCACTTCAGAGTCTGTGCTGACCTATCTGTTCATGCACACTGCTTCACATGCAGGTGTTGGTGAGAACTCTTAACATGTGGAAAAGAGTGGTGTGTGGCATGCTACAGATTTAACTGAATTCCTCTGAACTCTGACACCTTCCAAGAATATTGGGCAGTTGTACATTTTAATATCATCCCCACTAGAAATATTTTATTATAATAATTACTGAAGGCATTTATAAATAAAGGCTAGCCAGGGCTGATATGTTTTTTCCTGTAATTGAATACTAAACAGTAGCATCTGAAAGCTACTTTTTTGTCCTGCAGTTAAGCCCAGTCATTAAACCATTTAACCCAAATCATTAAGCAACCACCACTCAGAATTAACAGGCTATTACAAACAAGCAGGCTCAATTACAAAACTTCAGCAGACAAAACCACATTTTTAATCTCTCCTCTCCAATTTAAACTTGTAAGAATTAAACAATACCAAGAGTATATAGATGTGTCTTCTTGTCCAAATAGAATTTTTTTAGGTCTACATCAGGACGTTCAGCATGTTTTTCATCATATTCTCCAGTTTTAGGATTCTTATGTCTGAAGATAAAGTGTAGTTTGTAATCTTCTCCACATTTATCTGGTCCAAACATAATAGTGTAAGGTGTTTTGTCAAAAAAGTATTCCTGTAGAAGCAAGAAAACTGAGCATGTGTTATACTGGACATTTTATTAAGTCATTTTTGGTACTTCTTTTCCTTGGCATAGAGCATAGTTACCCATTTCTAAAAGGTAAATGCAAAGTGGTAGGGTAAATCATGAAAGGAACTCAACAGCCCTCTGGAGTTGCTGGGTGCTCTCTGTTCTCAGGGAATGGACTATCGCTCAGTCTCTTCAAGGAAGATGAAAACAATACATATATGGATACATATATATATATTTAGATTTTATCCTTATGTTCAGTAGGAATGCCTGTCACAAATCAAAACATCCAAGTATCTCTATCCCTCTACAAACATTACAGCAAAAGATGGAAGGGAGCTAGTTACTGTTCTTCATAACAATCTTATTTTCCAATAAAGATAAACCCCAGGATATTAATATCCAGTATTTTATCAGTACCATTTTCTTTCCGCATTAAGTAACAGCAACAAACAACCCTGAAAATATCAGATATAGCTATTCTCCTTCAGAGTATGTTGCATTACAGTTATGTCAGTATCTTTTTAATTATTCATGTTTCCTGTATTTGGAATACACAATAATACATATGTGCTGTTCAGTAAAAAAATTGTTTCACAAGTTATGAGTTAAGATCCTATGGCTTCTATTAATACAGAAAGTCCTACAAAACATACACAAAAGTCATCTGTCCTGGATATCAGGCATCTCCCATGGAGAACCAAGCTGTTCCTCAAATGAACAACTGATAGCAAATATTAAGCAAGAGGACATACCAGATTCAAGTCATTGCTACTGGAGAGAAGTTTAATATATGCACCACCACAGTCAATGCCTTTTTGAAAATTCACTTCGTATCTGGGCAAAGAGAAAGTTAAAAAGAACATTCCAAGTATCAGAAAAATACAAATTAACTGCTAGTCCGCAGTTCTAATTATGAATATATTAAGACTGCGTATTAGTAACTACTGTCAAAACATGTATATGAAAGCAAAACGTTTTACCTTAACTAATAAACATCAAGTTAAAAAAACTGAAGGATTACTTACTGAACAATCAAAGGTTTATCATCAAAAAAAAATGCTTTTGTTAGCATTGCTGATATTGCATGATACTTTGCCACTGATTTTAATACTAATCCTTTGTCTCCAGGCACAGCGTTTTCTTTCAGCTCTTCTACTTCCCATCTCCCTAAAACACACACACACAAAAGTCTTTGAAAAAATGCAGTCTGAAGTAAAGAAATCACAGCCTTGTTGAAAGCAAAGAGTTAGCAACAAATAAAGACTAGCTGCCACAGTAGGGAAGAAATGTTGGCATCTGACGTCAATGATGTTATTCCATGTTGTTCTCAAATTTACAAACATCCGTAAGTAAACTTTAATACTGTAGATCTGTATCTTTAGGTAGTGATATCCTACAATGGCTAGAGGAACATAAAATACTTCTCCAGATTTTACATTTACTCCTACCATCATTACATAAAAAACGTTAGTCACAAAGCACTGTGTAAAGCTAAAGACCTGCATCATTACTTTTTTTTCTGCTTACATAGAATTAGAATCTCTTGAGTCAAATCAAATCACAAGGTAGATGAAGTTCCCTCCTCCTCCCCAAAGTCTTTCCAAGAATTATCAGATTTAGTCCAAAACAAGCCTACAGCTTTAAAAATAGAAGATTTTATATTTATACATTCTCTAAGTTTGGGAGAAATACAGTTGAATACACGTGTCCAATATCCAAAAAACAGGATTTTTTCTAAAAGGGCAGTTACACTGTCTCACAGATTAACAGGACAAGATTCACTGGCTTTTTTTCCAGGAAAGAATACAGCACAAAACACCCTACTTCTACAATCCACTGTAATCTTGAAGAATGCCTGTGTCAATGTCAAAAGGAGGAAAACATCAGGTGTGGGAACCAACAGCTAGTCTGAAAGTCTTACAGATTTCGACTTGGACACAATCATTGTGTACTCTTGAGAATTCAGTTTGTATCCATGAGAATTGTAACATCAACAGAAGCGCGAAGCATAAACAAAGAGGGAGGATGGACACCTGCAGAAGGGAGGGAAACTGGCTGATATGTAGCAAGAATGTGTGCTAGTTATAGGCAATCAATAATATTGTATTGTAGTTAGTAAGCCAATGGTAAATGAACATGTAACACGAATGCTAAGAAATTGTATAAAAGAGGCTATGGAGTATTAAAGAAGGCTTTTTCCCAGAGCAGTTGGTGTGTGTGTGTATGTGTCGTAACCATCTCAACAGCGACAATCAGGAGTTCCTCAGCATGTATTTTCGAGAAGATTCATAAACTGTAAAATGCAAATGCAACAGTGATTTACTTTTATTCAACTGAAGTGTGATTAGTCAAAGTTGTTAAGGAAAGGCAGATATGTAAGTCAATAACAAATTCCTAGTTTCTTCTAGCCTAATAAACAGGAAGGAGAAAAATCCCATCCTCTTCAATAGCGTTCCTTCTTGGAAACTAAGACCAAACAAAATGCAAGGCAAAACAACAAGACTGAAAAAAAGAATTGGAAAGTAGTTCAAAAATGTGTCTTTATCACAGACTTTATTAAATGTTGAATTTTCTGATTTCAGGCAAATACAACTTTTCTGACATTAAAGACAATTTTTTATCTAATATGAAGCCAAGTAATCAGAGAGACTTCACTTCTCATAAGCATCTCATCTGCGTGGATATCTCCACTGCAACTTCCTAGTTTTACCTAGGTAACCCAACTACCAGTTTTACCCTGGTAACCACTAAATTTAGAATCATCAGTTCTACTCTGTTCTGCACACCAAAGTTCTGCAAGTTATGCTTGCTTACCACTTTCTGTTAACATTAATTGATTTCATTTGACATAAGAACAGTAGCAAATACTTCTCTGTTGCAGTAGAAACTTTTTCTGTTCTCCCCACTCCCTCTTGAATGAAATAAACTCAGGTCGCAAATTATTGCCACAGATCACGCATAGCCAAATGGTTTAAAATTACATTTAAGCAGCCAGTTCTAGACTAGGAAATCACAAGCACAAATGATTAAACCATCAGTACAACTTTTTCATTATTGCTTTCCAAATTTGTTTTAGGCTACTCTAAGACTAAACTGTACAAGAACCACTACATTCAAGCACAGGCAATCTGAAAAAGTATTTAAAAAAAACCATCATGCAGTTTTAACTTTCCTGTTTCAGAGGCTGTACCAAGAGACCAATCCATGAATCAGTAGGACAGATGGAGCAAGATGGAACATGATGCTTTAGAAACCTGTTTAACAACTGAAATTGAAGTGATAAATATCTCTGTCATGATTTCAGAGAAGACAGTTCTAAAGAAACAATATTTGTAAATAAAGAGTATTAAATATTCAGATGCCAGAGGGTATTCTGGTATCATCCATGGCAATACATTGTTGGAATGACATAAAAAAGTTATCTTCACACTAAGTAACCCAGTGAGCAACATTTCAGATCTCAGTTTCAGGCTAACAGTCATTATACAAACTAACATTTTTGACCTATGCCATCTAGATATTCAAAGATAAGTTCTGTGTTATTTCTCAAAGAAAGAGTAGTTATTTCTCAAAAAGCAAAAGAACATTACATCCACAACTACGTAGTGGAGGTAAACTTTAAAACTGCTTACCATCATATTTAGCAACATTATCATCCATGTCTTCTTTCAGTGTTACAGACAACACCCACCTAAAACAAAAATTTTACTAGTCATTGAACTATCTATGCAAAGCTGTATTATTTAACAAAGGAAAAACAGCTTTTGCTTCTAGACTGTGAACCTGTAATACTGATTGTGAGTTAGCATCATGGAACTGTGTGTAGTTCAGAGAACTTGCAAAGAAAAATTAAAGGAAAGTAGTCTAATAACAGCATTTCAAAATATTTCCTAAAAATGTCAATGAATATACAATTATAAGTCTAAAGTAATTAAATTCCTGAGTTATTTAATTCTGAATAAAATTCAGTTTTATGTAAAAGTTGAGTTTGGCAGAATGTAATATGCATATAATGTAAAAAATGCACAGAAAATAGCAAGTTTCAAGTATAATACCTTCAATATGATAAGAAAAGAAAAAGAATTCAGCCAAAGGAATCTTAATTTTATCTGATAGTAACAGTACACATGCATAGCAGAGGACAAAAGGGAATGGTAAGTGTCCAAATGACAAACACAAGATTCCAAGTGTACTGCACACAGGAGATCCAGCAGATCTCCTTGACTCTGTGAGCAAGGCAAACTCAGCCTATTATTAAGGTTACCAAAAGATATGCACAGTCTCTACACAAAGCGCTCATATGGAGAGGAGGAAAATGAAAAGGGCAGTCCACCCTCATCTAGACATACACTGGTTCTATCTGGAGCCACGCACAGGAATACCTTAAGCCAACAGCACTGCTGAACTCTTCATTGTATCAATTACAAGAATACATTCTAATCATTTATTCAGGAAAGAACCGTTTTCATTCATTCTGAACTATCCTCTACATGGAGTGTTTCAGGGATGAATACTTTATCTTTTCTGCTTGAATTGTAGTCACATTTGTTCACTGTTAACAGAGATGCTGGGAAAGCTTCACAGCATAAATAACAAACAAGATCCTTGGCCAACCATGAGAGAGACCAGTGAGGAAATAAAACATCTCTACAAGTCATGTGAAAGATTTTCAAGGTCCATTCTCAAAAAAGCTACTCTATTCTTACGTAGTCAATTTATTTGTACTCTTTTCCACACTTTAGAGAAGAAAGGCAACATGCAGCTTACTTTCCCATAAACCTGTCTCCCATACGCCTTAGTCTTATGTAAATTATGTATAGCTAGACTAAAAAAATCCCAAGCATAGTAGCTAAAACTTTGAACATTAGATTTAGTAGGAAGACAAACTAATCTTATAACAGATCTCAAAAAGCTAGAAATTTGGATGAATGGTATCATTCAAGTACCGCCATTAAATATTTGCATCTGTTAATCAAGGTTTTCAGTGGTTTGTTTGGTTGGTTTTTTTGACAACCATTATCACCTCTTCTATTTAATAATTTTTCCTGTCATCACAGGTGCTGCTTTTGCACTTAACATTTAGAATTGACACATACCTAAGATCATGTGAAAAGAAAGAGCTTGCTACTGAAATGTAATGGCACTTCACCTCTCAGCTAGTTAAACCCAACTGGCTAAATCTTTGTATTATTTTTCTTAATGTCCACAAACTCAGAGTTTATTAAAAGCTTCCTTAAAACAGACACAAAAAAGTAACATATCTGGAATGTTAAGTGTCCACCTTAACATTATGATCTATTTGGAGCAAGCATTAATAGCCTTCCCAATTCTAACCCTCGTAAAAATTAATTTTTATGAAGATACTAGCAGAAAAATGAAAACAAAGTAAGTCCTGCCACTGTAAGTTAAACTCCTGAAAGTAAAAGTTTATCATTTTAAGGCATAAGCTTACCCAGACAATCCTTCATCAAAGGTTTCTGTAAAATACACTTCCCCCGTTGGCTTTGGAGTCTGGTACACAACCTAAGAGATATGTACAGATACATGTCCCAACATAAATTACAATTTTTCATTTGAAATACACTCTCATACCTCCAGAAGTAATCCACCCAGGCAGATCAACAGATTTTGTTCATTCCAAATACCTAGCAGCATAAAACCCCTTCTCCTCCACCCACATTTCAATAGTTTGAGTGCATTCCTCCAACAGTGAGCAACTTCACTTCTCTGAATTTTAGAAGTTGCTTCCTCTGTTTAAAGCTCCTAACTAAAGCTTTGTTACATCTTATGTGAAACAAAACCCAAAAAAAATTTCTGAACTTTCACCAAATCGGCTTCCTCCCTGTTTCTTTCTATATATGTTTTCCATTCTTCTGTTTTCCTATCTATTGCCCACATCTGTTTTGAAGAACAGCATACAGATTTTCTGGTAATAGAGACAGTGCCAAAAGGCAGTTGTGACTGATGAAGTCAAACTGGTCTAAAGTCAAAGTCTCAGTGAGATCAAGATGCTTTCCATTTACTTCTCTAGAAGTGGCATGTTAGGACTTGCAACAAAAGGTTCTGTATTCAGATTGAAGTAAAACCTCTTTCATGACTATCGACCACAGGCAGGAGATTTTACACTTGGGCATAAGACATTAGTTCATTAAGTTTGCCCTGTATGTCACATGTAGCTACTGAAAACCTTAGACTGCTGTATTTGACATGCACTCAGTTGTCAAACACAGATTAACTTGCTCTAGTTTTGACTATGCATCTCATATTTAACCAGCTTGAACTAAAGACTTCTATAATATTACCTCTATAGAAGATTTCTCTCTGTCAACATCAGCTTCTTGGGACTGCTTGTCAAAATTCTCCACTTCGACATCTGCATCCAGATTTTCTTCATTTTCTATTCCTGCAGTCACTGAGCTAATTATTAGGACACCCAAGCACAGCCAGTCCCACTGGAAGTGCATCCTGGTTATCTGAAGAACTGAAAGTTTTAGATTTTAAGTATCATTTCAAGGATATTATCAATACTCTTTCAATTTTACCCCAGACTCTACCTAAAAGAGGAAAAAAAACCCCACTAAAATAATGAGAAATAACTATCAGAAAGTGTTGCCACTGTAATATTATCTTCATTTGCCTTTTTTTTTTTTTTTATTATTATTAAGCCCTGACTCAGACTCTCTTTTCCCTCCTGTTTTCCCTATGGAAGTGCCTGTAGCCTGTTCCTTTACCTTGCCAAATCTAGCAAGGGTATAGACTGCAGTATATATGCTTTTTTAAGAACTAAGCAAGACTGCTTTTATTTTTCTCATTTGTAAACAATCTGAACAAGTAATTGAATTGAATCAGTCTCTACAATGCAGCAATAAGTAACATCCCTTTCATTAGGAAAAATAAAATTATAAATTTAGAATCCACCACCAGAATTGCATTTGTATTTGCCCTTACTTCCAATGACTACAGTTAGATGAGTGCAGAGTGTATATTGACTTTAGCTGTAAGTGCAAAAAGAAAGTATAAGATGGTTTTAGAAAATATTTTCTGTTTCAAAATTATTATCCAATAATTTTCAAGTTTAAGTTAGGTAGAGCAAGAGTTTAAGCTTAAATGCAAATACCTTCCTAATTTCAGGGAAACCTGAAAATCTTTAATCTGTGTAAGTATGAATGTCAATAGCAGACAATTGCCCCAGCCTCTCAGTCTAATCTGCTGTGAAAAAGACTGTTGCCCAGTATTTTTGTTTCATATCTGTAAGACATACAAATACAATTTTATGTTAGAGTATCCAGTGGTTTGAAGAAGTGCTGTGTCAAAAACATGCCTATGCAAGTTTCCTCAAAGATCTTGCAAAAAAATGCTTCTTTCTGAAATTATTTTTGTCTGAATTTGGAAATAGAATGAAGACAGATTCTAGGCATCTCTGCACAGGTATTTATCATTTGGTTCTTACTAATTTCTATTCACAGTAAGCTTAAATAAAGACAAATGCCAGTATTTAGTTTGCTATTTTAAGACATTTTCAAACCTTGCATTACTTGTAGCCACTACTAGTTATACTAAATGCTCTGCTGCTGCTGTGCCTTCTGCACCTGAGAAAGCAGCCGCCCTCTCAGTTACATCACTCCTTAGAGATTAAATTGTTTAACACTACAACTCTAAATATCCCAGCAATTATAGATACTATTTTATACTGGAAGTGTATACTCTCAGTTACATCATCACTCCTTAGAGATTAAATTGTTTAACACTACAACTCTAAATATCCCAGCAATTATAGATACTATTTTATACTGGAAGTGTGAGTCTCTTTTTTCCTGGCTCTATCAAATTTGCTAAGCAATTCAAACATTATAATTGCAGCAATAATTATTTCATCATTCATTTTTTAACACCTGCAAGTTTTATCAAGCAACACATATAGAGATCTAACAGTATCAGGCTTTATTTCTTTTAAGACTTACCAATTTATATTAACTGCACTGATTCTATTTAGAGCCAAAACACAGGATTATCATAAAGAAGTATCGCACACTAGTACTATGTCAATACGAGGAAATAATCAAAAGCCTCCTTTTTTGGGACTAACACCTATTTTCCACAAAACTACATTAATCATATTACCATTCTTTTTTTCTCCCCCACTACTGTCCACAATCTCTGCCATTCTATGTGGGACTTTACAACCTCGCTTGAAGATGGCAAGTCTGTGGTTCCCTCTTTTTGCAGGTGATCTATTTCAACAGCTATCTGCAAATTTTACCAGGGTTTTGTATTTGATTTTTTTTTTTAGTTAAAAACTAGAGATAATGTTAATTCATAGACCTCCTTAGCAGTTCTAGAACTTAAAATAATCTTGCCCTGAAGATTTAAAGCAATTGAGTTTATCACAGGTGAACATTTAATCTTATGGTGTATTTTTGAACACCTTTGCCTGAAGAGTATCAGTTTTACCAACCCCGTTTTCTTGTTCCTTAATCATTGTATTAGGACAAGCAGTCAAAG
Organism: Corvus cornix cornix; assembly: GCF_000738735.6. Classification (NCBI taxonomy): domain Eukaryota; kingdom Metazoa; phylum Chordata; class Aves; order Passeriformes; family Corvidae; genus Corvus; species Corvus cornix. Next base: position 10,972,900 of record NC_046334.1, read on the forward strand.
AATTCCATATCAATACCTTCTGGACTCCTTAGCTCCTAGGTATAGTGTCATATATATAGGTCATATAACCAGGAATCAGATTTGCATTTTTAGCATACAGCCTGCCTACCTCACTTTAGCTAGTTTGTCAAGCAGATGGTCTCTGCTTCTCCTAAAGCAGATGAAGAGATACAGCTTTCTCTTCCAGTACATTTCAGGTGTATTTGTGTATGATCCAAAATGCTTTTCACTTACGTAACTGAAATTTTACTGTAATTAGTCCCATTCACTTTTGTTCCACACACAGACTAACAAGGGCATCCAAGAAGTCACACTAGTACTCACCTTTCCAAACAGCTCCCTTCCAAAATTTCTGATGCTTTCACTTTGTTCCCACTGTTCTCACTACTCCCTGATCCTACCTACAACTTCCCTAATTTCGTTCAGCTTTCAATTATATCTCTTACCTCTTCCTTCAAGAAGAGAAGGCACATTTTAACATTTGACCTTTTGATACACTTTTAAAATAATCCCAGAAATGCTGAAATACGCTATCAAGATGAATTACAGTTATCACTCAACTGCCAGGCAAAGATGGTTTTAGCCAACCCAAGACATTTTTTACATTTGTGAACTCTGCCACACTACAGTCTTAGAATATAAAATAAATCTTTCAACTAAGCCAACAAGTTTCTGGTCTCAAAACAGATACTCACACTACACATTTAATTATCTTTAAAACCTACTGAACTTTCCTAATTAATACATGAAGATCTATGAGAAACTTTTCTTGTTCTATTTTCAAGGTGGCAATAAAAACAAGCCCAAAGGATTCCCACTGTTAAAACTTCATCAGCAGAACAAAGCAAATTAAAAGAGTCTGTGGCTCTTACACAAACCTCAAACATATTTACTAGCAGTCTTGTCAATGTATCCAAGTTCAGACCTGTAATTTTAAACATACATTTTGCATAGCTCAGTCACTTTCTACCATGGGTGACCACAGCACAGCTACACATCAGAAAGACATTTAAGACATACAAGGCATGCTCTAGGGACCAGCAACAGTGCTGCAACATCAGCAGAATATTGCACCTAAAGTAACAAGCTGCTTTTTCTGAGACACAGACTAGTATTTATGAAAGACAACGGCATAACCTGAAAGCATATTCTGACTGGATATTAGAATTTTTTTCCCCAAGAGGACAGGTAAGCATCAGTACAGGCTGCCTAGTCTCAGTCCTTGGGGTCTTCCAAGAGAGTCCAGATAAAATCTTTGAGCAAGCTGGACCAGCCTCAGGGCTGCCCCTGCTGTGAGCAGCAGGTCAGAAGAGACCTCCTGGTGTCCCTTCCCACCTGAATGACTTGATTTGTCATTGCACAGTGCAAATGTGTCAACCTCTGGACCTCCGCACCATGGCCTTTTGCGTATTGTACACCTGCCATTAAGTTAGTGGCATCATTATTCCATTTGCTGCAGAACTAAATAAGAGGTCAGGATCCTTTAGATTACTAACTTTTCTTTGGACTTTGAAAATGGTCATGCGTTTTCCATGTAACTCTCAGAGTTTTGGATTCTCAAGCAGAAAGGGCATAAGACGGCCATTAACTGCCTTTCTCACTCCGAAGTCCAAAGCTCCTGCATCCAGTACCAACACATGGGCTTTTCATAGGGCCAAGTATCAATTCCATCCAGGGCCAAAAAAAGTGGAGGATTTTTCACACATCCCTTTTTCCATCTGCAACCATGAGCTGCTTTATTCCTCCCCCATTCTGCTGCATTGGCATCGACCTGACATAAGACAACATCCAGCTGAAACTGCTCCATGAAAAGCATGCAAGAATTATTATGCAACTTTTAATTTTTCCTTTATTGGGTGTGAAAACTGTACTTCCCTCCCTTTACCTGAGATGTTAAGCACCCTGTGCTGGAATGGATGCCGAATGTGAAATTCAGCAGTTACTCCAGCCGCAATGCTGCGCTCCTGCAGGTGCCTCGAGATATTTTGCTGCTACAGCGAGCTCGATTAAAACCTCCAATAACACGTTAATTTCCAATTAACGAAACAGACGTTTGGATCAAACGGCCACCCGGCGTTCTGTCAGTATCCAACACGAACCCCCTTTTTGGATACCTCGAAGGGAGAACGAGGGCCGCAGGCGTTGCCCCACCGGTCACCTGCGAGGCCGCGCTCTTCCTACCCGGCCTCGGGTAAGGGGCCGACCCCCAAATCCTCCCGTGCGGCGCCTTCACCCAATTCCCCCCCATTCCACCCTCGGGACCCTTCGCCGTCCGTGAGGCGCGGCCGAGCCGGGGGCGTCACTGCCCGCCGGGGCCGTCACTGCCCACCGGGGGCTGAATAGAGGGGGGCGGAGCAGGGCAGCCACCGCCCCCTCCCCTCGCCACACGGGGCCCACACGCATCTCCCGCCGGTATCGCGAGGCTAGGCGGCCGCCGCTTCCCCAGGTCTGGTTACCAAGCACCGCGACGCCGCTCCCCCCACGGCGGGCGGTTACCGGCGGTCCCGGCGCTGCCCAGCCCGCGGCGGGCGGTTACCGCTGGTTACCGGCGGCGGTCCCGGCGCTGCCCGGCCCGCGGCGGGCGGTTACCGGCGGCGGGAGCGGGAGCCGGAGCCGGGCCCGGCCGGTCGTCCCGGCACATCCCCGGGCGCGCACGCGCGCGCAGCACCCCCACCGCTCCCGGGGATGCGGGAGCAGGTGCCGCCGCTCGTGCCGCGCCGCGCCGGCCAATCACGGCGCAGCACGCGCAGCCCGACCCAGCCCGCGCGCACGGCATAGCCGAGCGTAGCCGCCGCGGAGCGTGTGTTGGCGCAGGAGATGGGCAGCGAGCTGCGCCAATCGGAGGTGCCCGGCGTGAGGCGAGAGCCAATGTGTGGCTCGACCTGCGGCTGCCGGCCCGCCCAGCGCGGGGTGCCTCAGCCAATCGCCTGCCGCCTCTGGCCTGCCCCGCCCCGCGGCATTCGGCGCGTTGACGGGGGCTTTGCTAGTATGGCCGCGGTCCGCGGTATGGGACGTCGCCCATCGCCCTGCCCCACACGGCTGCAGCCAGGGATCGGACCGGAAAAAGAATTTTCCAACACCTGTAGCCTCAAATTAACGAAACACTTTGTTACAGCTGGACACTCACCCTGACGCTCCAATATACGTACCGAGAAGCAGAGCGAAATAAAAACATTTTAAATAAATTATTAAAGCCAAGTTCATATCTGCCATTTGTACTGAAGACGAGTGTTGGCTTGCCTCTTTCAAAAGTCCCTCAAAAGATTTAAGACGAGAATGGAGACATCATTCAAAGAAATGAATAACCGTGCTCCAGTGAAAATCAAAATGGGTTGAATAAAACATTATTAATATTAAACTGTTGAAAGTCGTATGTTCTTAATTAATTTTTAATTAGTTATTTTAATTAATTGTAAGCAATGCCTGCTTTTAGCCAGCACTGGTTTTCTTCACAGACTCTACTGTGATCCTTAAATCAGTGAAATCTTAAGTTTGTTAAAACTAACCTGACAAGCTTCAATAAAGAGCCAAAGGGAACTAAAGATTGGACAACTGGGATCTTAAATTTGTGGCCTTTCAAGGATATTGAAGTAACCAGAAGATAGAGAGGGGATTAACACCTGGAAAGTTGGGGACTCCCCATCTGAGAAAAAGATGATAAAAGGACTAAAGGATGTGGACCAAATTAGCATGAAGAGCAAGAAATCAATAGAGGGTAGAATACTAATTAATTAAGAGAATTATGTGACGTGGAACCAATGAGCATTAATTTGTACCCTAGTAAATACCAGTTGTTGTATGTATGTAGATCAATCAGGGCAAATAGCAACAGATACACACACAATCTGGCAACATGCCAGGGTACTCCATGAAGTAACAAAAGATGACACTTCATGGACAACCCACTTGTGGGAATCACTTACGTCTTGGCTCCCAAATTTCAATTTGCTAAAACACTTATTCATGCTTTTAGGAATAATCATTCTTTGTACCTGTGTATTCAGTCAATGTTTCCTGTGGTATTGCAAACAGACTACAATTTCTTATGATGACTGGAAAAGTTACCAGTTAAGGCACAAAATAGAAAAAAGAACATATTTTCAAGGAATGCACGCAGAGACCACAATATAACTTGTGAAAGAATTTACAAAGGAGTAAAGAAAAGGAGGGATTTGATGTCTATATAACTTAGGTCAAAGTAACAAAGTGCCTATATAGCTCGGGTTATAAGATATCTATGTAACCTTAACATCAACATAACCTAAATCATGACTTTTTATCAGTATAACCTGAAGCATAGCCTTCTCTACTTATATAGCCTGAATCATAGCTTTTACTTATGTAGCCTGAATCATAACTTCTATACCTATAATCTGATGCTTATATAGCCTGAATCATAACTTTTGATGCCCATATCATCTAGTTTAATAACTTTTTATACAATGCAATGGCTAGTATCTAGTTAACTAGTTGCTTATATGCAGAATGGAGGAAAAGAGAAAAAAAAAAACCAACAAACTTACCATGTGTACAGTTTTAGAGATAGATAAGTGTAGTACTAATGAGAAATTGGCAAGCCAAAGCCAATTAGCCACAAAACAAAGAATTTAGGCCGGTTAAGACCGGACGGACCGAAGAGCATCGTAACTGCACATACCCCGAAAACGAAGTTGAAAAGTTCAAGTGCAAAGAAGACTTTAGAAGCCTTCATCAAAGACCCCCAAGACCCCCGAACTGGGGAAGTGCACACACAGTACAAAGAATTATCTAATAACCATGAGATCATGCTATGTAAATTAGTTCCAGCACGTATGTGATGATGCTGTAATGACATAGCAACATTAAGCAAAATTTACTGTATAAATATACCACAGCACTTGACAAGGGGGAGTGAGTTAGGAGGAAAAATCCCCCTCACCACCAGCACTGCAATAAACAAATACCTGCTCTATAGAGATATAGACATAGACTATTTCCAGTCTATCTTTTGGGCATCAAATTCCTTTCTTTACTAAAAATGTATAAATAAGTGAAAAAGTTTTGTATCTGTGCCAGCACAGAGGCTGAAACTGTCAGCTGCACACACCTCTTGGCCAAGAATAAAGTAATGCCTTACTCCCTAACAATAAAAAGACAATAAAAGTGTTGAGGGAGTCTTATTTTTCCCAATATTTTCAGAGGATTTTGGTAACAGAACTAGATTGGAACTTGTGCTTTCTTACCACACAGACATTTAAACTGATTAAGTACATGTACAATGAGCATGAGGTAGATCTTATTTTTGAGACTTATGTTTTAAACCACATGAAAGTACTGAAGTAAAATTTCCCATTCAGTGAGCCTGGTGATCTGGTTGAGAATCTGAAACTCTTTTTGGAGTTATTTTTTTCACTTAGAGTTTACCATCTTTGGTTTTGTAAGTTACAATCACAATGCCTAGACTTCAAAACCAGTCACCTGTAAAGTTAGAGGAAGTTCCTTATTCCCTGGACCTAAACGGAAGCCTTCCTATGGGAAGGCCTCTATTCAGCCTTTGATCTGGTCTTGGAACTGTAGTGTGTGAAGGTTCAGTGCATAGGATTATTACATGGAAAACCACAGGTAAGATCTTGCTTGCAGGGTGGAAAGGAAGCTGCGTGTTCATAACCACTCCTTGTGAACAAACCCAGGTAATTCACTTGCCAGCGGTGGTTGTTGCCAATAACACAGAAGTGCTATTGCTGAGGTATTCTTCCACTGCACTCCCTTGATGTAAACTTCCTGGGGCTGGAATACTCACTTTTCAGCTATTGTTTCATCAGTGAAAATCCAGATACAAAATTCCTCTTAGGAGTTTCCTCTGGCTTTATAGTGGAGTTGTGGTTCTGCAGACTGTGCAAGAAACCTCTGCGCTTGCAAAAGCACAGGGAAGAATTAATGGTTCTTGTGAAGCATTGATTATTTACAACATCAACTAAAACCTCATTTACATCAGAGTGATGGGAAGGGTATTCTGTGATTTCAACGGTTATGTAAAATATATAAAAACTGAAACAATTAATGAAGCACCAAGCTGGCAGCACAGAATGAAAAATGACATTTAAAAATATATCTTTTTAAGTCCAGTCATTTCCTAATACAATTTCAGGTATTCTGATGAGCTTCTTGAAAGTACGCTTCAACTAGAGTGAAATCTCATTTCACTGTGAAAATAAGATGTTTTGGTAGCAAAATCTATTACTTTAGTATGTTCTATGTTTTCACTGTATTAAATAATTGCTCTGGAATTTCCTCCTTAGTGACACTGCCCTGTAACAAGTGAATGCAAGGCACCCTGAATGCAGACACTACTCCCAACAGTGAATCAGCTGCAGTGAAAGCAATGGCAAAATAAGGTTTTATGTTTTCACTGTAAATGCTGAGGGATAAAGGTGTCCCACAGCGTACCTCTAAGCGTGCTGTATTACTGCACTAATTCTTAACTGGCATTAAACTCCTAACCTAATGAAGGCTGCAATATTTGGTCCAATATATGTATGTATATATATCTACATGCACATATATATAGCACCACAGTACATAAACAATCCTGTACATAAAAGTCTAAATAAATACAGTAAAATAAATAAACTATAATCCTCTAAGCAATATTATCAAAATATTACTAGAGGTTGTTTTTTAAAAAAACACTCTTCTGAACTGTTTTAATGTAAAAAAATCAATTCCATCTCATTCTAAATGTGGCATTAAGAATACAACTCTGCATTAATGTAACCCATTCAATACAAATCCACACATTGCAGCTTATTTCCTGCTGTCAGGATGCAATGCCTGTGCAGGGGAATGAGGGTGCAGTCATACTTCAAGTGCTAAGGAAGTGATACCGGAATTCTGCACATTAACAGGTAGATGTCCAGGGTGGATTGTCATTTCCCAAAAACTTTTCAAATGACACTACTGTGGTTTACTTTTTATTTTCAAATTTATGTTGAATTTTGACTTACGACAAGGATTGAAATATCAGTACACACTGATTATCTAATTATAGGATCCAAAATTTTATTTACATAGATTTTCTTTCTACAAAAATATAGTTACACATAATACCCTTATTTCCTGTTATTAATTCAATGCACAATTCACTGAGAAGTTTTACAATCTTCCAAACAATACCTGTTTAAGTTTCAAGTTATTCAAATGGTAATTTGTAGGCACTTCTCATTTAAAAAAATATTTAACATAACTTATGCTACATTAAGGGTGAAACACACTTATATTAAGTTTGAGATCAATTTTCATTACATTAAGTTGTTCCTATGAAGTACTTTAAATACTTGTAATGAACATTGACAACTTTTCCTTCAGTTCTGATTTCCCTACAAAATCGACCAGAGTTTTTAATGGAGTTGAATATCACATCCTTAATATTTTTCAAAAATGTCTGTATTTTTATTTCTGGTGAAGCTTTTTATACCTTTATGCTTTAGTCCCTGAGGCAGGCTGTAATGCCTTTTCAATTGTTTATAATAATATCTATTTAATGTTGCCAAGCTAAGGTGAGATTTTTATATGACATATTACTCACGAACATTTTCTAGAAACTACTAACATTCTTTTCATATACCTTTTCATATAAAGACGTAAGAGTTATCTCTACTCTTTCCTAATACAGAGTATTAATAATTAAATGGGTTTGGAATTGATCCTTTGACCCAGTCCTTTTTTTTTCTGTTGCAGTCAGCCTTGTTTTCAAACAATACATAACAAGTAACACATCAAAAATGTATTTTTTTCAGTTTTCAGATGTCTTGATAAGTACCTGGAAAAAACCAAAATCTGTTATTTTCTAAAATCTTGCAGGAGCTTTGCCTAAGACATTAGTTTTTTCCCATCTTCCAGCTATGGCTAGGGTTTAAGGATGTAGTAATTCTCTTTAGTGACTTCTGCTAAGTATTTTCTATTTACGGACTTACAGACATTCAAACACTTGGGAAAAACTTGGAAGAATTAAAAAATCACAGGTTCATCTGAAAATGTTGACATAACGTAATTAATATCCAAGATGGTGACTGAAAAAAAGCTTTGTTTGTCAAAATCCAAGTCCTAGCAACTACAGTTACAGCACTGCAAAACTGGAGAATCATCCCATTTGAGCATTTCCAGCACTTTCAATGAAGTAAATTTATCTCCTGAAAAGAATTAATATAATTCTTCACTTGTGTGAGTTTTTCCACACAAAATTCCATTCAAAATTAAATAAAATTAATGATTAACAATACTATATGATTGGAAAAACCAAAACTCATTTCATAATGAATAATAAAAATGCTTTTATTGACATGCTTACCTCACTCAGTATTGCCCAGACTGGAGAATCAGAACTGACTGATAAACGAATAGCCTGTATTCTTCCTACTGACCGATTAATGCTGCCTTCTGCAATGCCATTTTCAAAAGCCCCTAAATAAAAAAAACCCACAAGACCCATACGAACATTTATTAGAATGAAATATACTTCCAAGCAAACTTGTGAAAAGCTTTATATTACGAACTATAAATTAGATCCAGGAATATATTAAGGAAAAAAAAGTCTTTTGAAAAAGACTCATGGGTTGAAGTAAGGACAAGGAGAGATTAATCAGTCACAAATTACTGTCATGGGCAAGCCAGACTTGACTTGGGAAAAAAAAAAAAAAAATTTATTTGTAAGAGTAGGGTAATGAGAAATAAAACCAAATCTAAGAACACCTTTCCCCAACCCTTCCTTCTTCTTGGGCTAAACTTTACTCTTGATTTTCTCTACCTCCTTACCCCCAGGGGTGCAGGGGGGCAGGGAATGGGGATCGTGGTCAGTTCATCATATATTGTCTCTGTTGCTCCTTCCTCCTCAGGGGAGTCAGCATGGCATCTTCCCCCTCCTTCTTCACTGACCTTGGTGTCTGCAGAGTTTTTTCTCTCATGTATTCTCCCTCCTCTCTCCAGCTTCAATTGCTGTTACACAGAGGTTTTACGCCCCCTTTATAAAATATTTTATCCCGCAAGGCACTACTCCCGTCGCTGATGGATTCAGCCTTGGGCAGATGTAGGTCCATCCTGGAGCTGGCTGCCACTGGCTCCACTGGACATAAGGGGAAGCTTCTGGCAGCTTCTCACAGAAGCCACACCTGTAGTTCCCCCACCACCCCCAGCCCTCCACCCCAGCTACCAAAATCTTGCCAGGAAAACCCTTTACAGAGACTGTAATTAGTTTTCCTTCTAATTAGATGTCTTGGCTTTTGCCACTGGTCATACTTAAACCAAAATAGGAGAGTCATTGGCAAACACCATACACTACGCAGTAATGCAAAGGGTTTCTTTTCCTTACTAGTTCACCTTGGAATGTTGAATTTATCACAGAGTTAATGAAATCCTTAAGGGCAGAAACACTTTATATGTAGGAACAAAATTTCTGGTTTTGAAGTCACAATAAACAATTTACCTATTTTTAGATACCCGTCTTTGGTTGCTGGGTAGTTTAATTTACTTCCATTATCAACCAATTCTTTTATTAGCATTTCCTGTGAAAAATAAAGCAATAAAATTTCAAGAAGTATTTTCTAGGGTATGACATTTTATGCTGAATATCATTCTGAAAATGAAATACGGTTGGAAATGAAAGACTTACATCAGCTGGCAACACTTCCACAGTAGTGTTAAACAGTTTATCACCAGGGTGCTCCATGTTTCCACTTCTGAACAAGTACCTGATGATAAAGGTGTATTATTGCAGGTATTTTATACGTTAGAAGAGTTCTAGGGAAGTAATTCTTTCCAGTTTTGAAGGAAAGTTTCAGATACATTTTCTTTACATATTTTTGGACTATAGAGAACAGAAATAGGCCTTCAAACTGTAAACCAAACCATAATAGAGTCTTTTTATTTTAAACAGAACAAATATTTAAATCATCTTTCTCTGGAACCACAAATGCAAGTGTTCCCCTTTTTTAGTGCTCAAGTTCCAAATAAATTACCTTCCCATGTTTAAATAGCTAAGGAAGATCTGCCCTCTCATCTGTTCCTATAATTGTCAGACTGAAGTGGAATGGGCTTCTGGAAGGTGAATGGTAGCAAAAATTTCTGTTTCTACTAAGCCATATACTACATGCCAGGAGAATTCCCCTTTTTTATCAATACTGGTCAACTCAGGTGCTTCCAAACAATTTCCTTTATAGCCAATAAGCAAGAGCATTGGCAAAACAAGAATCCAGTCAAAACCATTTAAGAATAAAAATCCCTGTTTGGTTTTAAATTTCTGGCATTAATAGTTCTTAGGGGTTTAGATCCAAAAAGAACTAAGAGAATTTCAAGCATCAAACTCTCTCCTCTGATATCAAATATTCAAGGCCTAAAACCACCAAATATTATAGGATTAACCATACATTTTCACAGACTAGCAATGTGACAGGGCTGGGACCAGCCATTAGACAATACCATTTGTAAGTTAGCTTCATCCATAGCAGCTTCCCAGTAACAGGAACATGCAAAACTACAGGCTACCCAAGTTTCATAAAGCATAAACTAGTTGATTAATACAGAACACCAGTGTTTATTGTAACAACTGTCATTCACTGCAGCTCACTAGGTGGAGATACAGACTTGACATCATGCAAACAGCCTTCCTGTTGGCAACTACACAAATAAAGCTTTCACTGACTCCATTGATGAAATTAATCAGTTAAATTCCTTTGAGAATTATCATCAGAGAGTGTAAAATATTTACCTGAAGAAATGAAAGGAAAAAAATTAAGAAGCTCTCTGATTACCAAGGAAGAAATGTATTTTCAGGAGGGGAGTTCAAAAGGAAGATAAGATAAATAGCAAATAATGGATTTTTTGTCAGTAAAAGGGTTTATGAAAACAGTTGAGCAGTGATAATTTCGAACAGACTCAAGCATTTCCAAAGTGGATATATGTAGGCTTCCATGTTCCATACCATGTAATACTTACTTTTCAACTTCTAGTGGATTTAAAAATGTGAACCTGATGTAGTCACCTGCCACTGGAGCTGAAGCCCAAAAACAGTCTTGTCCTTTATAAACTTTTTCCAAGGTATATTGGTGGTATATTCTTAGGCTTGTATCCAGTTTTGCAGGTGGATTATTATGTACTTTAAGTAGCAGATTTTTTCTAAAATCTTTATCCTGTTGATATAAAGAAATATAATTTCACTCATACAATGGAAAAAAAGTGCATTGATATCTATAATTACTATAGGAAGCTATTCCAGAAAATAATCACCTCAGTGTCAAAAAATATACAATCTATTTTTAATAGATATAGAATATTAATTCCAGTGTAATCACTGGGACTCAATGTTACAATTTGTAGACAGAGGTGTACTGATTGTTTCTTAACTGCCAAGATGTAAAAATAAAAATCTTCACAGGAGGCTATTTCATAGTTGTCTAGGATGCCTTCTGCCAGAACATGTGATTCCTGGGCTCTGCTAAAGGCTACGTCAATCTCTAGCCTGATCCAATTGAGAAATCTTGTCACTAGTCTAGATGGCACCATCAGGAGATTCCTGAAGTCTGGTTCATCATTTCTCTTGTCCTTATCAGATATGTGGTTTGCCCCCCAAACTTTCCCTAAAAATCTGTGGCCATCACATTAGGCACACCTTTGTCCCACCAATATACCTTCTTTCCTAATTGTCCCTCCTATTGGGAATGCGACCTGCTCAGCCAAAACAAACCATCATGGAGCAGAGCATCTGAAACCTTGTGTTGTGAGGAGGGTTCCTATATGCCATGAAATGCTCCTGTTCAGATGAGAGATTCAAAGGTGTTTGTGGAGGAGCAGTGTGCCCCATCTGCAGCTTAGATGCCAGATCAATATTCTCTACCAAATCTGTAAAACAACATATTTGGATATGGAAATGCCATCTAATGCCAAAGATGTGGTCCTTGAAACTCCTTTGAGAAAAGTCAGAACACAAGCATATAATTTAATACAGCATTAATTTCTTATTCTTACTTTCAAATTCTGTATCTTCCCAGCCAATGATGAATAAACTCCCATATGCTGAAAGAGAGATGGTTTAGCACGGATACGTAACTTTGACTTCTCCTTTTCACAGTGTGTCTGGAAAGAAAGTAAAAGGGAGTGAAGGATTATTTAAATCAAGGAGAGACAAACTATGTTCCATAAGGCAATTTCATTATGTAGTTGAGGGTATGGGTCCAGATTTTTTATCCATATTTAAATGAGTAATCCTTAAATTAACAGTCACCTTATGTCACATACACTGTTGCTAGACCAAAACTCGTAATTCCACTCATGCTGTTACATAGATTTGAAGGCTCAACCACCAGTAATTCAGGGATTTCTGCACAGTATGCGATGAATCTCATCTCAGAGTGACAAAAATGGACTCAAATCTGAAACTGATTGATTTCTTAGCTGTTTCTGGCAAACTTTATTTCAACTCTTAGCCTTTCCATATCATTCTAATTAAACTATTTTGACCAAAACTGACCTTCTTAAGATAGATTCTGGTTACATTTCAACCGTCATAATTCTGCCTCTTTCTGTTGTGTTTGCAAGGCTTTTAATGTACTATAAGTTATGGATCTTTTATCACATAATTAGATAAAGCCCTTAAATACTGTATTTCAACCACAATTTTCCAGTTTACTACACCTGGGACATAACATATACCAAGGAATTAAATAACTGTAATATAATTTTGGAGTTTCTTGATCTTTGAATGATAGCAAACTACTTCTTTAAATGTAATTATTTTCTTTGTCTCTATAGTGCATCGTAGTTTGATACAATGACACAAACATGCCACAGTAATTAATGCAGCAATGAAGCATAATGGCAAGGAACAAAGCAAAGAACTAAAATGAGACTCTCTGGGTTGTACTCTTGGTGCTGCCACAGAATTATTATATGAGTTTGGAAGAACATTTAACTTTTATGTATCCCAGATCTCATACCTTAAAATTTGAGAGGATAATGTGCTTACCTCTTCCATCAAGTGCTTTCAGTTCTATAAAAGAAAAATGTTACATTAACTATATTAATGCCTTCTAAAGCTAGAAGTGATTAAGTCTTCACTCAGCTGGCTTAAAACCACCAAAACTCATGAGGGATTTATGGTTTCCACAGGAGTACTAATTAAAAGTTCAAAATGCCCTGGAAAGCTATAAAAAAACCTAAGTATTTTTATTTTTGTCCACAGCAGATGTTCAGCAAAACAATGTAAAACCACAATATATTGTGTGCAAATGGATTTACTGGCAGCTGTTTCTCTGAAAGGCACACTATACTTCAGTAAAGAAGAAATCATTTTGAGAAAATAAATTTGTGATCTTTCTACTGACAGGGTTTGCAATTCATCCCTGTAATAATACAGGCTCTAGAATCTCTTGTTTTATGCTATGGCAGCACTACCAAAAGTAGTGCTGGCAGCAGCTGAGAATAATCGGTGGCATGGGGCTGGCGTGGTCATTTCTGCAGAAGTTGAGATAAGGCTGCTTGTTGAGTCCAAGGCTTCCACCCTTGCAGCCTGTAGTTCCCACTGCACGGTGACAGACACAGGCCACTGGATATGATCACAGAAACACGGAATGGTTGGGTTCAAAGACGCCTGTAAAGATCATCTCGTTCTGACCCCCCCTGCCGTGGACAGGGACTCCGTCCACTAGACCAGGTTGCTCAGAGCCCCATCCAGCCTGGTCAGGAACACTGGATGCAGCATCTACACCTTTCCTGGGCAACCTGTGCCAGTGACTCACCACCCTAGCCATAAAGAATGTTTTCCTTATACCCCATCTAAACATACCCTCTTTCAGTTTAGGACTGTAGCCCCTTGTATTGTCACAACACATAAAAAGACTTTCTCCCTCTTTCCTATAAGCCCCCTTTAGGTACTGGAAGGTGCTATACAGTCTCCCCTGGAGCCTTCTCTTCTTCAATCTTCATGAAGAGCTCTGACTCTTTCAGCCTGTCTCCAGCCCTCTGATCATTTTTGTGGCCTCTGCACCTGCTCTAACAAGTCCTTGACTTTTTTTTGTACTGGGGACCCCAGAAATGGATGATGGTTCACAGGAGGTAAACATCACAAAGTTTCTGAACCATGCAGAGATCTGATGGCTCTGATCATCACAAACTGTCTTCTGCAACATCTTAGTGAGCAGATGTAGCTGAACCTTGTTGGTATGTTAATAGTCAGTCCAGGCTGAAAACTTGGACAAGGTTGAGAAATGGGCCCATGGGAATCTCATGAGGTTTAACAAGTCCAAGTGCAAGGTGCTGCACCTGGGTCAGAGCAACCTCCAGTATCAATCCAGGCTGGAAGATGAGCACATGGAGAGCAGTCCTACCCAAAAGGACTTGGGGGTGCTGGTGGAGGAGAGGCTGGACATGACCCAGCCATGAGCACTCAGGCCAGAAAGCCAAACATGTCCTCATCCAAAAGCCCTGTGGGCAGCAGGGGAGGGAGGGGATTCTGCCCCTCTGCTTTTCTCTGGTGAGACCCCACCTGCAGTGCTGCATCCAGCTCTGGGGGTCCAGCATAGGAAGGTCATGGACCTGTCTCGCTGAATCCAGAGGAGGCCACCAAGGTGAACAGAGGGCTGGAGTACCTCTCCTATGAGGAAAGGCTGAGAGAATTGAGATTGTTCAGCCTGGAAAAGAGAAGGCTTTGGGAATCACAGCCTTCCAGTACCTGAAGGGATCTTGCAAGGAAGACAGAGAGAGGCTTTTTACAAGAGCCTGGATTAACAGGACAGGAAGCAATGGATTCCAGCTAAAAGAAAGTAGGCTTAGATTAGCTATTAGGAGGAAGTTCTTTCCTGTGAGGATGGTGAGGCACAAAACCAGGTTGCCCAGAGAAGCTGTGGATGCCCCACCCCTGGAGATGTTCAAGGCCAGGTTGGATGGGGCTCTGAATAACCTGGTCTAGTGGAAGGTGTCCCTGCCCATGGCAGGGGATAGGAACGAGATGATCTTTAAGATCTTTTCCAACCCAAACAATTCTATGATTCTACATAAACGCATGCCAAACATCCATAACCACAGCATGGCACACAGAGACCACAAACAAGTGTCCTGCTGACCCTCCCATGAAGCACAATGTGTGATCACTTTGTGGCACTCTTAGTTGGTTGGAAAGGAGAAAG